>NC_044389.1:97398045-98020545 GCF_006542625.1 Nomascus leucogenys | reverse complement strand
AAAATCTGTCAGGTAGGCAGTTAGTATGGGACCTCAGCTGAATTTTTTCAAACAAAAGAACAGCCTGAACACTCAAGCTGCAGGCACAGATAAGGGAACTTGAACAAGGGGGCTTGCTTGAGACATGCCTACAGCCACACAGATAATAAACACTACACATGTGACTTGTCCAGACATGCCTGCAATGGAAAACTCTGTCCCCTTACACGTGCTTGCTAAGGGGAACAAAACAATACAGAGTAACTGAACCTAATGGCCTTCATGCGCATTAGGAGGACAGAGTGGAGCTACCAGAAATTCACACCTCATGCAAATGAGATGTCTAGCCCTCATCAGTGTTTTATAAAAGCTTTTGCATTCAATTGTAAAAATAGCAACTCTTTTCCAGGCCCTCTCTCCATGGCAGAGAGCTTTCTTCTTTTGCTTATTAAATTTTTGCTCCAACCTCACCCTTTGTGTCCACACTCCTTAATTCTCTTGGTCATGAGACAAAGGACTCCAGGTGATACCTCATAATGAGAGACTGCTACATTGTGGTGTATTGGCGAGGCTGTAACATGATCAGCTTGAAATATAGAAAAAAATGTTCCATAAAATTCAACATCTAATCATTATAAAATTTTTTGAAAAAAATAGGAATATAAAGACTTTTCTTAACTTGGTAAAAGGATCTATAAGAAACCAAACTCTGGGAGGCTGAGGTGCGGGTTCACTTGAAGCCAGGAGTTGAAGACCAGCATGGCCAACATGGTGAAACCTCATCTCTACTAACAATACAAAAAAAATTTAGCTGGGCATGATTGTGCATGCCTGTAATCTCAGCTACTCAGGAGGCTGACGCAGGAGAAACACTTGAACCCAGGAGACAGAGGTTGTGGTGAGCAGAGATAGTGCCACTGCACTCTAGCCTGGGTGAGGGAGTGATACCCTGTCTAAACAAAAAAAAAAAAAAAAGAAATAAACCAAGAGTAAATATAAAAAACAATAGCGAAATAATATAACTAGTCCCTGTAAGATCAAAAGAACAAGAATACCCACTATCTGTCCCCACTCCTATCCAATATTGTACCATAGAAAAATAAAAAAAAAGGTCAGGCACAGTGACTCATCCCTGTAATCCCAGCACTTTGGGAGGCCAGTGTGGGAGGATTGCTTAAGCCCAGGAGTTTGAGATTAACCTGGGCAGCATAGTGAAATCTTATCTCTACGAAAAATTAAAAATTTAACTAGACATGGTAGTCTATGCCTGTAGTCCCAGCTACTCAGTGCAGGCCGGGTTGAGATGGGATGATGGCTTGAGCCTGGGAAGTTGAGGCTGCAGTGTACTATGATCATATCACTGCATTTCTGCCTGGGTGAAAGAGTAAGACCCTGTCTCAAAAAAATAAAGACTTAAAAGGCATAGTGGCCGGGTGCAGTGGCTCACGCCAGTAATCGCAGCACTTTGGGAGACCGAGGTGGGCGGATCACGAGTCAGGAGATGGAGACCATCCTGGCTAACATGGTAAAACCCCATCTCTAGTAAAAAATACAAAAAATTAGCCAGGCGTGGTGGTGGGCGCCTGTAGTCCCAGCTACTCGGGAGGCTGAGGCAGGAAAATGGAGTGAACCTGGCAGGCGGAGCTTGCAGTGAGCTGAGATCGTGCCACTGCACTCCAGCCTGGGCAATAGAGTGATACTCCATCTCAAAAAAAAGGCATAGTAATAGAAGAGATTAAAATTTCATGAATTACAAATGATACTATTGCTTATTTGGAAAATCCCAAACTATTTACAGATAAATTATGTATAAAGAAAAGCAAAAGGCCAAGAGGAGATAAGACACCCCAGACAAGATAAGGTAAGATAAGATAAGATAAGATAAGATGGGGTAAGGTAAGATAAGAATGGGATAAGATAGGATAAGGAGAATATCAAGATAGAAAAACACATCCTACCAGATGGGGCTGTAGTAAAATGTAATAGGGTAGATTGGTACAGAAACAGGCACAAGGAAACACAACAAAGTACTCAAGAATGAACCCATGTGTATGAAATTTTATTTCTGATAGAGTGAGCATAGCTCTGACATGCATTAATTAGAAAAATACCTTGATGAGGACCCTTAAAAGGGAGATGCCAGCATTACATACCCAAAAGTTTTTCTGACAGTTTTCTGTAACATGTACCCAACACTCTCTTTCTGTCCCCTGTCTTCTGGCCTAAAGAAATGTGTTCCTTCTTTAAGGAAAAGGGATGATGAATGGATGGTTTTAATGTCCCTTTATGACTTCTCCAAGTTTTCTTTGACAACAGACGAATGTCACATCTAATTGTCCACCAAGTACAAACGAAATTAATTTTAGATAAATATATAGTCTGAAGTTAATTCTGGAACGCCTATATTATGCTTGACAATCTTAAAAACGTTTCTGTTCCTATTTGTTGCCAATTTCACCCCACAAATCTTATCTTTGAATCCCAATTAAATATGGATAATATAAATTACCATTGTAGAATCCAGTGTATGTAGGGTTATGGGTATAGTCAGATAACTGGATGTTCTCCTTACCACCTCCAGATAAATTTTCTTCCCCTCTGTGATTCACTGATCATAAATCCGTTTACTGTGAGAAAAATAGAAATGGATAGGTTGTCATTGTCCCCAGGTGGTAGGTAGGATGAACTGCCTATAAAACAATGCAATCCTCTCCAGGCAGTACACATTTCAAAACGCTTCTCCCTATGGGGTTTGACACATACAGACAATTTTTGCTCCAATTGCCATGTGCTTTAGCAAATCATTCTGCCTATTCTGAGTAGGCACCTCTCAAGCCATGTTACCATTTGAGTTCTTTTGTCTCAAACTGACGGAGCAAAATGAAAACAGAACGTCACCCATGCAGTTCCTGTCTGTTGTATTCAAGAATTTGATATATTCAGACCTATGCCTGGCTTTCAGTACCATGAGCTAATGACATTTCTTGGCTTGACTATGAAATTCTCTTGACAATATCGTGTGGATGAGATTTTACTGTTTGTGCTAGTCAACAACAAAAGCAGGACCTGGTAATGCCAACAACTATCTAAAGAAGGTCGATCAGAAAAATGACAAGGCGGCCTATTCCAAAACAACTCTGCATTCTTATAATTTTGTTAATGGAACTTCTTTTTAACAGGTTTCTGAAAATAAAGTTTGAGGTTATAAAATGTGAGCACAGTAGAATGACGCAAAGTTGAATTTCAAATATTGTTTCTTGGATGTTCTAAAAATATGTTGTAAATGGATTTCTGCTAAGGATGGACTACTGTCTTCAAAGCTAGAGAAGATAAATTGTGGAATCAAGCCAGCTGCTCAGAGAACATAGAGAGATTTGGGGTCTCTGGTTATGCATAGTAAGTGCAAAGCTATCACGTGGCCCAGGGGCGGGCAGGCTTGCTTGACTTTAATAATCAGCGCCTGCAGTAGGTAGCCTGTCCTTGGGAAATGGGTGTCTATAGCTTTGGGCCCATGTGTAACCTCTGGTTGGCTACCATGCCCACTCCATTTTTATGCTCGTTTTCCCAGTTCCAGAGAGATCAATGCTGAGGCTGGCTAATATTAATTGGCTATGTCATTTTGTCCACTTGGCTGTTCAGTGTGACTTCTGTGGTGGGATGCTCTCTGGTGGCCATTAACATGTGATACAAAAACTTTGTGCACAAAATTTTTTGGATCACATGTTAATGTTTTTATTGCTGTGCATCTCCATTTTGTCCAACCACCTGCCTCTACCCCAGCCCTCCTTGTGTCTAATGTTCTGGTCCTTTTCTTTCCAGGCCTTTGACTTGCTAACCAGGCCGTTGGTCTTGGCCTAGGAATATCATATAATCTTACCTTGGGTTCCTTCTCCTTCTATGCCAGAAGAACCGCTTGCCTCCTGCCCATTAGAAAACTTTTTTCCCCTCCCCACTATCTTTTTTTTCTTTTCTTTTTTTTTTTTTGAGATGGAGTCTTGCTCTGTTGCCCAGGCTGGAGCGCAGTGGTGCAATCTCGGCTCACTAAAACCTCTGCCTCCTGGGTTCAAGCGATTCTCCTGTCTTAGCCTCCTGAGTAGCTGTGATTACAGGCACATGCCACCGTGCCCGCTAATTTTTGTATTTTTAGTAGAGACAGGGTTTTGCCATGTTGGCCAGGGTGGTCTCGAACTCCTGACCTCAGGTGATTCACCCACCTCGGCCTCCCAAATTGCTGGGATTACAGGCCTGAGCCACTGAACCCAGCCCCCACTATCTTTTAAGGCCACCTCTGAATATGTCAGCAATGGAACCACCAGGTATTTTCATCATATACCCACAAACTGAGCCAACCCATGTATAAACCAAACACAAGTTGTTCCTCGTTCATCTGGTTGTGTGGCATCTCTCCCCATAGGGCGACGAGTGTGAGCTGGGGGTGAAGGGGGATTAATGCAACCATGGATGGTGACTTGGGGACCTCTGGGCTGCCTGATCCTGCAGCTTACCTTTGCTCTCTGGCCCTGTTCAGGCTTAACTTGGGATGTATCATTTTCATCTTTACTAAGATGCAGTAACAGTAACTATTCCTCAATGATGTGATTCTCTGCAGATGACATGGCCTTCCTTCAGAATCCAGGGGTCTGCATAATATTTTTCCTGTTTGGACTTTCTGTAAAAGACACACTACATCTTTTCTCACCGAGGACCCCTCCAACGTCAAAACGTCAGCTGGATGTTATGGCCAATGAATCAAGGCTGCTCATTCCATGGCTGGACCTGCTGCAGAGTCCTTCCCTGCTCTGGACTCACAAAGCAGGCAGCCCTCTGTGTTGCCTGGTGTATGGAACAGAGCAGCATTCCATAAACCAAGAAGGTTCCAAAGAGGTGTAACAGGCTTTGTGCTGTTCTTTGGGGAAAGGGATGCAAGATGCAGCAATTGTTTTTCACTCTGGAGGGAATAGCCAGGCATATCCCTAACCTCTGACCCCTAACACTTTATAAAGTGGCAGGTCCCTGGCTTTTCACAGGGCTTATCATCCACCCTCTGCTGTGCATGTTTCTCACAAAGGCCTTCAGTGTCCTAGCCATCTCTTCCTGGTCCTGCTCAATCAGTATGATGGCACTGATATAGGGAATGGATATGATATTCTATGGGATGTCTAGATCTCCTTGGATTACACCACGACTGAGAGTGGGGAATTAACAGAAGCCTGGAGCAAAACTGTAAATGAATGTTCCTGTCCATTCCATGTGATTGCAAACTGTTTCTGACAAGAATAGAGACTGGGCGCCATGGCTCATGCCTATAATCCCAGCACTTTGGGAGACCGAGGTGGGTGAATCACGTGAAGTCAGTAGTTCAAGACCAGCCTGGCTAACATGGCAAAACTTGTCTCTACTAAAAATACAAAAATTAGCCAGGCATGGTGGTACACGCCTGTAGTCCCAGCTACTTGGGAGGCTGAGGCAGGAGAATCACTTGAACCTGGGAGGCGGAGGTTGCACTGAGCCATGGCTACACCACTGCACTCCAGCTTGGGTGACTAAATGAGACTCCATCTCAAAAAAACAAACAAACAAACAAACACAAACCCACATTTGCCAAATCAATGGCAGCACGCTCTTACTGGAGACATTATTAATCTGTTCTAGCAATGTCACTTTCAGCACTGCAGCCAAAATAGGGGACTACTACTTGGTTGAGTGTGCATTAGTCTACAGTCATTTTCTTGGATCCAGCCAGTTTGTGCAAGGCTCAGGCTGGTGGTGAATTGAACAGAGATAGGATAGAGCCCACCACTCCTGCATTCCTTTGGTTTTTAATGGTGGTATTTATGTTTGCCATCCCGCGGTATGTGATATTGTTTGTGATTTACCATCTTGAGCAGGGAGTGGGGCAAGATTCAGACTTCTACTTGACCTTTTCTACTGTGATAGCTCTTACCTCGTAAGCTAATGTCCCAAGGTGGAGATACTGCTGTTGTCAAGTACATTCATTTAAACTGTACACTTACCAACTAGAAAAATGATGAGTGGACTTGTCTATGCACCCAGTTGGCCCACTCTGAATTAGACTTTACCCAGCACCCTGTTTGTTTCTTTGTCCCCAAATCCTCCATTCTAACAGAGGGGCCATAGTGTTGCTTCAGATCTCTGGGTACTATAGTCAGTTGAGAGCCTGTGTCCAAAAGTCCCCAAAAGGTCTAGATATTCCACTTACCCTGTTGTACAGTTGCTCAGGTAAACAGCTACAGATCTGTCTGGAGAAAAGACTTGGGAATCATGACAGAAATTATCGCTGCAGCATTGCAGATTTCTTTCTCTTAGGGATCCAGCTACCTCTTGAGCCAATGGCTTCTAGATCTGAAAGTTGACTGAAGTCTGAGAACTGAGCAAGGTATGAAAACTTTTTATTAGGTGATCACCAGTAGTTTTCTGCTCCTCCATTCTTGTCTTTTTTCTTGTTGCAGAAATTAAGAAGTCCCCCTGCTGGTTGACTGTCTATTTTTCCCCTAAAGGAGCTAAGTTCTACTAACCCTCTTCACAACTTTCTGTTGGCCAAGCCTCTTTGGCTACTCTTCCAAGCTTGCTGGTCACTATGGTCATCGTGACCCCCTGGCTTCTAATGGTTAAGCGACACCCCATCCTCCACCATCAGTCCAGGCCTGCAGACCTTATCTTACTAGCTGTTTTCTGTGATCACTCCTGGTTCCAACTGTGTATGTTCAGGTCTTCTAAGAAGTAGAAGCCAAGACAGGATTAGATGTACAAAAGATTTATTGGATGAAATGTCTGTGATATGGTTTGGCTGTGTCTCCACCCAAATCTCATCTTGAATTCCCACGTGTTGTGGGAGGGACCCAGAGGGAGATAATTGAATCGTGGGGGCAGGTCTTTCCTGTGCTGTTCTTGTGATAGTGGATAAGTCTTATGAGATCTGATGGTCTTAAAAATGAGAGTTTCCCTGCACAAGCTCTCTTTTTGCCTGCTGCCATCCATGTAAGACATGACTTGCTCCTCCATGCCTTCCACTATGATTGTGAAGCCTCCCCAGCCACGTGGAACTGTAAGTCCATTCAACCACTATCTTTTGTAAATTGCCCAGTCTTGGGTATGTTTTTATCAGCAGCATGTGAACAGACAAATACAGTCTGTGACAGATAAAGGAAGCTGGAGAAGAAGTAGGCAGGACAGGCCCTCACATCAAAGTGTAAGTTTTACTTGTGTAAAAGGAGAGGAAAAAGGAAGAATTGATCTGGAAGAGTCTGAGCTTACAGATCTTCTCTAAGAAAAGTCTTGGCTAGGACAGTGGGGAGTCCTGAACAAAAGTTGCCCATTAGAGGAATTTTTCATCAGGCAAATGGTCCTATGCCAGTGTACACGACAGGCTACATCACTGGGTGGGAACAGCCTAGTGGTCTAATTGGTTTAGAAAGAATGCAAAGGTATGACAGCTTGAGACTGTCAATCAGCTGTATTCCATTTCTCAAAGGGAGTTCTGAACCTCCATAGTCATCTGTTTGGTCATCAGAGCCACACATTAATTCTTATTAAAGAAGAGCATTTCCGTAAAGGCAGCAGAATCTGCAAAGATTCCTCTGAGCCTCCAATGAGGAGAAAATATTACATTTTGAGACAGAACAGTGTCTGTATTCATTCTCATTTTTCAGACTGTGCCTTGGCTGTCTCTGCATTTGAGAAAAGAAATTCATTACATATCCAGCCATTTTTTGATGGCCTCCTCAGCTACACGAAGGCCCAACTAAAGTTTTAAAATTATTGTTTTCCTTTAATGTTATTAATATGGTTTGGCTGGGTGTCCCCAGCTAAATCTCATGTCAAATTGTAATCCTCATGTGTTGGAGGAGGGGCATGGTGGGTGGCGATTGAATCATGGGGGCGGACTTCCCTCTTGCTGTTCTTGTGATAACAATGAGTTCTCAGAAGATCTGGTTGTTTAAAAGTGTGTGGCACTCCCCTCTTCATGCTCTGTCTCTCCTGCTGCTGCGTGAAGACATACTTGCTTCCCCTTCCCCTTTCCACTCTGATTGTAAGTTTCCTGAGGCCTCCCCAGGCACCCTTCCTGTACTTCCTGCAGAACTGTTAGTCAATTAAACCTCTTTTCTTTATAAATTTATACTGGGTAATTTATATAATTACCCAGTCTCAGGTAGTGCTTTATAGCAATGTGAGAAGGGACTAACACAGTCATTTATTCAAAGTGACTTTCCTTCATCTTCTTCTTTACTTTGTTTCATTATCCTACCTTACTTTTCTTCTACACACTCATTACTATCTATGTTATTCTGTATTTATGTGTTTGTTTACTTTATAATTTTCTATGTCTTCCATTAGAATGTAAGTTTCACGGCAGTAGAAGTCTCTTCTGTCATGTTCACTGGAGTATCTTCGGTGGTCAGTTCATACTCCCTGGCACAGAGTATGTGCATCACTTGTGATTATTTTGAAAGAGTAGATAAAATCTGTGGTACGCCAGCCTCCCCCATACATACCTAAAACCAGTCCTCAGAGTGGAGGATGGGGATAGAGAACTAAGAACATTATAGACACTTTACAATCATCCTACAAATAAAGCATTGTCACCCCCATTTTGCAGATATGGAAACTGTGGTTTATAGAAGTTAAGTAATATTGACAAAGTCATTCGGCTAGTAAATTACAAAGCTGGGCTCTGAATGCAGTTACACACTTATGTCCTCAACCACTATAGAATATTAATAGCAAAAAAAAAAAACCCTCTGGCTCGTAAATAGATGAGGTTCTGGGAAACACTGAGCTAGTTCAATTTCCAAACTTCTTGCACACAATGACTCTCAACATCAAGCTACATAATCGCTAAATTATAAAACCGGCATTGTGAATAATCCTAAAGCACTTCTGAATTGTCCACCTAACAACTGATTACATCCTCTTCTGCAAAGGGAAATAAAACTGTTTGCTAATCAGGCCTCAGAAAGGCTTAAGTGTTCCACCCCGAATATCAGAAACCGAGAAAACCATTAAGTCATTACCTCATGCCAAATTGAATGCTACAGTGTACTTTTCTGGTATTTTAACCTGTCTAGCATCTGATGACTCAGAAAGTATTTCTCTTATTTAATCCCTCTCAGCGTTTTTTTTTTTTTTCCTCACTGAGAAGCTACTATTAACCTCCCTTGTCAAGGAAGTGATTCTCTTCAGATATCTGTCAAATAATTTTATGTAGTTAACCTAAAGCGAAGGTTTTTCTAAAAAAAATAGAAGGATCGTTCTGAAAAGGAGACAAGAAAAAGCAGTGCAGTGGGAAGAACATAATTGTCTTAGCATACCCGCTGCTGGCAGATGCATGAAAAAGCCACACAAATGAAACACCAGCATCTAAAATCAAATGCCTGTCAGCTTAAATTCTAGTCTTCGGTTAACCTAATCAATTATTCAGCCTTCTTACACATTTAATAAAGCTCCAGAACAGGGCCCAGAAAATAGTTGCATATAAAATATTCTTTGAGAAATAAATTACGCCTTAGTAGAAAGCTACAGTCTTTACCTAAGCTAATTCTGATGATACTTCAAGTGAGCTATCTATCCTGCCAACTTCTGACTTTTTTTCTTCAAAGGACAATCCTTTTTGAATTGGCATTTAGCATGGTAGTATTAGGTTAGGGAAAAAAATTACTTTTTTTTGCCATTAAAAGTAATAGCAATGACTTTAGCCCCAACCTAATAGTTGCTTCATTCCTGGAGAGTGGGATCTGCTTGGTTTAACAGCCAGAGGGCTTGACAAAAACTGGCTTTAGTGTCTTCAGATGTCCTTTTCCAACATCTGCACAGAAATATCTTCATGGGAGAAAATCATCTTTTTCATTAAAAAATGTCAGTGTAGGAGTATGGGGAGAGGAAATAGGGAGAGAGAGAAGGAAAGAGACGCACACATACAGAGACAGAGAGAGACAAGGAGAGAGACAGGGCAAGAGAGTATTGCCTTGGGGTCACCAACACCCTTGAAGATATCTCAGAAGATTGTTCCAACCAAGTAAAAATGTAGAAAAAAAGTCACTGCTCCTTCTTCACACAGTGGATCTTATGAAGAGCCTGGTAGGGCAAAAACTTGAGAGGCCATTGCGGTGTCCAAAGAAATACTGACATCTACTGGTGGGTTCGGAAGTCACAGGACTTTTCCAAGGGCCCCATTTAGTTGCATGGAATTGAAAGAATTAAAATCCAATGGATACAATTAGGCATTCCTGAGGATGCCTTCTAAATAAATTTTAAAAATTATCTTATGACCATCAAGACTATTTCTGAATTGTCTGTTCTTTAATCCACCAGATAGATAATCATTGACTCAGTCTCCATACCTGAAATATTTCACACAGTCCAGGGAAGAGTAAAATGAACAAAATTCCTTTCTCTTTATGACCCCAGGACCTACCTCATCAAAAACGGTGCTTTGAAAAACAGCAAGAAGAATGGGAAGTAATATTGCTCAGTCAGAAGATAAACCTGTGTTCACATCCAGGAACTTTCATTTATTGACTGTGTAATTTCTACCAAGTTAGTCTCCCAAAGCTCATTCTTTCTCAGCTAGAAATGAGAATTGAGGATACCTGACCTAAATGACTGTGTCAGTAATTAGAGATCACGATCTCAAAGTGCCTGTGGTTCACATTACACACTCAGAAATGGCCAGGCACGGGGGCTCACACCTGTAATCCTAGCACCTTGGGAGGCCGAGGCAGGTGGCTCACCTGAGGTCAGGTGTTCAAGACCAGCCTGACCAACATGGTGAAACCCCATCTCTACTAAAAATACAAAAATTAGCCGGGCGCGGTGGCGTGCACCTGTAGCCCCAGCTACTCAGGAGGCTGGGGCAGGAAAATTGCTTGAACCCAGGAAGTGGAAGTTGCAGTGAGCCGAGATGGCGCTACTGCACTCCAGCCTGGGCAACAAAGCAATGCTCCATCTCAAAAAAAAAAAAAACAAAAGCAAACAAACAAACAAAAACAAAAGAAAAACTCAGTAACGGGGTTGTTGTTACATTTAAAGGATAGAAACATCCTGGGATGATTTGCTTCTTGACTGACCAAGCTGTTATTTAGGAGAGTACTTCTCAAACTTTAATTTGCACTTGACTCACTAGGGAATCTTGTTAAAATGAAGGTTCTGATTCAGCGGCCAAGGGCAGGGCCTGAGACACTGCATCTCCAGCAAGCTCTCAAGAGATGTTGATATGCTGGCCTGGGACAGCACTGAGTAGCAAGAATCTGTGGGGTCCAATCCCCACTAGAGGTCAAGAGTATTGAGGTGGTCCCTGTCAATTGGCTTCCTATGTGAGGGGAAATAGCTCTCAAAATTTCAGTTGTTTCAAAGTATAAACAAAGTGTATATAAGAAAATTGCCAGGAAAGATGGGTTTGCCTAATGTAGAAACACTAAAAATTGGCTGGGCACAGTGGCTCACACCTGTAATTCCAGCACTTTGGGAAGCCAAGGTGGGCGGATCACCTGAGGTCAGGAGTTCAAGACCATCCTGGCCAACATGGCAAAACCCCATCTCTATTAAAAATACAAAAAACATTAGCTAGGCATGGTGGCGCATGCCTGTAGTCCTAGCTACTCAGGAGGCTGAGGCAGGAGAATGGCTTCAACCCGGGAGGTGGAAGTTGCACTGACTCTAGCTCGCACCACTGCACTCCAGCCTGGGCAACAGAGCAAGAGACTCCCTCTCCAAATAAATAAATAAATAAACACTAAAAATTGACTTCACATCCATTCCCAATATACAGATTCTACTTATCATGAGAGAGAAGAGGTGTTTGGGTTCTGAATCAGAAATGCCCCCATAGGTTAGACATGGTAGACCATAACTGTAATCGTAGAACTTTGGGAGGCTGAAGTGGGAAGATTACTTGAGCCCTGGAGTTTGGGACCAGGCTAGGCAACACAGTGAGATCCTAACTCTACAAAAATTTTAAAATTAGCCAGGTGTGGTGGCGCATGCCTGTAGTCCCAGCTACTCAGGAGGCTGAGGTGGGAGGATCACCTGAGCCCAGAAGTTCATGGTTGCTCCAGCTACTGTGACAGAATTAAATCCCAGTAGTTAATTTGTTCTGTTTCAGCTTTAGGCTTTCTGTAGAATCTGGCAATGGCAAGCAATTAAGCTAAGGGGATTTGGAGTCACAGGTGAATTTGCATCCTGACTTCGTAACTTGCCATCTGCCAGGTCATAGACAACTTCCTTAACTTTTCTAGGTCTCAGATTTCTCAGAGTATATTGTGAATATTGTGAACAGTTCAATGAGGTAATACAGATAAGCCATTAGCACATAAACTGCTCAATAAATGATTGTATTATGATTGTTTTTAGACAAAATAATGCAGCTGTTATTTCTCCCCAGCACACTTTGTTTTGAGAATGGAGTCTCTCTGTGTTGCTAAGACTGGTCTTGAACTCCTGGGCTGAAGCGATCAGTCTCCAGAGTAGCTGGTACTATGGGCACGAGTCATCCCTTAATTTTTAAGTATAGCACTATAGCTTTGGGGAAAAGTGTGGTAGAACAAGCAGTGGAATATCATAGAATGCTGTTTTGCAGAAAGTAAGATGTAGGTTTAAACCCTAGTTCCACCACCAGAAATGGTGGAGGACTTTGGGCTGGGTTATATAGTATCTCTGGGCTTCAGGATTCATCTGCACAATAGAGAGATTACGATGTAGGCAGTGCAAGGATTAGAAAACCCTGTCAAGTCCTGCTATGCAATCAGCCCTCAAAATTAGTTGCTATTAATGACAGTGGGTTTTTTGGTTTATGTTTTTGTTTTTGTTTTGAGACAGAGTTTTGCTCTTCTTGCCCAGGCTGTAAGTGCAGTAGCGCAATCTCAGCTCACTGCAACCTCTCCCTCCCAAGTTCAAGTGATTCTCCTGCCTCAGCCTCCTGAGTAGCTGGGATTACAGGCACCCACTACTGCACCTGGCTAGTTTTTTGTATTTTTAGTAGAGATGGGGTTTCACCATGTTGGCCAGGCTGGTCTTGAACTCCTAACCTCAGGTTATCCACAAGATCTGAAGTGCTGAGATTACAGGCATGAGCCACCATGCCCAGCCATACAGTGGGATATTAATATTGATAAAGTGTTTTATGACATAGGTTCAGTAGCTCCTTAGACTCCCCTGACTCCTCTACCTAGATTCCTGCTTTTTTTTTTCACCCAGGCTGGAGTGCAGTGGAGTGATCTTAGCTCACTGCCACCTCCACCTCCAGGTTCAAGCAATTCTCCTGGTTCAGCCTCCTGAGGAGCTGAGGGGGCTGAGGGTCTGCAGGCATGTGCCACCACGCCCGGCTAATTTTTGTATTTTTTAGTAGAGATAGGGTTTCACCATATTGGCCAGGTTGGTCTGGAACCCCTGACCTCAACTGATCCACCCGCCTTGGTCTCCCAAAGTGCTGGGATTATAGGCATGAGCCACCATGCCCAGCCCAAAGTCATGTTTTAATTATTGTAATTAATTAAATGATATTTTAAAGTATTTTTACACACAGATAATTTTTTACGGTAAAAAAATGTTTTCCTTACATATTATCATCATCATTTTGTAAAACAATGGTGTAAGGTAGGAAGGGTGAGTATGTTTTTATTTGTTTATGTATTTTACAAGCAAAGCAACAGGAATTCAGAGAAATTAAGCAATTTGTTTAAGACCGTGGAGTTGGCAAATGAAAGATATTCTCACGCCCATAGAACTTATGGTAGAGCCTCATGGAGCAGAAAGTACTAATTAATTGGGCTGGTGAAAATGCTCCCTGTTTTTACCACTATTGGGAGATTGAGACTTGAGCATGATTGATGGAAAAAGTCACTGTATATGGGCTCAGAAGAAATGAGTTCAAGGCCCAGCACTGTTACTTTTCACTGGTGATGTTGAGCAAAACCATGGTTATCTCAGATTCTTGCTTTACCTGTAGAAGGAGGACTTTGAACTAGATCATAGCCAATAGTCTTCTTTGCTTTTAAACTGGTTGTAGGGATGGTGGGGTTAAAAGAAAAACTGTAGCCAAGTTAAATTTAAAATAATTTAATTGAGCAAAGAATGACTCATGACTCAGGAAGCATCCTGAGCCAGAGTGAGCTCAGACACTCCAGGACAGCTGTGTCGTGGAAGAGGATTTATGGACAGAAAAAGGAAAATGACATACAGAAAATGGAAGTGAGGGACAGAAACAGCCGGATTGGTTGTTGCTTGGCATTTGCCTCATCTGAACATGGTTTGAACAGTTGGCCAATGTGATTGGCAAAACTTGGTGACTGGCTCAAGAGTAGGCTACAGTCTGTTTACAATTCCATTTAGGTTATGGTTCACTATGTACAGAGAAACCTTTAGGCTGAACTTAAAATATGTAGGGAGGTAACTTTAGGCTAAACTTGATTTAACAGTGTTCATTGCCAGAGGAAGAGAGATGTAGAGAGTGAAAAGTTCCTCTTCAAATTATCCCTTCTTGTTAAAGAATAAATCATAAGTGTTAGAAATCATAGTTTCTTTTAAAGACTAACTTTCTTCAAACCTCTTTGCTTCATACTAATACCTCTTTTTTAAGCCCTATATTATGTAGCTGTTAGATATAAAGGAATGAGCACATTCTGTGTCCTTGTACTTTAACCAAGATATCTGTGCTGGATGTGCTCACAGGCATGTCCCAGCTCGCAGCCTATACCCCTTCCTTATTTAGGAATGTTACTACTTTTCTAAGTCTTTTCATAAACAACTTCTTCTTTTCCTTTGTTGTCCATTGCTTTTATCTATTTAGAAAAGTTTTAAGTTGTTAGTCAATCAGGTTCAGTTTAGATTGTGCGGTCTGGTTCCAGCCAATGGAGACAGGACACAGTAGCAAGGACAAGCTGTTTAAGGGATAAAAATTGCTTCCCTCCTTCTCGCCATTATTCCATCTGCAAGGAGCACCCTTTCTGCAGAAAGTAAATTTGCCTTGCTGAGAAAACTTTTTGCCTGAATGGTGATTTTTCCTTGCAGTACTGAGGAACAAGCACTCTGTTTCTGAATAAACATTTTACTTATAACAAGAGATAAGATTAAATATAAGAATATATTATATTCTCTATTTTAGATAAGCTTGTCCTTGAATGTGGAGGATATAATGTCATCCAAAGCATCGTCCAACAGCGACACTGTTCTTCTTTTAGTACCCTATTCTCCCTTTTAGGAAATCTCCCATAGTGTGGAAGTCTTTCTACTGAAATCTAAGTAATAGACAATTCCTCCTCCTACTACAAAGCAGTCAGGGATGGAGGACTCTTTCCTTGGACTTCAAATCTTCAATGAGTGTTAGGAAGGTAGAGAGATGTCTGAGGTTCATGTTCATGGCCACATTGTTGATGATTTACGGACTAGACGCAGAGTGCTCTTTTGTGTGATTCCAGCTCCCTAGCTTCCCCAGGCTTCTTGGCTGTTTTTTCCAAGCCTGGTCCTCCAACTCCCAACTCATTCCAATAAATTGGAAATGCAGTTCAAGATAGCCAGAGTTGGAGTCTGTGGTATTGGGGGAACCCACCCCCAATACTTCAGTGTAGGTTCTTTCTATTTTCCCTAAGTGTCGGCAGGTCTGAGAAATAAAGAGAAAGAATACAAAGAGAGGAATTTTACAGCTGGGCCGCTGGGGGTGACATCACATATCAGTAGGACTGTGATGCCCACCTGAGCCTTAAAGCCAGCAAGTTTTATTAGGGATTTTAAAAAGGGAGGGGATGCAAGAACAGGGAGTAGGTCACAAGATCACATGCTTTAAAGGGCAAAAAGAAGAACAAAGATCACATGCTTCTGAGGAAACAGGGCAAGGACAAAATCAGGAACTTCTGAGAAGGGTCTATGTTCAGCTGTGCATGTATTGTCTTGATAAACATCTTAAACAACAGAAAACAGGGTTTGAGAGCAGAGATCCAGTCTGACCTCAAATTTACCAGGGTGGGGTTTCCTAATCCTAGTAAGCCTGAGGGTAGTGCAGGAGACCAGGGCATGTCTCAGTCCTTATCTCAACCGCATAGGACAGACACTCCCAGAGTGGCCATTTATAGACCTCCTCCCAGGAATGCAATTCTTTTCGGAGGGTCTTAATATTAATACTCCTTGCCAGGAAAAGAATTTAGCGATATCTCTCCTACTTGCACGTCCATTTATAGGCTCTCTGCAAGAAGAAAAATATGGCTTTTTTTGCCCGACCCCACAGGCAGTCAGACCTTATGGTTGTCTTCCCTTGTTCCCTAAAATCACTGTTATTCTGTTCATTTTCAAGGTGCACTGACTTCACATTGTTCAAACACACGTTTTACAATCAATTTTTATAGTTAACACAATCATCACAACAGACCTGTGGTGACATATATCTTCGACTTACGAGGATAACAGGATTAAGAGATTAAAGTAAGACAGGTGTAAGAAATTATAAGAAAATTATTAGGGAAGTGATAAATGTCCCTGAAATCTTCACAATTTATGTTCCTCTGCCATGGCTCCAGCCGGTTCCTCCGTTTGGGGTCCCTGACTTCCCGCAACATCTGGCCTGCCACTAAGACCCTGATGAACCAAGCCTGCATTTTCTTGTTTGTTTGTTTTCTTGCTAAAGCTACTGCCAACCTTCTTGTGATGATCTGAGGGAATACAATTTAAACCATGATTCATAATTGTGCAAGGTACATGAGGCACCAAGAAAGGCAGGGTAAGTAATTACAAAGTAGTTATCTCTCTTCTCAAAATTTAAAATTGAATATCACTTTATTCTCCATTTACAGACAGAGAGATTACAGGCAGTAATCTTCCTTTCTAAAGCCGACAGTAACTCCCACAGTAATGAAGCCTGTTTGGTAAGAAATATTTACGTATGTGACTGTGAGCACAGCTGAAAACGTGGTGTACTTCATAAATTTAGAACTACATTTTCTAAATGTCAAGTGTTTATTACCTGGAAAAAAGAAAGGAAAAACAACTCTACATTTTAGACGTGTTCCACAGCTTCCTTGATGAGGCATTTTAAGGACCATTAGTTGTCTAAATAGAGATTGTACTTTAGAGTGGAGAATATGAAAGAGCGTTCTCTAGTTTAGGGTTATATCCTTTACCTTGTGATAGAGTCAAGCTGTAAACTCAAAGCAAGCATTTGGCATTCTGGTTATTCTAAGTCATCTTTCTTCACTTTAAAAACAAACACAAATAAAAGCACCTAGCACAGGGAGGGCCTCAAATGAGGGCTTAATAGGTGTTGCTTCGCTTCCTCTTCTCTTTTCTTTAGTAGGCAGACTAAATTCTATGACTCTGATCTGAGGGTTAACAGTAGTCCATCTATGGATTCTATGGACTTGATTTATCTTATACTGTGGTTCCTGGAAATTCATTTTGTCAGGAGTGAATGATCTTTTCAGAAAACCTGCTCAAGCTTGAGCCCGGGAGGTGGAGGTTGCAGTGAGCTGAGTTCATGCCGCTGCGCTCCAGCCTGAGCAACAGAGTAAGACCCCATCTCAAAAGAAAAAAAAAAATCTGCTCCAGATTTTCAGAAAGGAGAATAAGATTTTACACACACACACACACACACACACACACACACACACAGTTTTTGTGTCTGGTAAACTAGCAAACTGTCTCATCTGATTTCTTTGCCATCGTTTCTGCTTTAAATTAGAACTCTAGAGAATGTAAATATCTAATTATCTACAGGTCAGCTTCAGAGCTTTCAGGCTTCAAAGAAGTTCAGTGTGGTTTTTGTGTAATGGTTTATGATATGGATTATTCAAGGAATTCTTTCCCCACTGCCTCCTTTATTTTTGCTTTTGCTTTGCTCTGCAGAATCTGGGGTGTAGCCAGGCTCAGAGCTGATACTGCCTAGAAATTCATGTCAAGACATGAATTCCATGAGATGTACCTTCATGAGTTAGAAATATTAAGGAGAGTCATTTCTTATAGAGGTACGCATTGTAGAAAGAATTCTCATGGATAACTAAACAAACCATTGTTTTGGAAGAAGAAAGCAGCTGAGTTGGCTTCTCTTGACCTTACTTGTGTAGACTGCAGCACTGATTCCACAGTGGGTATCTCCCACTATTTTTTTTTTTTTTTTTGAGACAGAGTCTCAGCTTAAGAAAAGCATTAGCAATTAAGATAGTGGGAGAGGCTGGGTGAGGTAGCTCACGCCTGTAATTCCAGCACTTTGGGAGGCCGGAGAAGGTGGATCACTTGAGGTCCGGAGTTCAAGACTAGCATGGCCAAAATGGTGAAACCCCGCCTCTACTAAAAATACAAGAAAATTAGCTGGGTGTGGTGGCACGCATATGTAGTCCCAGCTACTCGGGAGGCTGAGGCAGGAGGAATACTTGAACCTGGGAGGCAGAGGCTGAAGTGAGTCAAGATCGCGCCACTGCACTCAAGCCTGGGCAACAGAGAGAGACTGTATCAAAAAAGATAGTGGGAGACAGGGCCGGGCACGGTGGCGCACGCCTGTAATCTCAGCACTTTGGGACCAATCCCACATTTCCCTTCTGCACTGTCCTGGCAGAGTTTCTCTATGAAGGCTCCGACCCTGCAACAAATTTTTGCCTGGACCTCCAGGAGTTTCCATACATCCTCTGAAATCTAGGTGGAGGTTCCCAAACCTCAATTCTTGACTTCTGTGCACCCACACGCTGAATATCACACGGAAACCACCAAGGTTTGGTGCTCACACCTTGGTCGCCAGGCTGGAATGCAGTGGCACAACCTTGGCTCACTGCAACCTCCACCTCCCAGCTTCAAGCAATTCTCCTGCCTCAGCCTTCCGAGTAGCTGGGACTACAGGCACGCACCACCACATCCAGCTAACTTTTGCATTTTTAGTAGAGATGGGGTTTCACCATGTTGGCCAGGATGGTGTCGATCTCTTGACCTCGTGATCCACTGGCCTCGGCCTCCCAAAGCCTTGGGACTTGGTGCCCTGCATCCTAGCTGTGCCAGCTCCGGCTGCGGCTAAAAGGGGTCAAAGTACAGCTCGGACTGTTGCTTCAGAGGGTATGAGCCCCAGACCTTGGCAGCTCCCATGTGGTATTCAGCCTGTGGGTGCACAGAAGTCAAAAATTGAGGTTTGGGAACCTCCACCTAGATTTCAGAGGATGTATGGAAACTCCTGGAGGTCCAGGCAAATATTTGCTCCAGGGTCAGAGCCTTCATAGAGAAACTCTGCCAGGACAGTGCAGAAGGGAAATGTGGGATTGGTCCCAAAGTGCTGAGATTACAGGCATGAGCCACTGTGCCCAGCCCTGTCTCCCACTATCTTTTTTGATACAGAGTCTCTCTCTGTTGCCCAGGCTGGAGTGCAGTGGCATGATCTCGACTCACTGCAGCCTCTGCCTCCCGGGTTCAAGCAATCCTCCTGCCTCAGCCTCCCGAGTAGCTGGGACTACATATGGGCGCCACCACACCCAGCTAATTTTTTTGTATTTTTAGTAGAGGCAGGGTTTCACCATTTTGGCCAGGCTAGTCTTGAGCTCCCGACCTCAAGTGATCCACCTGCCCCAGCCTCCCAAAGTGCTGGGATTACAGGTGTCAGCCATCATGCCCAGCCTCTCCCACTATCTTAATTGCTGACACTTTTCTTAAGCTAGTGCTTGCCAGCTTCTTTGCTCTCCCCTTTAAGCCTCATTCTTCTCTTTTAAAATAAACACACATAAAAGCACCTAGCACAGGTGATTGCCAGCTTAAGAAAAGGAGCTGGAAAATCTTAGAAGAATCACTACTCCATCAACTGACATTTACTATACATCCAGCATGTGATGAACAACAGGGTATAAAGGGCAGGGCCCTTTATAATAGTGATACACTTTTGCAAAAATGCACAGTTCACATAGGCGAAGTGTGCACGTCTCACAACAATCCAGGTGTTAGGTACACTTCAGTGGCAGGAGACAGGGACTCCCTTTTATGGGATAATAAGCACAAAAGGGTGTAGCATGAAAGTCAATGGCAGGCAGCCCCCTGCTTTCCCAGAGAAGAAACTGTTTACCTCTTCACTGGGAGAAATGCAGGCTCTCAAAGCAGGAGAATGGAAATGAGGCAACTGGTTGAGGACTTCAGCTTTCAGTGGCACAACATGGGGCTGGAGGCTTAATTAGCTTAGCAACTGGCTTGTTAATGTGGTGGTTTACAACTCAGCAAATTGTTCCATTATCCTTCCACATTAAACTAATCTTTCAAGTGGTTCCCTCACTCTTCTCAGGGCAGCTTTTCAGTGGTTTAAATAATTCAGTGTCTTCTGGAGAGTCTCTAGTATGAAAACTTGTAGTTCCTGAAGTACACCAAAAGATGAAATAGAACCCTTTTTATGACGCACTAGAGCTCCTTTAGAGGCAGTGGTTCTAGATAATTGAAGCTTCCATCCAACATCTATGATGATTACCATAGAATATTGTTGCTGACATTTTATGATGGACATCTTAAAAACTCATCCCATGTGAATGAGACAGCTCTACCAATCCTCAAGGCCAGAAATACAACATGGCTTTTGGCTCTGTCATTCATCCGCTGTGGGTCTACCTGGAGCCATTTGATCCTGCCAAGCTGTGGCCTTCCCTTCTGCTAAATGAAGAAGAATGCCCCCTTGGGCCAAATGGGACAATGTATATGAAAAATCACTGAAAATTACCATGTTCCACGTATCTATAAATGTCATGATTATTGATGACTAATACATTGGAACAAATAGACTCTGATTTATAATCAATGGAAGAGCAAAAACTCACAGAAGGAAATTAACACATAATAATGGTTCAAATAAGGTGAGATTTGTCAGCACAGGCAAGCTTTCATGTCCCTTTCAAGTTCCATGTGATTATGGTACATAAAACATCTCAGAAATGAGATAAAATCCATTTAGCTAGGTGACACGTAGGGAGGGCAATTATTTTCCATCAAATACGCACAACAAAGCTGGCCAGTCTCAATTTGAATCAGAACACACTGCTTTTCTGTTAGCTGGAAAAGTAACAGGAATTTTATATCAAAACACTACTAATATAAAAAATGAAGCCAGTGTGTTTTACTACGATATTGCAGAGCTTATAACATGAGTCAAGAAGAATCAATATGCTGAATTTTTCTTTCAAGAATAAGAGTTTTATTAAAACCTGAGAAATAAAACCATGTTAGCATGATATAATCTATAGTTAGCAATCAAGGACTCCATAAAAGTATTCAATATTTTGAGAAAGTCTTAAAGCAGACTGCATAACAAACCACACGGCCAGAAGATTAAATCCAAATTATAGCATTATTCAGAAACTGGCTCATTCAAATAGCTATTTCCTGCCTCTCCTCCAAACCCTCTAATTGCTTTCTTAACCTTGAGCACTATTTAAATTTACAGTAATTTTTTAAAAATTTAAAGTTTATGTAAAATAACTTCAAAGTGTGAATGACATGAACTTGATGATTCTAACTCTTCATTTTTTTCAAATAGAGAAGCCCAGCAACTTGGTAGGACCCAATTCCCACCTTATTTTGATACTCCAGAAATGAGTTGAAGATCATCAAACAGAAAAACTCAAAATAACAGTGTAACCTCCTTTTATTTAGGATTATAAACATCACACAACTTTTTTATTAAAGAAAATGATAATTTTTATTCTGTTCCTTAAAATTCACCCTATAGTCTCTAATTCAATGTTAAAATAATATAAATCTTGAGGCTGACGTGGGAAGATCACTTGAGGTCAGGAGTTTGAGACCAGCCTGGCCAACATGGTAAAACCTCATCTCTACCAAAAATACAAAAACTAGCTGGGCATGGTGGTGTGTGCCTGTAGTCCTAGCTACTTGGGAGGCAGAGGCAGGAGAATCACTTGAACCTGGGAGGCAGAGGTTGCAGTGAGCCGAGATCCCATCACTGCACTCCAGCCTGGGTGACAGAGTGAGACTCCCTCTCAAATAATAATAATAATAATAATAATAATAATGTCTTATATTTTGGTTATTTTCTAATCTGAAGTCTTCCCCACTCACTAGTCTAAGAACATGACACAATTGTCCCCTATTAAATCATCACCTTTTGTTGATTCTTGCTCTTTCCAGCTATCTTGAAATCTCAGGGTAATAGATATCTCAGATTTGAAGGCAAATGAACACTATGTATAGCTATAAAAGAATGATGTACACCAGGCTCAGCTATGGTGCACACCATCCCTCCTATAGAAGCCTAACATATCTATGACTTGTAGTAGATCAAAGTTATGAACCTATATTCCTTCTTGTACTTACTTCAAATCTTCTTGAAAGAACTTTAAAAATGTGAAGGTTATATTATTTCTCTCTTACCAAACAGATGGGATCACAGAACTTCTAAAATATTAAACTCATTCTAGATTTCACTTTTATTCATTTCTTGTTAAAGAGAGAATATAGGGCATAGTGAAGGGTTTTGGAAGCCTGAGGAAGTTATTTTTATATTTACCTCAAACTTATGTAAATGCCCTCTTTTTACACAAAGTCCTTGCTGTGTAAAGAGTACATTGTAGTTGCCACTTCTTCTTTTTTTTTTTTTTTGAGACTGAGTTTCACCCTGTCACCCAGGCTGAAGTCCAGTGGCATCATCTCGGCTCGCTGCAGCCTCCACCTCCCAGGTTCAAGTGATTCTCCTGCTTCAGCCTCCCAAGTAGCTGGGATTACAGGCACCCGCCACCACGTCCAGCTAATTTTTTTTGTATTTTTAGTAGAGACAGCATTTCACCACGTTGGCCAGGCTGGTCTTGAGCTCCTGACCTCAAGTGATCCACTCACCTCGGCCTCCTAAAGTGCTGGGAAAACAGGCAAGAGCCACCGTGCCCGGCCCACTGCTTCTTTTTCCCTAAAGAAACAGTAGCTCCCCCAACCTCACAGGCTCCCCTGTGAAAATAAACACTGAGATGGTATCTTTGAATTGATAAAGCAAAATAAATGAGACGCGACAGAATAAAGAAAGGGAAGTAAAGGAACACTTTCTTGAGAAATCAAATATATATAAAGTCTAATTCTCTATTCTTGTTTATTCACATCTTAAATTTGATCTGCATAATATCTGGTAAAGTGCTTCCTGTGGTTGCAGAAACACATTCAGAAATCAGAATATTTCTCTTAAGGAGTTAAAACTACAGCAACACAAGAAAAAAAGTCTGCTAAGAGTACAATTTTAAAAGTAGTTAGCCTTGGCCGGGTGCAATGACTCATGCCTGGAATCCCAGAGGTTTGGGAGGCCGAGACAAGAGGATCACTTGAGCCCAGGGGTTTGCGACCAGCCTGGGCAACATGGTGAAACCCTGTTTTGACAAAATATAAAAATTAGCTGAGCATGGTGTTGTGCACCTGTACTTTCAGCGACTTCAGAGGCTGAGGTGGGAGGATCGCTTGACCTTGAGAGGTTGAGGCTGCAGTGAGCTATGATTGCACCACTGCACTCCAGCCTGCCAACAGAGAGAGACCCTGTCTCAAAAATAAATAAACAGGCCAGGTGCAATGGCTCACACCTGTAATCCCAGCACTTTGGGAGGCTGAGGCGGGCAGATCCAAGGCCAAGGCCGAGGTAGGCAACAGAGCGAGACTCCATCTCAAAAAAACAACAAAAAAAAAAACAAAAGAAAAAGAAAAAACTTGGTCTCTTCTGTGTGTCAGATAAGATTTTAAGTGCTGGGGATACACAGTGAGCAAGATAAAGAATCTGCTTTCCAGATGCTTAAATTATATACTATGTATGTGTGTGTATATATATATATATGGTGAATTTTTCCCATTTTTTATTTCTATTATATACATAAATGGTATATATGTTATATAAATATATACACACATACGGTATACTTATATACATGGTATATATCTATGGTGTATACATATGTATGTATATATACACACACACATATATATATGGTGAATTTTTCCCATTTTCTATTTCCTTCCTGAGACCATGAGTGTAAGGGGGAATTTGGAACAATACATTTATGGTGGTAGACATCAAAAAATATTTCAGATTGCACAAATGAAGCGCTAGCTTCTTCCCCCACCTCCAGGAATGAAATCACTCCTCCATATTAAACACCTGGATAAGCGTTGCTCAACTTTGTTAAATGACCATTTGTGAAGTGTCTGTGATTAATTGCAATCAACTCATTTATTGAGTGCTATCCAGCACTAGAACAGATGCATTTAACATGAGATAGGATAAAGTCCCAAACTTCAAAGCATATGGAATTTACCTATATGATTTTAAAAAAAAAAAAGACTAAAGTCATCAAGACAAACTCAAGTATCTACGTAATCTAAAGCAGGGGTCTGCTTTATAAAAAAAAAATGACATATTTTGATATAAAGCTTCTGTTTTTCCTGGTCGAATTGAAGGTAAATAGCTCACCATTTCATTAAATTATGAGCTTCAAAATTTCTCTCCCCAGATCCCGTCTCTGCCTTCAATACCTTCCCAGGTCTGCCTTGGGAAAAGCTTGTGACATTCTACTTTTTAGGAGACCACTTTGCCATTATTCTTTCCACCTCCTTCCACTCCCCAAACCAGAGAGAATCTGGTATCAGTTAAGTTGGGACTAACAGAAAGCGATTCTTTCAGGTGTGAGCCCCAGCTGAGGTTTGAGGGGAGTGGGTGGATGGGCAGATAGCTGAAAGAACACTCAGGGGGCCATAGGCAGGTGAATATGGTTTTATGCAGCAGCTCTCTCATCAGCCGCTTACTCACGCTGTCCACCTTTATCTCGGCTATTTGCTCCAGCTCTGCGGCTCTCGCCGACCCCACGCCTGCAGCTGCACTCTCTGGCGCACAAGGCCAGTTCTCTCTTACAGGGAGAGCAGCTTAACTCTTTCCCTCTGGGCACAAGCTGGTTCCTGGCTCCCCAGTGCCTGCCTTCAAGGTGACCCACTCTCCCTTACAGGGGTAAGTAGCCTTACTCTCTCTCTCTGGGCACTAGCGCCGATCCCTGTCGAACCATTCCGTTCCGTGCTGGGCCGAGCCAAGCCATATGCACGGTGTCAGCCAGGCAGTTACACCTTTTCAAACAATAGTGGCTCAAAGACAGGTATGAGCGTACCCAAACAGGTTCTATAACAAGTGTATTGCGCCCGTGTCCTAAACTCACTAAGTCATGCAGGCCTGGATGTCTGCCTCAGCCTAATTCTTGACAAAAGCACATCCATGTAGCTTACAGATCCACTCTTAGGTATTTGCTCGATCACACATTGCATTTTCTCTAAACCTCTCATCCTATGGCCTCAACTCCATACCCACCTCCCCACCACCCTCGCCACCCTAAACTTCCAACAGAGAGAGTAGAACATTTTTAGCATACAAGGAACACCTGAAATCACCTTTAGACCTTTTCAGTGGATCAAAAGGAAAACCTGATGTTGACCTTTGGATGGACAACCAGGAGGGAGGGCCATCAAACAGGCAGCCCTAAAATGACTCCTGAATCAGAGCTGGAGGACGCAGGGTGAGCCTCGTAGAGGTTTAGCCCAGGCTGTGCTGCTGAAGAAGAAGAGTCCTCTGGGTCTCCTCATCACTGACACCTTTCTCTCTCTCTCTCTCACACACACACAGACACACACACACACTCTTCCCCAAACCCTTAATTCAGGCTTCTCTAAGGAAGCAGTTTTCACTTTGTTTTTTCAGCAGGTATTCATGATAGATGTGAGTCATGTCTACCACGTGACTCACTCAAAAGGAGTGCTGGGATTAAACCTGAGAGTGAGTCATGTGGTAGAGTCTCACTCTCATTTCATGTCCAGGGAACAGAAGATTCTGCTTGGTAGCTGTAACTCACTTTCTTACCTGGACATACAGAATTCTGCTTGCTAGCTGTAACTCGCTTTTTCTTTCCTTCCTTCCTTTCTCTCTCTTTCTTTCTATATAAAATTCTGCTTAGTAGCTGTAACCCAGCCTGCCTGCCTTCCTTCCTTCCTTCCTTTCTTGGAATATAAAATTCTGCTTGGTAGCTGTAACTCCCTTCCCCCCTCCCCCCTCCCCTCTCCCCACTCCCCTCCCCCCTCCCTCTCCCCCTCCCCCCTCCCCTCTCCCCTCCCCCTTCCCCTTACCTTTCCTCCTCTTCCTCCCCTTACCCTTCCTCCTCCTCCCCTTCTCCCCTCCTCCTCCCCTACCCTTCCTCCTCCTCCCCTTCTCCCCTCCTCCTCCTCCCCTCCTCCCCTCCTCCTCCCCTCCTCCTCCCCCTCCTCCTCCTCCCCTCCTCCTCCTCCCCTCCTCCTCCTCCCCTCCTCCTCTCCTCCTCCCCTCCTCCTCCTCCTCCCCTCTCCTCCCCTCCTCCTCCCCTCCTTCCTCCCTCCTCCTCCCCTCCTTCCTTCCTCCTCCCCTCCTTCCCTCCTCCTCCTCCCCTCCTCCCTCCTCCTCCTCCCCTCCTCCTCCTCCCCTCCTCCTCCTCCCTCCTCCCCTCCTCCTTCTCCCCTCCTCCCTCCTCCTCCTCCTCCTCCTTCTTCCTTCTCCTTCTCCTCCTCCTCCTCCTTCTTCTCTCTCTTGCTTTTGTTTTTTGAGACAGGATCTAACTCTGTCACCCAGGCTGGAGTGCTGTGGTACAATCATGGCTCACTGCAGCCTTGACTTCCTGGGCTCAAGCAATCCCCCTGCCTAAGCCTCCCAAGTAGCAGGCATTACAGGTGTGCACCACCTTGCCCAGCTCATTTTTACATTTTTTGTAGCGATGGGGGGGTCCCACTATGTTATCTAGTTGGTCTTCAACTCCAGTCTCAAGCAATCCACCAGCCTTGGCCTCCCAAAACGCTGGGATTACAGGCATGAGCCACCACACCTGGCCTACTATCTCTTTCTTTCCCAAGGAGAGTATACGAGAGCTGTTCATGGGGATGACTTTGCATCCGCTGTGTTTTAATTTTTAAAAAGTGAATCATTTGTCAACTTGGGCAATTAAATTATTATTAGTTACCACTGAATCCCAATGTACCTCACAACTAATCTCAATGCTTCTATGGAGAGCCATGACCAGAGACCTTCCTCTAACCAAGGCTCAGCAAACTACTTTTGTAAAGGGTAAGGCTGTAAATATTTTCAACTTTGGGGGCCGTACGGTCTTTGCCACAACTATTCAGCCCTGCTGCTGTAATACAAAAGCAGCTGTAGATGATGATGAATCAAACAATGGGCGCTAGTTATGTTCCAATAAAACTTTATTTGAGATTATGAGCAGGCTGATGGGGCTCATGGGGTGTAGTTCCCCAACCCTGCTCTTAGCACCGCTTGCCCACTCTTGGACTCAGACAGGACCCTCATCTCCCCTCACCATCCAATGTTAGCCCATCCCTGGTGGGTTTCTCTCCTCTGCAATTCACCATCCTCTCCCTTCCAAACAAAATCCGACATAGCTTATTCTTCCTTGAACATTTGATGTTATTTTACTTACATTTCTTAAACGGCTGTGTGATATCTGGAAACATATTCCTATGCCTTTTATCTTATTTTTGCCTGTGGTAATATGTACTTTTGACAGAGAAGTGTGTTTGAGAGTGCATTCCCTCATTAAAAAGAGTACTGCTTCATGTATACGTTTTCCAGTCAGCAATAATTATTGCCAAATGGAGCAAGGCTTCTAATTAACAAGCAAATTCCAAATTCCAAATGGTGTACCAGACTACTTAATTAGATCTGTTGCTTTTTAATTCCCCTCACTGAAAGTCTCAGGCATGGCTTTAACTCTATTTGGTCAGTTATTTTCTTTAGCCTAACCCTGGTCTTACTGTAGGTCATGCTAATTATTCTCATTAATTTATTTGTTTACTGCAGTTAGAGGCTCTCTTGCCCTACACAGTTCAGGGAATTTCAAAATCTCTGCAACCCATAACTCTGGTTTTATCTCCCAGACAACAAGAGCAATACCTGACAATGGTTTTGTTTTTCAGATCTAGGTTTTTTTTTTTCCTCTCTCTTGCCTGCAACCTCTACATTTGTTACACAATAGAATATTTCAACTCAAACAAATGGCATGGAAAAACAGTATGTAGCCTGGTTTTACTAGAGAAATGAAGCCCAGGGCTAACATGAAGACACGGTGCTAGGGAAAGGCCGGAGAGAAGGTTGACAAGCTTAAGTAATGAGGATTTTACAAAAAGGGTTCCAGAGTGCTTTCCTCCTGTCCTCTTCTCTGGACTCCAATTTCCAGCTGCTTCTCTGCAGTTTGGCACCTGCAAGCCATTAGCAGACCTGGAGGATGTCAGCAAAGCCTCTACCCAGGCCCACAGGAAGTAGCTTAGGTAGGATTTGTTTCCTTCTTGATGCCAGATCAACTGTATGAGATTTCTATTACTGCTGTTACAAATGGCCATGCATTTAGCGGCTTAAAAACAGCACGAATCTATTATCTTACAGTTCTGGAGGTCAGAAGTTCAAAATAGGTCTCACTGGACTAAAAGAAAATTGTTGGTGGGGTTGTGTTTTTTGAAGAGGCTTTAGGGAAAAACTCCATGTCCTTACCTTTTCCAGGCCACCTACATTCTTTGGCTTATGTCCTCTTCCTCCATCTTCAAAGCCAGCAAAGGAGTATCTTCAAATCTCTGTAGGACTCTGACTCTCCTGCCTCCCACACCTAGATAATCAAGGATAACCTCCCCATCTCAAGGTCCTCTGATTAACAACCTTAATTCCATCCACAATCTTAATTCCCCCTTGTAATAGAACATATTCACAAATTCTTGGGCTTAGACATCTTTGGAAGACCACTATTCTGCCTATTACCTCAACTGAGTCTAAAATTCAATAATTGAGAGTTCTGGGGCATCTCTATGCCTTTCATCAAAATTACTGAATTCCAAAATAAAGAATAAATTTTTACAATGTTATAGACATAAAATTTAGTAATGTATACATACACATATAAGATTAGCATTACATTTATCTGTGGAATGAACATGGAAGAGTTTGGACACCCACAGAGTAAAATTCAGGAAATGTGTTTCCATCTAAGATATCATTCACCCATCAAGGAAAACAAAGACATTTATAAATATGCCAGAATTCCAAAACTCTATAATCTGTGAACATTCTAGGAGAATATTCAAGAAAAAAACTTTTAGCCACACACAAACTATCTCAGATATCAGAGGACAGAGAAAGGGGAAAAGAAAATTAAATAGTGGCCAATAATGAACATTTCAAAAAATGTATACATTGTTAAGTCTAAACAGAGAATGGTAGAATATAAAAAATTAGAAATTATGCATTTAATTTTTTTGGCTGATCTTAGTGATAGAAATCTAATTTGCCATTTTATTTGATGAGAAGCCTTATGAGGAAACTAGACTCGGTGACTTAAGTCCTTAAGGGCTGTGCTAATATTGTGTTTCTTAGTGTTAGATACAGCTACGTTCCTCTTCAAATAGCTTGCCCAGTTCCCTCATTCGTTATTCTCTCTTTCCAAGTACTCGCCCCTCACCCCCACTTTTGCTGCACCTTAACCTGTCTAAATATACTTAGACATGCCAGAGCCCCAGTCCACATTCCTTTCCTTATGTGGGAATAGGTTAGCTTTCTAGTCTCCTGTAGTTGACACCTTCCTTCTCTCCCTCTCCCTCTCTCCTCTATCACGGGCCTACCTTATCTAAGAAAGTTTAAATGTTTAGACAATTGGGACTAGTTTACATTGTGTGGTCCAACCCCAGCCAACAGCAGAAAGACACAGAGGCAGAATCTGCATTAGGAAGAAAACCCCCTACTCTCCTTTGTTCTGCGTGCTCTCGTAGCAGCCAGGTTTAGGAGCAGCACCCTTCTGTAGAAGTAAATTTGCCTTGCTGAGAAATTCTTTGTTTTAGAGCTCATTTTCTTTGTGACCCCGAGCTCTTACTTCCAACATTAGCAAGACAACAAGAAAAAAAGATGAAGAATATTTATATCCTGGTGACCACGAGAGCACTCTAATCGAACAAACCATGCTAGAAACTAAAAGCGTTCATGGTCTGGGAGAACAAACTGTATGCTAGCTCAGTTAGAGGTGCTCTCCCTAAATTTACTGATAGTTATAAGAAAAAAAAAAAAACAAGAATTCCTGAGAAATGTAAGTGTTTGACAACAAGGTCTGTAAATATAATGGTTTAACCACAAAGCTTTAAAACGTTTGTTATGGGAAATTGATTTTCTTCACTTCAGCTGTAAATTAACTCATCAGTTTTGTGATAAGTAATCTACCACTCATGATGTGAACTTTCTGGCCTTCTGATAATGAATCCACCACACTGTTCCTGTTCTCCTGTTTTTTAGAGAGCTTTTTCTTCCCTTACCAGTTCTATTCCCAACAGGTATAGAAGTGATTTAAGCTGCCTCTGACAAATCTGATCCATATAGAGTACAAAGCCTCTTTCTTCCATGCACTGTGAGTGAAATACTAACAACAGTCTTGTACTAAAAGTTATAAATTTAGCAAAAGCTAGGCCTTGAGGGGATGGGAGTGAGTTAAGTAAAATTAAAAGTAGTCTAAATTTATCTTCTTTCTGGTGTATGAATAAAAGCAATAGGGAAAGAGAGTATCTGAAGTATATGGGAATTCTATCTTGCTTTCATGTAATAGTCAAGAAACAGTATTTAATTATGAAGCTACTTGTTCAAACAAAGAAAAAAACTAATACATTTTCAAAAGAAGAAATTTTAAGAGACCACATTCCTTGATCATAATCTGATACAGTTAGGCAAAAAATAAAACTATGCCTCTATTACTCAGAAAATAACAAATCCACTTCTACTTGAATCTTGGATAGAAGAGAAAAGTCAAAATAAAATAATCAACTATAGGTAGGCCAGTGAAAGGAAGGCCACTACATTCTAAAACCTCTGGCACACAGGCCAGGCATGGTGGCTCCTGCCTCTAATCCCAGCACTTTGGGAGGTCGAGGCAGGCAGATCACTTGAGGTCAGGAGTTTGAGACCAGCCTGGCCAACATGCTGAAAACCCATCTCTACTAAAAATACAAAAATTAGCTGGGTGTGATGGCGTGCACCTGTAATCTCAGCTACTTGGGAGGCTGAGGCAGGAGAATCGCTTGAACCCAGGAGGTGGAGGCTGCAGTGAGCTGAGACCATACCACTGTACTCTAGCCTGGGCAACAGAGAAAGAATTTATCTCAAATAATAATAATAATAATAAAAGCATCTAGTACACAATGAAAACTATACTCAGTGGGAGATTACAACCTTGAAAGCTATGTTGGGGGTCCCCAAGACCACCCTCAGGCTTGTCAATGTACTAGAAGGACTCAGAGGACTCAGAAAAGCCGTTGTGCTCACAATTACAGTTTATTGCAGGGAAAGGATGCAGATTAAAATCAGCAAAATGCCAAGGGTCATGGAGCAAAGTCCAGGAGAAATCAAGTGCAAACTTCCAGATGTCCTCTCCCAGTAGAGAAACACAGGTGCATTTAATTCTCCCAGCAAGAATGTGTGACTATACATGCAAAATATTGCCAGCCAGGGAAACTTACCTGAGGCTTGGTGTCCAGGGTTTTTATTGGCAGAGTCAGTAACATAGATACAGTACATGTATGATTGACCTCAGCCTCTCAGAGCAAAAATAGCAAAAATAAGCATCACCATAAATCACACTGTTAGCGTAAATGGTCTGACTAAACTAGTACCAGGTAGCCTGAGGCCTCAGTCATCCAAAACTGTCTGATCCTGCAGAGTATTTCAACATTTCAGAGCTCAGCTCCCAGGAGCCAGCTAAGGCTGATCCTAAAGGCAGGCCTTTTTTGGGAACATGTGGAGTTTAGCAGCCAGACCTGTAGTTAGCATCTTCTGCACAAATGCCTCCATGATTATAGAAGAAGCAATAAATTTTTTTAAAAATGCAATGCTTGGTTTAAGAAATTAGAAATAAAAAAACAAAAAGTAGCACAAAAAGGAATTAAGATAACAAAAAGAAATAAAACATAATAATAGGTTACATATGTCCCAAAGCCAGTTCTTCCAAAGGACCAATAAAATAGGCAAACTTTCATGAGTTTAATCAAGAATTAAAGAGGACAGAAATATACAAGCTTAGGAATGAGAAAGAAAATATGACCATAGATAAGGAAGGCATTAAAATAGTTTTAAGAATATCCTAGATACGATGCATAGAAATAAAGGTCAAAACCTGGAGGAAATGTGTATTTTTTTTAGCAAAATATAAGCTGCCACTATTGATCCCAGAGGAAGGAAAAACCATGAATAAACAAATTACCACGGAAGGGATGGAACAGATAATGGAAGATCTACAATTAAGAAAGACAGCAGTATAAGATATTGTCACAGCTGAGGAAAGCCCGCTAGCAAGGAGATGCAGGTGTTGGCAGCTGGAAGTCCAGCAGGCATTCACAGAAAAGGTAAGAGCAGGAGGACCTGACAGAACACTGATAGTATCTGCAACAACTACTAGGGCAAAAATATGTTAATTGCCCTGGTAGGCAAGTAAATGCACATTAAAACAATAGACATCATTCTGCCCCATAATATTGGCAATTATAAGATGGAATTACAGATGCTTATGGCTGGAGGCCCACAGGAAAAAAAATTATCTTATATTTGGTGGTGGAAATATGAATTGTCACAACCTATTGAGAAACAATCCAATAATATCCATTAAAATTCAAGGGGTGTGTGTGTGTGTGTGTATGTAAAATTTGTTTTAGCAATTCCAATTCTAGGGACCCATCCCATGGAAATAAAATAAAAGCAACAATCTATACGAATATATGATCAGGGAGGTTTTACAGTAATACTGTAGAAATTTTTAGAAAAGAAAATGCCCTGAAAACATATTAATACCTCCATACCATGTACAATTGTTCAGCTGTTAAAAATAAGTTATGGCCAGGCATGGTGGCTCATGCCTGTAATCCCAGCATTTTGGGAGGGTGAGGCAGGAAGATAATTAAGGCCAGGAGTTCAAGAGCAGCCCAGGCAACATAGTGAGATCCCACCTCTACTAAGAATTTTAAAAACTTTAAACAAATATATAAAATAAAATTTTTAAATGAGTTAGATCTAAATAGATCAAATCATAAGATTTTTTCAATGTATTATTAGGTAAGAAAGCTAAGATATGGAGGAATTTCCATAATATGATTTCATTTTAATAAAAAAAATTAAATCGCATTGTATCTGTGTTTATGCTTACACAAAAGCATGAAGGAAGGTCCAGAAAGATGCTCGGTAACTTAGTACACAAGGTACCTTTCTTCTGCTGGTGGTGGAGAGAGATGGTAGTAATGCCAATGTTTGGGAAAGAAAGAGAGAGAGAGACCCAAGATTAAAAAATATGCATGATATCTCTTTTAGCCCATTTTCACATTGCTATAAAAAAACTCTCTGAGACTGGGTAACGTATAAAGAAAAGAGGTTTAGTTGACTCACAGTTCCATATTGCTGGGGAGGCCTCAGGAAACACAATCATGGTGGAAGGTGAAAGGGAAGAAAGGCGCTTCTTACACGGTAGGAAGAGAGAGAGACTAAGGGGGAAGTGCCACACTTTTAAAGCGTCAGATCTCGTGAGAACTCACTATCACAAGAACAGCGCGGGAGAAATCTGCCCCCATGATTCAATCACCTCCACCAGGCCCCTCCCCTGACATGTGGGGATCACAATTCAACATGAGATTCGGGTGGGGCAAAGAGCAAAACAATATCAGTATCTATGCATCATTCTATATGTGTATGGATATAAACAAATATATGAAAAGCAGGTCTCCAAAATTAAATAGTATCATGTGACAAGATATCAGAGATGGTTTTGCCTCTCTCTTTCATATATTTTTGAGTCTTAATTTTAATTAATGTGTGTTTGTATTAGTCAGGGTTCTCCAAGGAACAGAATCAATGGCAGAGAGAGAGAGAATAGATGATTTGATAAACAGACAGATAAATAGATGATTTAATAGTTTGATAGAGAGATAGGAAGATAGTGGATAGACATAGATATAGATAGATGTTTAGATAGATAGATAAATACATAGGGAGATAAATCGATGATAGGGAGATAGATAGGAAGACTGATAGATCATAGATGATTTTTTGGATGATAGATATATGAATAGGAAGATAGATAGTGATATGGTTTGACTGTGTCCCCATTCAAAATCTCATCTTGAATTGTAATCTCCATGTGTCAAGGATGGGACCAGGTGGAGGTAATTGCATCATAAAGGTGGTTTCCCCCATGCTGTTCTTGTGATAATGAGATCTGATGGTTTTATCAGCATCTGGCATTTCCCCTGCTTCTACTCATTCCGTCCTGCTGCTCTGTGAAGGTGTCTGCTTTTCCTTTGCCTTCTGTCGTGATTTTAAGTCTCCTGAGACCTCCCCAGCCATGCTAAACTGTGAATCAGTTAAGCCTCTTTCCTTTATAAATTACCCATTTCTTCATAGCAGTGTAAATTGGTACCAGGAGTGGAGTGCTGCTATAAAGCTACCTGAAAATGTGGAAGTGACTTTGGAACGGAGATTGGAACAATTTGGAGGGCTCAGAAGAAGAAAGGAAGATGTGGGAAAGTTTGGAACTTCCTAAAGATTTGTTAAGTGGTTTTGACCAAAATGCTGATAGTGATGTGAATAATGAAGTCCAGGCTGAGGTGGTCTCAGACGAAGATGAGAAACTTGTTGGGGACTGGAATAAAGGTGACTCTCACTATGCTTTAGCAAAAAGACTGGCAGCATTTTGCCCCTGCACTAGAGATCTGTGGAACTTTGAACTTGAGAGAGATGATTTAGGGTATCTGACAGAAGAAATTCTGAAACAGCAAAGCATTCAAGAGGTGACAGAACATAAAAGTTTGGAAAGAAATTATGAAATTATGAAATTATGACGGGAATTACCTCACAAGACCATGGAGGCTGCAAAGTCTCACAATGGGTTGTCTGCAAGCTGGAGAGCAAGGGAAACCAATACTGTGGCTCAGCCCCAGTCTGAAGGCCTGAGATCCAGGGTTCGGGGGCCACTGGTGCAATCCCAGAGTCTGACGGCTGCAGATCCTGGAGTTCTGATGTCCAAGGGTTGGAAAAAATTGGCGTCTCAGCCCCAGGAGTGAGCAAGCAAATTGACTTTTTCTCTTCCTTTTAGCTCTCTCTGGGCCCTCAGTGGATTGTAAGGTGCCCACCCACATTGGTGAGGGCAGATCTTTCCTCCTCAGTCCACTGACTCAAATATCAATCTTTCCTGGAAACACCTGAACAGACACACCCAGAAATAATACTTTGCCAGCTCTCTGGGTATCCCTTAGCTCAGTCAAGTTGACACCTAAGATTAACCATCACAGTGTTCTTTTATGATTAAATGAAAGTAAAACTTTTATGAAATGGAGTAAAAGAAACTTCCAAGGCAGAATTTCTTGAAGAGGACAAATTCTGTGAGATATTTATTAGGGGTGGCTGAATTAAGATCTCTGTGATCAAATAAGTTTGGCAAACATGGAAGTAAATGAAGTTGAATGTTTTCTTTACCTTAGGACTTCTAGGACCTTCTCTGTGTTGATCTGCATGATAAGTCCCCCTCAGTATATGCTATGGTACAAACTGTTTCTAGATCTTATTCAACCATAGGATACCCAACACCTGCCCTGTTTGTGAAGTGGAAAGCACTTTGAGATTCTTGTATTTCTTGGAACTTCTCTGGGGAGTGAAGAGCCACAGAAGCTTTTTGAGCAAGCTAGTAAATGTTTTAGGAAAATTAATGTAGAAGTGAGGTGCTAGACAATAATGGTTTCTCTTCTCAAAGACATAAATTCCAGTGGGCAGTTGAATATTTTAAGGCTGAGATCATTAGTGGAATATTTTTTCCTTCACTTTGTCCCTCAGCTGCCCCCAGTGATTTTTTTTTTTTTTTTTTTTTTTTTTTTTTGAGATGGAGTCTTGCTCTGTCACCCAGGCTGGAATGCAGTAGCGCGATCTTGGCTCGCTGCAAGCTCGGCCTCCTGGGTTCATGCCATTCTCCTGCCTCAGCCTCCCGAGTAGCTGGGACTATAGGCACCCGCCACCAAGCCCGGCTAATTTTTTGTATTTTTAGTAAAGACAGGATTTCACTGTGTTAGGCAGGATGGTCTCATCTCCTGACCTCGTGATCCACCCACCTTGGTCTCCCATAGTGCTGGGATTACAGGTGTGAGCCACCGTGCCCGGCCCTGCTGCCCCCAGTGATTTATGAACTTCACAACTCTGTAGTTCCCTCATCTACAGCACAGGCAGGAAGGGCAGAAGGGGTCAAGGTAAGCCATCTGCTAGAATACCTGGTGGGAAAGAGATGTCATGGAATCACAATGATGAATTTTGCTACAGTCGGTATATTAGTCTGTTCTCGCACTGCTATAAAGAAATATCTGAGACAGGGTAATTTATAAAGAAAAGAGCTTTTTTTTTTTTTTAAATTTGTGATGAAGTCTCGCTCTGTCACCCAGGCTGGAGTGCAGTCATGTGATCTCGGCTTACTGCAGGCTCACTGCAATCTCCACCTCCCGGGTTCAAGCGATTCTCCTGCCTCAGCCTCCCGAGTTGCTGGGACTACAGGCACTTGCCACCATGCTCAGCTACTTTTTTTGTATATTTAGTAGAGACGGAGTTTCACCATGTTGGCAAGGCTGGTCTCAAACTCCTGGCTTCAAGTAATCCACCCACCTCGGCCTCCCAAAGTGATGAGATTACAGGCGTGAGCCACTGCGCCCAGCTTAAGAAAAGAAGTTTAATTGACTCATGGTTCTGCAGGCTGTACAGGAACCATGATGACTTCCGCCTCTGGGGAGGCCTCAGGAAACTTACAATCATGATGGAAGGTGAAGGGGAAGCAGGCACATCTTATGTGGCTGGAGCAGGACCAGAGAGAAAGGAAAGGGGGAGGTACACACTTTTAAACAACCAGATCTCGTGATAACTCACTCACCATTATGAGAACAGCACCTAGAAGATGGTGCTAGACCATACCTGAAGGATCCACCCCATGATCCAGGCAGCTCCTACCAGGCCGCACCTCGAACACTGGGGATTATAATCTGACATGAGATTTGGGAGAGGATACAGATCCAAATCATACTAGTTGGTGCTGAAATAAATGGAGCACCACTATGGCAGTCTCAAAGAATGGTCTTAGAATTCATTCATTAATATAAACCGTTTCATATTTTTAAATGTGCCAAAGACTCTGTTTTACTTTTACTCCCATCTGCCTCATAGAGAGGCCCAGATCAAATGTTCCCTTATCTTTGTCTTCTTTCCTAATCTCTGCAAATGAATGAAAACTGATCCCTTTTCCGAACCTTCAAAGACTTTAGCTTTCAGAATCAGTTCATGTCGTCCAGGAAAGAGATATCAACATATAATAACACATGCAAGAAATTTATTAGGGGAATCCCCTGTAGAAGGTAAAAGAGCGGAGGAACAAGAGTCGGCAGAGCTTCCAGACCAGGCTTGCAGTCTGACACCTGTGAAAGAAGAGGAAGGAGGAGGAGTCAGGAGGAATCTCAGACTCCAGTGCAGCTCTGAGAAAGTCTGGCCAGGATGATGGAGTGTCCTGGAGCAAAGATTGTTAGAGTCCTGCACTGGAGCAGAATGGTTTGGCTCAGGTGTCCCATCCTCACTGGCTGGGAGCAGCCCAGGGAGTGTATGGCCCTGGCTGAAGTCTGCAGTGGGTCCTAGAGGTGTGGCCGGTGGGGCTCTTTAGCTAACTCCACTCCCCACATCAGGTCTCCTGGCGGAGGATCCGCAGGAAAGTCTGCACAGCACAGCTGAGTTATTCCCCTCTATTTCTCACATGCTGTGGCTCACTTCCAGGCTTTATTAGAATTACTTCTTACATATTTTACTTCCCTAACTAGTGTGTTGCATTCTTGAGCATAGGATCCATGTCTGATTTATTCTTGCAAATGCGCAAAGCTGGGATGTACTTGGAGGGACCTAGAGACTTGTATCTCGGGTTCCCAAAATTATTAATCCATAAGGAAAAGTCAAGCAGGGGATGGCATCAGGGAAAGCTGCCTCCCATTTGATTCCTAAATAACAAAGCTACATAGATAAACAAGCTACCTCCCTCCCTCACGATTTGCCCACAAGGAAATTCCTTGTGGACAAGGGACACACAGACCTCAAAGTCATCCCTCTGTTCACGTGAGGCAAATGCATATCTGATAGCTTCCTCTGCCCTATTGTTTCACTGAGCCACACTAAGGCTTGAGTGACTATTCCTCTACTCTCATCTCACAGGTAATTTGTGTATTCAGTGAAAGGCTAATCAGAGACTCAAAAGAATGCAACCAATTGTCTCTTAACTACTTATGACATGGCAGCCCTCTTCCCGGCTTCAAGTTGTCCGGCCTTTCCAGAGCGAACCAGTATTCATCTTACACATACTGACTGACGTCTTATGTCTCCTTAAAACGTATAAAACTGGCCGGGCGTGGTGGCTCATGCCTGTAATGCCAGCACTCTGGGAGGCTGAGGAGGGCGGATCACGAGGTCAGGAGATCGAGACCATCCTGGCTAACACGGTGAAACCGTGTCTCTACCAAAAATACAAAAAATTAGCTGGGCATGGTGGTGGGCGCCTGTAGTCCCAGATACTTGAGAGGCTGAGGCAGGACAATGGCGTGAACCCTGGAGTCGTAGGTTACAGTGAGCTGAGATCGCGCCACTGCACTCCAGCCTGGGTGACAGAGCGAGACTCTGTCTCAAAAAAAAAAAAAAAGTATAAAACCAAGCTGTGCACTGACGACCTTGGGCACATGTTTTCAGGACCTCTTGAGGCTGTGTCACGGGCGTGTTCTTAACCTTGGCAGAATGAACTTTCTAAATTGATTGACATATGTCTCAGATACTTTTGGGTTCACATAACACAAAATGAATGGTCAGAAATGGACTTCCACAGTAATAATTATTTCTTGAATACATCATGGTGTGAAATTGAGGGTTTCCTCAGCTTCTGCAATTAATTGCCCTTAGCCTCTTTTGAATACAACAGTTTCCTATTCTGAGAGCCTTCTCTCGTTTGCTTAGGAGTTCAAGTGTTCACCCGCTTCCTAAATGCTTTTCCTTCCTTGACAGCGACATGAAGTGAAGTGAGACCAATCATTTGCAGGGGCAGGTACTCACTCCATAACGCATTTCTCATCCATTCTGTGCAACACTCCACCTGCTACTATGCATGTATAACATTAATTGTATACATTTATCATGCACCTTTTATAGGTAAATTTATATACATTTACTATGCAGCTTTTATAGGTAAATTTGTACACATTTACCATGCACCTTTTGTAGGTAAGTTTGTATACATTTACCATGCACCTTTTATAGGTAAATTTGTATACATTTACCATGCACCTTTTAAGGATTCAAGCTGTATGTACAGGTGACACAGACTACAAAAGTCACTTGATAAACAGTTCTAGTTTGAATAAACCAAATTCAACTTAGTATAATACTAATATGCAAAAAAGAGGCTGCTGCTAGGCATACCAGGTCAAGTCTAAATAATCTCTCTTCTCAACAATCTCTTTTTGTAATATTGGGTCAGTATTGTTTGGGTGGAGAGTTACTTTTTTTTCTTTTTAAATCAAAATGTAAACGTTGCTCTTTTGAACTACTGGTTAAGAGCTGCCACCCTGAAGACCTCATTGAAAAAAGATAAAAGGGAAAAAGGCATAATTCTTTTCTATAACCTGGTATCACTCTTACTCATGCTGATCAAATGGCTTGTGGTGGCACTACCATTGCTGTTTTGCCAGTAATTCAGAATCAGTTGAAAACACAGAAGGTAGCTTACATTCATTCAAACATACATATGTGCATGGAAAGAAAGAAATATTTCCTTTGGATTACTGTATTTCAGAATGCCAAGAACACCATGGGATTAGTGTCTAGCCTGAGAAGGGAGAGAAGAACTGATTTTTTATCGAGTGTTATTTTATTTTAAAAGAAACACTATTTTTTCGTTTTCCCCAGTCATTTGCACCACATTTATGAAATGATGAAACAATAAATATTTTTGAGTTCCCACTAAATCATGTGTAGCACAGAAGACCCACTTCATAAAAGAGATCCAGGCTAGAATTTCTTGAATTGTCTACAATAAAGATCACATGAGCTGAAATTTATGAACACTGGAGGCTTTACAAGTTGAATCCTCAGCAAATTGGAGTATCTCCACTATTCCCCGCCACCTAAATTTTTGAGGATGAAAAATTTTCCCCACACCTAGGAGATGAGAATTTTATTTCCCTATGAAACAAAAGAGGAACATTGACCTGTGAGCAACCCAAAGCACCCTCAGAAAGCTTTGAAAATCAAAAGCTGAAAGTAACTATCAGCCCAAGTCACTATTTAGCAATCTGGAGAGCTTGGTTTAATTTTTTTTTTCTTTTTTGAGACGGAGTCTTGCTCTGTTGCCCAGGCTGGAGTGCAGTGGCGCAATCTCGGCTCACTGCAACCTCCGCCTCCCGGGTTCACGCCATTTTCCTGCCTCAGCCTCCCAAGTAGCTGGGGCTACATGTGCCCACCACCATGCCCAGCTAATTTTTTGTATTTTTAGTAGAGACGGTGTTTCACTGTGTTAGCCAGGAAGGTATCGGTCTCCTGACCTCGTACTCTGCCCGCCTCAGCCTCTCAAAGTGCTGAGATTATAGGTGTGAACCACCGCTCCCAGTCGGTTTAACTTTTAATGTGTCCTGTGGTTGCGATCTAATATTTTGACTCTCTGTAGTTTATAGCTTGTGAGTAGCATTCTGTGTATAATGAGAAAGAATCATCTATTAGAGCAGGTGCATTTCCACATGCCTGTCAGCATTATGCATTCCACTGGACACCTTTATGTCCCATGCAGTGCCAACCGTTCTCACCTCTGTTAAACTGTAGAAAATAGAAGCTTCTATTAAATTGCCATTTCAGCACCTGCAATTCTGCTAATCCTTCATTTCAGAAGAGCAAATCTGATTTAGCCACAGTGCAGGTTATTAGACAGTGGTGATTATGAAACTTCGGTCCCCTGATAGCTACTCTCTGCTAAAATAAATAATCCTTTAAGAAAATGTGACAATGCCCCTCTTCCTTCCTCTCTCGAATATTAGTTTTGTACCTAGTGAATGAAGTCAAATGACATATTGCAGAAAATCTCTTGAAGGCAAGATTGAGCTGAAGACATGGGTCACCTGAACACAGTGGTTTCACCTCTGGTTCTCAGGTCTGATTGAAACGAGTTTTGGAGATTACAGTTCAGTCCCTAGAGGGCCCTACAGGATAGTCAATCCACATGAAAAAGCCATTGCGTGTATGAATTCATGCTGATTTTATGTGACAGCCTGTTTCCATTTAGACAGGTTCACGCACCACAGAGCAGAATCACTCCTCTTCTGGTAAGATTAAAAGCTTACCCATTTTTGCACAGAATCTTTCACCAGGAATTGCTCTTACTACTTTTTGTTTTCTCAGAATCATAAAATCTTTATTTTCTGATAGCAGAAAACATTTTACCATCCATTCACCTTCACTTCTTGCAGAACAGAAGTGTCATAACTAAGACATCAGCTGGTTCAAGGGGCATTCCTTTATTTTGGTTACGAAGAAGAATTACAAGGCTCTAACTACAACTAATAGCAGGCCTTAAGAATTTAAAAATGTCAGCTCGGTGTGGTGGCTCATACCTGTAATCCCAGCACTTTGTGAGGCCGAGTCAGGCAGATCACTTGAGGCCAGGAGTTTGAGACCAGCCTGGCCAACATGGTGAAACCCTGTCTCTACTGCAAATGCAAAAATTAGCTGGGGGTGGTGGTAAGCACCTGTAATCCCAGCTACTCAGGAGGCTGAGGCAGGAGAGGTGGAGGTTGCGGTGAGCCAAGATAGCGCCACTGCACTCCAGCCTGGGCAACAGAGAGAGACCCTATCTCAAAAAAAAAAAAAAAGTCACCTCTGGAGGAACCATATTATCTACCCAATGGGTCTCTCATTTCCGTCTATCAATGAGTTAAACATTTTTTTCCCAGAAGATTCAACTTCTGGGAAATCCAGTGGATTTAGTGGGAAAATAAATCAATAGAAAGGCTTTTTAAATCTTACTTATTTCTCCAGTGTGTATTCATGTTGGATAAATCCTTAAGGAGAAGACAGGTTAACTGAAAATTTATTAAAATTTCTAAAGGAGTTGAGGATTATGATGATCATGGGTTATTCATTTACTTAGCAGTTGTATGTATCTGAATTCAGATAATAAAATCAGAAGATGGTGATTCAAAGAACTGCGGTGAATGCTCTCCAGGAAGCTGAGAGCAAAGCTTAACAATATGGGCTTAGGAGTCACACAGACCCGAGTTGAAATCCTGCTGGCTTCTCCTCTTTTTAGAGGCTTTGATAAATTATTCACCTTCTCAATGTCTCTGCTTTCTTATTTTTAAGATAGTGGTTGTAGAATATCTCCTTACGGCGTCTGCTTAGACCTCATAGTATCCTTCCTGTAAGTAAGTCCTCTCCTCCTATGTTCCTGCTCAGACTGGAGTGTTGGCAGCCACGTGAGTTTTTTTTTCCCCCAGCTTTATTGAGACAAATAAAACTTTGTTGATTGACAAATAAAAATTGTGGCCAGGTGCAGTGGCTCATGCCTATAATCCTAGCGCTATGAGAGGCCAAGGTGGGCAGATTGCTTGAGCCCAGAAGTTCAAGACCAGCCTAGGCAGTATAGTGAAATCCTGTCTCTATTGAAAAAAAAAAATACAAAAAATTGGACAGGTGTGGTGACATCAACTGTAGTCCCAACTACTTGTGAGGCTGAGGTAGGAGGATCACTTGAGCCTGGGGAAGTGCAGGCTGCAGTGAGCCACGATAGCACCACTGCACTCCAGCCTGGGTAACAGAGCAAGACCCTGTCTTCAAAAAAATTGCAAATACTTAAAGAGTACAATATGATGTTCTGTATATGTTTATTTTGTGAATTGATTGCCACAATCAAGCCAATTAATATACGTTAATATATTAAAATATTCTGTGTGTTTCTATGAAGGCTGAATTAACATATCCTTCACCTCAAAGTTATTATTTTCTGTGTGTGTGTATGTGTGTGTGTGTTGAGAACACTTAAGATCTCCTCTCAGCAAATTTCAAGTATACAATATGTAATTGTAAAGTGTAGTCACCATGCTGTACATCACGTCTCCAGAACTTATTTATCTCATGTATAACTGGAAGTTTGTACCATTTGATTGACATGTCCCCATTCCCCCACCTCTCCTTCTACTCCCAGCCCCTGGCAACCGTCACTCTACCCTCTGCTTCTGTCAGTTTGACTCTTTTAGTTTCCACGATAAGTGAGATTCATACAATGTTTGTCTTTCTGTGTCTGGCTTGTTTCACTTAACATAATGTCCTCCAAGTTTATTCATGTTGTTGCAAATGGCAGGATTTCCTTCTTTATTAAGCCTGCATAATATTCCATTGTGTGTGTATGTATATTTCACATTATATCCATTCATCCATTCACCACTTCGGTTGTTTCCACGTGTTGGCTATTGTGAATCATTTAGCAGCCATGTTTGTTACTGCATGACTATGATCTGGAGCAGATGTGACGTGTGACCCAGACCGAATCATTAGCTTTCCCCTCCAGGGAAGTTGTAGCTGATATGAAATAGCTGTCACTGAATCTCTGTTTGTGACTGGCACCAGAGAATGGTGGGATAGCAGGTGCGAGAAAAAGCCGAGAAAGTCAGACAGCAGAGAACTAGAAGCCATATGTGGAAATCAAGGTCAATGTGGTTCCAGAAACAGGGAGCGTGACTGTAGAGGGGGCTGTCTTGGTATCCCATGGCTTTTCGTTTCTTGGCTTAAGTCACACAAGAGGCCAAATTGCTCTTGACTGAGGCAGTATATTTTAGTCAATTTCCTATTTTTTTGAGATATTTTAAAGTGAATTTCCTATCAGTAGAAAATAAAATACTCACACCCACTACAAGGCTAATAGTACCTAAATATGAGGGCAACTGTGAAAGTTAGAGGATATGTGTAAAATGCTAGCAAGTACATTCAATAAATAGTAGCCACTTTTTTTATTTATTTAGAGACAGGGTCTTGCTCTGTCACCCAGGCTGGAGTGCAGGGGCAGTGAGATCACGCTCACTGCAGCCTCCATCGACTTCCTGGGCTCCAGCGATCCTCCCACCTCAGCCTTCTAAGTAGCTGGGACTACAGGCACGTACCACCACGTCTGGTTAATTTTTGTATTTTTCGTAGAGACGGGGTCTTGCTATGTTGCCCAGGCTGGTCTTAAATTCCTGAGCTCAAGCAATCTGCTGGCCTCAGCCTCCCAGAGTGTTGGGTTTACAGGGGGGAGCCACTGCACCAGGCCAGTAGCTATGGTTATGTCATTTTTCCTATAAGTAAACTGTGAATATACTTGCAGTAAAGACTGTTATTGGAGAGATTTTAAAGTAAGTGCAGATAACAGGGAAACTGTAAATTGGTAGAAAATATCATTGTTATAACTTATGCTAACGTGCTTTCCTAGAAACCCAAATATAAAGTTTCTGTCATCTGCGTTTCCCAGTGGCACTGCTAAGGAGTCACAGAGCTCTAATTTAGGTGTATGTGTGTGTGTTGTTGTGTACTTGTGTGTGAATATGTATGTGCTGTGTATGTGTTTTATAGATGAAGATAATGCATTTTCATTTCTTATTGAATTCAGATTACAATTATAATAAGAGCAGTTGAATATCACCTAATAAAGATTACATTACATTTTATTACATGCTTTTTCTATTTTTTTTTCTTTCTTGAGACAGAGACTCGCTCTGTCACCCAGGCTGGAGTGCAGTGGTGCAATCTTGGCTCACTGCAACCTCTGCCTCCCAGGTTCAAGTGATTCTCCTGCCTCAGCCTCCCGAGTAGCTGGGATTAGGGGCGCCTGCTACCACGCCTGGCTAATTTTTGTATGTTTAGTAGAGATGGGATTTCACCATGTTGGCCAGGCTGGTCTCGAACTCCTGGCCTCAAGTGATCCATCTGCCTCAGCCTCCCAAAGTGCTGGGATTACAAGCATGTGCCACTGCATCTGGCCGGATTTTTCTATTTATGCAATCACTTAATAAGCTGGGGACTACCAGTTATATTTATGAATGCTAGAATTTTCAGCTAAAACAAAGGAGTTAGCAGTAGCATTTAGTACTTTAGAATTATGATGCTTAGTCAGTGGCAATCTCAGGGAAAACTTTTGGGGGTCTTCCCCTTTTGCATAAGATCCAAAAGCATCCCTTGCATACTGCAAAGCATGAGTTTTCCAGTTCATATCACCAGATGGGTGGTCTCACTCGGTTCCCTTCTATCTGTGTCTCAAAGCAGCCATTTCTTATGTGAGCTCATCTCATTCTTAAAACATTTTGCTAAATATAAGTGATAACAATGAACACTTCTAATGTTCTGATTTCCAAGTTCTTTCCTCAAAGCTAGAATTTTAGTAGGCACGTGGTCTTCTTCCCAATTTGTTGCAGTGACGGTTTTGCCAAAAGTTTGATTCAGCATGACAACTTTTCCAAGCCTTCCCTCCCGCCTTATCTACATTGCACGGCCTTCAGGTAATTTTTATTTTGAGACAGAGTCTCGCTCTGTCCCCAGGCTGGAGTGTAGTGGCGTGATCTCGGCTCACTGCAAGCTCCGCCTCCCGGGTTCACGCCATTCTCCTGCCTCAGCCTCCCGAGTAGCTGGGACTACAGGCGACCGCCATCACGCCCGGCTAATTTTTTTCTATTTTTTTTTTTTTAGTAGAGACGGGGTTTCACTGTGTTAGCCAGGATGGTCTCGATCTCCTGACCTCGTGATCTGCCCGCCTCGGCCTCCCAAAGTGTTGGGATTACAGGCGTGAGCCACCGCACCCCGCCGGCCTTAAGGTAATTAAAAATAAGTGGAAAAAAAGATGCAGGAGAGATAGAAAAAAAAAATTAACTGGTCTTGATGATTACATCTAGGAAAGAACACAGGTTTGGTTACTAACACAAGCAACTGATTGGAAGTAAAATTTCAAAGGCTTTTCTTAAGTTTTTGAAGGAATCACATTGGCAGAGAAACCATAAACACACAATAAAAAGATGTCTTTGCTCGTTCTTTAAAACATTACTTAGTCGCCAAATGAACCAAATGCATCTTTATACTTTTTCAAGGATTTAAACACAAAGTAGTTATTGGACTTTTTTTTTAAGATGGAGTCTCGCTTCATCACCCAGGCTGGAGTGCAATGGCACAATCTCAGCTCGCTGCAATCTCCGCCTCCCAGATTCAAATGATTCTCCTTCCTCAGCCTCCCGAATGGCTGGGATAACAGGCACCTGCCACCAGGCCCAGCTACTTTTTGTATTTTTAGTAGAGACGGAGTTTCACCTTGTTGGCCTCGAACTCCTGACCTCAGGTGATCCACCCGCCTCAGCCTCCCAAAGTGCTGGGATTACAGGTGTGAGCCACCACACATGGCCTGGATTTTTTTTTTTTTTGAGACTAGGTCTTGTTCTGTCACCCAGGCTAGAGTGCAGCAGTGTGAACATGGCTCACTGCAGCCTCCTGGAATCAAGCAATCCTCCCTTCTCAGCCTCCCAAGTAGCAGGGACTACTGGTGCTTGCCATTACACCTAGCTAACTTTTTAATCTTTTGTAGAGACAGGGTCTTGCCATGTTGCCCAGGCCGATCTCAAACTCCTGGGCTCAAGTGATCTTCCTGCCTCAGCCTCCCAAAGTGCTAGGATTACCAGCAAGAGCCACCGCACCTGGCCTGACTGAAATATCTTAACAATACTTGACTTACACTTTAAAAATAGTGCATTAATTTTGCCTCTCTTGAATGTTGATTAATATTTTAAAAATCCAGTCATTTGAATATATCTTTGAAAACAGTTACTATTATTTTATTTTGAAAAATGACTTCATTAAAGTATAGATTTCTAGAACCTATGAGAAGCTGCATTTCACTGGAACAAAAATAATGTAGGGGAAGTCCAGGGTGCCTACTAAAAATTTCTCCACTTGGAAATCAAAACTAAAAGACAACCATTCATATACCTCAAAAGAAAAAAGAATAAGATGCTTTACAATGTAGTCTTGATTAATTGCAGTTTAAATATAATGGCAGAAGTCTCTTTACATATATAATGTTGACTTTATTTCACTAGAAGTTACATTTGCGTACCATCAGCTTTTAGGATGTTCTCATTGACACATCTCTGTTCCATACTTTTAGAGGATATAAAAGGAATGTGTAGGCCTGGCAAAGTGGCTCACACCTGTAATCCCAGCACATTGGGGGGTTGAGGCAGGTAGATTGCTTGAAGCCAGGAGTTGGAGACCAGCTTGGGCAATATAGTGAGACCCCATCTCTACAAAAAAAAAAAAAATACAAAAATTAGCTGGGCATGGTGGTGTGTACCTGTAGCCCCAGCTGCTTGGGAGGCTGAGACGGAAAGATAGCTTGAGCTCAGGAGCTCAAGGCTCTAGTGAGCTGTGATTGTTCCATTGTACTCCAGCCTGGGCAAGAGAGCAAGACCCTGTCTCAAAATAAAAAAAAAAAAACAGAAATGTGTGTGAGATAATAATAATAGTAATAAACAGCTATGGCTACATGTGTTGAGACGTGCTTCTCACTTTTCATGAATCATTTACCCCACAGCCCTATGGGGAAGGCAACTCAAAGAAACAATTAACTGCATCTAAAATTAGTATTTATTTATTTAAATTTACAGACAGAGTCTTGCTCTGTTGCCAAGGCTGAAAGGCAGTGGTGCAGTCGTGGTTCCCTGCAGCCTCAAACTCCTGGGCTCAAGTGATCCCACCACCTGAGCCTCCCAAGTAGCTGGGGCTACAGGTGTGTGCCACCACAGTGGGCTAATTTTTTAAACTTTTTGTGGAGATGCGGTCTCACTACATTGTCCAGGCTGGTCTCGAACTCCTGGGCTCAAGTGATCCCCCCATCTTGGCCTCCCAAAGTGCTGAGATTTCAGGTGTGAGCCACGATGTCCAGCCCCATCCTGCCTTTAAAATGTCCTCCCCACCCACCTTGTCTTGGACAAAGTAGTCATCCCTGGTTTGTTGATTTGGGGGAATGAAGGAAAGAACTTTAGAGATGAGGACAGCAAACCTCTTAGGGCGGGCATTTCTGAGCTCTTTTCTGAGACCTGGCGGGTGGCTAAGCAGGCAGAGCCCTCAGCATGCCAAGGGACTTGAGTTCATCAACTCCGTGAATCTGACATATGGTTGAAATATTGGGAACAAAAAAATATGCCAGCTTTGAGACTGTAGATCTATGAAAAATAAAATGGGAATGAGATCATTGTCTCATCAGGAATCTAGCTTCCGCGAAGTGTCTGGGGAGAGACGGATGTTATGTTTAATGTCAGAAGTGCCAATTCATACTGCTCTTTATTAAATGGAGGTGCTTTGCCATCCACATTGTCTCAGAGGTTGACAGGCCATACCTCCAACTGCCTAATATTATACACACAATTTTACTGCCTATCTACTGAGGAACTAGAATGAAAAGTCAAACTTGTTACCTGTGATAGGATGCTGTAATGTGGCTGGTTTGTTTTTGTGTCCGGCTGTATTAGTCTGTTTTCATGCTGCGGATTTCATACCTCAGACTGGATCATTTATAAAGAAAAGGAGGTTTAATGGACTCACAGTTACACGTGGCTGGGGAGGCCTCACAATCATGGCAGAAGGTGAAAGTCACGTCTTACATGGTGGCAGGCAAGACATCATGAGAACGAAGTGAAAGAGGTTTCCACTTATAAAACCATCAGATCTCATGAGACTTATTCACTACCATGAGAAGAGTATGGGGAAAACTGCCCTGATGATTCAATTATCTCCTCCCACGTCCCTTCCACAACACAAGGGAATTATGGGAGCTACAATTCAAGATGAGATTTGAGTGGGGACACAGCAAAACCATATCACTTGCCTTGCAGCAGTGCCAAGGTTGAGAGCTCACAAAATACTTCCAGGTTCATGGCTCGACCAGTAAATGTGGTGAAGTCCTTAAGGTCAGAATTCATTGATTCCAAATTTTATTATGCAGAAGAAAGAAAAACATCCTTGGAATACATGTCATAGGAAGCCTACAGAGTCCTGTGCTTGAAGATGTGTTAAAAACCAGTGTTCACCCCTTTGCTGGAAATGGAGAGAAGACAGGGGAATCCTAAAATCTTCCAGTGTTTTGTAGTAATCCTCAGAAAGGCTGTGACAAAAATGAATGACCCTAACATTTTCTTAAGGTATACAGAAGAAACCAAAGACGTCTGAAGACCAAAGCGTTTTGTTTTGTTTGATTCACTGCAGTAAATGTATTGAATGATATTTTGAAAGAGAAAATCTGCTGACTTTCATGTCTTGCTCAATTTTCTAATTTGCATTCAGAGGCCATGTAGGCTGCTTAAAAGCTAGCTAAAAATGAGTTATAATAATAAGAATTTTGTGAAGCATTTTCAGACTGTATTTCCTGACAAGCAAAATACCACTCACCAGTTGCCTACAAATATGCCAAAGAATAGCAAAAACACTAGAAAAATTCTTCTCAAGAACCGAACAAATAACTGACTCAAGGATTGCAGACATAAATAATACTCTTGTTCTTCACCCAGATGGAGGAGGCAATCGAGTATGTTGATAAAGAAGGAAGTTTGTTTTCTGCAATTCATTTCTAATTATCTTGTAGTTATATAAGAAAATGATACTGTTCTTAGAAAATACTTGGTGAGACCAGGCTCAATGGCTTACACCTGTAATCCCATTACTTTGGGAGGCCAAGGTGGGAGGATCGCTCGAGCCCAGAATTTCTGTACCAAACTTGGAAACATAGTGAGACCCTCTCTCTACCAAAAGATACAAAACAAATCAGCTGGGCATGGTGGCACATGCCTGTAGTCCCAGCTACTTGGGAGGCTGAGTTGAGAGGACCACTTGAGCCCAAGAGGTGGAGGCTGCAGTGAGCTGAGATTGCCCCACTGCACTCCAGCCTGGGCAACAGAGCAAGAGTCTGTCAAAAAAAAAAAAAAGATAGAGAGAGAAAGAAAGAAAAAAAGAAAGGAAAGAAAGAAAAAGAAAGAAAGAAGAAAGAAAAGGAAGGAAGGAAAGAAAAAGAAAGAAAGAAAGAGAAAAAGAGAAAGAAAGAAAAAAGGAAAGGACTTGGTGATTTAGGAATTTAGGATGAAGAATCATAATCTCATTCATATAACCCCAACTCAATTGGTAATTTCAGGTAAAGGAGCCTATGGGAAATTTATTATACTATTCTTGAAAATATTATTACTAGGAAATTTAAAATATTTCAAAATAAGAAGTTATTAAACATGTATTTTTTTAGTTTCCACTTATCAGCTGTAAATCTAGCTCAAGTTTTGAATCTTTAATTTTCTTATCTATAAAATGAGGATAAAACACTAGTGATAACCTCAAAAAATTCAATAAAATGACAACTTAATAAAAGTTGGTGATAGTTTATACAAATCTCAAAAGTTATTTATAAATAACAGATTATGTATTTTGGTTTTGGTCAGTTACAAGTAGCTGAGTCCTTATATGATATCTACTATAATAAGAAAATATGTTGATACCATGTTTACTACCTGGCCATCAGTGCTCAATGATATTCAACATTTACAAATGCAAACATTGTAAAACAGGCTGTTGATCACAGAAGCCCTCTAGTTATGAAACAAACATATTCACCCAAAGATATGTATTAAATGAAACTGAAAGAATTGGAAATTTATCAGACATTAAGATTTATTTAGAAATGGTGTGGAATTTTTAGTAGCTTCTCAAAACACAGAAAAGACACAAAAAACAAGAAGTAAAGAAATGTTCAAAGTTTTCCTAGACACCATAAAAACGTTAATAATTGGCCAGGAGTGGTGGCTCATACCTGTAGTCCTAGTGCTTTGAGAGGCTGAGGAGGGAGGATGGCTTGAGGCCAGGAGTTCAAGACTGGAAAACATAGTGAGACCCCATCTCTACAAAAACTTAAAAAATTATCCAGGCATGGTGGTACGCAATTGTGGTTCTAACTACTCAGGAGGGTGAGGTGGAAGAATCGCTTGAGCCCAGGAATGCGAGGCTTCAGTGAGCCATGATCACACTATTGCACTCCAGCCTGGGTGACAAAGGGAGACTGCTGGTCTTAAAAAAAAAAAAAACAACGTTAATAATTGTCTCTGGCATGTGTAGACAAGGAAGCCTATTTACTGTTATTATTGTGCCATGGAGATGGGAGGAATATTTTGTCAACAGGGAAAATAAGTATTGGCACCTCCTCCTAAGTGGGCTGGTACCTGTGTTTAAATCAAGACCAGTTTTATCTTTCTTCTTTTTTAAAAATTATACTTTAAGTTCTGGGATACATGTGCAGAACATGCGGGTTTGTTACATAGGTATACATGTGCCATGATGGTTTGCTGCACCCATCAACCTGTCATCTACATAAGGTATTTCTCCTAATGCTATCCCTCCCCCTGGCCACCACTCCTCAAAAGGCCCCGGTGTGTGACGTTCCCCTCCCTGTGCCTATATGTTCTCATCGTTCACCTCCCACTAATGAGTGAGAACATGTGTAGTTTGGTTTTCTGTTCCTGTGTTAGCTTGTTGAGAATGAGGATTTCCAGCTACATCCATGTCCCTGCAAAGGACATGAGCTCACCCTTTTTTACAGCTGCATAGTATTCCATGGTGTATATGTGCCACATTTTCTTTATCCAGTCTAACATTGATGGGCATTTGGGTTGGTTTCAAGTGTTTGCTATTGTGAATAGCGCTGCAATAAACATGTGTGTGCATGTGTCTTTATAGTAGAATGATTTCTAATCCTTTGGGTATATACCCAGTAATGGGATTGCTGGGTCAAATGGTATATCTAGTTTTAGATCCTTGAGGAATTGCCACACTGTCTTCCACAATGGTTGAACTAATTTACACTCCCACCAACTGTGTAAAAAAAAGTGTTCCTATTTCTCCACATCCTCGCCAGCATCTGTTGTTTCCTGACTTTTAAATGATCGCCGTGCTAACTGGTGTGAGATGGTATCTCATTGTGGTTTTGATTTGCATTTCTCTAATGACCAGTGATGATGAGCTTTTTTTCATACGTTTGTTGGCTGCATAAGGTCTTCTTTTGAAACCTGTGTTTAAATTAGGACCAGTTTTATTTTTTACACAGTGAATTCTTTTTCTGATCTTCAGGAGGGCTATAATTACTCTGGTGACTTCAATGTCTAGCTTTAATTCTATCCAGAAATATTTTGACAAGCTGACAATAAATATGTTAAGATATTTAAGTGACAGGTTGCTTTTGCCTTTAAAATGCTGAACATATTAATCTATGAAGATATTTTGTGGAGTGGGTACTTCCATCTACATTTCTTAGAATGAAGGACAAAAACAATAGAGATGAAATATATTTATGACCGCAATTGGAAGCCGGTACTGGAAAGAATCAGGGGAGTACTGGAACTGACCCCATAGTTTTCTAATTATGCACCATTTCTAGAGAGTTGCCCATGCAGAAAACAAAATCCATTCACAGTAGAGATAAAAAGAGTTCAAAATTCAGGTAATTCCCCTAAAGCCCTTTACACACCCATGTGACCAGGTATCAATGTCCTCTTGAATCTCAGAGAGTTAGAAATACGCCATCTCTGGTTAAGAGTTTTAAAAACCTGAACTTTAAACTTTTCAGTAATGATATGGTACATTCTTACTGACTTCTGTTCATGAACTTCTAATTTCAAAGAACCTTGGTGACTATATACATTGCCATTCAAACTGGACAACTTTGAGAATGAAAAAGGATAAACTAGGACTGTCTGGGCAAACTAGGACATATGATTACTCTATTAAATAGTATCTTTATAAAATAATATAATATTGCAGATATTCTTCTACTACTTGCAAATTTACTTTAAAAACCCTCCAGACTGTGTTTTTGAGATTAACCCATTGAAACATACACTATTTAAATTCAGTTAATTTTTATCTTCTCGTGGTATTGTAGTGTATAATATGCAGTTTATTTATCCACTATCTGGATTAATGTGTCTTTTTTATTTGCACTTATGAACAATGCTAGTTACCAGTACCTCTCTCTTTGAGCACACAGGCAAGAGTCTCTCTTGGGTGAATACCTGGAAATTCATTTTCTGAGTCTCTGGCGTGTGCATCGTCATCTTTACTAGATATTGTCAAATTGTTCTCTACATTAGTGATTCTAATGTTCATTCTTACTTGTAGATTGAGATAAATCATTTAGCGTTATTCGTAACTTTTCCCCCCCAGTCTCTTGGACTGAAAATGGTATGTCCGTGTGATTTCAATGATTACATTTTCCTGAGTATACATGAAGCTTAGATTTTTAAAACTGTGAATTGCTTCTTTTTATTATTAACTTTTTTGTATTAAAATGTTTTGTATTGATTTAATGTCAGTAATTATACAGTCTGGAGAGTAATCCTTTGTGTACTATATTTTCATTTCGTTCATGGAGATTTTTTACTCCATAACTTCTACTTTTTACTCTATACCTTTCTTTTTAATTTACTAATACATATATATGACTTTTAAAACAAATATCAGAAAACAAAACAAAAAGAATAAACTTTTATAAGCTGTTGACTTCCTGATGCAAAATGAAAAGATGCATTCTCTTCAGAGACGTTTATTCCTAGGAAACCAACCACTGTCCTGTGAGTAGAACTACTATGGTGCTGCTAATGTACAAGACATTGCATGATTCTTAGAAGAGCAGCTTGGGTGAATACTGAATGAAAGGGCAACTATTTTAGGAAGCCATCAGCATTGAGCTCTTTAGACAAACTTGTTAAAATATCACTATCTTTATCCAAAGATCAGTAGGTCCAGAAAGTCTACTACAAAGTCTAGTCTTAATAGCTATTTCTAAGACTTCACACATGAGCACACATTTCATTACACTTGTTTGATGAAAAAACTAATCAAGGTATTGTCTTATGAAAAAGAAAAATAAGAATATCAAATCCTCCATATTACCTTTCAATTTAATACAGAACATCTAGTGTTAACACACTATGATATTAATAAAATATCAATGATATTTTATATCATCTAGTGATATTAATAAATATGGATATTTATGTAATATCATCTAGTGTTGACACAGAATTGACACACTATGATATTGATGAAATAAATCAATGGTATTTCTATATCATCTAGTGTTAGCACACTATGATATTGACGAAGTACAACGATGATAGTTGTATAATTTCATCTAGTGTTAACACACTATTATTCATAATATCTTAGGGAGATATTATTCCTAATATCACAGTTGGTGTACACCATGTGTGTACACCCTGTAATATTATTCGTAATATCCTAGGGAGATATTACTCCCTAATATCACAGTGGGTGTAAACCCTGTGATATTATTCATAACATCCTAGGGAGATATAACTCCTAATATCACAGTGGGTGTACATCATGAATATACACCCTCTGCGATATTAGGAATAATATTTAGGAGTAAATAATTAGGAGTATTATTTGCAATCTCTTAGGAAGATACTTCTCCTAATATCGCAGTGGGTGTACACCATGTGCGTACACCCTTTGTGATATTCGTGATATCCTAGAAAGATTTTACTTCTAGTATCACAGTAGTTGTACACCCTGTGATATTTTTCGTAATATCCCAGGGAGATAATACTCCTAGTATCATGGTGGGTGTACACCCAATATCACAGGTAGTATGAAAGGTATAGACCCACTGTGATATTATTCGTAATTTCCTAGGGAAATATTACTTTTAATATCATAGCGGGTGTATGCCCTGTGATATTATTCATAATATTTTAGGGAGATATTACTCCTAATATCACAAGGGGGTGCACACACTGAGATATTAATATTCTAGGGAGCTATTACACCTAATATCACAGTTGGTGTACGCTTTGTGATATTATTTATCATATTCTACAGAGACATTACTCCTAAAATTACAGTCCGTGATACTGGACTTAATATTCCGGGGGGGACAGGATGATAGTACCCGCAATATTGCAGGGGGTGTGTACACACCCCTGTAATACCAGTAGTAATATCCAGGGAGAAATAGGATAATGCTACTGGTCGAAATATCAAGGGTGGGACAGGACGATAGTACCCCTGACATCGCAGGGCATATATACACCACTCTGTGACAGCAGTCATTATATTCAGAGGGAGATAGGATGATTGTACCCCTAATATCGCAGGGGATGTGTACACCCCCCTGTGATAGCAGTTGCAGTATCCAAGGGGGGACAGAATGATAGTACCCCCCATATCACATGTGGCGTTTTCACTCCCCTGTGATTCCGGATATTATTTTCAGGAAGGGACAGGATGATAGTAACCCCAATATCGCAGAGAGTTTGTACACCCCTTTATGATACCGGTCGAAAAGTCCAGCGGGGGGAAGATTGATAGTACCCCCGATATCGCAGGGCATGTATACACCCCCCTATGATAGTGGCCATAATATCCAGGAAGAGAAAGGATGATAGTACCCCTATATCGCAGGGGTTGTGTACACTCCGCTGTAATACTGTCTCGCTGTTGTCGGTGTGGGCTGGAGTGCAATGGCATGATCTCGGCTCACTGCAACCTCTGCCTCCCAGGTTCCAGCAATTCTCCTGCCTCTGCTTCCAGAGTAGCTGGGATTACAGGCATGCGCCACCACATCTGGCTAATTTTTGTATTTTTTGGTAGAGACGATGTTTCACCATGTTGGCCAGGCTGGTCTTGAACCCCTGACCTCAGGTGATCCACTCGTCTTGGCCTCCCAAAGTTCTGGGATTACAGGTGTGAGCCACTGCGCCCAGCCATATCATCTAGTGTTAACACACCATGATATTAATAAAATGTATCAGTGATATTTATCTATTTCATATCATCTTGTGTTAACACACTGTTATTAACACAATATAGATGATATTTATATAATATCTTCTAGTGTTTACACACTGTGGTATTAATAAAATATCGATGATATAATCAGTGCATAAAAGGAATTTTTAAAAGGTATTGATATAAGCATTGTTTCTAGAGTGAATGCATGTCATGTCTAGTAACTAATTTTATGGGGGAAAATTTAATGTCGCCTACAGCGTACCTGCTCAGTGATCAGCAGGATGGCATTCTAAGAAGCTTCAGGACTTGAGAGAAGATCATGAAATGTGGAGACCAAACTATTTGAGCTCAAACTCTAGTTCAGTCACTTAAGGGATAGGGGAAGATACACTAACTATGGTTAGTTGCCCACCCAGCATCATTGATTCCTCCCTTCCTCCTTCCCGACAGAACCCTCAATTTGCTCAGGTATACATGTGTCCCCCTTAGAACCCCTAAGGATGAGACTAAAGGTGAAGGTTACATCCCAAATCCCTTTGCCAATGGCTACTTTAAGAATAGCATGTGGGCCAGGCGCAGTTGCTCAGGCCTGTAATCCTAGCACGTTAGGAGGCTGAGGTGGGTGGACCACGTGGTCAGGAGTACGAGACTAGCCTGACCAACATGGTGAAACCCATCTCTACTAAAAATACAAAAATTAGCCAGGCGTGATGACTTATACCTGTAATCCCAGCCACTCAGGAGGCGGAGGCAGGAGAATCACTTGAACCTAGGAAGCGGAGGTTGCAGTGAGCCAAGATCGCACCACTGCACCCTGGCCTGGGTGACAGACTGAGACTCCATCTCAGAAATAAAAACAATGAATAAATAAATGAATAGAGTAGAATAGAATAGAATAGAATAGAATAGAATAGAATAGAATAGAATAGAATAGAATAGGCATGTGGACAATTTGAACCAATGAGAAACAAGCAAAAGTTTGCAGGGGCTTTAAGGAAAGTTCTTTCTTCTGGGATGGTCCAGAAGTGACCTTCTCCTCTACACTGCAGATATACAGATGTACAGATATGAGACCTGCATGTATGACACTTGTTCAACAGCTGGTCTCAGCATGAAGTCATCATGCAGAGATAAACTGGGCTAAGACGCCACAGGGAAATGAAGCCAGAACCAAAGGATGAAGGCAACTGTTAAGCTTCCCTGTCTCTGGTCTTCCAGATCTGTGAGCCAAGAATTCTGAACAGTGTAAAAGAATTTGATGGGGCTTTTTGATATTTGTGGCTGAAAGCACTCTAATGGCTCTAAGCCAGTTTTTTAATCTGTGAAAGCTGGATAGCTATATCGCATTCTTCCAATAATTCATGATAATACATGTTAAGTATTAGGCACAGCACTCGACACAGAGCAAGCTTTTAATAAAGGACACCAGATGTGGGGTGTTGGTTGTCTACACACTGAATACCTGCTACTAACTTAGGGAACAATTAAGCAAATGTTTAACAGCCTGGATTTTTGATTGCGTGCATTTCCACATCAGATTAGTTGGTGATATTAGTGTCCAGGGAAGACACTGTAATCGCTGAGGTAAGGGTTTTCAATCTCTCTGAGATCCTCAAAAGACAAAGAATAGAATAATAATGCAGTGGTATTTTATTGGATGTCACACACACACACACACACACACGCACACACACACTCTTAAAGGCCCAGAAAATAAACTAATTTATCAGAGTACAACATATTGGATAATTCCAAAATTAATTAAACTTTAAAATAAATCCTGTAGAATAAACAAAATTTATAGTATAAGCTTGAGTGATAATTCCTTAATTGAGAAAAGTTAAAATTTGGAACCAATCACAAAGAACGAGACAATTAAAAAAAAAACAAAAAACCAATATAGTGATGGTAAAATTCCAAAACTTTTAAATTTTAGATGTTATTTTTTTCAACCATCAACAACAATGAAACTAAAAGATACTGATTAAGCACATGGGCTTTGGGTATACAATCAGAATTTGAAACTTGCCCCTAATGTTTATAACTATATAACCAAGGGCAAGTTTCTTAGCCTTTCTTAACCTCAGTTTTCAGATTTATAAAATGTAGATAGTAAAACTCTACCCTGACTTAGGTTTAAATAAGATAATCTAGGCCAAGTGCTTATATAGGTGCCAAATATATAGTAAGCACTTAATAAAAACAAAAAAAATTTTTTGAGACAGGGTCTCGCTCTGTTTACTAGGCTGGAATGCAGTGGTGTGGAAGGCAGCTATACTAACCACTATACCACCACCGCCTCAGCAAGTGATGTGATCTCTGCTCACTGCAGCCTCTGCCTCCTGGATTCAAGTGATTCGATTCTTGTGCCTCAGCCTCCCAAGTATCTGGGACCACAGACATGCACCACCATGCCGGGATAAGTTTTGTATTTTTAGTAGAGATGGGGTTTTGCCATGTTGCCCAGGCTGGCCTTGAACTCCCGATCTCAAGTGATCTGCTGGCCTCCGCCTCCCAAAGTGCTGGGATTACAGCGGGAGCCACTGCACCCGGCCAATAAAATGTTTTTATTAAAATAAAACTTTCTTCTAATAGAATTAGTGCCATGGGATCCCACTGACTTCTGGTCTAAGTTGAAAGTGATCACATAATCCTGGGACTAAGAAGACAGGCTCACATTTCAGATGAGCAAAGGGAACTACTGGAAGATATTTGCAGCAACCCCAATAAAGACAAGAGACAAACACTATAAAAATAAAATCAGAAGGTAATTTCTCCTTCTGAATGAGGTAGAGTACCAGGGACTGGATTTAGCCCCCATCTAAACAAATGTAAAAAGGAAAACCAGACAAGCCATATGAAACAACGGTTTTCAGACACTGGACATCGGGCAACTCAGGACTGTGATCCCTAAGAAAGAGAAAAGAAATGAGGTGAGCCTACTGATGCCCAGCCCACTGCCTGGAGGGTTTGCAGGCTACAGCACAGGCAGGAGGAACTCAGCGGGGTCCAGAGGTCTCTCTGAGTAGATAGGTTACAGATCTAGGAGCCTGGAACACCAAGGGAGCTGCAGAGGGAAGGTAACTTCATGGATCTCAGCAGAGGGTTCCCTCTAGTCTTCAACTGAGTCCTGACCAGCACATGTGTGGGACGAAACTATCTGTATTAGTTTGTTTTCCTGCTGCTGAAAAAGACATACCTCAGACTGGGCGATTTACCAAAAAAAAAAAGACTCACAGTTCCATGTGGCTGGGGAGGCCTCAAAATCATGGTGGAAGGTGAAAGGCACATCTAACGTGGCGGCAGAAAAAAGAAGAGAATGAGAGCCAAGCAAAAGGGGTCTCCCCTTAAAAAACCTTCAGATCTCGTGAGACTTACTCACTACCATGAAAATAGTATGGGCGAAATCGTTTCCATGATTCAATTATCTCCCACTGGGTCCCTCCCACCACACAGGGGAATTATGGGAGCTACAATTCAAGATGAGATTTGGGTGGGGACACAGTCAAACCATATCACTACGTGAGTCTGGGAAAAGTCACCCCAAAGGAGCAAAGGGAACATCCCCTGAAACTTAGAAGACAAGCAATAATTCATGCTCCCACCCAACAGAAAGGACAACCTTGCCCGTCAGGTCATTGAATAACATGGGTTCATTCAACATTGTTTTGTTATATTGTTGATGAGAAAAAAAAAACAAAAAACCTTAATTGCTGACTGGGGCCACTGTCCGTGTAGAGCTTGCATGTTCTCTCCACACCTGCCTGGGTTTTCTCTGGGTACTCCAATTTCTCACTATATACCAGAAATGTGCACATTACATCAACTGGTGTGTCAACATAGTTGCAGTCTAATAAGAATACTGGGTGTGGGGTGTGGGTGTGAATGTGTTCTGGGATGCAGGGGAATCCTGTCAGGGTTGGTTCCCTCCTTGCCCTGAAGCTACTCGAATAGGCTCTGGACACCTGTGACCCTGAACTGGAGTAGTGTACTCAAAAGGGTATTGTCTGAGAATGGGAAAAAATTAGAATAGACACAAGAGAAAACTAAAATAAACACCAAAAAACTAGAATAACCACTGCTCTCATTCCAACAAAGACTAAAAGTAAGCCTCTGAAAGAAACCAATTGTTTCTAAGTTTGCAAGTAACCCAAATGCTTTGGGAATAAATTTTAAGATATTTGTCAGAATATCAAAATATCCAGCATCTAACAAAGTAAAATTCACAATGTCTGGCACTCAATAAAAAAATTACCAGACATTCAAAGAAGCAGGAAAATATAATCCATAATGAGAAGAAAATTAATTAGTAGAGGCAGATCCAGGAATTACACAGATGATGAAATTAGTAGAAAAGGACATTAGAAGAGTTAAAACTATATTTTATGTGTTGAAGAGGATAGAAGAATGATAGCACATGTCAAATAGAGCTGCTGTAGGCTAAATGTTTATGTTCCCCCTAAATTCATATGTTGGAACGTAATCACCAATGTGATGATACTTGAAGGTAGGGCTTTTGGGAGATGATTAGCTTATGAAGCCAAAGATGGTATGAATGGGATTAGTGCCCTTATTGAAAAGGCTCCAGAAAATTCCGCCCTTTTGCCATGTGAGGACACAGTAAGAAGAAGTTTATGAACCAGGAAGTGGGCCTTCATTAGACCAAGGCTGATGCCTGCATCTTGTACTTCCCTGACTCCAGAATGGTGAAAAAGAATAGATTTCTGTTATCTGTAAGCCAGCCAGTCTATGACATTTTGTTACAGGAGTGCAAATGGACTAAGACAATAGACAAGGAAGATAGAAAAAGACACAAGTCAAACTTCTACAGTGTTTTAGATTAAAAACACATAGATTGAGATTAATGGAAAATTAGACATCGCAAAAGAAAATGCTAGTTAGGTTGAAGAAATAGGAACAGAAATGATCCAAATAGAAATTATGTAGTATACAAAGATAATAGAAATTATCTAAAGAATTTTCTTTGGAAAGTTCTTTTCCAAAGGAAAAAAAAAAAAAACAGAAATAAAGTGAACAGAGAATCAGTGAAATTATCTAAAGAATTTACTTTGGAAAGTTCTTTTCCAAAGAAAAAAACAAATAAAATGAAGAGAGAATCAGTGAATTACAGAACAAATTAAAGTGGCTTCATATGTATGAGTAATTGAAGTCCCTGAAAAGATTTGAAAATAATGGCAAAAAACTTTCCAAATTTAATGAAAGCTATAAGCCCACAGATCTATTAATGAGAAGCTCAAAGAATTCCAAGTACAAAATACATAAAGAAAATGACACCAATACATATAAAAATAAAAGTGCTTAGAACCAGTGGTAGAAAGCAATATCTTAAAAGAAACAACAACAAAAAGATATATGATGTATCTGGGAACAAAAATAAGGAAGATGACAGATTTTGCATTGAAAATGATGCAAGTCAGAAGAATAGCACGCATTTAAAGTAGTGAAAGATGCCATCAATCTAGAACTCATAGCCAGCAAAAATATCACTTGAAAATGAAGAAATAAACACTTTTCAAACATACAAAAGCTGAAAAAATTTATTACCGACAGTCTGGCACTACAAGGAATGTTAAAGAAAATCCCTCGGAGAAGTGATCATCATTAAAAGCCTAAGTCCACACACAATATGAAGGACACTGGAAATGGTAAATAGGAGTAAATATAAATTCTTAACTGGCTAGTCATATGTGGAAAACTGAAACTGGACCCCTTCTTACACCTTACCCAAAAATTAACTCAAGATGGATTAAAGACTTAAATGTAAAACCCAAAACCATAAAAACCCTAGGAGAAAACCTAGGCAATACCATTCAGGACATAGGCATAGGCAAAGATTTCATGAAGAAAACGCCAAAAGCAATTGCAACAAAAGCCAAAATTGATACATGAGATCTAATTAAACTAAAGAGCTTCTTTACAGCAAAAGAAACTATCATCAGAGTGAACAGGAACCTACCGAATGGGAGAAAATATTTGCAATCTACTCATCTGACAAAGGTCTAATATCCAGAATCTGCAGGGAACTTAAACAAATTTACAAGAAAAAAAGAAACAACCTCATCAAAAAGTGGGCAAAGGTTATGAGTAGAAACTTCTCAAGACAGGACATTTATGCAGTCAACAAACATATGAAAAAAAGTTCAACGTCACTGATCATTAGAGAAATGCAAATCAAAACCACAATGAGATACCATCTCATGTCAGTCAGAATGGCAATTATTAAAAAGTCAAGAAACAATAGATGCTGGCAAGCCTGTGGAGAAATAGGAACGCTTTTACCCTGTTGGTGGGAATGTAAATTAGTTCAACCATTGCGGAAGACAGTGCGGCGATTCCTCAAGGATCTAGAACCAGAAATACCATTCAAACCAGCAATCTCATTACTGGGTATATATGCAAAGGAATATAAACCATTCTACTATAAAGACACATGCACACATGTTTATTGCAGCACTATTTACAATAGCAAAGACATGGAACCAACCCAAATGCCCATCAATGATAGACTGGATAAAGAAAATATGGTACATATGGACCATGGAATCCTATGCAGCCATAAAAAGGAATGAGATCATGTCCTTTGCAGGACCATGGATGAAGCTGCAAGCCATTGCCCTCAGCAAACTAACACAGGAACAGAAAGCCAAACACCATATGTTCCCACTTATAAGTGTGAGTTGAACAATGAGAAAACATGAACACAGATAGGGGAACAACACACACCAGGGTTTGTTGGGGGGTTGGGGTCCAAGGGGAGGGAACCTAGATGACGGGTTAATAGGTACAGCAAACTACCATTGCCCATGTATGCCTATATAACAAACCTGAACATTCTGCCCACGTATCCTGGAACTTAAAGTAAAATAATAAATAAGTTAATTAATTTTAAAAAAATATCAAAGAAAGATGAAAGAAAAAATATTTTCTTTAAAAAGAAAAAAATATTTTTGAGACACACGTCTCACTCTGTCACCCGGAATGGAGTGCAGTAGCATGATCACAGCTCACTGCAGCCTCAACCTCCTGGGCTCAAGTGATCCTCCCACCTCAGCCTCTCAAGTTGCTGGGACTACAGGTGTCTGCCACAATGGCTGTTTTGTTTTGTTTTGTTTTTTGTCTTTTTTCTACAGACGAGGTCTCGCTATATTTCCCAGGCTGGTCACGAACTCCTGGGCTCAAGCCATCCACCCTTTTCGGCCTCCCAAAGTGCTGGTACTATAGGTGTGAGCCATCATGCCCAGCCTTAAAAAAATATTTTTGAAAGGTAACTGACAGTTTAAAGCAGAAAAATAATAATGTCTTGGGAGTTTACAATATATGCATAAAAATAATGTGTGGCAATAATTACAAAACACCAGATAAAAGGCAGATTCTCAGATTGTATCAAAAAGCCAAACTCAACTATATTCAGTTAATTAAAAAAACTTTTAATATAAAGAATCAACTTAAAAGTAAAACAACGAAAAAAAGATATGCTAACTAACATAAAAAGCTGGAGTGGCTATAATAATATCAGACAAATTAGATTTTAGAGGAAAAATATTAGTAGGGATAAAGAGGAATATTTTATAATAATGGGTCATCGATCAAGAAAACATAACAATCCTAAATATTCATGCATATACTAAACAGAATTTCAAAATACATGAAGCAAAAATCGCTAGAACTGCAAGAAGAAATAGAGCCACAATTATTGTCAAAGATGTAGCACTCTTCTCTCTATAACTGATAGAAGTATACAGAAAATTAGGAAAGATAAGTCTTGACTAACAGCATCAATCAATCTGATCTAATTGACATTAGTAGAACACTCCACCTAACTACAACTGAGCACACATTCTTTTGAAATGCACACAAGATATTTACCAAGAAAGGCTGTATTCTGGGCTGTAACAAAGTCTCAATAAATTTAAATGGATTTAAATCCTACTAAGCATATTCACTGATACAGTGAAATTAATTTAAAATGATCTACAGTAACACATATGAAAAAAATCAGAAATATTTGGAAACTAAATAATATACTTCTAAATAACCCTTGGTCCAAAGAAGATTTCAAAAGGCAGTTAGAAAGTATTTAGAAAGGAATGAAAATGAAAACATGACATATACAAATTTGTGGGAAACAGCTAACAGTTTTTAGAGGAAAATATAGCACTAAATTCTCATGTTTAAAAAAAGGTATCTCCAATCAATGACATTAGGAAACTATAAAAGGGAAAGCAAATACAACTAAAGAAAAGAAATAATAAGGACCAGAGAAGAAATCAGAGACCAAACAACAGTTTCTCGAGACAATCAATAAAATTGATAAATCTCACACTGGACAGACGAGGGGCAAAAGAGAGAAGACACAAATTACCAATGTGAGAAATCAGACGGGGATCATTGCAGACTCTACAATATTAACAGATAAGGGAATATTAAGAACAACTTTATTATGATGAATTCTACAACTATGATGAAGAAGATTAATTTCCCGAAGAACATAAACTACCAAATCTCACTCAAGAAGAAATCGACCGTCTGAATGGTCCTGCATCCATTAAAGAAATTGTTCAATATTAAAAATCTTCCCTCAAGGAAAATTGTAGGTCAGATGGTTTCTCTGGTGAATTTTTCCAAATGTAAAGAAGAAAATGCTGAAGTTACGCAAATTCTTCCAGAATAGCAAAAAGCAAAACATAAACAAAACCAATACCAGCTTTGAAAAAGAATTAAGATTGGAGTTTTATCTCAAGACTTATAAAGCTACAGTAATAAAAATGGTATGATATTGGCATAACAACAGACAAATCAATGAAACAGAATAGAGTCTACAAATAAATAAACTCAAATATAAATCAATTGATTTTCAACATAGGTGCCAAGCAGTACAACAAAGGAAAAGATCTTCAACAAATTCTACTGGAACAACTGATCAGATATACGCAAAAATATGATTTAATCCTTACCTTACACTATGAACACATATGTAAAATAATTAACTCAAAATGGCTCGTAGGCTTAAATATAACAAACTATAAGTCTTCTAAAAGAAAACATAGGAGAAAATCTGTTACATTGGGTTTGGCAAAGCTTTCTTAAATTTGACACCAAAAACACAAACTATAAAATTTAAAAAATTAATAAACTAAACTTTAGTAAAATTAAAAACTTCTGCTATTGAAAAACACTGTTAACAAAATGAAAAGGCTGAGAAAGTAGTTGCAAAATACTTTCTAATAAAAGACTTGTACCTAGAATATATAAAAATCCTTTGTAAGTCACTTATAAGAAGACAACCCAATTAAAAATTGCCAAAATATTTCAGCAGACACTTCATCAAAGAAGATATATGGAAGTCAAATAAACACATGAAAAAATAAGGGAAATGAAAATCAAAATCACAATGAGATACAGAGATAAAACTGTGTACCCAATAGACTGTCGAATATTAAATACTACTCAAACCAAGTTTTGTCAAAGATGTCAGGCAACAGCAACTGGCATAGGCTACTGATAGGAACATGAAATGTTATAACCACTTTGTAAAACAGCATGGTAGTTTTCTAAAAGTGTTAGACATACATGGACCACGTGACCTAGTCATTCCAATCCTAGGTATTTGCCCCAAAGAAATAAAAATATGTTCACAAGAAGACTTGCACATAAATGTTCATGATACCTTTATTTGTAATAGCCAAAACCAGGAGATATTAAAATGTTCATCAACAAATGAGCAGATAAGCCAATTGTGGTCCATCCACATAACCTAATTCTACTCAGTAAATAAAGGCATAAACTACTGATACACAATCAACATGAATGAATTTTAATATTATTATGTCAAGCAAAAGTGCAAGACAAGAAATGAATACAGGCAGTAAATTCCATTTATATAAAATTCTAAAAAATGTAAACAGTCTATAGTGTAAAAATGTAAATTAGTCTATAGAAAAACAGATTAGGAATTTTCTGGGGACCAGGGTGGCATGGACAGGGAGGAGGAAGAGGGAAGGATTACAAAGCAGCACAAGAAAACATTTTGGGGTAATGAATATATACATTGTCTTAATTGGAGAGGCGGTTTCATGGGTAGACGCATGTCCGTAAATATGTGCCATTTATTACATGTCAATGAAATGGGATAATACTGATTTTTCTTTTCATTTTATAATTGCATAATGGAAATAATATTGGCTTTAGAGTCAGACATATAAGTTGAATACTAGCTCTGCTCTTATATAGAATGCAACCTTATGTAAGTTACTTATCATTTTGAGTCAGCTTCTACATTTATGTAGTAGTAAGAAAATCATATGAGATTAAGAATATATATGTCAAAGGCTTGCTGTATTAAATATAAGAACATGTATATTTTTCTTCTTTATCCCTAAACCCACTCCGATTACCCTCTTCTTAATGGGTACCCTTCTTGTATTTGACAAGTAGCCTTGAATACGTTTGTATGTATGCATGCATATGCTTTAAAGTAATTAAGTGGCATTGTGCTAAAGCTCTTGTTTTCCCTTTATGCTAAATTTTAAGGATATACCCTTAATTCTGTATATATGTCCAGTAAGTTGCTTCTAACTGCAGTATTGTATTCCACACTATGGATCTAGCTAAGTTAGTTGACTGACTTCCTAAGAGACAGACATCTGTGTGTCCAATTGTCTACTACCGCAAACAATAATGGAATAAATATCTTAGTACTTGTTTTTTTGTGCGGATCTGAACAAGTTCTCTTGGCTGTATATCCAAAAGTGCAATTGCTGGGCTATAGGACACACATATGAATTTTACTAACTCAGTACTCCTAGGTTGCTTTCCAAAATGATTCAATCAGCTTATACTTCCACCAGCACTTGAAGTTAATGACCTTACTAATTTTTACCAATGCAACAGATATAGTATCTCACTTTCATTTGCATTTCTCAGGTTACTGGTAAATTTGAGTATCACTTCCTATTCTTATTAGCTACTCAGCTTTCCCCTTTGTAAATCACATTCTTATCTTTTGTTCATTTTTATATTGAGTTTCCTGTCTTTTACTTGTTGATTTACAATTCCTTGGAATGACTCTCTATTAATGTCATTAATTTTATGCATTACTAAAAGCTATTTCAGTCTGTCCCCAGCCTATTAACTTTAAGGTGTCATTCACTGGCTAGAACTCTTTTATTTTAATACAGTCATAGCCATCCTTTCTTAACCCAATTCATTAAAAAAAATATTTTTGGGTCGTGTTGAAGAAGTACAGTTCCTCACCTATATCTCAAACATAATTCTCCTACATTTTCTTCTACGAGCTTTAAAGTTTTCTTTTTAATCCATCATTTTCATCCCTCTCGAGTCCAACTTTTTATATGGTGCAATGTAGGCATTTATTTTTCTCCATACAGTGAGCCAATTTTTCAATATTATCTGCTAAAGAGTTTGCCCTGTCTCCATTACATAAGTAGTGCATCTTTATCATATATCGCCCACATTTTGTTTATAAAAAGAAGAATGCTTCTGGAAGAGTGATGACCGAAAATAAGAAAGAGCATGAGAAATATTCTTGCCTTTCCACTCTCAGGAGGGTACTGGTGACATTGTTCCTCACTGTGAGATCAGCCTTCTGAAGCCACATGTAAATAGGAAATCTTAAACACTCCTAGCAGCCTCAAGTGGATTTTTTTGATCAAGTATAAAGAAAGAAATAATCTTATTAGATCAAGTGCATCAGATATATCAGATGAATTCCTACAATGCTTTCAATTTTTAGTGGCATAACAATGTGTTTCCATGTCATGTTAGATAAAATGTTTTGAAGGTTACAATATATTATATATTGCATCATAACTATACTTCTGCAGTAGCTATTTAGGATGTTAGTGGACCTGTTTTCCACAAAATTTTCCAATTTTCCCAAAGCTTCCTAATTCATGGGTTGATTTAGGGTACTTGACATTACATAATACTTAACTGATAAATTTTTTATAAGCAAGGAAAAATTTAGGCAAACACAGGTCTGATTTACTGCTTAATTCTGTATTCTACAGAGAGTCCTCAAAAAAAGACTTTTTGACTGATTACCTGGCTGAGAGCCCACGCAGTTACTGGGTTAGGACTTACATGAAGAGGGAAATCTCCTTTAGTGACAGCCATGATCTATTTGTCATTGCCTTTTTTTCCAAGGGAAAAGCACCAGAGACTTCAAGGATGTTCAAGGATTATTATACTGCGCAAAAATTAACACTATGCAATTGATCATGAAGCCCTTTGCAGGGACCACAGAGTACTATGGACTATATACTTAAATGAATATTTCTGCCTTGCCTTTGGATTTGGCTGAAAATTATATTGGAATCTTGTTATTCTGTTTCATTGCTCAATGAGGCTGAACAACAAGTGGAAAATAGAATCCAGCAAGCTAGTATTTCTCTTAGAAACTGGTAGTATGTAGCATTATGAGCTAGAATCCTAACTAAAGGGCTACTCTTTTTTTTTTTTATGAGACGGTCTCGCTCTGTCACACAGGCTAGAATGCAGTGGTACCGTCACAGCTCACTGCAGCCTCTACCTCCTGGGCTCCAGTGATCCTCCCTCCTTAGCCTCCCAAGTAGCTGGGACCACAGGTGTACACCACTATGCTCAGCTAATTTTTTTATTTTTTGTAGAGAAGGGTACTCACTATATTTCCCAGGCCAGTCTCAAACTCCTGGCCTCAAGTGACCCACCCACCTTGGCCTCCCAAAGTGCTGGGATTACAGGTGTGAGCCACTGTGCCTGGCCTAAACTGCTACTCTTGTCTAGTACCAGAACTCAGACTTTCCATTCTCAATGCCCTTAGATGTACTTGAGTTTTAAGAGCAGATAATCACATTAGATCTAACAACATTTAAGCAATGCTGATTACATACAGATTTCTTGGGAGTGTCACAGTCAGACTTAGTTGTGGTGAATCTACAAATCTACAAGATGGAGTTTATAGCTTTTTTTTTTGTTTTGCTCTTGGTGAAAAATTTGCAATGATTCACCAATACAGAACAAAAAGAACTGTGACTTATGTTTTACAGTTTACATAGCTGACATGCTGTATTTTCAACATTCATGTTCTATTGTATTTTAGAAAGTTCTAAGTAATGTTCTGTTTTGGAACAAAAGAATATTATTGGCACCTCACAGCAGGATATATGGAAGGTGGGATATATGCTCTACCAGGAAGAAAATGTTAGGATTGAATGAGGCACTGTGTCTTTCACTCCCTTTAGTTCTCTGCAACACACTGACTATGCTAGAAAGAGAGTAGGAGAGCTTCAAATAATGGCCAACAACCCCAATCTGCTGTGAAATCACAACTATAGATCCACTTGAGAAAAAGATAAAAAGAATGCACACGTTATATGTGTCACAATGAATGTGTCTAAATATGACACAATATGGATATCGATAATACACCACATCAGCTATGTAAATCATAAAACATGAGTCACAGTTTTTGTCGCTCTGTAATGGTGAGTTACTGCAAGTTTTTCACCAAGATCAAAATAAAAAGAAAAACTATGAACACTATTTTGCAGATTTGTAGATTAATTACCACCAATTCTGACTATAACACACTTTATGAAATCTCGGGGTGTCTGTTTAGCCAAAGATTTTTGGCTAACGTGAATCTAGGTAGGATTGTTGTAAAATTTCCAACATGCTTTTAGGATGGCAACACAGATGTCGAACCAGAAACTTCAGATATATTAACTTGGAAATGTCTACAGTTTTCTCCACAAAAGAAAACCCACAAACATTTGTTTTATCCTAAGCTTTTACTGGAACATAGGTATCATTATGCTGTTTGATCTCACACCATTTGGAATATTTCTGAAATCCGTATCAGTGACACCAGAGATTCTGTTTTGATGTTCTACAGAAAAATTTTTAAGATAGGATATTATATGGGAAAAAAACTTAAGTAAGCTCCAAATGTCCTAACTATATGTAATTTTTATTAAAATAGCATATAAAGTCCCCACATTGTATGTTTAATTATTTCAGTATACTTTGTTACTTTTACTAATCAATTACATATTTCTAATATCATCAGTGGTTTCAGGCATCCACAGGGGGTCTTCCCGTATCTGCAGATTAAAGGAGACTATTGTACATTGAAATAGATGCCACTGAAATGGATTTAATTATCCCTGCTTCTGTTCCTTGTAGCACTTTATTCATAGCTTTTGTCATTGTAATACTTATCATACCCCATCATAATTAATGATATGCACATCTGTTTTCTCCTACAAGAGGCAATAATCCTTCTTGTCCTCTCACAGAGCCTGGTGTAGGGCCTGGCATGAAGTAGTTATACAGTAATTTTAAAACAAAATTGAATGAGTGACCCCACAGACAAGACAATAGGTAAGAAAGACTGGGTATTGTAACTGTTCATGTCCTTGAAGTACATCATATAAGTGAGAGAGAAAAAAGTGTAAGAATGAGGCAGGAAGTTAAAATAAAATTATTAAGTGATGAAAAAATGTAGACATAAGAGGAAAATAAATGGCTTAAATCCAACCAAAATATCATCACAGCTACTATTAAAAGTGAATTTAATCAGAAGCAGGCATACTGCCATACTCAGAGAAGAATTTCATTCCTGAATGATCAAGAATTTTTTGCTTAAGAATATAATTTTCTTGCATGCAGTCTTTGAGACAGAAAAATGGGAAGGATATTATTGATAGAGACCTGCCACAGAAAGAAATCCAATGGATACTGGTAATGCAGCTATTCTCTTTAGAAGAGACCTCCAAGAAAGCATGCTTTTATTATCGGTCTGGTGAAGGTGGAGATGGCTGGTATAAATAGTAACAAAGAAATATTCTTTGAGTCCCTACCTCACACCAAAGGCCATGCCAATAATTTTCATAAATTATAAAAATTTGTATGAGTCAGATATCATGGTGTCCATGTTATCAGGATAAAAAATGAAGATGAGAAGGATTGAATGATTTGCCATCGTTGCAAAATGAGTGGGGAAGCTTTGGTCAAACCAAATTTTGGGGCTCATCTTAGAATACTCTGTAGCCACCTCCTCTTGTGTTTGGAGACATTGTTAATCACCTACTGCATTATGTTAAAATTATTCCCATTTTAAGATACTTTGTTTAGGCGACTTCACATTTGCTAAATTGCAGTTTGAGGATTCCTTTCATGTGAAGTTGGAGGATCTGGCTGTATTCTTTGGGCATCTGATGGACACCACGTTTAGGTAGCTTGTTGTCATAATAGTGATGGCTGACAGGTGTGTCTTCGACAGTTTTAGAGAAGGGCCAGAATCCATACAGCTTCACATTTTTACACAGTTCCACTGCAACACTTGTGATCATCAAGCCGGTGGACAAGCGGTATGCAGTCACACCTTTAGTTCTCCAGAAAAGGGCCAGATCTTTCAGGTACTTGGGATGGAAAAATAGAACCTTTTGTCTTGCTTTAGACTCTTCGAGCGTGTAGTACACTTTAAAAGAGGTACCCGTGTTGGCCCTGAAGGAAAATGCTGGCAGAAGAAAAAATGCATCTCCATAGGTTGCAATGTCCTCCAGAAATAGGGCTTTTTTTTCCTTTAAGTTCCCATATCTGCCAAATTAAAAAAAAATTATAGTAATCCCAAGAATAATAATCAAAGTAGCAGTTTTGCTAACATAAAGCTGAATTTACCATTGATCAAAAAACTGAATGATTTGTATACTGTATATAAAACAGATAAAGTGTGGACTCAGAGAAAACTCATTCAAGAAAGCATCATGTCAGTATCAATGACTAGATCTTCATCTCTCTTTCTTGGAATCCTTTCAATTTCTACTTTCTTACTGGGCTATATCCTTACTGAACAGATATTTCTTGTATTATTTTCTATTCTTATTCATTAATTTTTTCTAAAGTTGCTTTTTGTTATTGAAACACCTTCCCAATGTATAATGATAAAATATTTTTTCAAGCATAGTATGCATATCAATACATTTAAAAAAATTCATTGAGCTGCACACTTATTATTTGTGCACCTTTTGCACATATTTCATTATAAGTTTCCTTTAGAAAACCTAAAATAGACCGGGCACAGAGGCTCATGCTTGTCAGCACTTTGGGAGGCTGAGGCGAGAATATCACTTGAGGCCAGGAGTTTGAGAACAGCCTGGGTAACATAGCGAGACCCTGCCCCACATCTCTATAAAAAATAAAAATATTAGCTGGGAACGGTGGTGCATGCCTGTAGTCCCAGCTACTTGGGAGGCTGAGGTGAGAGGATCCCTTGAGCCCAGGAGTTTGAGGCTGCAGTGACCTGTGATTGCACTGCTGCACTCTAACCTGGGTGACAAAGTGAGACAGAGAGAGAGGAAGGAAGGAAGGAAGAAAGGAAGGAAGGAAGGGAGAAAGAGGGAAGGAAGGGAGAAAGGGGGAAGAAAGAGAGAAAGAGGGAAGAAATAGCGAAAGAGGGAAGAAAGAAGTAAAGAGAGAGAAAGGGAGAGAAAGGGAAGAAAGAAAAGGAAAGAGAAAGAAAGAAATAAAGAAGGAAAGAAAGAAAAGAAAGAAAGAAAGAGAAAGGAAAGAGAAAGAAAGAAAAGAAGGGAGGGAGGAAGGGAGGAAGGAAGGAAGGGAAGAAGGGAGGGAGGAAGGAGAGGGAGGGAGGGAGGAAAGAAGGGAGGGAGGGAGGGAGGAAGGGAGGGAGGGAGGAAGGAAGGGAGGGAGGGAGGAAGGAAAGAAGGAAGAAAGGGAGGAAGGAAGAAAGGAAGGAAGAAAAGAAGGGAGGGAGGGAGGAAGGAAGGAAAGAAGGAAGAAAGGGAGAGAGGAAGGAAGGAAAAAAGGGAGGGAGGAAGAAGGGAGGAAAAAAGGAAGGAAGGAAGGAAAGAGGGAAAGAAGATTTAAAATAAATGCAAATATAGATATACGTATAGGTTATTTTTAAAAATTTCCTCCACAAGTTGTAGTATCTATATGTGTGATTTAAATAACTTAGTATCCTTGTAAGTATAATTGTGAGTGTTTAGAAAATATGCTTTGAAAGGCAAGTTCAATATTTATTTTTTTTCTTTCAAGAGATGCTATAACTATTAGCACATTCTATTACTAATGCTTATCAGTCACTTTTGATGAAAACAATGGAGTAAAAACTTTGTATAAGATTATTTATTAGCCAACAATTTTATGGTAGTTACGTTGCAGAAATGAAAGATGGTAATTATTTTTTAGTAATAAACTCTCCAACGTGATGACTATTTTGCCAGGTTGTCTTAGCCCTTACTCTCTGAAGTTTCTAAATAGAGTAAGTTTTATCAAGAAAGTGCTACCAAGATAGAAGAGTAATGCTAACACTCTAAAAGAAAATGGAAAAAAGTGGCTTCATTATTGTTAAAAGAGATGAAGAAATAAATATGTTCTCATTTGATTAGCTTATGACATTGGAAGTACAACTGACTCATAACTCTTATGAAAAACAACCTTGATAGAATGCCATAATTTGCAAATGAATTCTTAATATATTTTTCCAGAAACTCATTCCACCTGTATTGCAAGTCAGTCTCAGCAACAAGATTAGTGCTTAAGCTGAGAAACATGTTGAACAATGAAAAAATGTTCTTGATCAGTTATGTAACTTGCAGCTACTTACTTCAGAGTTATGATACTAGGATTTATAGTCACAAGATTTGTTTTACTGCCAACATCTTTACTAACATCTCCTGTGGTTGGGGGGAGGTTACACCTGAAATTTGAAAAGAAAATCATTTTCAAAATAGAACTTGTAGAAAAAAGATTGTATACACATATATGCACATACACACACACACACACACACACATCTATAGTAATTGTCCTTATGTTGGAGAAATCATTGCTATTAAAAGACCCTCAGAATCCGTTTGGTTTCTTTTTTAAATTATTTACTTTAGTAATTACTCAGTTCTTAGTTGACATTTCAATGTTGTATAAAATATACACTTTTTTTTTTTTTTTTTTTTTTTTTGAGACAGAGTCTCGCTCTGTTGCCTCGGCTGGAGTGTAGTGGTGCTATCTGGGCTCACTGCAAGCTCCACCTCTCAGATTCAAGCAATTCTTCTGCCTCAGCCCCCTGAGTAGCTGGGACTAAAGGCATGCACCAAGCTAATTTCTGTATTTTTAGTAGTGATAGGGTATCACCACGTTGGCCAGGCTTGTCTTGAACCCATGACCTCAAGTGATCCACCTGCCTTGGCCTCCCAAAGTGCTGGGATTACAGGCATGAGCCACCGTGCCTGGCTAAAATATACAATCTGATAAATGCTTTCAATATGGATAATAACTTTTATAAGTATCAAAACCAGAAATGACAATTACACCTTGTCTAAGTTTAGAAGAGTTCCTAATCCTTTTATTAAAATTGTTATTTATATTATTTCTATTGATTATGTTCCCATAGTGGTATGATCACCAATTTGCATATTTTTAAAAACTTGATGTACTGTGACTAAAGTTATACAGTCTGCCAGAAGCAAAGACTAAATTAAAAAAATCAAAACCTCCTGATTCCCATGTGGATAGTTTTGCTGCCAAATTATGGTGTTAATAAATAAAATCCTAATGTTCTTATAGTGATGTTTTCATACTGATGTTCTCATCTTCCTTTGAGTACTAATTTGCTTTTAAATTGGAAAACAAATTAAGAATTCTAATTTTGAGTAATTATATTCTTGTCACAAAAAAGGAAAAATTGGTTATGACTTTCTAAATATCATTTACTGAATTTCAAGTAGTAAGGCTAAACATAAAAAGGGAGCATCTTTGAGTGCTTCCTAAGGAAGGTTGTTCAAAGTTGATGTGGTCTATAACATGACTGAAGATGAAATAAGCTGTACCATGTCCTATAAAACACATGAATGAATGAAACATGAACTTCCCTCATTGATATAAAAGCTATGTCAGAAAATAAAATAAATATGGCACCTTGGTCAAATAAATATGAATTAAATATTAATAATAAATATTAAATGATAAAGATTAATCATAGGTACTAGGCCATAAAGGTGATCTCAGTAGTGGGCCTCCCACAACAAATGTCCTTTCTAGAACAGTCTGATATTCTTCTGAATAATCAAAAGTGATTTCTAGGAGAATATCATAGGAGACTCCATAGGGAAGGGTATTTTATAGACGAAATACAAAGTTTTGGCTTAAAACTTAAAAGAAAAATATCTCAGAATATATTTAATTTATGAGTCTAAAATGCCCGTGTTTCTAGGTTCTATTTTTGCTGATGCCAGGTATTTCCCTGAATATAGAGTACACACACACACACACACACACAAACAGTAGTGTAGGTCATGGTATGTACTATACATATATACATATATGTTACATTTAAATTATATAACAGCATTATATGTTATTATACATGTACATGCATACATATTATAGATTATATATTATATGTAATATTAGTATGTTATATAATATGTACATATGTGATATATGTATATTATATATAACATGTATGTATGTAATATATAATATGCATACATATTATACATATATAACACATAATATGTATATAATATGTAATATATAATATGTATACCTATACATATATAACACATAATACTGTTATATAATTGTATTTATTATATATGTATATATAATATGTAATATATACATATTATATATGTATAATTACATATAATACTGTTATATAATTTTATACAGAATATATGTATATATGCTATTATAGATGTGTAAAATGTATGCATATTGTTATATAATATGTACATATGTAATGTATGCATATTATACATATATAATTACATATAATACTGTATTATATAGTATATTATATAGTATAAAATATACCATTATATACTATGCAATATACAATATATTACATACTATCTACAATAGAGTATTATATATTTATCATACATATGTATTATATGTATAGATAATATGTAATATATAAATACTACTGGATTATATGTATTACAGTATACTATTATATATGTGATTATATATATTATTACTACTCTAATATATATGTGATTATACATTACTACTACTGTAATATATATGTGATTATATATATTACTACTACTCTAATATATATATGTGTATATACAAACTGGTATAGTCATGTATAGCAGTAGTATATATAGTCATTGCCTATTTTTGTTCCTCACACGCTTAATTCACAGCTGCAAATCTCTTGAAACGAAAAATAAAAGTTTGTTTTATGTACTATCAACCTGAAGCACCAAAATAAGTACAGGCTTAAAAAAATAAATATATTTTAATGACACCAAACACATCTAGCCCTCATTTTGCCTTTCAGTTCGAATGGCTAGTTTTAAAGGGAATTCTATATTCAGGAAAATACCTGTCATCAGCAAATGTGGAATCTAGAAACACAGACAGTTATTTTAGAATTATAAATGAAATATCTGCTGAGATATTTTTCTTCTGGGTTTTAAATCAAAACGTATTGTATTGCCTATACTTGCTATAAAGTATAATGAATGTTTAGGCCTGATCCTTATCACAGATGTTTTGGGAATTTTAAGCCTATAAAAAGTCTACTGCAAGAAGAATTATCTTCCTTATGGCTTTTTCACACTGAGTACTTGAACAAAATGGGTAAACCATTCAGATATTGGCCATTTTAACACTAATCATGAAGAACACATTCAATAATTGTTGCACTGTCGGGTCTATTGTGGCTTCATCATTACCTGCAGCACAAAATTTAAAAATGAGATTAAAATTGGGAGGGAGCTGTTTACTAGAAACCCTGTTTCTTTTTCAGTTGCTTAAAAGGGCAGCATTAAATCAAGAGGGATCAAAGCATCTCCTCTGATGTATGAAATCAGTGCTCCTAAAACAGGAAGAACCAGACTTCCACTTAGTCTTGGAAAAGGTGCATTTCAGTTGAAACCCATCCTCAGAAGGATGAATTACCTTTCCATTACACTGAGACAGTGGAGATGCTTTGGTATGGCTTATTAGTACAAGGCACGCAGAAAAACCATTTTGTTTCTATTTTTGCATGCTAGCTGATACTCAGATAGAAAACATTTTAAAAAACCAGAACTTAGAAGCTGCACAAATTTGTTTTTTAAATTGCAAGCCAGAAAACGAAATAATGATATAGTTTGCAGGGCTCAAAAATGTCTTGATCAGCATTTTCCCAAGTATTGTCTAAGAACAAAACATCCTTGAAATGCTCTGTTAAACAAAAACAAAAACAAACAAACAAATAAAAAAAGATCTTCAAGGTCAGGTGAGTCTGAGACATGCTGCCCTCCAGAGACCTTCCAAGGTAGCCATAGTATCCATTAACATACTGAACGCTCTGAAAGGTCCTGCACTACCAAACCCTCTTTCACCACAACTTCACCCAGAGTTTCCTAAACATATGTAAACGTAGCACATTTTGATTCTTCTGGTACTGACATTCTGAGGAACTCATGAGCCATATAACACTTCAGGAAAACCTTCCCGGGTAATTAGTACACTTTTGTAACAGAGTCCAAAGGTGAAAATATACAACAGATATCTTTACACTATCCCCCTCTGAAATACCCAACTGATCTTTTGTTTCAAAGAAACCAATTTGACAGGTCTTACCTAAAAACGAAGTCGGATTTATCTATTTCATTTCCACAGAGAGACTTATTCAGAATTCCCCCATTTCCGACCACTGCACACTGATTATAAGGGTACTCCACAAAAGGCTGGGACTAGCAGGAGAAAGTGGAAAACTACCATGAAATACCGTTAATTTTAGAACCATAGACAACAGCTTAATTCTAGTAACTTAACTCTTTATACATGCTAAGGAGAAGAATAAGAACAAAAAAAAGCAGCAGCCCAGTTTACTAATCAACTTATTATGATTTAGTATAAAAAACCAGCCGGGGCTGGGTGCAGTGGCTCACACCTGTAATCCCAGCACTTTGGGAGGCCAAGGCGAGTGGATCACAAGGTCAGGAGTTCAAGACCAGCCTGGCCAAGATGGTGAAACCCCGTCTGTACGAAAAATACAGAAAAAATTAGCTGGGCGTGGTGGTGGGTGCCTGTAATCCGAGCTACTCGAGAGGCTGAGGTGGAGAACTGCTTGAACCCAGGAGGCGGAAGTTGCAGTGAGCCAAGATGGCACCACTGCACTCCAGCCTGGGCAACAGAATGAGACTCCGTCTCCAAAACAAAACAAAACAAAACAAAACAACAACAACAACAAAAAACCAGCCGGGTGCAGTGGCTCGCATCTGTAATCCCAGCACTTTGGGAGAATGAGGTGAGAGAGTCACTTGAGGCCAAGATTTTAAGATGGGCCTGGGCAACAAAGCAAGACTCTGTCTCTACAAAAAGTAGAAAAATTGGCTGAGTTTGGTGAAGAGCGCCAGTACTCTTTGCTGCTTGGGAGGCTGAGGTAGGGGAATCACTTGAACCTAGGAGTTCCGGGCTGCAGTGAGCCATGATTGCACCACTGCCCTCCAGCCTGGGCGACAGAGCAAGACCCTGTTTCTTAAATTTTAAAAAATGTATAAGTAAAATAAAATAAAATAAAATAAATCATTATGTGAACCTAAGTTTCATTTATCTTGAGAGAAATAGACATCATAGGATACACAGCATAATGTAATAATACAAAATACAGTATCATGTATTTTTCATCACATAATTAAGGAAAAAAACTAGAATGGAAAAACCCCATATTCTGCCTTTCTGATAAACAAGGACATTTTCAGCAAGAAAGAGAAAATAAAGAAATTAGGAAGCAGCATTAAATCTATTCTAAGGCATAAAATTAATAGGCGATTTAGCAAAAATTTCCTGTGCTTCTTAAATACTTAGACCTTCAGGCTCAGTAAGGCATTAGATTTATGCCTGCCGTCTCTGCGAATGACCAGCCAACGTGCTTCAGGGAGACCTACCAACTGGACTGACATATTTCAAATTAATTTCCAAGACCTGAATCTTTTTTATTCCTTTTAGGACCCGGCCTGCTTACCCCAGAAGGTTTCCTATTTTCCCCAAGTTCTCTGCAGCCTGAAATCTAACTTTTCAATTCAATGGTGCACTTTCCTTCTCTTTCCCCGTCACTTTCCATGCAGTAATAATAATGTGACCTTTAGCCCACAGCCAGAGTGACAGCTCATGCTTCCCAGTGATGAGGTCCTGATCTACCGATTTTGTCTGTAGGATTAAGGTGTCCTCAAGAGCAGAGAGTCTGTTTATTATCTTTTAATTTCCCCTCATTTTTCCCTCCCGATCTTGCATAGTGCAATGTGCACAGCTTTCAATACCCATCTCATGGGCTTTCAACAAGCTATCCCACCTTCTCACTAGGCGGCTTTGTGAATAAATCTTATTTCTTTTGCAAAACCGGTATCACGGCAATTAATTTACTGCACATGCGCAGAACGAACCTGACCCTGGCCTGTAACCATTGAAGGGGCCACTGGTAAATATTCAGGAGTTTTGTGAGCTGGTTTTTTAAACCATTGGTAACTAAAAATTGTTCAGGGTGGGGTTATTGACACCACTGAACTTGGCAAAGTTTACAAAATCAAGGCACATCGCCCTTGCCAAAGTCAGTTTACCAGCCCCACTGGCAACAGCCCAGGGCCGATGTGGTTCTGAGCAGCCCAGAGTGACAGGAGATGCCCCAGAACCGCTGTGACTGCTGTCTGCCCCTGATGCTGGCTCTGGGAGCTGCCCAACTAGCAGAGAAACTCGGTTTCAGTACAACTCTCTCTGTAGGTTTGTCTTTGAAATGTAAAAGTCATATTGCGTTTTTTAAGCAAGAGGCAATATTTCAAGTACATACTTTATTAGCACATTTAACCTACACAGCAACCTTTTGAGTATTTTACAGATGGGAAAATGGAGGCATGAGTCCAAGTAACAGCTAGAAAGTGGCAGAACTGGGATAGGAACCCAGACAGTTTGCTCCAGAGTACCTGCTCTAAACCACTACATATTATCGTTTCTCACAATTCCATGGATTAAAATGATAACTTAATTATGTATAATTATGTATCTTATTCCTTGTTATATCTGCAATGGCTAGCAGAGTGACTGGCTCTTAAATGAATGGTTCCTAGATACCTCAGGCTATTTCATGTCACTGAACTTCTAGCTCAAGATGGCTTCAGCCAGTATCTACTAAATGGTGACATCATAAATTCTGAATTGTATAGATAGGGTAGGATGCAAAAATGCAAATAGGCTCATTATGGTATAAAGTAGAAAAGATTACTGAAGGAAACATATCTCAAATTATGCATTCACAATAAGGAATGTTTTTCTCTGGTTTCTTGGTCAACTGGGAGGAAAACATCTATATGCTTTAGTATCTCATGTTCAGTATGAATTTAAATAAACTACAAATCTCAACATTTCCTTAAATAAACCTCCTAAGAAAATGCAAATGTGCACGCTCCACTGACTGCTCATTGCCCACTCTGGTTGAAAATCAACTTTTATTTTTTTCTCTGCAAGTAACTTGCAAAGTTTGTGGAGGAAGTAGCTCCATATCATTTCATTAAAACATTTAATGCAATCTTCTTGTGTGCCCAGCACTTCATCCTGGAGAGTTTCATGTAGAAGGGCAGAGTAAAGCAACGTGGGAAAGAGGACATCTCCGCCACGAGCCCCGTCCATGAAAGGAGAAGGCTGAAGCAACACAAATAAAGGGACTTGGCTCTGCAATTGCTGCTGTGTTGACTGCAGAATTTCCTCTCCCCAGTTTAAAAAAGAAAATCAGTATAAATTTGGAAAGCGGATGCAGTTCCCAGTTGCATACATAATTATCAGGCCTATATTAAGGTAATCCTTTCAAAGTGCCAAATGAGAGTAAAGTAGTTGCCGCTCCTCTGTTCTGGTCAGTCGAAAACATGGCAGACACTGGCAAAACCTGCATGGATGAATGAGTGAAAGGGCTCACTGTCAAACTTTCCAAGGCTTTCCCTGATAGAAAAGATAAATACTCTTTCCTTATCATCTTTTCAATCACTGGTCATTTCAGGGCATCATGAGAAAGCTTTATAAGTTACATTTTTGTGCCCTTTTTCTTCCAGAAAATTTACAGTATTTTTTTCTATCATTTTATATTTATTTCTCACTCATGCTCAGCAAGTTATTCTTCCTCTGAATCCTAATATAAAAAAAATTGGAACAATTTACATGAGCAACAAAAATTAGCTGAAAGAGGTCAAAGCTCCAACAAAAGAAAACTGTAAGAATCTCATATCCTACAGTTAGTATACTGCATATATAGAGGGATCCTATTTTGACCATCTTGATGTGGCCTAATTGTTTGTTAGTGGAATCATAGAAAGATGCTGGAGAGTGTATGTTTATAAGCAATGAGATGTTTATGTTCCTCAGAACCAAAACCTCCCCAAGTGTGGATTTGCATTAAGGGTCGAGTTTCTCCTTACTGTGTGAAGTGGTTTTATATCATATCATTACTCGTTTTTCTAATTTTAAGAATAGGTAGTGAGTGCATATATGTACTGGGAAATGTTCTAGGGGTTTGGGATATATCAGTGAACACAGCAGACAACAATCTCTATCTTATGTTGGGTACGTTTATTGACTATAAATTCTTACATATTTACTTCCCAAAGATGAGCCACATAAACACACCGTTCCTTGTGAAGGAATTGATTTAGTCACCACAACTGACAATTGGAAGAATCTTACTGGAGGTGAAAAATGGCCGTCTTCACGAGCCTCAGTAATTACTAAGCAGGGAGCCCAAGTGTCTCATCTCATTCAAAGAAGAGTCTGGAAGACTCAGGACTGGAAGAGCTTATCATTTAAGATATAAATAATCCTTCCCTACAGAGCCACACTGCATTCAAAATGGACCTTTTAAAAAATGGCCCACTATCCAAATTTTATACAACATAACAATGTGGTATTTTAATTGATTCCACCATAATTGTAAGTTACAGCTTAAAGTAAAAGAAAATTCACCTGGAATGGTAACACAAATAACCCACCACAAATCTTTACTCACCACTGGAAACATATGAAAAATGTTCTTCTTAATTGGGATTTCTTTTTTGCTTTCCACCTCGTAACTCATATTAGTCCCAACTGGAGTGTTATCCTGAGAAACAACAAAGTTTTGAACAGCATCACAGCAGGAAGCAAGTTTTGCTCTGCAAAGGAAAAGAATAAAAAGGAGGCCAAGGTATAGGATTAAGAAACCGAAAATACAGACCACATTGGACAATGCAAAAGAGGATTTTGCCAAACTGACTTTCAAAAAGAAGATAATTATGCACAAAGGTGACTTTGATTTTTGTCCTCCAGGCTTTACATCCCTTGAGGATTGGGACTGACTCTCCTTCTTTTCGTTCTTTTTTTGTCTTTTGTTTAATCTTATTTTGATTTCTTTTTTAGTTTTTTTTTTTTTTTTTATTTTACTTTAAATTCCAGGATACATATGCAGATGTGCAGGTTTGTTACATAGGTACATGGGTGCCATGGTCATTCGCTGCACCCATTAACCCATCATCTAGGTTTTAAGCTCCACATACATTAGGTATTTGTCCCAATGCTCTCCCTCTCCTTGCCAACAGGCACCAGTGTGAGATGTTCCCCTCCCTGTGTCCATGTGTTCTCATTGTTCAACTCCCACTTATAAGTGAGAACATGTGGTGTTTGGTTTTTTGTTCCTGTGTTAGTTTGATGAGGATGATGGCTTCCAGCTTCATCCATGTCCCTGCAAAGGACGTGATCTCATTCCTTTTTATGGCTGCATAGTATTCCATGGTGTATATGTACCACATTTTCTTTATCCAGTCTATCATTGATGGGCATTTGGGTTGGTTCCATGTCTTTGCTATTGTAAACAGTGCTACAATAAACATATGTGTACATGTGCCTTCATGGTAGAACGATTTATATTTCTTTGCCTATATACCTAGTAATAGGATTGCTGGGTCAAATGGTATTTCTGGTTCCAGATCTTTGAGGAACCATCACACTGTCTTCCACAATGGTTGAACTAATTTACACTCCCACCAACAGTGTAAAAGCATTCCTATTTCTCCACAGCCTCACCAGCATCTATTTCTTGAATTTATTTTTTTATTTTTTGAGATAGTCTTGCTCTGTCTCCCATGCTAGAGTACAGTGGCATGAACTCGGGTCACTGCAACCTCTGCCTCCTGGGTTCAGGCGATTCTCCTGCCTCAGCCTCCTGAGTAGCTGGGATTACAAGTGTGCACCACCCATGCCTGGCTAATTTTTTTAGTAGAGACAGGGTTTTACCATGTTGGCCAGGCTGGTCTCAAACTCCTGACCTCAAGTGATCTGCCTGCCTCAGCCTCCCAATGTGCTATTCCTTGACTTTTTAACAGTTGCCATTCTGACTGGCATGAGATGGTATTTCACTGTGGTTTTGATTTGCATTTCTCTAATGATCAGTGATGATGAGCTTTTCTTCTTATGTTTGTTGGCTGCATAAATGTCGTCTTTTGAGAAGTGTCTGTTCATATCCTTTGTCCACTTTTGATGGGGTTCTTTTTTTCTTGTAAATTTGCTTAAGTTCCTTGTAATCCTGGATATCAGACCTTTGTCAGATGGGTAGATTGCAAAAATCCCATTCTGTAGGTTGCCTGTTCATTCTGATGCTAGCTTCTTTTGCTGTGCAGAAGCTCTTTAGTTTAAAATCAATGTGCAAAAATTACAAGCATTTCTATACACCAACAACAGACAAGCAGAGAGCCAAATCATGAGTAAACTCCCATTCACAATTGCCACAAATAATAAAATACCTACGAATATAGTTTACAAGGAATGTGAAGGACCTTCGAGGGGAACTACAAATCACTGCTCAGGGAAATAAGAGAGGACACAAACAAATGGAAAAACATTCCATCCTCATGGATAGAAAGAATCAATATTGGGAAAACAGCCATACTGCCCAAAATAATTTATAGAGTCAATGCTATTCCCATCAAACTACCATTGACATTCTTCACAGAATTAGAAAAAACTACTTTAAATTTCATATGGGACCAGAAATGTGCCCATATAGCCAAGACAGTCCTAAGCAAAGAGAACAAAGCCGGAGGCATCATGCTGCCTGACTTCACACTATACTACAAGGCTACAGTAACGAAAACAGCATGGTACGGGTACCAAAACAGACAGATAGACCAATGGAACAGAACAGAGGCCTCAGAAATAGCACCATACATCTACAACCATCTGATCTTTGACAAACCTGACAAAAACAAGCAAAGGGGAAAGGATTCCCTATTTAATAAATGGTGCTGGGATAACTGGCTAGCCAGATGCAGAAAACGGAAACTGGACCCCTTCCTTACACCTTATACAAAAATTAACTCAAGGTGGATTAAAGACTTAAATGTAAAACCCAAAACCATAAAAACCCTAGAAGAAAATCTAGACAATACCATTTAGGACATAGGCATGGGCAAAGACTTCATGACAAAAACATTAAAAGCGATTGCAACAAAAGCGTTTTTTTTTTTTTTTTTGCAACAGAATCTTGCTCTGTCCCCCAGACTGGAGTGCAGCAGCACAATTTCAGCTCACTGCAAATTCTGCTTCCCAGGTTCAAGCAATTCTCCTGCTTCAGCCTCCTGAGTAGCTGGGACTAAAGGCACCTGCTACCATACCTGGCTAATTTTTGTATTTTTAGTAAAGACAGGGTCCAAACATATTGGCCAGGCTGGTCTTGAACTCCTGGCCTCAAGTGATCTGTGCCCTCAGCCTCCCAAAGTGTTGGGATTACAGGCGAGAGCCACTGCACCTGGTAGTTTTTTTTTTTTAATCTTACTAGACTTCTAACTGGCCCTGGATTGTAGCATGGTGACTTGGCAAGATAAATGCTAAAGCAGTTAAACATACTTATGTAGGGACCTTCTCACCAATAGAAAATACTCATGAATATAACATTTTTAAAAATACGAACTTTCTTCTGATGATGCTGTTATAACACTAAATACAAAAAAGAGAGGATTCATCGTAATGATTTTACAAAAATTATAAAATATAGAATTTAAGTTAAGAACAGTATCACAGTCACTAAAACAGTACATAATAATTTATTGTGAGACAAGTCCAATGAAAAAAAGAAATATCTAATACAGTGAATTTTTAAGTGGGGCGAATTTAAAGTTGCCATTCCTTATAGAAAGCCCAGCGAAGCATAAATTAATGCCAAGCTACATTTCAAAATGATTACCATGGAGTGAAACATTATTATTAGAATGTAGACCTAGGAAGTGCTTTCAAGGATCATCTGAGTTAACCCCCAACCTCTGGCAGGTGCATGTAGAATCACTTAGAATTCATATTTCATTTCTTTAATTCTCCAATGATGTAGATTCCTTAAAGTCTCTTGATAATTGTTCCAGGGTTTAATCAACCTTAAAGTCAAAGAGATTTCCGCATTTGCACAATGAAACTATGTTTTAATGTAAATCTATTTTCCTTGTTAGATTTTCATAGAATCTCCTTATGAAAATACTTCACGTACTTGGAAATGGAAATCAAGCAAAGCTTTAGCCTTTTTCAGTCTTGAAGAGTTTACAGAATTTTCTCTTCTCTCAGGTTTTCCTCACAGGACCAGTTTTTCATGATTTTAGTCATCTTGTTTCTCTTTAAACCTCAACTTATTTCTCCATATTACTTAAAAATCTGTATCCAAGCCAGATCCAGTCGTAAGACAAGAGTCAGTGAATATTCAGCAAGAAATGTTGATGGTAGTGAGTCATTAGAAATAGTCCTTCCTCAGCCCACACTTCTATTCTTGGTTTGGTCCTGCAGAGTAAGCTTCCAAACATGTTTCTACTGAATTTTGCCCTTTTGAAAAAATACAATGCTCTAATTTGTCAAGGTCATCTAAAATTTAGTCTTCTGAATTCCAATAATTCTCAAGTAAGGGTGATATCTGCACCTCAAAGTTAAGGTTTTTAACAATACTTCTTATCAGTTACCTTACATAAGTTAAAATATTCATTAAAATAGTATATCCTTCTTAATTGGATTCTGTCACCCACTTATAATTTCTTTTTGTATTTTATAACCTACCATTTAAAAAAGATGGTTCATGGAGATTAACAAAAGAGAAAAAATGAAAATGAAGTGGTGTGTAGTCAAAAACATGAAACTACGTAGTTTTTAATTATACATTTAATTTGATAAAAATTTGTGTGACATATTGCAAATTCAGAAATTCTTACGCATATATAATTTTTAATGGCACTTTTATCCAGCATTTTGAGAAAAAGCAACATAATAAATTCTCGTTTACCTTTGGCAAACAATTTCTCTAAGGATATTCAGTGCCTACAAGAATATTGCATCACCAAAAATACTAAATCAGATTTCCCCTTATGCTTTTTAAAACATTAATAGAGTTTTTGCTGAATTTTTTTTTTTTTTTTTTTTAGATAGAGTCTCACTGTGTTGCCCTGGCTGGAGTGCAGTGGTGGGATCTCGGCTCCCTGCAACCTCTATCTCCTGTGTTGAAGCAATTCTCCTACCTCAGTCTCCCGAGTAGCTGGGACTACAGTCGTGCACCGACATGTCCGGCGTATGTTTTGTATTTTTAGTAGAAATGGGGTTTTACCACGTTGAGCAGGCTGGTCTCGAACTTCTGGCCTCAAGTGATTTGCCCGCCTCAGCCTCCCAAAGTGCTGGAATTACAGGCCTGAGCCACCGCACCGGGCCTTTTTCTGAAATTATGTATTTTAAATATCATATAAAATTTCCAAACCTATAGGAAAGTTAAAAGAACTGGACAATAAGCACTTGAATAACCAGCAGCTAGATTTGACAATTAACTTTTCACTATATTTGCCTTATTGTGTATCTGTCCATTAATCCAATTTTATAGTTGTACTTGTTGCAATTCAAGGTAAATTATAGATCTGAGTGTATGTCACCTTCAAACACTTCCTATCTCCAGACCCTACGCCAAGCCCCAGAAGACACTTTTTTGATGATTTTTCACCACAGATTCGTTTTTCCTGTTCTAGTACATGAACAGAATTATATCACATGTATGCTTTTTTTTTTTTTTTTTAAGATGGAGTCTCACTATGTCACCCAGGTTGAAGTACAGTGGCCAGATCTCAGCTCACTGCAACCTCCACCTCCCAGGTTCAAGTGATTCTCCTGCTTCAGCCTCCCGAGTAGCTGGGATTACAGGCGCCCACCACCATACCCAACTAGTTTTTATATTTTTAGTAGAGACGGGGTTTCACCATGTTGGCCAGGCTCGTCTCGAACTCCTGACCTTGGGTGATCTGCCCCCCTCGGCCTCCAAAAGTGCTGGGATTACACATGCGGTCCACCATGCCTGGCCCACATGTGTGCTTTTATGTATGACTTCTTTCACTCAGCCTAAATGTGTTTTGAGATTCATATATGCTATCATATGACATGGTTTGGGTCTGTGTCCTCATCCAAACCTCATGACGAATTGTAATCCCGTGTTGGAGGAGGGGCCTGGTGGGAGGTGACTGGATCATGGGGGTGGATTTCCCCCTAGCTGTTCTCATGACAGTGACTGAGTTCTCATGAGATCTGGTTGTTTTAAAGTGTGTAGCACCTCCCCCTTCTCTCTCTTCCTCCTGCTCTGGCCGTTTAAGATGTGACTGCCTCTTCTTTGTCTTCCGCCATGATTATAAGTTTCCTGAGGCCTCCCCAGCCATGATTCCTGTGCAGCCTGCAGAACCGTGAGCCAATTAAATCTCCTTTCCTTATAAATTACCCCATCTCAGGTATTTCTTTAGAGCAGTGCAAGAACAGACTAATACACCTTGTGTAGCAGCAGATTGTTCTTTATTGCTGGAGTAGTATTCCATGGTATGGATGTACCAGAGTTGGTTTAGCCATCCCCCTTGCAACTTTTGAAGATCTCACTATCAAAAATCAACATTCAATCATTCAACCCCAAAGCACTAGTTATAATCTCCCAGGAAAAATATCAGAATTATAATCTAAGATGTCACAGGCTAAGGGGATTTTCCAGCTTTTGTGTGCAGTGGCGGAGTGATAAGCATATGCTCTTTGTCACTTTCCAGCTCATCCATGTGACAGAGAGTAAGAGCCAGTGTTGGTATAAAGCTGCGCTGCTTACAACAAACAAAACAAAATGGAATTTTTATCTCTATTACGCTATTTCCCATCACCCCTAAAGTCAGAGTCAGTTCTGATCTTGGGTGACTCTAAAGTCAACTAGACATGTTCACAATAATGGGTACGGCTGTTGCTCCCTTGTTGGGTAAAAAGAAGAGGATACATTAAGAAATGGAGGACACTGTGGGTATTCATCAGAAATCCTGCCATTTCCATGACATCTCAGTTGTCTATAATGTAAGGTTTCACCTTCCATGGCAGTAAATATCCCCACCAGATTAGTAGGCACAAGGCTTAACCCGGTAAAACACTGTATACTTTTGCCATTACCCCCACCCGATTTCCACAGCACACAAGGAGGCAGAAAATACTATTATTCCTTTTTTTTTTTTTTTTTTTTTGAGACGGAGTTTTGCTCTTCCTGCCCAGGCTGGAGTGCAATGGCACAATCTCAGCTCACCACAACCTCCGTCTCCCGGGTTCAGGTGATTCTCCTGCCTCAGCCTCCCAAGTAGCTGGGATTACAGGCATGCGCCACCACACCTGAACTAATTTTGTATTTTTAGTAGAGAAGGGGTTTCTCCATGTTGGTCAGGCTGGTCTCGAACTCCCGACCTCAGGTGATCTGCCCGCCTCGGCCTCCCAAAGTGTTGGGATTACAGGAGTGAGCCACCGTGCCCGGCTATTATTCCCATTTTAAAGATGAGAAAATTGGGGTTGAGATAGGGTAAGTTATATGACCAAAGCATACAGTTTGTAAACAACTCAAACCTTTGTGTTTTGACATTCACTTCTCTACAGTTTACACTAGAGTGTGTTGTAATTGGGGAAACATCATTATCTAAGCCTCTTCCCCTTGGATGCTTCCCAAAATGGTACCACCATAGCATAGGTAGTTGTTCCCAAAGTAGGGCTGGTAGCATCTTGCTGAAAACCTACCTAGACTCAATTCAAAGGCTACCATACAGTGTACATATAAATGCTTCAAAGCCTGTATAACTGAGACATTTGAGGCTCTCCTTTTACGTGGAAGATGTATAAGCTGCCCTACGGGAGCAGGATTATCAGGTGACCCGAACAATGCGCCCTAAAATAAATTGAAAAGAAGCCTCTGGCTTGATAAGAGTCTAACCCTTGCTGCGTTCTACCTTCAGCAATTTCTTCCATGCAACCCAGGTTCAAAAGAGAATACACTGCTCATCCATGTGGCATCCCCCAAAGAAACAATTGAGACTTTCTGTACTGCACCGAGTTCTAGAATTCAGGAGAGTTCATACACTCTGAAAAATGCTTAACTTTCAAGGAGTAGGTTGGTTCTGGGAGAATCTGACTTAATGCTTTTCACCTGGATCTATAAAGATAAAATCGAAAATCTGCAAAATCACCTTTGCATCCAGATGTCAAATCATCTTTGCATTACAAATTCCTTTTGAGAAAGGATCTTTATTAAAATTGTAAAAATTCCTTTTTTTTTTTCACTGTAGGTGCTATTTTCTTTTTCTGTTTCTTTTGTTTGTTTGTTTTTATTTGTTTCAAGTCTCAGGTCAAAATTCTTCTTCAGTTCTAAATGCAGTGCTTCCTGGATTTCCATGAAGTGTTAACAACTACTTAAGGCTTACAGTTCACAGACCGAGGCTAACGACCTGAAGGCGCAAACCCATGGCTCCCAGGCACCTCTTCTGTTTATTAAACTCTGAGCCTCTCTAATGAGATGTGAAAAAGTTCCCATAAGGTAGAGGCTGCAGGCACTTTCCGGGTATTGATAAAGAGCTACCTTTCCAGAATTCATTCTCTGTGATTCTAATGAGGGTCCTAGGAAAAAGAGTTTTAAAATGTAAGCACAGCAGAAAGTCAAAGGATTTATTTACCATCCAAACCATTTCTAAAACGGCCACATTTCTTTCTCTTCACGAAAACATAATATACATAGGCCAACAATCCAGCACTTGCCTCTCTCCTGTTGATGCCCCCTTTTTTGCCTCTCTTCTTGCCTCATGTGACGTGTAATTCATGGATTGACCAATAATAACAATAACCAACATTTAGTGCATTCTCACTGCATGCTAAATATTTTACGTAGATCATTTCACTTAAACCCTACAATAGCCCTACAAAATCGATGCAATTAATATTCTCATTTTACAGATGAGGATAACTTAGGATCATAAAGTTAAGAAGGTCACATATGACACATTCATTCACTCATTCATATTTATTTAGCACCTATTAAATATTGAGCTCTATGAGAAGTGCTGGCTACACGTTGGTCAATAAATTAAGCATTGTCTCTGCCTTTATAGTGTTTGTGATCCAGTAGGAAAGAAAATAAAAAGGTTTAGAAAGATGACCTGTAAGGCAGTAAGTAGCAAAGCAAAGATTCAAACCCAGAATTCAAACTACTCCTCTCAAAGCCACTGCCAGGGCTTGCACTGCAAAGAAGTGTTAAATACAGTGAGTTCTAAGTTTCTCTTCAAAGAATCAGTATGTCGGTATGTTCAGTTCTTTGTTCTCCATTTTAAAGTTTAACTTCCTCATTCTCTTCGTCTCCTTGCCCCTAGTTTCAGTAAACAACCTTCCCACCGGTTCTAATCAGTAGTTCACATCTGTTCCCCTGGTCACCTGCTCCGTCCTGGGTCACTCCTGGTCACCTGCTCCATCTTGAGTCACCCCTGGTCACCTGCTCCATCCTGAGTCACCCCTGGTCACCTGCTCCGTCCTGAGTCACCCCTGGTCACCTGCTCTGACCTGTGTCACCTTTAGTCACCTGTTCCGTAACTGTCTTTCCTGCCAAAACTGCTCACCCTGCCACTCTGGCTCATACCCCTGCTCTCTTTAAAACAGCCAATCGGAATTAGCTTAGACTGTGAGGTCCAACCCTAGCCAATAGGGGAATGTCACAGCAGTAGGAGCTACCTGTGTCAGGGATAAGAACCCCTTCCCCTCCCTTGTTCAGGTGTGCTCTCGCCATTGCTCCCTTCATGAGACACGCCCTTCTGTAGAAGTAAAATTGCCTTGCTGAGAAAATTTATGTTGGAGTGCTATTTTTTTTGCAGCAACGAAAATTTATTTCCAACAAAACCATGGTGTGCAATGGGGAAAATTAAAATGTTCTTATCTGAGCCACTGTATCTTACAACCCAAAATATTTTTCTAGATTTCTCAAGTTCGTATTTGGAAGAACTTCTTTAAAAAACAATAAAAGAGCTTTCTGGGCTCAAGGGGTCTTTCCATTGCTGTCACTTAGTGTAGAAGACCCACCCCCTGCACCCCAGCTGCCCAGCCTCCACACACAGTCTTCATGTCCCAGTGACTGCTCTAGACTTTGCAGGAGTCTGTGTGTTTGCCTGTGGGCTTGTGTTGTGCAGCTATGGGAGGCAAGGCCTGGACAAGGTGAAAGAGAAAGAATACTTTGGTGTTACAGATTGAGAACAAGTTAGAGGCCATTGAAGGCAAGAAGATTTACAGGCTTTCACTTGACTTTCTAGAACCCAGCAGGGTGCATTGGCTTTCCAAAATTCAAGTGTGATCTGAAATTGTATATTTAAAGGAATCATGGCTACAAAGGGAAGAGAGAGATACATACTACTCTATAATGTTCAAAACCACGCCTAGTGTGCTTGGGTCTGTTGTGGAAGCTTACTTTCAAGGGCAATTGACAAACCAGGGCCTGTCTGGAAGGAACAGATTGAAATCCATGGTAGATGAAGAACTAATAACATCCCAGCTGGGGAAGAGCAGATTCGGGGGATTCAACAGCTCTTTTCAAATATTTTAAGGACCATAAGGTAAAGGAATAATTAGATTTAACTTCTGTAGCTTCAAGATATAGAATGAGGACTGATATGGAGTGAATGCTTGTGTCTCCACAAAATAAATATGTTGAAACCCAAAGCCCCAGTGTGATGGTATTAGGAGGTGAGGTCTTTGGGAAGTGATTAGGGTCATGAAGGTGGAGCTCTGATGAATGTGAGGTTAGAGTAAGAAGCTGGGGCTAGGTGCAGTGGCTTATGCCTGTAATTCCAGCACTTTGGGAGGCCGAGGCGGGCAGATCACAAGGTTTAAGAGTTCGAGACCAGCCTGGCCAACAAGGTGAAACCCTGATGTCTACTAAAAATACAAAAAATTAGCCAGGTGTGGTGGCAGGCACCTGTAATCCCAGCTACTTGGGAGGCCGAAGCAAGAGAATCACTTGAACCTAGGAGGCAGAGGTTGCAGTAAGTGGAGACCACACTACTGCACTCCAGCCTGGGCAACAGAGCAAGACTCCATGTCAAAAAAAAAGAAAGAAAAAAAAAAGAAGAAGCTGGCTCTCTATAACCCAGAAGAGGGCCCTCACCAGAGCTTGCCAGAACCATGCTGGCATCCTGATCTTATACTTCACAGCCTCCAGAACTGTGAGAAATAAATGTGAGTTGTTAAAGCCACCCTGTCTATGGCATTTGGTGATAGCAGCTCAAGCTGACTGAGACAAAGACCGATACATAGAGCAATTCAGCCCACATTCACTGAGCAGCCAGCAGCGATGTCCATGGCCCAAGGTTGTGGTATTACAATTTGCAAAGTATTAACTATAGATATGAATAAAACATGGATGGGCCTTGCCCTCTGGAAGCTTAAGTGTATTAAGAGAGACAGACACAAAGCATCACTGGCATTTAAGTATCATTTCACTATAATATGAGGCTATGAGAGCGGCACAGGGGAGGGGCACTTAACCAATCTGGGAGTTAGGGGAGGTTTTGTGATGGAGCTGTTAACACAGAACCCAGCGCACAGGAGGCACTTGATCAATATTTCCTCATTGAATGAATAAACTTGTGTTTGAAGATAATTCTTTGGGTCGTATAGGATGGATAGCAGTGGAAGATCAGAGGGAGGAAAGCCAGCTGGGACATGGCTGCGAGGTTTTTACTAGAGTCACCTAATTAAAGATTAAAAGGGCCTACATGAAACAAGTAATTTTAAAGTTGAAAAGAAGAGGAAGGAGACTTGAGATGTATTTAGTAGGTGGAAAGAACAGCCTGGGCACAGTGGCTCATGCCTCTAATCCCAGCACTTTGGGAGGCCAAGGCGGATGGATCACGAGTTCAGAAGTTTGAGACCAGCCTGGCCAACATGGTGAAAACCCCTCTCTACTAAAAATACAAAAATCAGCCGGGTGTGGTGGCGGGTACCTGTAGTCCCAGCTGCTCAGGAGGCTGAGGTGGGAGGGTCGCTTGAGCCCAGGAGACGGAGGCTGCAGTGAGCTGAGATCGCGCCACCATGCTCCAGCCTGGGCGACAGAGACACCCTCTCAAAAAATAAAAATAAATAAGAATGACAAAGGCAGCAGGGCGTTATGATAATGGCTCAATATGAGACGCTCTTCTTGGTCTTCCCCTAAACCTCAGTACTCCCAGAGGAAAGCATTCTTTTCACAAATATTCATCAAGGGCATCCAAGGTGCCTTGCGCTGTGCTAGGTTCTGGGGATATGCCAAGGAACGACCCAGACCCCCAGCCTGTCCTCTTCTTGCTCCTGGGACAGCACAATGTAGATGAGAAGCAGAAGGTGGAAGAAGCCTCTGAACAAGGTAACAAAGATGAACAACGGTTGTTAACTATGGTCCAGAAAGAAAGGTCAGCAAGATAAGGGAATCTTTTCTCTACAAAGGGTCACTGAACCACAGGAAGAAAAATCAATAGGTGGTTGTGCAAGCAAAGAACAATTTGATTACCGCTTAGGGAGCCATAGAAAATATTGTATTCATAAGCTCATAAATGTTTGAAAAGGGAATAGAAAACTATTTAATGAGCTCAGAAAATGGTTTCTAAATTTCAGCTCTGATGTTATTGGTACCTGCAGAAGAGAGGTGGAGAGGTTAAAGAGAAAGAGCAAACTAAGACTGCAGAAACCAAGGGAAAAAAAGAAGAAGAAACAGGTGAACATTGCACGAAACAGAGGAGGAAAGTGAAGTAATGGACACATGAAATAAAACACAGAAATAGAGCCCTGAGAAAAACAGAAGAGATGAAGACAGAAGGCAAAAGACAGTCACCCACAGAAACCAAGGATATAGAGCCACATGAAATAGACAGATAGAAATGCAAATACGTGATCACAGAGGAGCAGTTTTACACAGGCAGAACGTTCCACAGAAAGTGCCAGGAAAAAGAGACACCAGACAGTGGCTCAGATAGGAGTGTAAAACAGGGAAACGTGTGTTTAAAGCTCGTGTCTATAGATGCATAAATAATAATAATAGATACATGCATGGCTTTTACTGTCTCAAGCACTCTTCCAAGCACTTTATATATTATTTAATCCTTAAAAGAGCCTTATGAGGGAAGCACTATTATCATCACTGTTGTTGTCCCCATTTTTCAGATGTAGAAGCTGGGTCACAGTGGTGAAGTTACTTGCCTGAGGTCACACAGCTAGCTACTGACATGACTGAGACTTGGACACAGGCAGTCTAGTCTTAATAGCTGTGTGCTCTTAATACTGCCCTATATCCCTCTAATTGTTGTCTAATATATGCACAAATAAACCATGGCAAAGATGCGCAGAGGGGGAAAAGTCAAGAAGAAAGCCCACACAGTCACTGTCACAAGACATGAATAAACTCTGTTGTATTAGTAAGTTTTCACGCTGCTAATAAAGACATACCAGAGACTGGGTAATTTATAAAGAAAGGAAGTTTAATGGATTCACAGTTCCACATGGCTGGGGAGGCCTCCCAGTCCTGGCAGAGGGCAAGGAGGAGCAAAGCCACATCTCACATGGGGGCAGGCAAAGAAAGAACGAGAGCCAAGTGAAACCACTTGGGTCTCTTTTCTTGTAAAACCATCAGATCTCATGAGATTTGTTCTCTACCATGAGAACAGTATGGGGGAAACCACCCCAGTGATTCAATTATCTCCCACTGGGTCCCTCCCACAACATATGGGCATTAGGGGAGCTACAATTCAAGATGAGATTTGAGTGAGGACACCACCAAACCACATCATCTGTCCTTCATGGGAAAATATCTACATCTTCAGAAATTTTGGAAATTGTGACTAAATATTCTTAAGCTGTGCTGAATGTTCACAGCTATATGCATAATAAAAGAGGGAAACAGTGTCCAAATCCCTCCCTCGCAAGGGCCAGGGAAGACCCAGCCTGATACAGGTTAAGGGGCTGCAGGTTAGAAACTGGAGTGCATGGAGTCAAGGCTAAGGGTGAAAATTCCTGCCCAGGCAACAGATTGCTTGGGGCTGGGTGAACCAAGACAAACTCCTGCCAAAAAAGATAGGATGGAAATACTCAGAAGAACAAATATAATTCACGTGGACATGAGTGGATAAACAAATCAAGCACTTACTACTATTCTTACTACTAGGAATGTAACAGAAAAAAAGACAGAGAATATCCCATGGAGAACTCTTAGCTAGTGGGAGACAGAAAACAGCAAACAATTAGAACATGGTGCCATCTGTCTACACTGCAACAGGAGGAGGAGGAGGGAAGAGCTGGGCTAGACCAGGCCTACTATATACCTCTGAGGCTTCACAGAAGGAGCTGGGAGGGGTGAGACTGCAGCACAAAGGCCCACTTCCTCTTGTGACAACAGTGGACCTTTGAGACTGAGATGCCTGGAACACTTCAGGTGCTGCTCTGAGTGGGACAATCCACTCCCTAATCTTGTGTTTATATTTTGCTTGTTCCGTAATTAAAGCAAAGTACAAGCAAGTTTGGCTGAGTCCAAATCCACAATCATGCAAGCCCAAGGAACTGGGCCAGCCATGGCGTCAAGAGCACATTGGAAGGTACCCAAGCCACCTAAAGTCTGGGGACTCAGCTCCCCAGAAGACACAAAACTTAAGCTGAAAACTTAAACAGAACTAGCCAGGTGAGGCAGGGGAAGGAGATGGAGGGGTAAAGACTGAGAAGCAGGAAGGAGGGAATGTGAAAGCCTGGAGAAGAGAGAGAGAGCATAGAATGTGCAAAATTCTGAAAGAAATCCTGTGTGGCTTGGCAGATGGAGAACTAGGTGGAGAATGCTGGAGAACTGTAGCAAGAGTCTTACAGGCATCACAAAATCAACAATGTGGCTTTCTTCTATGGGAAAGGGCAAAGCATTGAAGGTTCTTAGTTATGGAAGTGACACATGGGATATGCATTTTAGGATGTGCACCCTGCCTTCAGTGAGGATAGATTAGTGGGTCTGCAAAAAGATCCCACTAATCAGTTAGAAGGATAGGCAATGACCCAGTGTTGCAGTGGCCACCATCAACTCTTTCTCTCCCTACATGCACATGACAAGAAATGAAACCTAAAATTCCTCCGCTTGAATCAGGGCTGGCCTTAGAAAGTACTTGAACCAGTAGAATGCGGCAGAAGAAGTGACATTCTGGGATTTCCAATGCTAGGTCATAGAAAGTGTTGTGGCTTCTACCTGGATCTCTTGGAACGTTCATTCTCTGGACACTTCCCCAAGGAAACCAGCCATTCCCCCAAGGAATTGAGCCTTCTTGAGCTGCAAGAAGCTCAAGTCACATATGGAGGCTCCTTTGAAGATCCTGTAGATGGCAGCTCTAGCTGAATTCCTAGTAAGCAGTCAGTGATAACTTAACTGACATGTGAGTGTCACATCTTGGATGTCCAAATCAGGCGAGCTCTCAGATGACTCCAGTGGACTACAACCCTAAGAAAGCCCTCCATTAAGAGTTGCCTGGGCTGGGCGTGGTGGCTCACATCTGTAATCCCAACACTTTGCTGAGGTGGCAGGATGGCTTGAGCCCAGGAGTTAGTTGCCCAGGCAACATAGGGAAACCCCATCTTTACAACAATTTCAAAAATTAGCTGGGCTTGGTGACGTGCTCCTGTAGTCCCAGCTACTCAGGAGGCTGAGGCAGGATTGCTTGATCACAGGAGGTCAAGGTTGCAGTGAGCTGTGATGGTGCCACTGCACACCAGTATGGGTGACAGAGTGAGATCCTGTCTCAAAAACAGTAACAACAACAACAAAAGAATTCCCCAGCTGAGCCCAGGCAGCCCACGGAACTGAGAGAGAATATGAAATCACTGTTTTAAGCCATCAGTTTGGGGGCAGTTTACTATGCAGCAATAGATAACCAACATGCCAGTTAAGAGAGAACAATAGCTATGTATGTCTGGGCTCTCCAGAAAAATGGAATCAACAGTCTATCTATCATCTATCTATTTATCTTAGCTATCTATGTATGTATCTATGTATCTTTGTATCTATGTAGGTATCTATCTATCTATCGAGACTTAAGAATTGGTCCACACAATCGCAAGGGCTAGCACATCTAAAATGTGTAGGGTAAGCCTGCAGGTTGGACATCCAGGCAGGAGTTGATTCTGCAGTCTTGAAGCAGAACAACCTCTTCTCTGGGACACCTCAGTTTTTTGCTCTTAAGGCCTTTAATTGATTGGGATGAGACCCACCCACATCATCAACAGTTAAGTGCCTTTACTTAATGTCAATCGATTGTTGACATTAACCACATCTACAGAATACCTCACGGCAACACTTAGATTAGCATTTGATTAAATAACTGGGTACTATAGCCTAGCCAAGTAGACACATAAAATTAGCCATCCCAGTAACCCAGACCAGAGATGGGTGGTGAGATTGCAAAAAGATAGATTTAAAACATATTTAGGGTGTGAGACGTTAGCAAAAGTTTGGCGATGGACTAGAAATGGGCACTGAAGTAGAAGACGGCAAGGACCACGCAGGAGTTTCTGATTCAGGCCACAGGGAGAAGGATGCTGACTTCTCTGACACACAGAGTAGCGTAAACGGGAGGGGAGAGGGCAATGATGATAATGAAGGTGGTGACGTGTTGTGGTTTTATTTCATGCTAAGACTTGTAAAGAAAAAAAAATGGGATCACGTTGCAGAATCGGAGTGAGATTGTGAAAAAGCAGGACTGTGAAATCTTTGGAAAGAAGTAAGGGGGGGCACCCATCTGGCTGCCTTCAGGTGCCTTTACAGTGAGCATAAAGCTGTGACAGAAGTGACTTGCAAGGAGCCCCCCGGGGGTCTAATTGCATGAGTGTCCTTTGTCTGCCAAAGCGGGTGGATCATGAGGTCAGGAGATCGAGACCATCCTGGCTAACACAGTGAAACCCTGTCTCTACTAAAAATACAAAAAATTAGCTGGGCGTGGTGGCACGCACCTGTAGTCCCAGCTACTCGGGAGGCTGAGGCAGGAGAATCGCTTGAACCCGGGAGAAGGAGGTTGCAGTGAGCCGAGATTGCGCCACTACACTCCAGCCTGGGCGACAGGGTGACGTCTCAAAAAAAAGAAAAAAAAGCCGATTGTGAATTGCTAAGTGTGAAAAACACAAGTTCTAAAAATACAAAATCAACAGTTAAGGTGACTGTTAAGAATTCAGAATATATTTTAGTTTGCAGACAAAAAAAATCTAGGTCACTGCCATTATTGTTCAACGTGTGAAGAAGAGAATGTAAAGAAACCAATTTTTGTTGACGGATTATAAACTTTTATTTAGTTAGATATTTTTAGGGAAGGAAAAGGGAAGAGTAGGAAACTTTTTTTTTTCTTTTTTGCAGACGTTGTCTGGCAACATATTGAGAGCCTGAATTAACAGTGAATCCTATGAAAACAGTTTTGTAATTATAATGCTGAATCAGTCTTATGTGTAATTACACCAATATGCTACTCTGTGAAACATTTCTTATGGGAAATGTTCCTGGTATACTTTGTATTTATGCCACTGTCTTTTATAAAAGGTGTCATTATTTCATGAACTTCAATTTACCAGACCAAGTCCTAACTATAGGCTTCGGCGAGGGTCAGTAGTGCAGGTGTATTTCAAGGAGCTTCGTCTGTGCTCTGAGAAACTGTGTCTTGCACAGGTGGAGAAACAGGCAGGTCAGTTTTGCTCATGGCCATTTAGTGAACCGGGTTCACAAACATAAAGGGGCCCGAAGTGCTCCCAGAAAGCCAGCGTACATCTCAGGCATTGTTCTGGGACAGCTCCTACGGCTAGCTGTGGAATTCATCATCTTCCGCTTTTTAGCTTCAGCCCCACACTCAGCTTCTGTTTTTGCCTGGCCTCTGGGAACCGCTTTTGGCTTCTGGCTCCCTTCCAAATCCTAACTTTTCATCTATGCCCTTAGGCTTCACCTGGCAGAATCTCAAATAAGAATGATCCCTTCCTACCCTGGGTTCGCCAGCCCTTATTTAGCCCTAGTCAAGGGTTAAGTAACCTGGGGGCGGGGTGGGAAGCATAACTCTTGGCTCTGCCTGTAGTCAAGCTGATTAATTTTCAGGGAATTCAGAGCGATTCCTGATTAGACCTCAGAGCACGTGGTTTGACCGGCCATCTGGAAAGGGAGGGACGAGCCGCAGACAGTTCATATAAAGGTAAATCCTTTTCTACGGAAAATAATGCACAGAAAGACGATAACCTAGAAAGTTGAAGTTTAATACTTTCTGCTTGGTGTGACCTACTTTCCATCATGAAAAGACCAAAGAAAGTTCAAACATAACGAACTGAACAGGAAGAGTTCGTCCTTACCAAGCACGTGGTATAATCCATATGAAATGATCACAAAAGCAAAACTGGGGTTTATAAATGTTTACACATCCCCCTAGGCAGAGGACTGGAACAGAAACTATTATAGCGTTATTGCGCTATCATAGACTTGCTGTATTTATTGCAGATACCAAGAGTTTAAACTAGTTAGTAAATATTAATTGTAAGCCAGAAAAATGATATTAAACTGGAAATAATCAGAATAGCTACCATGTGCCGAGATTCTAATATATAACAGACTCTGTACTGAGCATTTGACATATTGAATATTCATAAGAACTCACAGAGGTAAGTATTGTCTTCATTTTACTGACAAAGACACTGGCTAGGAAAAGTGGCTTAGCCTAATAAGAATAAAGACATAAAGACGTTGCCATCAATAACCAGCAGCAGAGGTAAAATGGTGCCTGTAAGATGTTCTAGTAGGAACTCATTCACTTACAGGAGAGACCAAATTTAAAAGAAAATGAAAGATGAGGGATAACAAACAAGAAACATCAATAATAAAATGCCTGAAACAAACAAGACACATGGAGTCAACTTAAAGCTGAGCCTAGAAACCAGACTGTACTCCCCAACCCTTTCCAACTCCTAGTTCCTATAGTGAGTCTTGACCTATTTTCTGAACCACCTAGAAAGAGCCTTTGTTCCTCCTGATGTATTCCATAAAACACATGACTCCAATTAACCAGGTCTGTAAATTAAATAAACACACACACACATGCACACACAAATGAAAATTTATTAATTGTGGCTGGCGTAATGAAGGTGAATTTCAGGATAATACGTCAGCAATGACTTAATCAGGTTGTCCAGGGAAGGCTTCCCTGAGGAGGGGATAACTGGTTCTAAACTGGTTGGGGCAGGGGTGGAAGTGGTTGGAGCGATGTGGCCAAAGTCCATAGTCCCTCCAGTTATTGGGCAAGAAGTAGATGAGAAGGATTCATCATGGTTCATGGTGGTTCATGGTGGCCAGTTTGAAGGTCATGGAGTAAGTAGAAGGTACTATGAGAGAGTGGGTATAGACAACTCCTGCCAGGATTTGGCTGCGTCGTGGAGGACAAAGCATCTTTGAGTATTTAAGAAATGAAACAAAAAATTAGATCGAGATGGCATGCTGACATACTGTGATTTTAGAAGCGACGGGCTTGCAATGAATGCTTGCTTCACACTAAAGTAGTTTATGTTATTAAGAAAGGAATGATCTAGCCCCAGCTACTCCGGAGGCTGAGGCGGGAGGATCGTTTGAGCCCGGGAGTTCGAGACCAGCCTGGGCCATGTAGTGAGACCCTATCTCAACAAAACAAAACAAAACAAAAATGATCTAAGAAATCCAGTGATTTAAGGATTCCAAAGGCAGGGAAACATTCCATTTCAGCCCCAATAGATTGAAGGAAAATTAAGAGCTTTAAATAGACACCCCCCCCTTTTTTTAGCAACACATCTATACCTCAGTTAAAATAGGGTTGTCTATTGATTGAAGGGAAATTAAGAGCTTCAAATAGACACCCCCCCCTTTTTTTTTAGCAATACATCTATACCTCAGTTAAAATAGGGTTGTCTATTGAACTAGCCAGTTGGTACATTGGGAAAAATCCCAGTAACCTACAGGGGAGCTGTCTGTAGTCTGCGTGATCATTAGGCTGACACCACACTGACAGGTAAGATACGGCCATTGATAGTCATCCCTGCTTCACGTTAATCCGTGACACTGATCTCAGTAGAGTTTGATCTTCAAACTCCTGGCTCCCTCAAAATATTGGGAAGGTGGCATGACCTGTACATTTAGAATCGGAAAGTCAGACATCAGTGATTGCCCCTTAATGAATCTAGTGAGATAAATAATGGAAGACATGGTATTCAGAAAAGCCAAGAATATTATAAGACCACAACAACTGGAGAAGCCTCATGTCATCATCTTGCCACTTTTCCCTTTCCCTGAAACTGCTGAGTGTTTCCTGCCCCCACCCCAGCATCTCTCTTCTAATTGCTCTACTGGGCTTCTCAGTCCAAGTCTTCATCACTTCACACCTGGCCCAGTGCAGAAGAGGCCACCTGTGCTACCTATCCTGCACAAGTCTACTGCACTAACCATTTTTTCATGTGATGGCAGAGGGGGCAATGGATATCAAGAATTCCAAGACTAGATATCCAGTTCCTTCATTTACTAGTGATGACAGCTTGGAAAATTCACCTAAACTCTGAACCTCTACCTCTTCATTTGTTAAATGGGGTTAAAAAAAAACGTTAAATTTCTTCCAGGATAGAAGTAAAAAAAAATTGTAGTACTGTAACTGGGACATCTATATTTAACCTTCATTTTACGTTAAATTATTCCACCATCACATATTAGATGAAACCCAAACTCCTACGGCCCCACATAACATGACAGCTAAAGAAAGAAAATGAATAAATACCCAAAGGAAATGAAATCAATATGTTAAAAAGATATCTACACTCCCATGTTTACTACAGCATGATTCACAATAGCCAAGATGTAGAATCAGCCTAAGTGTCCATCAATGGTTGAATGCATAAATAAAATGTGGTATATCTACACAGTGGAATAGTATACAGCCTTAAAAAATGAGGAAATTCTGTCATTTGCAGACAACAAGAATAAACCTGGAGGACATTATGCTAAGTGAACTAAGCTAGGCACAGAAAGACAAATACTGCATAATCTCACTTACCTGTGGAATCTAAGAAAGTTGAACTTATAGAAGTACAGAGTAGAATGGTGGTTACAAGAGGTTGGGAGGAGATGATGGTCTAAGGGTACAAAGTTTCAGTTGGGCAGAAAGAATACATTTTTCAAGATCTATTGCACAACATGGTGACCATAGTTCCTAATAATGTATTGCATATTTCAAAATTGCTAAAAGAGTAGATTTTAAATGTTCTCACTACAAAAAAAAATGTTAAGCATGTGAGCTGATGGATATGTTAATTAGCTTGATATAATTATTCCACGATGTATGCATATATCTAAACACCATATTTTATTCCATAGATACAATATTCATCAATTAAAAATAAATATTTAAGTTTAAAAGAATAATAAGTAAAACTTCAAAAAGTCCAAATTCAATCAGCAACTCAGATGTCTAAGTTTTTCCCTTAACAGCTAATGTGTACATTGATATTGTTAAGTTTATAAAAGATCAGCTCACATATTTGAGTAGAATGTCAGAACTAATGCAAGGTAAAATGAAATATAAAAGAATATGATGATTAAAGCAAAGGATAGGAAGTCAGTTGAAGTATAAACTCATGAGTGAAGGAACAATGTTAAAACACTGGAGAGAGATCTATCTACTTTGATATTGTACCAGTGTAAACAATGTCATGTACCAATGAAGACATCGCAAGCAATGTTATAAGGAAAAGAGAATTTGAAACACAAGGCAGCCTAAAAGGGAGCTCATTTGACATGTGAACATAAAAATATATAGCTAATATTGAGTACAACTTGGGAGATAAATTTTGAAGTAGAATTTAGAAGACCAGTGAACCCTATGTGAGTTCCATATACTTTGATGGCAAAGTTTATATTCTGAAGACCAAGGAGAGGAGCTAGTCCCTAAATGTGCAAGAGTTAGTTTCTGTTATTAAATACGGCAGAAGTAATGACATGGTGTGGTTTCTGTTGCTTTTTCTAAATGCACAGGCATGCTGTACGGTAATGACAAATAGAAGACGATATGACAGTATATTAATGCTGAAAAATGGTCTTGATGCAGAGGAAACAAAGAAAAAAGCTTTTTCAATGTGACAACTGACCCAAATCACCTATCATAAAGTACACACATCTTCTTAAATTAAAAAAAAATAAAATATGTATTGCTTTCAGCTGTCAATGTAGTCACCCTGTATGAATTGTAAACAGCAAACATTTAGAGGCTCAGAAAAATGAACTTAGTCTTGTATTATGGAAAGAAGCCCCTAGCAGAGATGATTTTTGGTTTTCTCCAAGAACTTTGTTCCACAGAACAAAACGCCTGGGACATAATAAGGTTCAATAAATGTTAATTGAATGGAAAAGTGTAAGCTCACAAAACACTTACCAAAATCAAACAATACTGTTGCTTTTGCAGAAATGGTTCAGAAAATAAGTGAAACTTTGTGGTAAAATTAAGTGTGGTTTTCCAATTTTATGATCTAATGCAAAAATTTGATTAACTTATCCCATCTCTTTTCATAATTTATATCCTTTCACAAAGTTAAATCATTAAATGGTATGGTTTGAATAATGTAAATGTCATATAGCTAAAACAGTTAACATAGGTGGTAGATATGCATGTGTATTTTGTTTCACACTATTTTCTTCAAAGAACATAAAAATGAAAGCAACACGGTGACTGTTATTTTAGAAATATCAATGAATCTACAAATACAGCACTGGAATATTTTCTCACATATCCAACACAAGAAAGACAAAGAAATAACTTTCAAGAAATTTTAATCAAACCTGAGGGGATAATACAAGATTAAATAAAATTGCCACAGTGTAATAGTTATCTGTAACAAAGTAATCAGGCAAGAAATACCTGTTTTACAAGTCATTTGAAAGGTATCTCATTTGCCTGAGTCATAAATGTGTGGGTTGTCATAATAGCACTGTTTCCTGCCACTAAGTTTTCAGTAAATATGTGATTGATAATATTCAGTCATCTTGGATTCCAGCTCATCTCTTTGAAACATGACGATGTCTATAAAAATCAAATGGTATTAGTGGCTCCAAAAGAAACTAAGAAACAAAATAATAGTATGTGTATTTCGGGGCCAGGGGTAGTGGGGGCGAGGCGGCGGGGAGGGGGTTGGGGGCAAGAAAGTAAAATAGAAATTAAGCACTGTTACTGTGTACCTATTAGTTTTCTGTAATTGCTTACACAAATGAATATGGTTCTTTTAAGTTAGAAAACTATTCAGGAAAGCTAATGCAGTAATTACCATGCAAGTTACCTAGGGAATCTAATTACTGGAGCTCAAAGATCTGTGGGGATAAAACCTGCTTACCAGAAGTTTCCAGAGCTTCACAAAGGCTTCAAAGGTGAAGCAGAAGAAGTGGGGAAGGAGGAGCAGAGGGCGTCTCATATCATGTTTAATTTAAATTTGAGCATCTCAATGTTATTCTCAAATAGCTGAGTGTCACGCTCAAGCAAATGATTATCCATGAGTTTTCTAAAAATCAGAGGGAGAGACTGTGAAGAGGAGTAATTTCTTAGACTGAAATACAGGTAGATTTTTCACAAATTATTCTGTGCATTAGCTTGTCCTTGGAGGGAAGGGGGTGGGACCTCTTACAGGAGAATCAATCAAGCTTTTAAAAGCAGAAAAGGCAGACACCTGAACATTGTTGACTTTGTACAGCTACACCTAAAAGAAATTAGATACCAAGAAAGAACAGAGAGCAGGACATCTTCAACTCTTACTTAAATCTCTCTTTAACTGAGTTCAACTGGTATCTCGCAAAATGCAAATTCATAGCAGAAACTTTAGAATCTGTGGTAAATTTCAGGTAAATCTGAGCCAGACTCATGCCTATGCTTGGGATAACCATGCCGTCTTGGAAGGTGATGGGATAGGCATCCTGGATAGGCAAGTGAATCCCAAACAGAGTCTCAGGGCCAGAAAGATCCTTAGAAATACATTAGTCCATGTGGAAGGTCCTAGTGAGAATCTGATGAAAGTCACAGATTCTTTTCCCAGAAACATGTACAAAATCTCACAATTTCAAGAGTTTTAGGAAACCACTTTCATGGACTTCAGATTAAGAATCTTCCTAGTTAAGCCTTTCATGTTTCCAGGTAAAAGCTGAAGGAAGTTCGAGACTCAAATGCCCAGCTGCCAAGTTCTCAGACCCCACAATTAAGTCCTGAATGAGTAAAAGCTTAGGAATCTATAAAAAGAGGACAAACCCCCTCGTAGCACAAAAAGAAAGTTAAAATAAAATTGCTGAGAAGATAGACTTGGAGAAGCCCTATGTCTTACAAAAGCCAGATTTAAACTGCAGTTGCTTTTCTTTTTTGAGAGAATTCATTTTCTCTTAGCATTTATATTTTCCCCAGACCAAGGAAAAGGTCTTCTCTATCCAGTTGTCCTAAAGTCAGCTCAAACACATCCTGTCCGAGATGCTTTTATCTTCTCAATCCAATTTCTCTTTGAAATCTTTCTATCTGTCCAGTAGCAGCATGAGTATTCCAGATGCAAGATTTCTCATTTGACTTTATTTTTCTTCTCCTTCAATAAGAGAACCAGAAGTCAACAAGTAACTAAGTCCTACCAAGTCTTCAGTCATAGAGCAATTTATTGGGTACCATCTGTGTTATAGGCACTGCAGATACAAAGATAAATAAGGTAATGCCATATCCCCAAAGGGCTCATAGTCAAGCATCTCTCTCTTGATATTTTCTTAGCTACCACTGATGTTGTAGGTGATCACCATTCTGTAGTTACTTGTCTACAACCAGCCCCTACCTGCTCTGATTTTTCTACACGACTCTCTCCCTCCTAATACTCCAACTTGCTTTCATTCATTATGCTGTCTGAATACTTTCCCTAAAACAATAAATTCAATTTGTAATTCCTTTGCTAGCAATATTCCTCTTGGGCTCCTGGTATCTACAGAATGTCTGTGGACTTTAATAACCAGATCTCCATGCATCAGATTCTTCCCTGTCTACCTGAAATTATCCTCTTTATCTTGCGTACCTAACAGTACAAGTTCATTGCTCCAGCCCAACTGGCCTTGAAACTTATTGGCCTTTCTTCCTGGCCTCTTCACTCCCAAATTGGTCTCACCCTCCCTTTCCAGCCATCTTCAGAGCTATAGCTCAAGTTCTGCCTCTTTTCACAAAATATTTCAAAAAACTATATCCCACAGTGATCTTGAATTAATATATGACAGTATTTGTCTAAATCACTCATTCTGATATTCAATCATAAATATTCATATTTATATTTCTTGTCTTTGTAAAGTGACTATAAATTCTTTGAGTTCAGTAAGAAAACATTACACTTTTTTGTTTACTTTCATGCATCCATTTCTTTAATTTTTTTTTATTGAGGCCCTATTTTGTGCGCAGGACTCTACCAGGCATGAGAAAAGGCTACAGTGCTCTGACTTAGTAAATCTTAAATTTTTGTGGCTGAGTAAACTTTATCTTTTTTGATAGCAAGTGACATATTTATTTAAGAAAAATAACTTTTAAGCGCTCTCATGGTTAGCTCACACACACAGGAGTCCTATAATTTTCAAATAATCCCTAGTTGTCAACTGTTGGAAGTTTCAACAATCAGGTTGCAGATGAGTTTAAAATATATTGACTTGTTTGCATTCTTCCAAATTTAATGTAACTTTTGTAATTGCTGCTTAAAAATTACCACGTTTTGAAAACTCACATTCTACTTTTCTTCAATTTGGTCTCTAAGTAAATAAAATAAAATTAAAAATAATTGAGCTACATGACATCTATAATTACAGCGAACATATCTATAATACCAGCTTTATAAACAAGCAAGAGATTCCCCAGATTTGGCCAGCTATATTGGTAAAAATTTAGGAAAGTAGGTGGTTTATTATGATTTAATTGCATAGACTTCTGTTGAGGGTTTCTGTAATTTAGTTTAGAAATAGGCCCATAAAAAGAACATTACAATATAATAAATATTCAAGTCAATAAATAAATGTCTGCGTGCCTGTTCTCTTCTATGACAACAAAGTGTATTATAGCCCCAGATGTTTACTTTTTTTTTCTTTTTTGAGGCAGAGTCAGTCTGTCAGCCAGGCTACAGTGCAGTGGTACAATTTAGATCACTGCAACCTCCGCCTCTCAGGTTCAACTGATTCTCCCGCCTCAGTGATTCTTCCAAGAACCTGGGACTACAAGTATGCACCGTTACGCCTAGCTAATTTTTATATTTTTAGTAGAGATGAGGTTTCACCACGTTGGCCAGGCCAGTTTCTAACTCCTGACCTCAAGTGATCCACCCACCTCGGCCTCCCAAAGTACTTGGATTACAGGTATAAACCACTGTGCCTGGCCTAAGATGTTTACTTAAATTGGCCCTGAAGGGATGGATAGGCCATTGGGAATAATTGTCATGGTTACTGATGCATTTTTTTTTAACGTGGAAATGGTACTAAGGTAAGAATGGCTGTACCCTCCACGGACCAGCCATCTATACAGATTCTATACCTCATAATCTGCAGCAGTGACTCTCATACAGCTCTGGCATTTGAAGAGACTGATTTTTGTCCAAAAAAAAGAAAGGAAAGGAAGACAAAAGATTTACAGATAATATAGTTATTAAATGGAGCCAGACATTGTGAGTGAAATAGAGATGATTGAAGGCTCTAAATAAGGTTACCTTCCCCCAAGGGAATCCCCAAAAGGGATTTCCTTTTGCTCCTATCAGGCATCTAAGCTAAGGGCAGATCTAAATCCAGCTCAGGATGGAAATGTTTCAAAGTTGGCCTTCAGTTCTTTTTTTTGTTTGTTTTAGAGACGGAGTCTTGCTCTGTCATGTCACCCAGGCTAGAGGGCAATAGCGCAATCTGCAACCTCTGCCTCCCGAGTTCAAGTGATTCTCCTGCCTCAGCCTCCTGAGTAGTTGTGATTACAAGTGCGTGCCACCACGCCTGGCTAATTTTTTTTTGTTTGTTTGTATTTTTAGTAGAGACGGGGTTCCACCATGTTGGTCAGGCTGCTTTTGATCTCCTGATCTCGTGATCCACCTGCCTCAGCCTCCCAAAGTGCTGGGATTACAGGCATGAGCCATACGCCCAGCCCCTTCAGTTCTTTTAAAAACTGGTTTTTCCAGGGATTCAAAGTTGGCCTTCAGTTCTTTTGAAAAATGGTTTTTCCAGGGATTGCTAGAAGCTCTGCTCAGCTTCTCTGCCTCTCAGCCAAATTTTGCTTTTGTATTCGGCAAGTTCTTTGTGAGAAAAACCAGCCCAAATTGATGGGTTCCCTTCACCTTCTGGGCTTTAGTCCTTTAAATTCTCCCTGCCTTGGTGGCAGGGAGGACCTGCTCCAGTGTCCTCACACAGGTGTTTGGTAGACTTTGTTTTATTTTCATTACTCTCAAGAGGCTTGGTCTGAACCTAACAGCCAGAAGTAAAAGCTCCTATACTCCCTAATTTGATCATTACAGTCATTACGAATCTATCTTTCCAGCTAATTATCTTAGATTGATCCTCAATAGCTCACTACCTGAATCTCTCCCTCTTCTTTTCTTGTCTATTCTGCATATGCAGAAAGGTTTCTCAAAATCAGAGTCTGTTATCATTTGTTGACCCTGTGATCATTTAGGTTATGATTTTGCAATTTTCAGTCTCATCTTCCTGCCACCTGGACCTCTCAAATCCAGTCTGAAATAGATTGGATTTGGCATAAAATGTCCTGGAAATGAAATAGTTAAACAGGAATCCCCTTTCCAGCCTCTCTTCCTAAAATATCAGGTAGGAAAAATGTTTAATGATATCCTGCAGGAAGTCATGATATCCATGTGTCTACCCAGTGGAGGGAAGATATACCCATTTTTAGCTTTGACACCACCAGGAAGGCACTCTTTCACCTACTGGAGGTGGAGCAGAACCCTCCTCACATTGGCAGCAGAATCAAAGGCAGTTGGTCCAATCATACCAGCATATTCTGACTGAAGAAGGAACAGGCAGAGCCACTACATAAGGCAAACAAGAAGAGCTGCCTTCCCACATAAAAAAAGAGAACCATACTGCAGATATTTCTTAGAGTATTTTAGGGGAAAGCAAAGTCTCTTTAGTAATAATTTTTACAAGTTTAATGCTTCAAGTAAACTTTGAAAATAATGAGTAAAGATAAAGACATGTCTCTGAATTGTAATAGGATAAAATAATTTGGCATAGGATGAAATTGGAATGGGATGTACAGGAAAGAATCAGAATGTGGAAAAGAAGGAGGAAGAGGAGGAGGAAAGGAGGAGGGAGAGGAGGAAGGAGGAGGAGGGGAGGGAGGAAGGAAGGAAAGAAGGGAGGAAGGAAGGAAAGAAGGAAGGAAAGAGAATAAAGAGAAGAAGGAGGAGGAGGAAAGAAGAGGAAGAGGAAAAAGGAGGAGGAAAGAAGAAGAGAAAGAAGAAAGAAGAAGATGATGAAGAGGAAGAATGAGGAGGAGGAAAAAGAAAAGAAGCCCCGCCCCCCGAAACAAAAACCAGAGCAATCTAGACCAAGCAAGCACAGAGACAACTGACCTTAATCTATGATATGTGGAGGTATGGGGGTAAGAACTATCAGATAAGTACTGATGCTCCCTCACTGCATATTGCTTTAACAAAGTTTATTTCTGTCTGGATGGGCTACAAGTTTTCCAGCTACAGCCCTATAATGATCAAGTGATAACTTGGTTTTGCCAGTTGACACCTCCTTCCTGGGTTATTACTTAAAGCAACTCATGCCCCTGAATGTCACTTGTGTTAAAAAGTGAATGAGGAAAAACTGGAAGAGTATGCAGAAAACTAAAGTTGTTCTAAAGTGATGGGATTATAGATTATGTTTTCCAAACATTCTTTACTACGATGACATTTTATTTACTAAAATAAATAAATACCAAATATAAATGGTACCAAAAAAACACAACATCTTCTAAAATATAACTTAAAAACATAATAAAATCTTTCTTTTGAATTTGGGATTTTTTGTAATTAAAACAGTAACATAATGCAAATTTCTACACAAGAGATGGAGATGGAATGCCCTGTGCCTCATGAGAGGGTCTTAGAATTTAGTCGGCCTCATTGCCAGCTGGGGTTGGTTCTACTTCTCTTTTTAATAACATATTGCCTATTTTTCTACAAAGCAAATGAACAAGACATTTTTAAAATCTCGTATTATTTATGAAAAAAATTACCTAAAATTTGCATATTCTTCTGCTTGCCGTTTCCATGGACAACTCTGTATATCTGTGATAATCTGAAGGTAGTCGTTCTCTGAATACCTAAAAATTAAATGTCAATATAATTAGAAAATAATGATCTCATATGTAAGTCTTCTTAGAAGATACTTTTATAATCTACTCACTTCAGTCTATAAATATTTTTTGATATAAGGTGAGGCAGAAATAATTAAAATCATACTCATTTCAAAACACCAAGAAAATACAATTTGTAAATGATTATTATGTTGGTGTAGGGATTTATAATTTGCACATATCATAAGCCAAGTGTAGTATTAAAAACCATGACAACACACCAACTCACATATGTATCTTATGGACATTTCACCTTGGATTGAAGTAATTGACAAATAAATATATATTTATAGATGTTTTATAGATGTTTGCCATAAATATGTACTCAATAGATTTTTTCAGACTCAAGTTCACATATTTACCTTGGAATGTATAGACAAAAATTTCCTCCAAATAATTATCTTAAGTTATAATTTTGAACTGTACATTCAACACCCAGATTGGACTGTTGAGAGAGAAGTTTATTGACATAAAAATCTATAGGTAGAGTGGTATAGTTTGAGAAGCACTGAGCAGGATCCCAGTCCCCATTAGATCTCTCCCTATCTGAAATTCCACCATTAAGTATTAATTTCTAAAGCACAGAATATCCTTTAGTCTTTTTTTTATATTTTATTTGATTTTATTATTATTTTTTTTGAGACAGAGTCTTGCTCTGTCGCCCAGGCTGGAATGTAGGGGCACAATCTCGGCTCACTGCAAGCTCCACCTCCCGGGTTCACGCCATTCTCCTGCCTCAGCCTCCCGAGTAGCTGGGACTACAGGTGCCCGCCACCACGCCCAGCTAATTTTTTGTATTTTTAGTAGAGACGGGGTTCCACCATGTTAGCCAGGATGGTCTCGATCTCCTGACCTCGTGATCCGCCCGCCTCGGCCTCCCAAAGTGCTGGGATTACAGGTGTGAGCCACCGCGCCCGGCCCCTTTAGTCTTTGTGTTCTCATTTGAAATGCAAATATCCCTTTGAGTGAGAAAACTCTTAAATTTTATTTCAATTAGTAACTTATTCATTAGTTGCCAGGTATTAGTGATCAAAGGCTCTACAACAATGAGATAGAATATATGTTGATGACATAATGGAGAAGAAAAATGAAACCAGACTGGTATCTAGATTGACAGAACATGATGGAGAGTACTGGGAATGGAAAATATTAAAATATAAATGAAAGACTTTTTCTTATTTTTCTAAGTCTTCTTGAAAGAAAATTGTTTAAAGTGACTATAATAATATTTGAGGTGGGGTTATATATGTAGACATAAATGCATGACAACTATAGAACAAAGGCCAGAAAGAGGTGGGGGCGGGAAAGTGGAAATAGAAGTGATATAAATCGTTTGACAACTGACAGCAATAAGAAAAAGATGAACACTCTTCACCTAAAACAACGAGCAAAACCAAACAAAATCATAAAAATGTTATCATAAAAACACTCAATCCAAAGGCAGGCAAAAAAAGAGGGAAGGGAATAAAGAACAGGTAAATAGAGAACAAAGAGCAAGATGGCAGATTTAGGCCCAACTGTGTGACTAATCTCAACAAAGATAAATGATCTAGGCATACCAATTAAAAGGCAAAAAATGTTAAACTCGGAGAAGAAAGAAGATGAAGAAGAAGAGGAAGAGGAAAAAGAAGAAGAGGAAGAAGGAGGAGAAGGAGGAGAAGAAGGAGGAGAAGGAGGAGGAGGAGAAGAAGAATCGACCAATCCACATGTTGTCTACATGAAGCATATTTCATATAAGCAAATAAAACTAAAAAGAATCACTAAAACAAAGAAGGGCTATATTCATAGTATATTTCTGAGCAAGGAATGTTACTACAAGAAAATAATATTCCCAAGCAAAGAATACTAATGAAAAAATGAGATTAGAGTAGAAATTGATAAAATCTTTAAAATTCAATGAGATCAAAAACTTTTGAAAACATCAATAAAATTGATAAAACTCTTGCTGCACTGATTAGAAAAAAGTGAGAGAAGATACAAATGACCAGTACCAGAAATGAGAGAGGATGGAGTGCTAAGAATCCTTAAAACATTAAAAGTATAATAACTTTATGCCAAAATAGTTGGTGACATAGATGCAATGGATATATGTGTTAAAAGACACAAACTACCAAAGGCCACTCAAGAAGAAATTGATAACATAAATAGTACTATAGCCATTAATAAAATCGATTTTGTAATTAAAATTCTTCCTACAAAAATAAAAATAATAAAACACTAGGCCCAAATCGCTTCACTGGAGAATTTTATCAAACATTTAAGGGATATTAATACCAATTGTATGCAGTCTTCTAGAAAATTGAAGGGGTAAGACACTTCCCAACTTACTATATGAGAACAGGGTTACCCTGATACAAAAATAAGGAAAAGACATTGGAAAAAAGAAAAAACAGGCAGGCCAACATTTCTTATAAAGATAGATGCAAAAAATCCTCAACAAAATATTATTGAATTGAATCCAACAACATGAAGAAAGGATAAAGCAGTGTGACCAACTGAGGTGTCTATCAGGAATTTGGTTTATTTTAAAATCAATCAAAGCAGCTCACCATATTAACAGAATAAAAAAAAACACAAATAATAATCTCAGCACACAAAAGGATTTGACCTGATCCAACATTCAGCAATGACAAAAACCCTCACAAAATTCAGTGTAAAAGAGAATTTCCACAATTTGATAAAGGACGTTTACAAAAACACCCATGGCTAGGATCATACTTAACGGTGAAAGACTGAATGATGAATGCTTTCCCCCTAAAATAAGGAAAAAGACAAGAATGTCCACTTTCACCATCTCTATTCCGCATTGTATTAGAGGTCTAACCAATGCAATAAAGAAGAAAAGGAAATAAAGCCATCCAGATTAAAAAGGAAATAATAAAACTGTCTTTATTCAGAGATGACATAATCGTCTAATGATTGTAGAAATGATGTATACATATGCCAACACTTGACAAATTATACACTTAAGTTGAAGTTCATTGAACATTACTCATCAAAAAATTTTAAATGTTTATTACTAAACTAAAAATTATATTTTCCATGATGCTATAACTAAGATAATAAGCATTACATATCAGCCATTTTTAAGGATCAAATATCTAAAATTTAAAATTGGATTTATTATGAACCTAAAGTATGTTTAAATTGATACGCTTTTTCAAAGAGTTCCCTGGATAGCTAATAAGTTGCTGCTTCCTATGAGCTCTCAGACTGCTTTGACCAACATTTCTATAATAGCCTCTCTCACATTAAATTTAATTGTGAGTTTACACGTTGGTTTCTCAGTCTCTCCCTTCCCCTCAGGACTTTGAGGACTGACCATTTCTAGCCCAGCACAATCCCTGCGACATGCTGATTTGTTTTTATTAACCTAGGAAATGCATTTTATTTATGTATTTATTTAGAGATGGAGTCTCGCTTTGTTGCCCAGGCTGGAGTGCAGTGGCGTGATCTCGGCTCACTGCAACATCCGCCTCCCGGGTTCAAGCTATTCTCCTGCCTCAGCCTCCTGAGTAGCTGGGATTACAGGCACGCGTCCCCATGCCCGGCTAATTTTTATATTTTTAGTAGAGACGAGGTTTCACCATGTTGGTCAGGCTGATCTCAAACTCCTGACTTTGTGATCCACCCACCTCAGCCTCCCAAAGCGCTGGGATTACACGCCTGAGCCACCGCGCCCGACCTGGAAATGCATGTTTAAATATAAATACAACACGTAATGAGGTCGTAAACTATTCTGAATAAGCTCAAAGCTTGGATTATGGTTTCCACTTAAAACTTCCCTCAGTACTGACTTACTTCCACTGACTTTTCCTATTTACAAATCTCCCGATTTAAAGCCCAGCCCTCCTTCAATGTATCTATCATTTGAGAATTCTCACATTAGCGCGCAATAGCTCATTAGTCAATTTTCTCAGTCCAGTAATTCAATTCACCCAGTTTCTTAGCATTAAAGGCATGCATATGTGTGTGTGTGTGTGTGTGTGTGTGTGTCCTGTTAAACTACTACCCCCTTTCTCCATGAGTAACACGTACATTAACTGTACCCATCTTCCTTTTTGAGCTCCCTCAATAGTGATCAATGTAGAACTTGCCAATTAGTTCACACAGGAAATGGAGAAAGGGGTTTATATTGCTTGGTAGTAGTGATCTAACCTCTGCAACTTAAAGAATACAATAAATCCCTCTCTTTTTGGCTGACTCTTGGATTTGAGGGTAATCTCCTTTCTCAGCCCTCTTTCTTGGCATGGCATGGGTATGAGGATCCTCTCGTCCTTTCCTCCATACTTTATGTTATGAATATGCTGGAGTTGGCTCATACAAGTATGGGAGCTGACTGTTAAGTTTTCAGGAATGTTGTGAACAGGTTATTAAACCATTGGTAGCTTGAAATCAGCAAAAGTGGAAGCATTTACACCACAGGAATTGGCGAATTTGACAAGTCAGGTTTCTCTGCTTCCCCCCTCCACCCAAGCTAATAGTAAAACATGAATGAGCTCATCATAGCTCCTATACTTCTCATCCCAGCTGTGAGCCTGTTGGCCTGGCCCATACTCATTCATTATCCCCATAGTTTGAGCTTCATTGAGGCTTGCTGTAAAGGCCAGGTAAGACTTGGCTGCCACATCTAACTCATCAAATAAGACTGATCCAGAGTGGTTCTGGGTTATACAAAACTATCATATAACATCCAAACAGCAAGTACTACCTTGGCAAATTAAAGATGACTTTATTACCATCAAAATTGTGTGCAAATGCTCCTGAGTATATGATACTTTTATTTTAGCTTACTTGAAAAGCAGAGATTTTTTTTGCAATCATTCTTGCATGTATGTTGAGCTTAGTCTGGGACATTAAAATTGCCATCCATGGACAATTGGGAAAAATGTGCATTGTAGAATATGGATAGTCTTTAAAATATTTTGTTTTAAACACCCCTCCCCCTATATATTGTAGGTGGTTCCAATTTAACCTAATATTGAAAGACGCCAATCATAATGTATCTCAGTTTACTGGTAAGTTAGCTAAATAAAATGGCCTTTGACTTTATGGTCACTGATATGTAAAACAAAGTGAATACCTTATGGCAGACCCATCTATTATTAGATATACTTCTGGCCATTTTACAATTGGAAGACAGTAGTCAAGGTACTTACTCCTTGAGATTAAATGTTCAAAAAGTCATTTTTATGTCCAATCTGGAAATGAAGCCTTATCCTCTGACATTATAGAGGGGAAGACAAAAGAATAATGGATATCAAAGGGAATTTTTTTCTAAGTGCTTGCCCTTTTTAGTGAAAGTTAAATCACGAACAGCTTTTTGAGAAAATTAAGATTGCCACAGGATCATCGCAATTATAAAATGGAAGCATGGTTGCAACCAAAAATCATTTGAGGAGGAAAAACCACATGTGTGCTCCAGCTGTGGGCCAAGTTGGGGATAGGCGTGTCTCTGCAACAGCTTCCTGTTAAGTAAAATGTTCTAAATCACATCATATTTTCTGCATACTTACATGTATAATTGATTTTCAGTTTATAAAGCACAGATCTTACCCCAAAATCTTGGGAGGTAGCTCTGCTTCAGATATGATTTCTGTTTTTCTGGATGACAAAACTGAAAGTTCTGAGAAGATAAACAGCTTGCTCAATATTGCCTTGTATGTAGATGAGCTAAGAATTAAACTCATGTCTTTTGATTCACATTCTGGCTCTTTCCAATATATCATATTATATCTCATCTATTTTCATAATGAAACTGAAAATCCCATCAGAAACGTTTTCTGTCCCAAGACATATAATAAATCACACTAAATAATGCAGCAAGTTATGTTCAAAAGAATAAATAATGTCTATTTAAATCATTATTAGTAATACTCAAAATGAACCACAAATTATAAATAACCTACTAAATGAGAATAAATGTCATATTAAAATTTTAAACATTTTTCTGGAAACGTCTCTTTGAAGATGAAGACCCCCATGCTGTGACTAGTTTTATCTCAATTAAGATATAAATGGGGCTTTTCAAGCACTATAATTTATGGTTAATTAATTAAATGGTTAAGTATTTACAGTAGTTCCCCCTTATGTATGGTTTCATTCTCTTCAGTTCCAGCTACCCATGGTGAACCACAGTCCAAAAACATTAAATGGAACCTTCCAGAAATAAACAATTCATAAGTTTAAAATCGTGGACTGCTCTGAGTGACCTGTGAAATCTCACATCGTCCTGCTCCATCCTGCTTGGGATGTAAATCATCCCTCCGTTGAGCAGATCCACCCTGTCTGTGCTACCTGCCTGCTGACTTAGTTACTTAGTAGCCATCTCAGTTATGAAGCTGCAAGAACGTAGTATATATAGGGTTCTGCACTATCTGTGGATTCGGGCATCCACAGAGGGTCTTGAAAAATATCCCATGCAGATAAGGGGAACTACTGTATTGGGTACTTACTATGTACATGGAAGTTATCTTGGAGATACTCATTTACTAGTCGTATTTAAGCAGCTGAGATACCAATTTGGTTTCCTATGACATATCTCTTCATGGTGACAGCCAGCCATTTTTCATCCATTGAAATAGGTGGGGACAACACAGTAATATTAAGTCAGTAGTTTTCTGAGTGATGTTCTGTGTAGATCAAAAAGTCTTTTTCAGCATTTTCACCAAGCCCCTGAAGAGCTCAGTTCCGCTTGAAAATAAATTCTGCAAACGAACACAGTGCTACAAGACTTTCAGTCAATACAGTCAATCATTTCCACTGGGTAATACTCTTTAAAGGAATAGCTAATGAGTGTATGAAAGCTAAACTAGGAGAAGTGTGTGGCAGGTAGACTGAGTTGAGCTATGCAGTGGCACTGACATTTTATCCACTAAAGGTAGAAGAGTTCAATTTACATTGTTTTCAGCTATGCATGATGGTAACTTCTAATTAGAGTGTCATGGGTACTCTCAACCGGCATGGGAAAAAGGGATCTGCAACTTTTATTTTCTCCATATCTTTTAATGTCCCTCAGACAAGTTAAATAAATATAGAACACAGCTTCAGAAATTAACTCCTGAAGATGCCAGTGTACTTCTTCACAGCCCCAATGAAATCTCCAAAGTGCTATAATGTATTATTTGAAAAAGCCAGGCATTCTTTTTTTTTTTTTAAGAGATGCTTCCTTTGTTCTACAAAATTAAGTTATTGGGTACTGCTATTAGGCATATACTTAAGATGTGCTAGGAAATGCTGTGAGCAGTGACCAGCCTTAGCCAACCAAGAGGGAATGGTATATCTATTTACAAAGCGGTGGGATGTGATGTAGCAAAAGCTACACAGATTGGTGGAGCACACTAGGGCTGTCCACGGGGTAGAGTAAGAGAGCTGTTACCACCCCCAAATCTACAGGTGACCCAGAAAGAGGTGTGACTGTAGGTGAAGACAATGGTGGTAGCCTTTGGTAGAAGATGCAGTCATACCTAATCCCAGCCCAGAGAGAGGGATCCATGGGAGTAAATCCCCCAAACTCACTCTCTTTCCACCTTCCACTCTCCTGCCAATGACTCCCATAGGCTGAACCTAACCAGAACCGAAAGGGTAAGAGAAAGAGGGTCCAACTAATGTAGTCCAAGGAAGTCAGCCTCAAGGACATGCAGCAAAAAGAAAAAACACGGATGGTAGGTCTGAATGATCAGCCAAGAATTTATAGCACAAATGGCAATCTATTCATGATGCTATTTTGTAGCATTATTTTGGGGTAACTGAATTGTACTTCAATGGAAAATTTGATACAATGCCAAAATCAAGCAGTAGCTCACAGCAAAATATAAAACAGAATTTTCAGTATCTTGAAGCTTTATGTATTAGTCCGTTTTCATACTGCTATGCAGAAACACCCAAGACTGGGTAATTCATAAAGAAAAAGAGGTTTAATGAACTCACAGTTCACCATGGCTGGGGAGGCCTCACAAACATGGAGGAAGGCAAAGGAGGAGCAAGTGTATGTCTTACATGGTGGCAGGCAAGAGAATGTGTGCAGGGGAATTGCTCTTTATAAAACCATCAGATCTCTTGAGACCTATTTACTATCATGAGAACAGCGTGAGAAAACCTGCCGCCATGATTCAATTACCTCCCACCAGGTCCCTCCCACAACACATGGAGATTATGGAAGCTATAATTCAAGATGAGACTTGGGTGAGGACACAGCCAAACCATATCACTTCTTCTTCACAAATATCTGCAACCTGCAAATATATCACCAGGATAAAGAGAATCAATAAACAAGTAAGGAGTCTGATATTTAACAGTTTCATATTTCCTCTTGTCATACAATCACTGTAAGATTTCTAAAGGTGAAAAAATGATGACCCACTTTTCAAGTTTCAAGGAAATCTCTAGACATATAAGAGAATATTCAGAGATGAAAGTGACAATTTAGTGATCTTATACGATCAGTTTTTACAAATAAGACCTATAAATTGCAGAGTCTGATAGAACCAATAAATTCACTATTTCACCATTTCTTGAAGTTACAACAGTAAATGAGCAAGCATGCATAGAACACCTGCTAAGATTCTTAAGCTATATATGAGTGGCTATTAACCTTTTGCATCTTTAGTTGTCCAAACTCACATAAGCAGAGCTGACCCTTCCCTCCCTCCTGACTCTCCTTTGCACCACCCCTATATCTACTATGTATCCCTATGGCACTTATCCTTTTATTTTCATGTATTTATTGAAAAAATATTTATTGGGCATTTGCTATGCATGAGACACTGTTCTATGCATCAGTAATAATCAACAAAACACAAAAATCTATGTTCTCTGCCAGGCACAGTGGCTCACGCCTATAATCCCAGCACTTCGGGAGGCCAAGCCAGGTAGATCACCTGAGGTCAGGAGTTCGAGAACAGCCTGACTAACATGGACAAATCCCGTCTCTACAAAAAAAAAAAAAAAATACAAAATTAGCCAGGCATGGTGGCACATGCCAGCTACTCGTGAGGCTGAGGCAGGAGAATTGCTTGAACTTGGGAGGCAGAGGTCACAGTGAGCTGAGATCGCACCATTGCACTCCAGCCTGGGCAACAAGAGTGAAACTCTGTCTCAAAAAAAAAAACAAAAAAAAACAAAACTGTGTTCTCGTGAAGTTTATATTATAGTAAGGGTTGATAGCAAACTGAAATAATACATACATTAATATCATGTTAAAGTGCTAGGTACTTCAATGTATTAAGTAATACAAAAGGAAAGGACAATAGGAAAAGAAAGTACGAGGAATAGTGTTGCAGTTTGTGTAGAGTGGCCAAGGAAGCCCTCACTGAGAGGTGATAATTGAGCAAATACTTGAAAAATGTATTAAGTAATTAATAAAGTAATAATTAAGTAAGCTATGCAAATATAAGGGGGTGCAAGTGTGGTGAGAGCATTCTGGGCAAAATGACAGAAATTGTAAAGGCTGGAGGTAAAAGCAGGCATGGTGTGTTTGAGGGACACAAAATGATGTGGGTGGCTGTAATCCACCTCTGAGTCACTCATGAATCCAGTCATGAAGGTGGCAGGAGATGAGATCAGAAAGGTAATAAGAAGTCTGATGCTATTGGCCTTGCTATTCAAAGAGTGGACCTGAGACTAGTGGTACTGGCATCACATAGGATAGGCTTGTTAAGAATGCAGTATCTCAGGCCCCATCCCTGACTCACAAAATTAGAATCTATATTGAAAAATCCCACAGGTGATATGTAGTTAAAAGTTTTTGGTAGCTTGATTGCGATATAATTTGTATGCCACACAATTCACCCATCATATGTGTACTGTTAAGTGGTTGTTATATTCACAGATACGTTCAAACATCATCGCAGTCAATTTTACAACATTTTAATCACCTCAAAAAAAAATCCTGTATCCTTTATTACCCTCTGCATCCCATAAGTTTTGGTGTGCTATGTCTTCATTTTCATTCATCTTAAAGTATTTTCTGATTCTCCTTTTGATTTCTTCTTGGATGCACTGGATATTTAGAAACGTGTTGTTTAATTCCCACCCATTTGTGAGCTTTCCAAATTGTTTTTCTGCGATTTATTTCAAATATCACTTCATTGTGATCAGATATTATGCTTTGTATTGTTTCTATTCTTTTAAATTTACTGCACTAAAAAAAATGATCTAACACATGGTATATCCCGGAGAATGATTTGTGTGCATTAGAGAAGATCATCATAGTCTGTTGTTACATGGAGTGTTGTAAGTCTGGTGGGTTTATGGTGTTCTTCAGGATCTTCTATTTCCATGTTAATCTTTTTCTCATTGTTCTATCCACTATTGAAAGTGGATATTGAAGTTTTGAATTATTATTGTTGACTTGTTTCTCTCTTTATTTGCTTCATGTATTTTGGTGCTGTTATTAGGTGCACACGTTTATAATTATTATATATTGCTAATGGATGACCTTTATCATTATAAAATCTCCTTCTTTATCTCTTAACTTTATTGTTTTAAGAGTCTATTTTGTCTGATACCAGTAGAACCACTCCAGCTTTCTTGTGGTTGCTATCTGCACAATGTACCTTTTTCCATCCTTTTACTTTCATTCTGTTATATCTTTGAGTCTAAAGTGTCTTCTGTAGACAGCATAGAATTGGATCATGTTTTTAATTCAGTGTGACAATCACTGACTTTTTTTTTTTTTGGAGACGGAGTCTAGCTCAGTCGCCCAGGCTTGAGTGCAGTGGCGCCATCTCGGCTCACTGCAAGCTCCGCCTCCCGGGTTCACGCCATTCTCCTGCCTCAGCCTCCCCAGTAGCTGGGACTACAGGCGCCCTCCACCACACCTGGCTATTTTTTTTTGCATTTTTAGTAGAGACGGGGTTTCACCATGTTAGCCAGGATGGTTTCAATCTCCTGACCTCATGATCCACCCGTCTCGGCCTCTCAAAGTGCTGAGATTGCAGGCGTGAGCCACCTCACCCGGCCTGACAATCTCTGACTTTTGATTGGGTGATTTAATCCATTCAAATTTAATGTTGTTATTTATATAGTTAGATTTACGTCTGCTATTTTAATTTTTGTTTGCTGTATGTTTCATGTTCTTTTTTGTTTCTCTATTCTTTTATAGCTTTGTTTTGACTTAGGTAAATATTTTCTAATGTAGCATCTTACATCTTTAATAATTTTAACTATTTTCAATGTGGTTGCTCTAAGGTTTACCATACACAACTTATCAGAATCAGCTTCAACTTTATACTAGTGTAATTGTAGGGATACATAGAAACATTATTCCTACATAGCTCTATTCTTTTTTCTCCTTAATTATGATATTATTATTATAGGTATTATGCCTATTAATGTTACAAACCCAACTATACCTTGTTATCATTATTACTTTATCATCTCTTGTCATTTCTATAGCACAGTATACCTTTGCTCCAACCCACTTCCTTTGTGACGTTAATGGCAAATATATGCATATATATTTGAGAAGCACTTGTAAGAAACTTGTAGGTCACTGGAAGAACTTTGTCCTTTATTTTGAGTGAAATTGAAAGACTTTGGAGAAGAGAAATTGTCTGTCTACTTACAGAAGTAGGATCCCCCTGCTACTTTGTTGAAAATAGTCCTTAAGAGAGCAAGAGGTGGAAGTTGGCAGAAAATTAAGAGATGTTTGCCATAATCCAGCAGAAGGGTGAAGGTGGCTTAAACCAAAGTGGGAGTGGTGGGGTTAGGAAGAAATCAGCAGCTTCTGGATTTGATTTGAAGGTAGCCAATAACATTTAATAATAGATTGGACATGGTGTGGCTAAAAAGAGAGGAATCAAGAATAACTCCAAAGTTTCAGGCCCAAGGAACTGACAGGATAGACGTGTCATTAAATGATACAGGGAAGAGTGCTAAAGTGCAAAGTTGAGAGGGAATTCCAGGACATCAGTGTGAGACAGACTAGGTTTGAGATCCCTTATAGACATTCCAGGAAAGCTCTGACTGGGCAGAGATACATACAAATCTGCGAAGAGGTTCAGGTGGGAGATAGAAATTTGAGAATTGTCAGTATGGTATTTAAAACCATGAGACTAAATGAGGTCCTTGAGGGATGAGGATGAAGAGAAATGAGGCCTGAGGATTGAATTCTGGGGCATCCAGTGTCAAAAATAAGGAGACGTGAGAAGGAAACTACAATGAAGAATGAGAAGGGGCTGGGCACAGTGGCTCATGCCTGTAATCTCAGCATCTTGGAAGGCAGAGATGGGAGGATGACCTGAGATCAGGAGTTCGAGACCAGCCTAGCCAACATGGTGAAACCCCTTCTCTACTAAAAATACAAAAAATTAGCGGGGTGTGGTGGCGCATGTCTATAATCCCAGTTACTCTGGAGGTTGCAACAGGAGAATCGCTTGAACCCAGGAGGCAGGGGTTGCAGTGAGCCAAGGTCATGCCATTGCACTCCAGCCTGGGTGACAGAGCAAGACTCCATTAAAAAAAACAAAAAGAAACAAAAAAATGAGAAGGGAAAGCCACAGTATGATAAATATCTGTTTAAATATACAACTCTCTTAATATACTGTGGACTGCTAAGAAGTAGAAATAATACATTTATTGTCATGCTCCTTATATACAAGAGTTCTAAATCCATTCTCAACCATGTATACTTCGAAAAAGCTCGCCAGTGAATCTAATGCACTCTCCAGGTTGAAAATAACTCTTCCTATGCTTGCCATGGTATTGGGCACTTAGTAGTTGCTTTGCATTTCTCAAAATTAATATTTAATATATGACTAGAACTTAAAAATGTCCAAAGCTTTCAGACACAAATTTTGAACAATGACAATAATTAGCCATCAGCCAGGATCTTACCAAGAGAAACCATACTGATACCCAAGCTGCAAGTAGGGTACTGCTACGTAAGATAATGCTATCTAAGTATATTTCTATTATGGACGCTTGTGTAAAATAAGTAACAAAAAGTGAGGAACGTGTGTTACTATTTTGGAGGCTGGATCACTTTTGAATAGCTTCACATTATAAAATCAAAATCCAATGCTTTCTGTTTTCAAATTTCTGACTTAAAATTCTGTTGTCGTTAAGAGTGGTGACTCGGAGTAGTGAAAAGAGAATAGTTAGAATTTTATCCAAATCCCAGCTCTGCTATTTGTAACTGTCTGATGTTCTGCAAGCCAACCTCAGAGCTCATTAGTCTCACTTGTAAAATTAAAACAGTAAAACCTACTCTGAAGAAATATTGCAAGAACTATACATATATTTAAATTACCTGGCAGAGAGTCGGCCCACAAAAATGGTTAATTGTGACTATCACTATTGATAATTATGGTAATAATAATTACCATCATTATGACAAAAATATAATAATATAAAGGATTATGAACTGAGTAATGGGTTAGTTACCTATGACTATGTAACAAATTACTCCAAAACTTTGTGGCTTAAAATAACAGTAAACATTCATTATTGCACTGAACTCACAAACTCTCTTATGACTTTTCTTGAAAGTCACACATTATTTCTGCAATATTCTATTGGTTTCGTGGGGCAGCCCTCTTTATAGGCTGACAGGGACTATAGAAGTGTGTAAATACCAGGAAGAGAGGATCTTTGAGGCTGTGATCTGAGAGACGAAAATAGATGCCCTTTTATGAACTAGGAAGGACCACAAGGTTAGGAAAACAAAAGTTTACCTACAGATCGAGGGTACAGGGCATCTAGCATGGCAACTCCATAAATTCCCACAGCTGCAAGAAGAAACACACTCTTTCTAAACTCCCTAACAGGAGCTATCAGGCAATTTATCAGGCTGATTTACAACCCAGAGAGCCTCACCTCTGATTGGATGGAGGACAGCCTTACAGACGTTGTTTTCTGAGAAGCAACTCCAGCAGACTTTAAGCCAATTTCAGCAGGTTATAGAGGCTGTGCACAAACTGTCTTTGGGTCCTATAGTTCACCTTTTGACATAAAGAGCCAAATTCCACCTCATTTAAATGCTAAAACCCACCCCAAAGTGAATATGGGATGTATGTTACATATATAGCACATGCACTTGACTCCCCCTTATAAATACGCATAACTGTTCCCCAAAACCTGCTGAATATGTTTGACTTTACCATGTAATACAAACCCTGAGAGGCATAAAACCCAACCTGCTCTTCCTCTCTTTAAAGAGAGAGCACCTATGATCCACGCTGGAGACTTTATTCCCAGTTTGCAAACTGATATTGCCAATAAAGCCCTCCTTTCTACTATTTTAGCCATCCTGATGGTCTTTCAGATGACAGTCACCTTGCAGCTCTGGCTACCACAAATAGCAAATAAACTATGCCTTTAACATTGCCTGTTATATTTGAAGATATTGAAAACAGCAACAGATTTGCTATCTTTCCCGGTGCCACTTTTAAAATTGAAAATAATTCCAATTATTTCTCAACAACTTTAAATAAGTTTGATTATTTTTATTGCCATGGTCTTCCCAGAAAGGCTTCGTTCAAATGACTAATTATTTGAGGAACTATGAGGAAGCCTTCTAATATGAACGCGTCATCAACATTGTAGCCTAACTAGCAAGCCAGCATTTCCATTTTTCTCTGAGAGAAAATTCAGTTTTGTTTCCACTACAAGTACTTACAATAAAATAATACGTGATTCCAATCTTCAGCATAGTAAAAATGATAGTAAGGAACTCTTACCAACTATTAATTAAGGAATTCAGATTAGGATTATGCTAGTTATCTTTTAACATCAACAACCACAACACACACACACACACACACACACACACACGCACGGGAAAAATACAGTCTTTTATTTCTTATCCTCCCACCAACAGATTGCATGACTTTGAACAAGTCATAATCCCATTTTTTTAATCTTTAAACTAAGGGAGTTAACACATGCTCATAGTTGAAACAAACAATATACGAATTTGAATAATTTGAGAGACTATGCTTTCAAACTCTTAGACTGTAATTATTTTTCATGTACTCTTTGAAGTACAGAATGATTGTTAAACCACCTTTTAATAAATTTGACATAACTTTTGTTTAAATGCGAACATTTTCAGAGGCTTCTATCATATTCTCGATATTATTACCTCGGCCAGGTGTGGTGGCTCATGCCTGTAATCCCAGCACTTTGGAAGGCCAAGGCGGGTGGATCACCTGAGATCAGGAGTTCGAGAGCAGTCTGGCCAACATAGTGAAACCCCATCTCTACTAAAAATACAAAAATTAGCCAGGCATGGTGGGGGGCACCAGCTTCTTGGGAGGCGGAGGCAGGAGAATCGCTTGAACCCAGGAGGCGGAGGTTGCAGTGAGCCGAGATCGTACCACTGCACTCCAGCCTGGGTGACAGAATGAGGCTCTGTCTCAAAAATAAATAAATATATATATATATATATATATATATTTAGCTCAACTGCCCTCCCAACTTGAAATTTTATATCAGCAAACACAGTCTTTGCTTTGACTACCAAGAAGAATTTCCCAAAATACTAAGACTGTAGTGTGTTGGTATGAATGGCTGTTTTGTGTTGATGTATTATTTTCTGATCTACAGCTCTTCTTTTTTTCCAGTTTCATATATATATATTTTGAGACAGGGTCTCACTCTGTCACCCAGGCTGGAGTGCAGAGTTGTGATCATAGCTCACTGCAGCCTCAACCTCCTGGCCTCAAGTGATCCTCCAGCCTTAGCTTCCCAAAGCAATGGAATTACAGATGTGAGCCACCATGCCCAGCTCTGGAACTCTTAAAAACTGATGAGAAAAGGCAAGTTAAAAGGTCAGAGGTGAGTAGAAAGACAAAAATGTGCACATCGCTTTAAAAAGCAATCAAAGCACCATAGATTTAAAGCAGAATGGAAATAAGTCATGCATCATTCTAGGCCAATAAAATCTTGTCTGTGACCAAAAATCTTTCTTCCTGATGGACAACCTGAAACTTAGGACTACTTGCATAGTTAGCAGGCTGTCAAGTGATATGCTCACAGTTGGGCTTTTTGAAGTTTGATCGGCCATAATTTATGCCTTTTCTTTTCAAGCAGCAATCAGGTCATGTTGTTGTCTCCAGGATAATAGAGCGAAGAACACTTAGGGCAAGTCTTCAGTTCACTTTGCATTTCACCCTGCAAAACGGTGCCTCCCGAGTAGCAACTTTATGCCACCCCATGAAGAAGATATCTTTCAGAAAATTCAATTGTTCTCAGTGATTTTAAGTGGTACAGCATGAAATAGCTCATCAAACATAGACACTCACCTATGGCGTAAGCCGCACTTAGTGTGTGCAAGGCAGATGTTCCAAATCTTGATTCTGAGCATTTGTATTTTACCCCAGAAAGCTATCAGAATACAAGTGAGCTCACCATGCCCTAGCAATTGTGCAGAAAGTTACAGGGCAGTGACTTACATGCTGTTCCTTAGAAGACATCTCAATCCCTTAGTAGAGGATCTATTTAAATGCTCCGGTGCTCAGAAGATGTACAAGATTGCTGTTGTTTTTTAAAAAATGTTTCTTCCCACCTTTAAGAGACACCCTAGAGGCCTATAATCAATAGAATGATCAGAATGGTAGAGCTATTTAATACATACGTGGCAGAGATGCCTGGCGGATTACCACTGATTGGTGCTCCCTTTCTGTAGTACACACTTGTTGCTACAAGCAGCTGCCCAGCCAGACACTCCATTCCCAAACACCCACCGTACATCAATGCCACTTGCATTTTGTTAGTCAAAACCCCCAACATGTCTCCAGCATCTAGAAGGGCCAGTCCCAGATGGCAGAGTGAGAATGGGGGTGATGTGCGCCCCCTGCAGGCTGCATGCAGTATCCGCTTTCTCTTTATGAGTAGCTACCCTTTGAGCAGCAAGATGGTTGAAAATGGCTTGATCTTAAGATGGAAGGAACCAGTATCCCTGAATCAACATCTGGGGGAAAAGCCACCCAGGAGCGTTGCCTGATAAAGAAGGAATATTTTACACTGTCCGAGAGAGAGTAAAATTTTGTGCTCAGACTTCCGAGTTTTGAGAGCTTCTGTTAGAGCAGTGTGTCTACTCTAACCAAATGGTAGAAACTGAACAAATCTAATGGTCCATTTTCTTGGGAGCCAGGACTCTTGGAGGAAATGAAAGAAAAGCATAAAAAAGAGAAGGCAAAACAACAGAAGCAGAAAAACCCAAGAAAAGGAAATGAGTTGATTTCCTGGGTCAGCACCTCTAAGTATCTGCTCTTAGAAAAATCATTTCATTTATCTGAGGCGATGAGGAATAAGATGGATGGCTTGGATATCCATGGAGACATTTTTCTAAAAATATAAGTAAGAAAGATTACAAGTAATAAGTTTGCCATACTGAAAAATGAGCAAACTAGCGGTGATAAGACGGCTATAAAGCATTTTTAATACAGTATAATATTTTATCTGGGAGATAACCTACTAGAAAGAATAGAGCTGCAGAAAGGCAGAGAAATATTCAAGGCAAAAGGATGGGGTAGAAAAAAAACAGAAAAGTACAGACTCAAAGTAAGAGAAAGAGTCAAAGAAGTTAAAATAGGTTACAAAAAAGTATTGGTTTATAGATTTATAATTTTTTTTAAATCTAGGAATTAAGAGTTTGTCAGGCCTCTGAGCCCAAGCTAAGCCATCATATCCCCTGTGACCTGCACCAAGATGGCCTGAAGCAACTGAAGAACCACAAAAGAAGTGAAAATAGCCAATTCCTGCCTTAACTGATGACATTCCACCATCATTATTTGTTCCTGCCCCACCCTAGTTAATCAATTGACCTTGTGACATTCCTTCTGGACAATGAATCTCAGGAGCTCCCCCACTGAGCACCTTGTGACCCCTGCCTCTGCCTGCAAGAGAAAAACCCCCTTTAACTGTCATTTTCCACTACCTACCCAAATCCTATAAAACTGCCCCGCCCCTATCTCCCTTTGCTGACTCCCTTTTCGGACTTGGTCTGCCTCCACCCAGGTGATTAAAAAGCTTTATTGCTCACACAAAGCCTGTTTGGTGGTCTCTTCACATGGACACGCCTAACAGAGATGGTATAAAAATGCTTTGAAAACCTAAGAAAAACAGGCCGGGCGCGGTGGCTCACGCTTGTAATCCCAGCACTTTGGGAGGCCGAGGCGGGCGGATCACGAGGTCAGGAGATCGAGACCATGGTGAAACCCCGTCTCTACTAAAAATACAAAAAATTAGCCGGGCGTGGTGGCAGGCGCCTGTAGTCCCAGCTACTCGGAGAGGCTGAGGCAGGAGAATGGCATGAACCCGGGAGGTGGAGCTTGCAGTGAGCCGAGATCGTGCCACTGCACTCCAGCCTAGGTGACAGAGCGAGACTCCGTCTCAAAAAAAAAAAAAAAAAAAAAAGAAAACCTAAGAAAAACATTCATTCAATTATTTGTTTACTTAACAAAAATTAATTGAGCAACTGCTATGTGCTGAACCCTTGTGATTGACACCGGGGATAGACGTGTGAACAAGACATTGTCCCATTCATTTTGGAGCTCAAAATCTGAAACACAGAATAAAGAATTAAGGCACAAAAGACCCTATCCCACTTGTTCTCCTAATGGCAACTGCCTAATTTTCGTTTATTCAAAAAATATAGCTAAGACTAGGGGAGAAAAAGAGCACTTTTCCCTCCCACTATAACTCCATCTTTCTAAATCCTATTTTAGCAATGTGAAAGGGACAGATAGGCTGAAGAAAGAGAAAATTCTAAGTCTTTAACAGACCATGACAAAAGTAGAGCCAGATAATTATTTCTAAGAAAATGCAATTACTTTTTTATCGCCATACACTGAATGGCTTTCCCCATCGTGCTCCCTAAGTCTCTAATAGCACTGCTTATGGAACACACAACCCCTGACCATAGACAATGCAACCGAAAACATTAGTCTCCTGTGTGCAAAACAACACTTTTATAACAACAGGCAATTCATGCCTGCTCTCTCTAAACCTTTGCCGAACAGAATACCAGGGCAGGCTAATTATATGAGCTAGCTGAAAATTGCGCGTGTTTAATGGAAAGGCATCCCCTTAAAGAATAGCTGAGAGAAGGTCTTAGCACCAAAAACAAAACGACAGAGAAGGAGTGAGGGGGCAAACATGGGGGTATGGGCACCCGGCATTCTCATTAGCATACCGCAGTTAACCTCTTTTGTTGATGCACATCAAAGAGTTGTCAAATTCTCTGCCTTGAAAAAGATGCCTTCCGTGATTAGAGAATTTTCTCCCTCGCTCACTCAGGTGTTTTTGCAAAAACACACAGCTATTTGTCACTCTCAAGTTGAGAACTTTAGTCACTTTGGAAAGCAAAAACAGGTAATGTCAGAGACCACTGAAGAGAGTCAAAGGCAAGTTTTACTCACTAATTTGCACATCTGTCAAGGAATATAGCCAGCTTTCCACAGCGTCCATTGGAGCAAAGACCAATTTTCCCATTCTACTTTTCCTGCATCATTTTGTCATGTGTCTGATGTGTGGAGGGTGCCACAAAAGGTTTGGAACTCAAGTCCCTCAGGAAAAGCTTCATAAAGATCCTTGTAACACCCACATACCCAACAAACAACAAACAAAACAACAGCTTCAACATCAAAACTGGCATGTAGTGCATCTCCAATGCATGAACTACTTTAAGTCCACCCCCGAAATCAGTGACTTTATCATGAAAGGGGAGAAGCATTTGCAAAAGTGTTTGTTCCAACCAGTCTATAGAAACCTAGAGTCCTGGCAGGAATGATGGCCTGCTCCAATCAGGGAATTTAAGAAGGGCTTAAAGGAGGGACTTTTTGGCCAGGCACAGTGGCTCAGGCCTGTAATCCCAACACTTTGGGAGGTCGAGGCGGGCGATCACAAGGTCAGGAGATCAAGACCATTCTGGCTAACATGGTGAAACCCCGTTTCTACTAAAAATACAAAAAATTAGCCGGGCATGATGGAAGGTGCCTGTAGTGCCAGCTACTGGGGAGGCTGAGGCAGAAGAATCGCTTGAACCCGGGAGGCGGAGGTTGCAGTGAGCTGAGATTGCACCACTGCACTCCAGCCTAGGTGACAAGAGTGAGACTCCGTCTCAAAAAAAAAAAAAAAACAAAAAAAACCCCCAAAAAACAGAAGAGACTTTTCCCAAAGATCTAGCTAGGCAGGTTGTAGATAAATACAGGTACGATAGTAGGGGACTATTAACAGCTTATCCCTAAGTTCAAGGGTCCAGTGGAGGGAATGGGAGAGAGGGAGAGAGGGAAAGCTAGAGTGAAAGTGAGAGAGAAAGAGTAAGAATGAGAAAAGGAGAGAGTGAGAGACCTATAGAATCACCTTAGCGTTTGTTCCGTGATGCAGCACTTCTTTCAGTCATGGACGTAGGCCAGGAGTGTTGGGTCACATCTGTGAAAGGAAAATATCTTGGGCCCCCAAAATCACTAAGGAAAACTCAAGCTGGGAACTGCTTAGGGCAAACCTGCCTCCCATTCTATTCAAAGTTATCCCTCTGCTCACTAAGATAGATGCATATCTGATTGCCTCCATTGGAAAGACTAATCAGAAACTCAAAAGAATGCAACCGTTTGTCTCCCACCTATCTGCGACCTGGAAGTTCCCTCCCCGCTTGGAGGCTTCCTGCCTTTGCTTCCAGTTGTCCTGCCTTTCCAGACCGAATCGATGTACTTCTTATATTGATTGATGTCTCATGTCTCCCTAAAATGTATAAAACCAAGCGATGCCCGACCACCTTGGGCACGTGTCATCAGGATGTCCCGAGGCTGAGTAACAGGTGTGTCCTCAACCATGGCAAAATAAAAACTTTCTAAATTAACTGAGACCCGTCTCTGATTTTCTGGGTTCACATTTTGGTAACCATGAAGAGATTCTGAGTGGAGATGCCCATCACCTTTGACAAATCTCCTTTTGGTGCCTCGTACCAGCATGAGCTAACTTTATAGCTCAAACAAATAGGAAAATTTGCTGAGGTCTGAGAGCACCCTCCAGAGAATCCCTGATCTCCCAAAATTTGGTTGAGATCTAAAGTTTATTTTTCTGTACAACTCCTTTTGGGGGGACTTTACTTGCTTCCAACAGGAAGGCAAGCTTTCCTGCTTCCATGTAGATGGAAGACAGTTACCTCCTTTACGGACCTTGAGCTCGCTTCCAACAGGGAAGATAAGTTTTGCTTTGTTTCCTGCTTCTAGGATGGGAGAGAGCAGTCTAAAGCTTGAGACCCATGACTAAGTAAGAAGCCGGTTTGGGATTCCGTCTTGCCAATTATTGTAAACAACAGAAGTTAGTATTAAACAACCAGCTGGTGTTAATTTCTGCTTACATTTACAGCACTCAGAAATCATATAATTTGTGTGATCATTGTTAGTTTTGCTTAATGGTTTTGTTCTTTCTTTCTGTCTTGGTCAAATCCGAAGGGGAACCCTAAATTATGGGGAACAGGGTCTCTGAAGTGGGAGGAAAATGGCCATCAAAAGGAAAAAAAAAGATTTTTAATTTTAACTACAAAAGGGGCTTTATTTACACAACAAGGCCATGTTTTTGCCAGCCAGACCAAAGTGAAAGAGCAATGGCTGTACTTCTGAAACAGCAGCACTTTGTCCTAGCTGAAATGTGGTAATAAGATTTAAAAAACAAATTTGTGTAAGGAGCTCCATGATTAAAAGCCAGCTTAATGAAAAGGCTAACAGCCAAGATGTGTGTGTGTATGTGTGTGTGTGTATGTGTACATGTTTGTGTGTATGTGTGTATGTGTACATGTTTGTGTGTTTGTGTGTATATGTACATGTTTATATTTGAAAGGCCTTCATGTTTTGAGGGGTTTTTTTGTTTGTTTTTCTCTCCTAAGATCTTGTCTTTTTTTGTGCGAAAGTTTTTTTTCTTTTTTCTTTATCTTCTCAGTTGACTGAGTTCTGTTTTCACCTGATTTTTTGACTAACATGGTTATTGCAACAGAGGTTATTCGGGTTTTTAAGGAAGAGTGTAGTTTAATTTTATGTTTAATTTGACTCATAAAAATGAAAGTGTCTCCCTCTAGTACCACCAGACTTTCTCTCTCTATACCGTATGATGTAAATTTTGCTATTTGACTTTCGTCTGAGTTGTTTCCTTTAATGTGCAAACTTAAGGCTGTTTAGCTGACAACTACGTAGGGTTGTAAAACAGATTATCAAGAATCTGAAAGTCTATAATAGGAAAAAGGGGGTGGGGTTATAAATCTATAAAATGTACTTCCATCGGCATGCCTAATATGTCTTTATATGTATTTAGGTGTTGTGTACACAATGTTTCACTACTAAAAATATATAAAAGAGCTCTAATTAATTGGCTTAAAGTGCTTAAATCAAATACCAAAAAAGAAAAGACTAGTCACATGCTTTTAAAGGTTATATAACTTAAGTAAAATCTTTAATAAATAAGCTGGCTTTAAAATTATTGGTCAAGTAATATTATAAGTGTCTTAAGAATTGCCAGCATACATTTTTGTTTGCATTTATTAATCAAGCAATTTCATACTTATCCTTGCCAAATAGTATGAGATGTCAAAATTTGGCATGGGTTACAAAACTGTAAACCCAGCCCCAAACAGAATGATCTTTGCTTGTGTAATTTTTAATAAGTAAGACATTGATATGGGTTTAATGAAAACAGCTGTATCTCAAATTTAGTAAGATTATCATAACTTCTAATCCTGTGGCTTTAGGCAGTCTAGTCCACAGACAATAAAGAGGTTTGTTTTGGGAAAGAACTGTTATCATCTTTGTTTCAAAGCTGAACTGTAAACTAAGTTTTTCCCAAAGTTAGCTTGGCCTGTGTTCAGGAATGAACAAGGACAGCTTGGAGGTTAACAGCAAGATGGAGTCAAGTCAAAATTTTTTCACGGTCTCAGTTATAATTTTGCAATGGTGATTTCATAACTTTAAATCATGACTATCACAGTTTTAGGTAATCTAGGTAAACTATTAAAATAAATAATTAGGTAAATGTAATGGGATAAATACTTGCAGACAAACGGGTCATAATTTATAATATAAAGTTGTGTTAAATTATAGATGTTTCATATTTGGGAATTTTCCAATAAAAGAAGTTTCAGTGATAATTTTTTTTTAATTAAAGTTATTACATCCATGTATCTTCTTGTAGGTGCTTTTTTTTTTTTTTTTGAGACAGTCTTGCTCTTATCACGCAGGCTGGAATGCGGTGGTACAATTTCGGCTCGCTGCAACTTCCTCCTCCCAGGTTCAAGCAGTTCTCCTGCCTCAGCCTCCAGAGTAGCTGGGACTACAGGTCTCCGCCACCATTTCTGGCTAATTTTTGTATTTTTAGTGGAGACAGGGTTTCACCATGTTGGCCAGGCTGGTTTTAAACTCCTGACCTCAGGTGATCTGCCTGCCTCAGCCTCCCAAAGTGCTGGGATTACAGGTGTGAGCCACCGCACCTGGCCCCTGTATATGCTTTTAAAGTCCTTGTAACATTGAGCGACAGGGCTTTAACTCCTGGGTTTGAAAAGGACATCAAGTCCTGCTAAATCTTAAACACTGATAGCAATTAAAGCCTTATCTTCAGGCCCCATACAAGATGCCAATCAAAATAAACTGCATGCCTGAGATACAGGGCAAGAAATTAAAGCTATTCAACGCCTCAAGGCCCAGGGACTGCTGTGAAAGACGTAGGTCCATAAGATCGTAAGGGCCGATTTTGAAAGTTAAAATAAGTTCAGTTTCTCTATAAATTAATCATTAGTGTCAAAGGCACACTGATGCAAAACCAGTATACGGATCCCTGTGTCAAATTAACAAGATTTTCTAGAAGCATTAACCAACTCCTTAATAAAGGTTATAAAGGTTATAAAAGGCTTGTGGAAGTTATATTTTATAATCAAGATTAAATTTTATAGACTGTTTACAAAATTTTGAACAAATGTAATTGGCTTCATGCTGTTTTCATTAGGGCTTGTTGTTTAGAAAATTAATTCTCTTCTCACAAAGAATGAAGGTTTTCACTTTTTTTTTTTAATACTTGAATTATCACTTTGGTGAAATAAATGACTTCACAATGACTTATAATCCTATTTTGTAATATTAAGTGTTTTAAACTTTTGATATATGACAAACTTTCTAAAATCAAATTATAAATTATGTCTTTTTCTAATCTAATTAATCCTTTAAGACGTTAGGTTCCCTAAAGTCCAAAAAATGACATAATTTGGCTTATTTGGTATAAAAATTATACAGGAAGCATTGTCAAATATAAAGTGGTATTTAGTTTTCTTAGGGCTGTATTTATATAAATATGTTGTTGATATGTGTTCCAAAATTATGGGAAACTCCTGTAATTCTGATTTAACTTAGTGTATATTATCAGTAATAATCATAATTGTTATAATCATTGTGTGCCACAGGGGTAACAAATTTTCTTGTCAATTGTGTCTTTTGACCATGGCTGTCTTAAAACTTCTTTTTCATCCATGGACAATTGTTGTCTTGTTCTGTTCCTCTTTAGAGGGTGGTTTTATAATCAGCTATAAAGCTTCAGCAGGTGCTTTTAAATGCAGTTTTCTAATAACTTTGTAGATTGTGATATCAGAATGCAGGAGAAACTTTCAGAACTCATGGAGAGCTAATATATTCATGAGTATCAAGCAAAACACAGGAATTAACTGCATGGACTAAACCAATCTTTTTGACTTTTTGCTTAAAATGTTTCCTGATCCTTTGTTTTGTTTTTCAGACTCTTAAAACATTTCTTTTGAGCCATTGACAGCTTTTAACAATTTAGTATACTCCCATGAACAAAATTTGGAGCATATTTGTTTCTAACTGATTTCTCTGGAATTAGGAAACTATTTGTGAATATTCTTAACTTATGGCAATACAGTTATTTGCATAAGTGCAATAGGAATCTGTTTTCATTTGTAACAGGACACAAGTGGAGAAACTGGTTATTTTACCAAGGCTTTGACTGGAATGCTGTGCTTTCCTTTAAAGAATCAAACTTGACTTATGGAGCCAATAAAGCCCTTGGAAAAACTGGCCTCAAATTTTGTGTACACAGTCCCTGTACAGGGTTTCTGACCTGTGGTAAAAACAGAATGTCACTTTCTGACAGGCACAGAACCTCCAGGTTAAACTTGGAACCTCGAGAGAGAGGAAATTCACAAAACTAGTAAGTATTTGATGGCACAAATCCATGGCTGGGCTTGGCTTTTAAAAAGTCTTATCTGAGATTCTGTCTATGGAACAGAGTTCCAGGAAAGCCAATTTAAAAAACTACGTAAAAAATAATTATTCATGCTGCACTATATACAAATAATTAGGCCAAGTATAATAAGCAAACCAGTGCCACCAGGATTTGTCTTTAGTAATATGGGAAACTGGAGAGAGAAAAAAATTGTTTTTCAAAACGATAGTACACGTGTTAGATTCTAGTCTTGCCTAATGTTTTCTTTTCCATTTTTATTATTTTCTACAGTTTGGACCAAATTCTAATTTTGTTTGGCTGCAAGTCTTCAAAATAATGTTTTCAATTTTTTTTTTCCATTTTTCCTAATTTGGAGTCACTAAAATCTAAGCTGTGCTTTCTTCAAACCATGAGAACTGAAACCAGACAATTTAAACTTAAGAAGAAAATAACAGCAACCAATTTACATACATAAACCACTTTCATACCTACCTACTAATGTATGGACTTCCGAGTAATGTGGCCTATATCGATTTTTCCAGGATTGTTCTTTTGTTTGTTGTTTTTTCCCCCCTTCCTCCCCCTAATTTTCTTTTCACAGGACAGGAGACTTTGCAACCCGGTAAAACGAACTTTCGGGGCCTACCCATCTGGGAATAAACCATCCTAGCCATGAAACATCAGATGAAACCTGAGACCAGATACTTTTTTTTTTTTAAATCATTTCTCCAAAAGATTTTAAAAAAGAAAAAGGGTGAAATGTGAAAGGAAAATATCTTGGACCCCCAAAATCACTAAGGAAAACTCTAGCTGGAAACTGCTTAGGGCAAACCTGCCTTCCATTCTATTCCAAGTTATCCCTCCCCTGACTAAGATAGATGCATATCTGATGGCCTTCTTTGGAAAGGCTCATCAGAAACTCAAAAGAACGCAATCATTTGTGTCTCACCTATTTGTGACCTGGAAGTTCCCCCCATACTTCGAGTCTTCCTGCCTTTGCTTCAAGTTGTCACCCCCTTTCCAGACTAAACCAAGTTACTTCTTACATATAATGATTGATGTTGTCCTGGGTGACTGTGTGAAGAGACCACTAAACAGGCTTTGTGTGAGCAATAAAGCTTTTTAATCACCGGGGTGCAGGCGGAGTGAGTCGGAAAAAGGAGTCAGCAAAGGGAGATGGGGTGGGGGCAGTTTTATAGGATTTAGGAGGTAGTGGAAAACGACAGTTAAAGGGGGTTGTTCTCTTGCAGGCAGGGGTCGGTGGGGAGCTCCGGAGACATATTATCCAGGAGAAGGAATGTCACAAGGTAATGTCATCAGTTAAGGCGGGAACCGACCATTTTCACTTCTTTTTGTGGTTCTTCAGTTGCCTCAGGCCATCTGGATGTAGAAGTGCAGGCTTGGGCTCAGAGGCCTGACAGAGGTCTCATGTCTCCCTAAAATGTATAAAACCAGGCTGTGCCCCAAATATTTACGGCAAATGTTGTCAGGACTTCCTGAGGCTGTGTCATGGGCGCATCCTCAACCTTGGCAAAATAAACTTTCAAAATTAACTGACACCTGTCTTAGATTTTCTGGGTTCATGTGCCCGTAAACACAACACTTTGGGAGGCCAAGGCAGGAGGATCACTTGCACCCAGGAGTTTGAGACCAATCTGGGCAACACAGAAAGACCCCATCTCTACAAAAAAAAAAAATTAGCCAGCCATGGTGGCATGCACCTGTGTCACTGGCTATTTAGGAAGCTGAGGCAGGAGGATCGCTTGAATACAGGAGGTCAAGGCTGCAGTGAGCTGTGTTCGCGCCACTGCACTCCAGTCTGGGCGATGGAGTGAGACTCTGTCACACACACACACACACACACACACACACACACACACACAGGCCGGGCGCGGTGGCTCGCACCTGTAATCCTAGCACTTTGGGAGGCTGAGTCGGGCAGATCACAAGGTCAGGAACCTGGCCAATATGGTGAAACCCTGCCTCTCCAAATAACACAAAAATTAGCCAGGCGTGGTGGCATGCGCCTGTAGTCCCAGCTACTGGGGAGACTGAGGCAGCAGAATCACTTGGACCCGGGAGGCGGAGGTTGCAGTGAGTCGACATCGCACCACTGCACTCCAGCCTGGGTGACAGTGAGACTCTGTCTCTAAGAAAAAAGAAAGAGAAGCATGTAGTTAACCTGCAACGACGCCAAAAACAAGAGTTTCTTCTCCTTCCTCCTGCAAGGCTCTTGTATTGGTTCGAACCCTGAGAGAACGCCAACAAACAACACAATGCAGTGTGCAGCAAGTGGCAGTTTTAATCAGTGCCTGACGGCAGACAGGCCGAGGCCTAAAATGGCGTCATCCCCAAATGAGGACGGGCAGGGGTTTTATAGTCTCCTGTAAACGGGAAGTGTCTCAGTCTGATGTAACTGCTACGTGGTACCCGGTCGGCCTCTCTCCGGGTCTTCAGGCCAGCTCTCTTCCTGCTTCTGCTATCTTGCTGACGCACGCTGATGACGTAAGTGGCCTTGCGTCTTGGTACTGGGCCTGGGAAGGGAGGAGTTATTCAGGCTTCCGCCAGCTTCAAGGTCCCGGGGAAGGTCTTTCACCTCCGTCTTTCTGAACTGTTTTTCATGCTCCTCCTTGGTCCAAAGAAAAACCGGATGGCAAAAGAGCCCAGAACCTATTGGTGAGTTCCACGTACGTCAACCTCCCTGGGAAAAGGCAGGCAGAGATGAAACGGGGGGTGAAAAGCTATGAGGGTGAAAGTGGATTGAGTGGGGTCAGTGGAAGATATACAGCACCGTGGATTCCCCTTGCAAGCTTAAGGCCCGCTAGTTGGAATTTAAGGAAAAGGAAACAATAATTTTTTTTTTTTTTTTTTTTGAGACGGAGTTTCACTCTTGTCACCCAGGCTGGAGTGCAATGGCGCGATCTTGGCTCACCACAACCTCTGCCTCCCGGGTTTAAGAGATTCTCCTGCCTCAGCCTCCCAAGTAGCTGGGATTACAGGCATGCGCCACCACGCCCAGCTAATTTTGTATTTTTAGTGGGCGGGGGGGGGGTTCTCCATGTTAGTCAGGCTGGTCTCGAACTCCCCCGCTTCAGGTGATCCACCCGCCTCAGCCTCCCAAAGTGCTAGGATTTCAGGTGTGAGCCACCGCGCCCGGCCCGGAAAACAAGGATTTTAATAGGGCTATCCTTCTGTGAGAAACGGAGCTAACATACAGGACTGGACTGCTGTCGAATCGATTAACTCAAATCAGAGATCTTAGCCAGTATCAAGCTTTCCTAATAATTTCAAAGATCTGCAGCGAAATGAGGGGAAATGGGGCTAGAGGTGAAGTGAAAAAGTTAAGAGATTTCTGCTGAACTGTAGCAGAGAGATTGCAACTCCTTTTACTTGTCAGGATAGAATAGACTATGATATGATAACGCCAAGCTCTCAATTGCTTTACAAAACAAAGGTTTGTTTCTTGCCCGTGAAATGCCCACTGTGTATCTGGAGGGCCGTCTAGGACAGCTGTGCTGCGTGTGGTTTAAGGCTTGCAATGGTTCATTTTCTGTGTCGACCTGACTGGGCTCAGGCATGCCCAGATAGCTGGTAAAACATAATTTCTGGTTGTGTCAACAGACTCAGACAAAGCAGAGGCAGGCTTAGGACATCAAGGGTGGACACCCCAGTCCTGTCTTCCCACTTGCACATGGCCCAGGATAGTAGGTGAGGTTTCCAGGTGAGGTCAGTGGGCTTCCTCACACAGCAGGAACCTTTAAATTGTTCAACGAAACGGCTTCTCTTTTAGACCCAGGGAGTTCCACAGCCTTTGAGCCATTCTCCAAGCAGTCCTGCCTCCTGGATCCTGGATTCCATTAACTTTAAGCAGGACCTCAGCCAGAGATCAGCCTGCTAGGGACACTCAATGGATGCGTCTTTTCCTCTAAGCAAATATCATTAGTCTATTTACCCAGAGGCTCAGTGGAGAAACAGGTTAAACCAGTTTACCTACCTTGGTTTCTTTATCCCCAGGTCAAACTCCAACACCCCCAGGGAAGGGAAGGAATGGATTAGAGGCAGCTGCATAAACACTGTTTCTAACATTAAAAGAAGAGGTGTGTGTGTGAGAGAGAGAGATTGAGAGAAAGAGAATTATTATTAGGAAGAGAAAGCGAAAAACATGAAGGCAGGAAGACCGCTCACTGGGTCTTCCTTGTATAAGATTGGCATGTGGAAATCAGCAATACCGCTTACTGAAACCATCTTTGAAAATTATAACTGAGGAAATTATGACATGAAAGAAATCAGACCTAACCGACTCCATCTTGCTTCTAATCTTTAAGCTGTCCTTGTTTATTCCTGGGTGTAGGCCGAACTAACTTTGAGAAGGAATTCAGTTCATGGTTTGACTCTGAAACAAAATTGATAATAGCCCTTTCCTGAAAGGACTCCCTTCTGCCAGGGGAGCAGTCTGCCTTTGCAGGACTAACAAATTAGCTACAAGATTAAAAATTACGGTTTAGGGGTCATGCGGCCTCTGGCTCCAAGAGTCTGAACCTCCCCATGTTGCTCCTGGGGGTAACGTCACTACTGTAAAATCTAAGATCAGTACTTGAGATATTTTTCAGACCCTAGACTGGATGGATCAGCTGACACCCCCCAGACTCGTAATCTGGCTCAGCCAGTTCTGCCGTCCCACCCAGGAACAGAAGATGGCAAGAAAAACTCACTTCAACTCCCTGATTCGCTCCAACCTTGACCATCAGCACTCCCCACTTCCCAAGCGCCTACCCTCCAAATTATCTGTAAAAACTCTGATCCCCGATCCAACGCTCAGGGAGACTGATTTGAGTAATAAAACTCCGGTCTCCCACACAGCCAGCTCTGCGTGAATTACTCTTTCTCCATTGCAATTCCCCTGTCTTGATAAATCGGTTCTGTCTAGGCAGTGGGCAAGGTGAAACCATTGGGCGTTTACATTATCCTGAACCATCTTCAAATGTTGTCAGGCAAGCATAAAGCAAGATGAAACTCGGATTACTTCCTTTCAGGGAGGTTACAGGCATAACCTCGTGTCCCTGCCCGACACACACACATCCTTTGTCCAGCACCATTGGACTGGGCGCCTTCTAGGAACAATCAACATGGTGCTTCTAACTTCAGAGTCTCAGGCCACCAGTGCCTCTTCCATGTAGATGAGGCCTGGAGCACTTGGATTTCCTTTTTTTGAAGGAGATGATGTAGCAAACCCTCTAAAATCTAGGATTGTAAGCAGCGCAGGGGAAGCTGAGGGAGTGTCACAGCTGAGACTGGGGGTAAATCGTTCACCTGCTGAAATTCTAAGCACAATTTTGTACAAGTGTGTATTTTTCTAGGATAGCGTTCAGAATACGTATCACGTTCTCAAAAGGATTGAGGGCCTATAAAAGTTGAGCCAGTAAAACTACATGGTGTTTTGAGGAGTTTTTTGGTTGATTTTAGAGACAGGATCTCGGTCTGTCACCCAGGCTGGACGCAGTGGTGCAATCATAGCTCACTGCAGCCTTGAACTCCTGGGCTCAAGCAATTCTCCTTCCTCAACCTCCTGAGTAGCTGAAACTACAAACCTGAGCCACCACATTCAGCTAATTTTAAAAATTAGTTTTAGAGTTAGGGTCTTGCTCTGTCCCCTGGGCTGGAGTGCAGTGGTGCCATCATAGCTCACTGCAACCTTGAATTCCTGGTTTCAAACGATTCTCCTGCCTCCGCCTCTTGAGTAGCTGGGATTACACGCACATGCCACCCAATTTTAATTATTTTTTGTAGAGATGGGGGTCTTGCTATGTTGCTAAGCCTGGTCTCAAACTCCTGGCCTCAAGCAATCCTCTAGCCTCTGCCTCCCCAAACACTGGGATTACAGCCATGAGCCACCGCACCTGGCCCCTACATGATATTTTTAACAAATGTGGATCCAGGGACAAATAAGTTGAGTCCCACTGCCGGGGTCTGACCCTGGTGCACGTTGTTTGGCCCCGGGTCCATCATGCTCATTAACAGGAGCTTCAGAACCCAATGGAAAGCCTGAGAGTGAACACAGTCTCATATTCCAAATGACTTCAGAGACACTGTCAAACATTCTGAATATAAAACCCTTGTTGTAAAAGGAAATTAAATGTGAAGAGTAGAACTTACCCTTTCGTTTTGTTAGAGAAAGACTCAATGCCATATTGCAGATTTTTGCATTTCTCCGTCAGTTGGAGCGACTTCTCATTCAGGTATGTGCTGTTTCATGAAAGAGATTTTTAAAAAGATTGATTTAAAATGAGAGCTTATAAGATATTGTTAACAAAAATCAGATTTAATTGACAAAGTGTGTCCAAATGAAGTCTGATTTTTACTCCATTATTGGATTTCTCCATGGAAAAGGAAATTAATATTTTCACCTCTGATGGGTCTAAATGAAAAAAAAAACAAAAAACTTATGCTGTAAAGTCAAAAGTAAAAGAACTCTATTTTGAAGACTTTTTTTTTTTTCTCTTTTTGAGATGGAGTTTCGCTTTTGTTGCCCAGGCTGGCGTGCAATGGCACGATCTCAGCTCACTGCAACCTCCACCTCCCTGGTTCAAGTAATTCTCCTGCCTCAGCCTCCCTAGTAGCTAGGATTACAGGCAACTGCCATCACGCCCGGCTAATTTTGTATTTTTAGTAGAGACGGGATTTCTCCATGTTGCTCCGGCTAGTCTCGAACTCTTGACCTTAGATGATTCATCCGTGTCAGCCTCCCAAAGTGCTGGGATTACAGGCATGAGCCATCGCTCCTGGCCTTTGGGGACTTTATACTGGCAGGTTTTCCTGTTCTGAGGTTAGTATTTACAATGAACAAGTAATTTAATAGTTTTAATCACTGCATTTATTTTATTTTTATTTATTTGTTTTTTTATTTTTGAGATGGAGTCTTGCTCTGTCGCCCAGGCTGGAGTGCAGTGGTGCATCTTGACTCACTGCAAGCTCCGCCTCTCAGGTTCACGCCATTCTGCTGCCTCAGCCTCCCGAGTGGTGGGACTACAGGCACCTGCCACCATGCCCGGCTAATTTTTTGTATTTTTTAGTAGAGACGGGGTTTCAGCATGTTAGCCAGGATGGTCTCCATCTCCTGACCTCATGATCCGCCCGCCTGGGCCTCCCAAAGTGCTGGGATTACAGGCTTGAGCCACCGCGCCCGGTCGCGTTCATTTTTAAAGGATGTTTTCTTTGGTAGAAAATATGCAGACATAGGAGATCATTAACTCTCTCCATAATGAACACAAATCTGGCCTTTGATTATTCTGATAGCTGCAATATACTGGCCTGGTGCTATTTGTTTTATAAACTTTGAAAACTGGAAGTGGAACAAAAGAAAAAAAATCCAAAGTCAGGCTAAGGACATGGGTTACAAAGTCAGCCTGCCTAATGAGCCTGATGGACATAGGCGCGTTATTTAACCCACTCCAGGAATAGACTTCCATATTTCTAAATCAATGATAATTGTGCTTACCTCATAGTGTTATTGCCATGATATATATATATGCTAAGAAAACAATGTAAACCACTTGTAACATGCATCACATATATTAAGTGCTCAAAAAAAATCAACTATCTCTTTCCTTAGACTTAAAAAATATATATGCAACTCTGACTTGCTGTTAATGCATTTATTTCATCATCCTGAAGGTATTCATTGATAGCCTAATATGGGTTGGGCCCACACACAGGTTATTTAGGACAGAGAGGAAGAGAAAATAGACATGGTCTCATTCCCTAATGGAGCTTGCAGTCTAATTAAGGAGAAAGACATCAATCAACAAATAACCACACAAATGAATATGGAATTACGAACTGTGATTGGTCATGGTTGAACCAGAGTAGGTGGCTCAGAAGAGTAGGTCTCTACTCACATTGAGGGGTCAGAGGAGGCCTCCAAGGGAGTGTCATTTAGATGGAGACACCCAAGGATGATCCAAACAAAGTGGGTAGTGCATTCAAGGCAGAGGAAAAAGTGTGTGCAGGCCAGGCGCAGTGGCTCACCTCTAGTCCCAGCACTTTGGGAAGCTGAGGCAGGCAAATCACTTGAGCCCAGGAGTCCAAGGCTGCAGTGAGCCATGATCGGGCCACTGCACTCCAGCCTGGGTGACAGAGTAAGACCCTGTCTCAAAAAAATAAATGTGCAATGGTTCCAAAATGGGAGCAGCCTGGATTATCTAAGGAAATGAAAAGATAATAGGATTCCAGGCTGAAGAGCCATGGCATGATTGCAGAGAAATGAGGAGAAATGGGGCAAGAGAGGAAGTGAAAAAGTTAGGAGGTTTCTGCAGGAGTCTAGGAGAGAGCTGATGGCAACTCCTTTTACTTGTCGGGATAGGATAGACTATGATGTGATAACAAACAATGTCAAGCTCTCAATTGCTTTATAAAACAAAGGTTTGTTTCTTGCCGATGAAATGCCCACTCTATGTCTGGAGGCCCGTCTAGGGCAGCTGTGTTCCATGTGGCTTAGGGCTTTTGATGGTTCATTTTCTGTGTCAACTTGATTGGGCATAGGGGTGCCCAGATAACTGGTAAAACATGATTTCTGGGTGTGGCTGTGAAGGTATTTCTGGAACAGATGAGTATTTGAATCAATAGACTGAGTAAAGGCTGCCCTCACCAATGTGGGTGGGCAGCATCCAATCTGCTGAGCACTTGGATAGAACAAAAAAGTGGAGGAAGGGTGAGTACACTCTCTCTTCTTGAGCTGGGATGTCGTTTTCTCCTGCCCTTGGACATCGGTGCTCCTGGTTCTAGGACCTTCATATTCAGACTGGGACTTATACTGTTAGCCCCACGGTTTCCATCAAAGTCTCCTCAGCCTTTGGACTTAGACTGAACTACACCACTGGCTTTCCTGGGGCTCCAGCTTGGAGAAGACAGGTCATGGGACTTCTCAGCCTCCCCTAATTATGGGAGCTAATCCCTCGTAATAAATCTCTTGCTATCTCTCTATTGTTTCTGTTTTTCTAGAGAACTCTAATACAGGGATCCAAATTGCTTCAGTCTTGTGGCACCTTCATTTCAATAACCTGCTTCCATAATTGATGTGGCAGGAGAAGAACATGCTGGAAGGTCTTGCCCTGTATCCAAATGTTTGAACCAGAATTACAATGCATCATTAGCCAGAGCTGGTCACGTGCCCCACCTGATTGTAACGTGGGAGTCAGAAATGAGCCACCCTCCTGTGTCCCCAGAGAGGAGATCTGACACAGGTGTAACTGGAGACTTCACCACACCTGTGTCCATGGGCAGGAAGAGAAGTGGGCAGATTTGAGATCCATTCTAGAGGCAAGACTGACAGGACTTCCTAGGAGATTGGATGTGGGAAGTGAGGGATAGGAAGGCATAAAGGTAAAGAAATAAACAAGACAGATTCATAATTAATTCTCCAATATTTCTCAGAAATCCTTTCTAAAAACACTGCCTGCAGAGTACACATGGGCTTACAAAAGTCCCTCTTAATCCTGGTAGAATTTATCTCTCCCGCCACTTCCTTCCCACTTCCCTCCCACTTCCCTCTAGTTCAGTCTCCACGCATCACCCTCTGTGCTTTCTGAATGTATTATACTGTCCAAGGATTTGTTTATTTCCCATTTGCCTTGTATTTTATGCAGGCAGGACTGTTAATGAAGTGAATTAGCAAGCCAGCAATGCTTTGAATTATGATGACGTTGCAGTATTGAATTGTGAAACTGTGACCAGTAGGCACCAGTAGGATTGTGTCTCCTATGCCTCTTCTTAAATCAGAGAGGGTATCTTTTTAAATAAAAACTCAGAACAGGTTTAATTGGGCAAACTGAAATCACAGAAGATACGTGGAAACAAATGAGAGGATCTGGGCTAGAAGTGGAGGTGACAGAATGAAGTCCTGGGGACCAAACAGGGTCTTCAGAGTCAGCAAGGCCAGTCTCTGAATCTGGGCTCCACTCTCTGACTTTAGCTCTTGAGCTTTGGGATTGCCTTTAAGAAAAAAAAAAAAAAAAATCCTTACCCAATAAAGGAATTTTAGAAATTTAATGGGATGTATATAAAAACACCTGACAAGCAGAAGTTAGTAAATAAATGTGTTCTTACTCTCTCAAAGTCATTATTGCATTATTTCCTCAAATCAGTCATTATTATTGCCATAGAGGTAGGAAGCATCTCACACTGGTAAGAAGTCACCCAGTAATGAAAGGTACAGACAGAGAAGCCGTTTTAGTTTTAGTTATCTTTGCCTCTGTACCTTCCCTGTCCCCTCCTTTTCATTTCAAGAGTCTTCAGAGTTTTCCTCCTTTTCTCATCTAATGTCATTCAAACTTGCTCCGGAAAGAGACCTTCTCAATTCTGGGATAAGAGAGGACACTAGCCGTGAGCAGATCCCGTCTAAGAGGTTGGGGCACACCACAGGTGAAGACATTGGGTTGAGTCCTTTTTTAAAAAATGCTGATTTGGGGACATCTCTCAGATAAGTCATAGGGGATTGAGAGAAATTGATCAAGGTGAAAGTAGGAATTGCAAAGACTCTAAACCAGAAACAACATGGTGGCACAAGAGATGGCTGCAAGACAAGCGTAGGCTGATTTGTAAGCCCAGGAAGGACTACTGGGTGATGTGGTTTGGCTGTGTCCCCACCTATATCTCATCTTGAATTATAGCTTTCACAATTCCCACGTGTTGTGGGAAGGACCCTGTTGGAGATAATTGAATCATGGGGGGCAGTTTCCCCCATACTGTTCTCATGGTAGTGAATAAGTCTGATGGTTTTATAAGGGGAAACCCCATTCGCTTGATTCTCATTGTCTCTCTTGTCTACCACCATGTAAGACGTGCCTTTCGCCTTCTGCCATGATTGTGAGGCCTCCCCAGCCACGTGGAACTGTGAGTCCATTAAATGTCTTTTTCTTTATAATTACCCAGTCTCGGGTATGTCTTTATCAGCAGCATGAAAATCGACTAATACACTGGGGATCATATCACATCCTGCTGCAGGAGAACTCCTTTCCAGGTAGAAGTCCAGCATATGAATGCAGAGGGACCCACCTAAAACTAACCAAGTTAGAAGTCTGAGCAGTTGAGTCTAGGGAGAGAAAAAGAATAGGACTCAGTAGGGTTGCCAAGCAAACTCTAAGAACCAAAACCCTGAAGCCAGACTCTTGCAGGCTCAAAGTATGAATTCTGTTTCTGGCAATTCTGAAACTGAAAAAAAAAAATTTAATTTTATTCCAATTTTCTGTTGAAAGCACTTCTTAAAAACTTGCCAGGCGTGGTGGCTCACGCCTGTAATCCCAGCACTTTGGGAGGCCAAGGCAGGCAGATCACTTGAGGTCAGGAGTTCAAGACCAGCCTGACCAACGTGGAGAAACCCCATCTCTACTAAAAATAAAAAATTAGTCGGGTGTGGTGGCACGTGTCTGTAATCCCAGCTACTCAGGAGGCTGAGGCAGGAGAATTGCTTGAACCCAGGAGGCGAAGGTTGTGGTGAGCCAAGATTGCACCATTGCACTCCAGCCTGGGCAACAAGAGCAAAACTAAAAAAAAAAAAACAAAAAACAAAAAACGCTTCATACCAGAATTAGCTGAAATAGAAAAAATGACCTGTTCACATCAGAACTGCCAAACTATACAGTTGAGAGTGCCCCCAAAGAGACAAGTCATGGGAGAGACGATGGCGACCCTCATGGTGTTCTGCTAGAACTCTGTAGTCAGGTTAGCATGAGAAGCCTCCGACCCATGAGTGGAGATGGCTATAACTGTTCTGCCAATACTTCTCTAATTGCTCCATTAGAAGATCACAATCTCTGTTCACATGTCACTGTGCAAGATTATTTTTCTGCCTACTTGTAGCATTTGTCACATCTTGACAGCTCTCTCAATTCCCTGATCCATTGACATCTTGTCACCTGGCAAATCTGCAATAATATAGCAATACAGCCCCTGGCATCCTATATTCCTATACCTGACCCATGAGGAGTGCTGGAAAAAAAATCATGCGGTGGGTTTGTGCCTTGGTAAATTCATAGTGTCCAATCTGCAGGGCCTTTTATATACCTTGGCAATTCTACTACATGCCCAGTTCCCTCCATGGCTACACTAGGCATCCACTGTTTCTTATTGTCTTTGCCTGTTCTCTGGACTCCTAACTTCTCATTTAACTGTGCTCCTTTTTCAGAGAAACATGGTGCAGGTGGGTGAGCATTGGCCTGTAAGTACAAGCCACCCTGACTTTCCTTCTCAGAGAAAGAAATGTCTCTCCTCTCAAAAAAGAATAATCCACCTGCCATCACATCCCCCTCTATCTCCTCTGAGATCCAGCCCATCCCTTGATTTTTCTGTCTCCTGAATCTTTCTCCTTTCCCTACCATGGTCTCCTTCCCCAGCTCAATTCCATCTTAAAATCAAAAACAAACGAAATCACCCATTGTACTATGCTCCTCCATCTATTGCCTTCCCTTTCATTCGAAGTGCAACCAACTCTTGTCCCTTTTCTTTACCTGCAAATCCACTAAACCATTCTTGGAAAGCATCACCAAGTCCAAGAGCTATTTCAGCATTTGCCATTTGACCCCCGAGGGGTATCTGAACCACTGACAACTCACTCAGTGCCTGGCTTCCACCACAGTCCTCTCTTCTTGTCCTTTGACCTCTGACTACTACTCAGGGTCCTTTCGCAGGTTCTTTCTTGGGCCAGTGCATAAGAGTGGGTGTTTCCCATGAGTCTTGTTTTTCTGATGTTAATTTAAAGTAAGTGGCTGGTATTCACTTTACTGGTGTTCCCCCATACACTGCCTCCATGTCTCCTGTCTTAGCCTGCTGGCTTCCTGTAAACACCTCTGCCAGCCTCTTTCCCCTTCAGCTCCATCCTCATTTTCTCCACGGTGGGTTGTCTCGTGTGCACATTTTTTTTTTTTTTTTTCTGAGACGAAGTCTCGCTCTTGTCCCCCAGGCTGGAGTGCAATGGCGCATTCTCGGCTCACTGCAACCTCCACCTCCTGGGTTCAAGTGATTCTCCTGCCTCAGCCTCCTGAGTAGCTGGGATTACAGGATGCCTGCCACCACGCCAGGCTAATTTTTGTATTTTTAGCAGAGACAGGATTTTACCATGTTGGCCAGGCTGGTCTCGAACTCCTGACCTCAGGTGATCCGACTGCTTTGGCCTCCCAAAGTGCTGGGATTACAGGCGTGAGCCACTGTGCCTGGTCTCCTGTGCACATTTGATCACATCATTTCCCTGCTCAAAGACCTTCCATCCCCATCGCTCTTGAGATGTGCTCTGTACTCCTTATTAACTGGGCATGCAAAGCCATCCACCACCTGGCCCCTGCCTGCATTTGTTAACCATTAATTGGTACACATTTCCTTTTTTTAATTCCTTCCAGTCTTATATTATGGCTTCTGGCTGCTTTTATTATTTGATTACAGAATTTGTTTGTTTGGTACTGGCAACCAAGACTTTAGGCATGTTTTCATCACTTCAGTATGTTGGGGGGTAAAAATCTTTAATAAGGTTGGAAAGAAAAGATGCACAAAAACAAGCAGTTCTGCTATCACTGTTATCCACATATGGTTGATGTACTTTTAAAAAATTATATCTGTATAAGTCATTCTTGAGTTGAAGTGATCACTCTACAAGCCCTGCTGACAAGATTCCGCAGAATAGCTAAAAGCTTAGAGACTACAATGGCTACTGCCAAGTAAGAAAAAGTAAGACTCTGGGCTGGGCACAGTGGCTCATGCCTGTAATCCCAGCACTTTGGGAGGCTGAGGCGGGTGGATCACTTGAGGTCAGGAGTTCAAGCCCAGGCTGGTCAACATGGTGAAACCCCGTCTCTACTAAAAATACAAAAATTAGCTAGGCATGGTGGTGCGTGCCTGTAATCCCAGCTACTCAGGAGGCTGAGGCAGGAGAATCGCCTGAACCCGGGAGGCAGAGGTTGCAGCGAGCCGAGATTGCACCATTCCACTCCAGCCTGGGTGACAGAGCAAGACTCTATCTTAAGAAAAAAAAAAAAATTAAGACTCTGATAGTGTGAAGAATGCCTCTTGAAGGAAACAAACTATTCAATCCCTACAGAATAATGCCATCAGTGCTTACCGATCATCCACAAAGACCTCTAAGACCTCTAGAATTAATGTCACGCTCTGCATATGACTCGTAATTAATACAATCATGCAATCAGTCCCCTGGCCAAGTAAAACATCCCAAAGAATAATCTGCATATGGGCGACAAAGGAGTTTCCAGAATATCCCAAATTCTATTTACAGTGACTGTGCAGGGGCTAAAACTGGATTGTGAATTTAAATGTAAAGCTTGAAACCAAATCAATGTTACTCTCTCTGAAGAAAGAATGTTTTAACAGACAGGGAATATTATCAAAAAACAGAAAGCCCAAAGGATTATAAGATTCTTTCCATATACTTAGAAACACTCTGTCCTCATTCCAGGGATGAGGAGCCAGGACAGCACCCTAGCCACCAGCATCCTGAGCACCATAGAGGGATGTAACAGGCTGACCTGCCCCTGGGACAGAGGCCACAGTCATTAGCTGTGCACCAACTTCCAGCTCATTAAGCAAACTTCTAATTATAATGTAGCCACTGCCCCCCCAACACACACACACACACACACACATACACACACACCATGTAGTTTTCCCGAGGGAGAAAGGCAAGCATCATAGTCTACTGCATGGTTTGAATACTCTTTTTAATTAACAAATTAATATTCTGGTTTATAAATCGTCTTGTATGAATCTGGTTAACAAAAGTCTACCTTTGTATATCCATTATACTCAGGAACTGACAAAATCAAGTCACGGTGCCTACAAAGATGAGGGGCAGATTCTGGCTGCCTTTTAATTTCGTCCTTCACCTGATATCTGTGCCAGAGAATGGTAAGTTCTGGAGATAAAACAAGGTAGAAAACAGTTTCTTTGCTACCTTGAAGCAAACAGCCTGGTGGGGATGACAGACAAGTAAACACACAATTACCATCTGAGATTGCGGAATGAAAGCCGGCTATCTTCCATAATCATATTAATTTCAAGAAACCATGATTCTATGTTTTGGTGAGTGCCGTTTAATTCAAAATAGAGGAACCTTTCTTAAAATGACTTCATAGAACTTCATTCTTTTATACACAAACATTGCAGGCAGCTTAAAATTGCAAAAATGTCTGCAAATATTCTCTGCTTAGTTGGCTTTTATTTGCCTTCAGTTACCCTCAGTGAAGACTAATTAGCTAGCTCTCTGCTTCTGAGTCGGTTACCTTAATGTATTTTGCCCTCCTACCATAGTTGCAAGATAGTTTTCAACAATGTAAAATCAGCCAGGTGAGGTGGCTTACACCTGTAATCCCAGCACTTTGGGAGGCCAAGGTAGGGGAGGGTCTTGAGCCTAGGAGTTTGAGACCAGCCTGGGTAACATAGTGAGACTCCTGTCTCTGTATACAATTTAAAAATTAGCCAAATGTGGAGGTGTGTGCCTGTGGTCCCAGCTACTCAGGAAGCTGAGGTGGGAGGATTGCTTGAGCCCAGGAGGTGGAGACTGCAGTATGCTTTGCACCACTGCGCTCCAACCTGGATGACTGAGGGAGATTCTGTCTCAAAAAAAAAAAAAAAAAAAAAAGTAAAATTGTAACTCTCATGCACATTATCAAATGAACATGTGTGAAAGCTTTTATTTTACTCATAATGAGGGAAGCAGTTCAAAGGAGAATGCAGAGCACCACCACCTTTGCAGATCAGGAATATTGAGATGAATGTGCCAGTAAAAGAACTGGCAAAGTGAGGGGCAGGGTGAGTCATTAGGACCTCTACCACGCAGGACATAATTTGCATATTTATGGACAAGAATTATTTTGCATTGCTATCAGTTAACTGCAACTTGGAGTTATAAAATAGCTCCCACAGGATCAGAATCAGATAACTCAGAGGTGTGTGATCTGGCCAGGTGCAGTGGCTCATACCTATAATCCCAGCACTTTGGGAGGCCGAGGTTGGTGGATCACCTAAGGTCAGAGTTCGAGACCAGCCTGGTGGTAGACATGGTGAAACCCCATGTCTACCAAAAATACAAAACTTAGCCGGGCATGGTGGCACATACCTATAATCCCAGCTACTTGGGAGGCTGAGGCAGGAGAATTGCTTGAACCCAGGAGGCGGAGGTTGCAGTGAGCTGAGATCACGCGACTGCACTCCATCCTGGGTGATAAAGTGAGATTCTGTCTCCAAAATAAAATCCTGGCAAACCAAATGCAGGAGCACATCAAAAAGCTTATCTACCATGATCAAGTGGGCTTCATCCCTGGGATGCAAGGCTGGTTCAACAAATGCAAATCACTAAACGTAATCCAGCATATAAGCAGAACCAAAGACAAAAACCACATGATTATCTCAATAGATGCAGAAAAGGCCTTTGACAAAATTCAACAACCCTTCATGCTAAAAACTCTCAATAAATTAGGTATTGATGGGATGTATCTCAAAATAATAAGAGCTATCTATGACAAACCCACAGCCAATATCATACTGAATGGGCAAAAACTGGAAGCATTCTCTTTGAAAAGTGGCACGAGACAGGGATGCCCTCTCTCACCACTCCTATTCAACATAGTGTTGGAAGTTCTGGCCAGGGCAATCAGGCAGGAGAAAGAAATAAAGGATATTCAAGTAGGAAAAGAGGAAGTCAAATTGTCCCTGTTTGCAGATGACATGATTGTATATCTAGAAAACCCCATGATCGTCTCAGCCCAAAATCTCCTTAAAACTGATAAGCAACTTCAGCAAAGTCTCAGGATACAAAATCAATGTGCAAAAATCACAAGCATTCTTATACACCAATAACAGACAAACAGAGAGCCAAATCATGAGTGAACTCCCATTCACAATTGCTTCAAAGAGAATAAAATACCTAGGAATCCAACTGACAAGGGATGTGAAGGACCTCTTCAAGGAAAACTACAAACCACTGCTCAACGCAATAAAAGAGGACACAAACAAATGAAAGAACATTCCATGCTCATGGATAAGAAGAACCAATATTGTGAAAATGGCCATACTGCCTAAGGTAATTTATAGATTCAGTGTCATCCCCATCAAGCTACCAATGACTTTCTTCACAGAATTGGAAAGAACTATTTTAAAGTTCATATGGAACCAAAAAAGAGCCCACATTGCCAAGACAATCCTAAGCCAAAAGAACAAAGCTGGAGGCATCACACTACCTGACTTCAAACTATTCTACAAGGCTACAGTAACCAAAACAGCATAGTACTGGTACCAAAACAGAGATATAGACCAATGGAACAGAACAGAGCCCTCAGAAATAATACCACACATCTACAACTAGCTGATCTTTGACAAACCTGACAAAAACAAGAAATGGGGAAAGGATTCCCTAGTTAATAAATGGTGCTGGCAAAACTGGCTAGCCATATGTAGAAAGCTGAAACTGGATCCCTTCCTTACACCTTATACTAAAATTAATTCAAGATGGATTAGAGACTTCAATGTTAGACCTAAAAACCATAAAAACCCTAGAAGAAAACCTAGGCAATACCATTCAAGACATAGGCATGGGCAGAGACTTCATATCTAAAACACCAAAAGCAATGGCAACAAAAGCCAAAATTGACAAATGGGATCTAATTAAAGAGCTTCTGCACATCAGAGTGAACAGGCAACCTACAGAATGGGAGAAAATGTTTGCAATCTACTCATCTGACAAAGGGCTAATATCCAGAATCTACAAAGAACTCAAATTTACGAGAGAAAAACCACCCCATCAACCAATGGGCAAAGGATATAAACAGACACTTCTCAAAAGAAGACATTTATGTGCCAACAGACACATGAAAAAATGCTCATCATCACTGGCCATCAGAGAAATGCAAATCAAAACCACAATGAGACACCATCGCACACCAGTTAGAATGGAGATCATTAAAAAGTCAAGAAACAACAGGTGCTGGAGAGGATGTGGAGAAATAGGAATACTTTTACATTGTTGGTGGGACTGTAAACTAGTTCAACCATTGTGGAAGTCAGTGTGGCGATTCCTCAGGGATCTAGAACTAGAAATACCATTTGACCCAGCCATCCCATTACTGGGTATATACCCAAAGGATTATAAATTATGCTGCTATAAAGACACATACACACGTATGTTTATTGCGGCACTATTCACAATAGCAAAGACTTGGAACCAACCCAAATGTCCATCAATGATAGACTGGATTAAGAAAACACATACACACCATGGAATACTATGCAGCTATAAAAAAGGATGAGTTCATGTCCTTTGTAGGGACATGGATGAAGCTGGAAACCATCATTCTCAGCAAACTATCGCAAGGACAAAAAACCAAACACCGCATGTTCTCAATCATAGGTGGGAATTGAACAATCAGAACACATGGACACAGGAAGGGGAACATCACACACTGGTGCCTGTTGTTGGGGTGGGGGGACGGGGGAGGGAAACATTAGGAGATATGCCTAATGTAAATGATGAGTTAATGGGTGCAGCACACCAACATGGCACATGTATACATATGTAACAAACCTGCACGTTATGCACACGTACCCTAGAACTTAAAGTATAATAATAAAAAAAAGAAAACAACAAAAAAAGTCGAAGAAGTATGTGATCTCAACAGTCCAAACCTATCCATTGTGGCACAAAATTTTCCCTACACCATGAACACTATCGCTGCCCATCACTCTAATGTTAAGGGAAGGATTCACAGGAATGAACCTCACAGACTCACTTCTTCTGAATTTCAGTCTCCCTCCACCACACAGATTACCCCAAACAGGGAAACAGATGGACCTGGCTCAGGCATGAGTCCTTTGGGCAGTCAGAAAGTATTGGCTTGCCTCAGTTGCCTGAAGTGGGAGTTATCACAAGGACAGATTTGATATGGAGATTTATAAAAACCTCAAATTCAGTGTGCAAAAGTAGGACCCTAATTAGGAAATGGTGTCTTTAGGTGAGTAGAGATAAAATAAAATAGAAACAGATTGAAAACAAGTTGCAGACATGAGCATCCATGTCTCATTTCACTGGTCCAGAAGTGACAGGTCTTTGGCTGTGGGAAGCAAGCCTAAAAGTGTGGAGTCAGTGTGGAATTCACCCACAGTGCAGTGTTTCTGTCTTTTTTAACCGACTTCCAATGATATTCTCTTACTCTAGGCTGGTCTGAAGGTAGTGAGTTATCTCAATTGATTGTTAACCATCAGTTACAGATTGAATTCTCATTCTACTCTTTTTCCCCTTCTCATTACTGCACTTGTCTAATATACATATTTTTTCTTACTCTAAACAGCTAAGATTATTTTGACGTTTCTTTAGTGTGCCTTGAATTTGAAAATCGTGGATACGCTAAGTATTTTTTAATATTAATATTCACATTCCCTGATGTAAAAATCCTCATATGCCATCTTAGCTAAGAATGAAGGAGTCGGGCACAGTGGCTCATGCCTGTAACCCCACCACTTTGGGAGGCCAAGGCAGGTGGATCACCTGAGGTCAGGAGTTCGAGACCAGCCTGGCCAACATCATGAAACTCCGTCTCTACTGAAATTACAAAAAAAAATTACCCGGGCGTGGTGGTGCATGCCTGTAATCTCAGCTACTTGGGAGGCTGAGGTGGGAGAATTGCTTGAACCCGGGAGGCAGAGGCTGCAGTGAGCAGAGATGGTGCCACTGCACTCCAGCCTGGGTGACAGAGGAAGACGCTGTCTCAAAAAAAAAAAAAAAAAAAAAGAAAAAAGATTGAAGGTCATAAGAGTGACGTATGTTGAATGGTCGTTAGGTGCCATGTGTATTGTTTTAAGAAGTTTACACGTGTCATCATTTCATTTACTTCTCATATTGAACATGCAGGTTAGGTACTAGGTCCATTTTATAAACTGAGGAAATTGAGACACTGGAAGATTAAATAACATACCCGAAGTCACTGTGCGAGTTGGAAGTGGAGTGGAGTTTTGAACTCAGACATTATGCCATTCTACCTCCTAAATAGGGGAAAATTTGCCCTTCAAGGGAGAACCATCTCATTGTCCGTAGCATCACCAGCCCCTCCATTGTATCGAATTCTGAGTCTATGGGAGCTGACGAAGATTTTCTCCGTAACCAAGCTACCCCAGTTCTTTTTCAACAAGGCCTCATCCTTGGACACAACCTCAAGAGCTCATCTTAGCAAAGATTTTACTAAGTCAGTTTGGCCAGAATTACCTACGCTTAATGTCTGACCATCTTTGATTTCTGATAAAATTCTTCATCCCTCACCATGCCCTAGGTGATGTCTGATCACCCTAGTCGGCCTTACGCAGAATTGCACCTTACCCCTGATGCTTCCTCTTAGTGATTTTCCATCCACTGACCCCGCTGCCCTGCTCCTTGCCTATAAATCCCCACTTTTCCTTGTATTCGAAGTTGACCCCAATCTCTCTTCCCTACTACAAACCCCATTGCAGTAATCTCTACACCTACCACAATAGTCCTGAATAAATTCTGCCATACTGTTTTAACGAGTGTCATGAATACTTTCTTCTTTAACAGAGCTATTTTGCAATTCTATAAATTGTGCATAACTGATAGCAGTACAAAATAATGCTTATCCATAGGCATGCAAATGAATTGTGTCCAGGGGAGAGGCAACTCTTCCCTGTCCCACACCACAAGGAAAAAGTAGTTCTGCCTGCAATGACACACTCAGCTCAGTAGTTCTGATCTATACATGTAAATGTATATTCTGTGGATTTTCCTTTGAACTGGTTATAACACCTTTCCAGTTTTCTCACCGATGATTTAAATTAAATCTTTACGGTTGAGCCCAGGAGTTCGAAAGCAGCCTGAGCAAAATTTCAAGAACTCATCTTTATAAAAAAATGTTTAAAAAATAGCCAGGCATGGTAGTACATGGCTGTAGTCCCAGCTACTCCAGAAGCTGAGACAGGAGGATTGCCTGAGCCCAGGAGTTCAAGCCTGCAGTGAGCCACGATCACACCACTGAACTCCTGGGTGACAGTGTGACCCTGTCTTAAAAATAAAAATAAAAATAAAATAAATATTTAAAAAGTGATCATTTTCATATCTGTATGGTTTTACCTTTATGTGAAAATTATCTTTTAACACCTCGAATGAGGGTGCTGACAACATTTTTGAATCAAATAAACAAATTACAGTCATCAAGAGGATAAACTTTAAAGGCAAGTGGACAATCACTCAGATTCCTGCTCTGATACACACTAGATGCTTAACCTTAAGGAAGTTATTGGCTGGATGTGGTGGCTCATTCCTGTAATCCCAGCACTTTGGGAGGCCGAGGTGGGCAGATTACGAGGTCAGGAGTTCAAGACCAGCCTGGCCAACATGGCAAAACCCTGTCTCTACTGAAAGTACAAAACTTAGCCAGGCATGGTGGCGGGTGCCTGTAGTGCCCCCTACTCGGGAGGCTGAGGCAGGAGAATTACTTGAATCCGGGAGGTGGAGGTTGCAGTGAGCCACGATCGTGCCATCATTGCACTCCAGCCTGGGCAACAGAGCAAGACACCATTTCAAGAAAAAAAAAGAAGAAAGTTGTTTAGCCCTTCTATGAGTTCAGCTTCCCCAGGTGCAAAATGAGAATAATCCTCTCTGATGAATTTGATGCAAAATCTGTATGAGACAATGCATAAAAACACTTAGAACAGTCATTGGAGTGCAGACCCTGCTTAATAATCAGTATTCAGGAGTATTTGTTGAAAGAAACCAGAATGTGTCACCTCAAAATATGCCTCTTTGACATAAATGTTTTTTGAGCTAAAGGCAATTAAGAAGCAGACAGAAAAGCTCTCTGCCTTCCTTCTGTTTGCCTAAAAGCAGGGCAGAGAATTGCAAAGACAAAAGGTCTCCTACCCTCCCCCTATTTTGCACCTAAAGCCAGGATGTAAATTCTCCTTTACAATCTTTTATCAGCTCAGCAACAAAGCCAGGAGATTCTGCCAGTGGACTTCACTCTCTTCATTTCCCATAAATTTGCCTTTCCACATTGTCCCACTTCTAGGATCCTGGGACAGCTTCCCCTTTGTCTTGTCACTTCTCTGAACTGTATTGTTCTTTGTCGAATATATGACATAAGCCAGACTCCTAAAGCCACTGCTTTCAGTTACTTTTCTCCCACGGGACGTGCACTGCATGCATTAGTACACTTGCTTGTTTTTCTCTTGTTAATCTGTCTTTTCTTGTGAGTCTGTCCCAACTACAAACGTTATGAGGGTTGAGGAAGAGTTACTTTTTTCTCCCATTCGTAGTCTGTACAGCAGCGGTTGTTATTGTCTTGGCAGGCCTCTTAAGGCAGCACTTCTTCAACTGCAGTGTGCCCATGAATCACCTGAGAAATGTGTTAAAATGCAGATTCTGGTTGAGTAGATCCAGGGTATGCCCTAATATTCTACATTTCTGAAACCGAGGGCTAATCTTTTTTTTTTTTTTTTTTTTTGAGATGGAATTTTGTTCTTTTTGCCCAGGCTGGAGTGCAATGGTGTGATCTCGGCTCACCGAAACCTCTGCCTCCCGTGTTCAAGTGATTCTCCCCCCTCAGCCTCCCAAGTAGCTGGGATTACAGGCATGTGCTGCCATACCTGGCTAATTTTTGTATTTTTAGTAGAGACAGGGTTTCTCCATGTTGGCCAGGCTGGTCTCGAACTCCTGACCTCAGGTCGTCTGCCCGCCTTGGCCTCCCAAAGTGTTGGGATTACAGGTGTGAGCCACCGCGCCTGGCTACTGAGGGCTAATCTTTTAAGTTGCTTGCACCTTGTTGATTTTTGCTGCTTGTTGATTTTTTAAACCCACATAGCTTAAAGTCAGGCTGCTAAATGCTGTAACATAGCCTTCACTAGCTTCCCTATAAATAACACTCTGACATATATGTCACCATAGTAACAATTGCTTAAGTTGTCTTTCAGGAACTTGGGGCAGCCCCTGTCCAGTTCAAACCAGCTGAGACCACCAACCCTCTGAATGCACCTGCATGGATGTCCGAAAAGTGACACTTACCATCAGAGGGCCAAAACTCCACCCGCAGATCATGTTAACACTGCTATTTTCTGACCATGTGTCCTAGGAAGAGCGATGAGCCCAGACTGCACTTGCTCGGATCACCAATTACCTCATTTCTTCCCACCCTCAATCACCTTTCCCCACCTTAGACCATCCTAATTCTTAACTCCATAATATCCCTAAGCACTATCCTTGAGGAGGTAGATTTGAGAGCTGTTGTCCCATCTCCTGGCTGGGTTGCCCTGTGAATAAATCTTTTCTCTTTTGCAAAACCCACTGTCACTGTGATTGGCTTACTGTGTGCAGGCAGAATGAACCTGGTTTGGTGTCATATCTATGAGCTCCCAGACAATGCCGATCCCACTGGACTAAGGGTCTCACTTTGAGTAACAAGTTCTTGAAAGTCTTCTAGATCAAGTTCTTCTGCCCTGACACGTCTTTTTCATAATCGTCTAGATGTGTCTGGATCCAGCCTGACAAATGCAACCCTTGGATAGGGTTTGTGCAAGCAAACTGGATGACGACTGAAGAAACCCTGTCGCTTCTGAGAAAACACCCAATCCAAGAATGTGAGTTCTGGAAATGTCATTAAATGTCAGTTACATACATGCTTACTTATGTGTCCATATTAGCTATGAAATCACCATCAGCAAGTTGTTTTTCCCAACCAGAAAAAGAAGTAAATGTCTCTGCTAATGAAATATTTCCTCAGGCCGGGCACGGTGGCTCACACCTGTAATCTCAGCAGGTTGGGAGGCCGAGGAGGGTGGATCACTTGAGGTCAGGAGTTCAAGATCAGCCTGGCCAACATGGTGAAACCCTATCTCTGCTAAAAAGACAAAAAATTAGCTGGGCAAGGGGGTGTCTGTAATCTCAGCTACTTGGGAGACAGAGAGGAGAATCGCTTGAACCCGGGAGGTGTGGAGGTTGCATTGAGCCGCGATCGTGCCACTGCACTCCAGCCTGGGCAACAGAGCGAGATTGTCTAAAAAAAAAAAAAAGATAAATAAATGAATAAATAAATATAGCTTCACTAAAACTCAGATAAGTGAATTTTGAGAGAATAATTTTCTTTTTCTTTTTTTTTTTTTTTTTTTTGAGACGGAGTTTCGCTCTTGTTACCCAGGCTGGAGTGTGATGGCGCGATGTTGGCTCACCACAAACTCTGCCTCTTGGGTTCGAGAGATTCTCCTGCCTCAGCCTCCCAAGTAGCTGGGATTACAGGCATGTGCCACCATGCCTGGCTAATTTTTTTTTTCTTTTTTTTTTGTATTTTTAGTAGAGATGGGGTTTCTCCATATTGGTCAGGCTGGTCTCGAACTCCCAACCTCAGATGATCCACCTGCCTCGGCCTCCCAAAGTATTGGAATTACAGGCGTGAGCCACAGCATCCAGCTGAAATAAGAATTTTGATGGGAAAATATCTTGTATCTGTATTCAGTGTTGACTCCATGCTAATTTGAGTGTTTGAGATGGCCATTAGGTGCTGTAACATTAAAGAATTTACAAATACTTAACTATTTGAACCATAACTACAGTTTTAAAATAAGTTTACTCATCTAAGAGTGAAGATCCTCTTACAATCTGGAAGTCTGTAGCTCAACTTTTACATATTCATGTTTTATATTCATTTTCAGGAAAGCATCAGATTCAATACCTAGGAACTCCTGTAGAGGGTGTTGTGGAATCTTCTTTAAAAGAACAAAACAAGGCAAAACAAAGTTTAATAGGGTAGAGCAGCCAGGTGTGGTGGGTCATGCCTGTAATCTCAGCAATTTGGGAGGCCAAGGCACACAGATCACTTGAGCCTAGGAGTTCTAGACCAGCTTGGGCAACATGGCAAGACCCTGCCTATACCAAAAAAAAAAAAAGATGAGCCTAGGAGTATGAGGCTGCAGTAAGCTGTGGTCGTACCATTGCACTTTGGGAGGCAAAGGTGGATGGATCTTCTGAGATCAGTAGTTTGAGACCAGCCTGACCAACATGGAGAAACCCCGTCTCTACTAAAAATACAAAAGTAGCCGGGCATGGTGGCGCATGCCTGTAATCCCAGCTGCTCGGGAGACTGAGGCAGGAGAATCGCTTGAACCCGGGAGGCGGAGGTTGCGGTGAGCCAAGATCACGCCATTGCACTCCAGCCTGGGCAGCAAGAGCGAAACACCATCACAAACAAACAAACAAAAAACAAAAACCATAGAGTGATTTCTGGCCAACAGAGCAAGAAAGAAGTGAACCAGTGAAAACTGTTCCAAGTCTGGGAGCCGATATGGAAAAGCTGCCTAATTAATATGGAAGCCCCAGGGAAATGATACATACCATGAAAACCTAACATCACAAAAACTAGTTGTCAGACACATGTGAGCAGTGAACAAAATCCTAATTTGCTGGCTTAACATTCAAAACTGGAGAGTGTTTGTGTATCTTCTAAAGACTGGGGTTTATTTGTGGAGTTCAGCTGAGTGTCATCAGAACAAAGATTAGTGCAAAAAATCTTTCAAAAATCATGCCCAAACATTTGCATGCACCTTAAATGCATGGCAAGAATGAAATGAAATGGCAAGAAGAGTATGTCACAATAAAGTATAAATAGCAAGTGACATGTCTCATCATACTGAGACAGTTTTGTAAATGAGGCAAAGGCCCTGTCAAAAAATAATGATTTTCAAAATTCTGAAATGCAAAGGGGGGGAAACTACTTCACTCAGTTAACAGGAAGCACAGAAGAATCTCCCCATCAACCAAGACTTTTTTTTCTATGACCCACGCTTTGTAAAACAAGAATAACAAAAACTACAAACTAGAATTTGTTGAAAGAACAACTTCTAGAGTTTGCCCTTTATCTGCTGTTTTACCGTTTTCATGTCTCTGATATGACTTCCTCATCTGTTAGTAGCCTCCTAATAAATTTGATCAAGTGAATGAATGAATAAGAGACAAGTAAACATGAGGTATTGCAAGATGGTAACTCATCCAGGGAAAATTAAAATCTGGAGTGGATCAGATGGAAAAACAAAATAAGACACTAGAAAAAAAATCACCAGGAGGATTTCAAACCAAAAGATCCCCTGGTTAACCTTCAGCTAATTATAAGATTTAATTAACTAGAAAAACTCAATCCTTGTTTATTCTATTTAGTTGAGATTTACCGTATTTAAAATGATGTCACTCAAGTGTTCTCATTAATATTTAATGAAAGTGTAAGAGAATTGGCTAACCAAATTTACTGTGCTTAGGTAAACTGTAATTAGGAAGGGTTAGCAGAGCATCCCAAGGGACCTATCAATCACAAAGTGAAGCGATACAATTACAGATGAATTTCAACAAGGAAACACACAAAACGATGAACCTCAAAAAAGATGGAATAAAATTACTTGAATGTGGTGGTCGGTTCTGAGAAGTGCAGTCAATCACATGTCATTTCAGACAACTCAGAAGGAATAACCCTACCCAACAGACTTGAACTCTTTTTTTTCTGTGTGTGTGTGTGTGTGTGTGTGTGTGTGTGTGTGTGTGTGTTTGTGAGATAGAATTTCAGTCTTGTCGCCCAGGCTGGAGTGCAGTGCAATCTCGGCTCACTGTAACCTCTGCCTCCCAGGCTCAAGCAATTCTTCTGCCTCAGCCTCCCTAGTAGCTGAGATTATAGGTGCCCACCACCACACCCAGCTAATCTTGTATTTTTAGTAGAGAAGGGGTTTCACCATGTTGGCCAGGCTGGTCTTGAACTCCTGACCTCAGGTGATCTTCCCACCTTGGCCTCCCACAGTGCTGGGATTACAGGCATGAGCCACTGCACCTGGCCGAGACTTGAACTCTTGATTGCATGAAAGTGTATTAATCTTCTATCTGCTTATTCCCAATTTCCCAGCTGATAAAATGCCCCACTGTTATTTCACTGACAATTTGGAATAACCTGCATCTAGTTAAGTTGGAGCTACTTTGTCTTGTTGCGGATTTTGGTTTGCTTTGCTATCTTCATTCTAACTTGGCAGAGCCCAGGTGCTTTGTCTCTATTTGCCTGCAAGACCTCTTTTCCAAGACATCTCAGGTTTCCCTCTAAAGCCCCTTCCACCTGGAGGATGTCTGTTCTTGTTCTTCTTTTGCCCACCTCGGCCTCCCAAAGTGCTGGGATTACAGGTGTGAGCCACCATTCCTGGCCGATTTCCAAGTTCTGTTGTTGCATCATTGTTGCAATAGACACCGTATTTCAATCCTGCCTGTGCCCCCGCACAGTGTGTGTGTGAGTATGAGTGTGAGTGTAAGCCTGCCATCTATTAATGTATTCATTTAAAGATTGTGCTCTGATTGTCAATGATAAAAGACAAACCATATTTTCATTATACAGGATATTTCGACAGGTCTAATATAAGATTTCTTCTCACTCCATTTATTCATACTTATTTCATTATCTCCCTGTTTTACTTGCAGCTGTGCCCATCAACCACTAATTATTTTTCTTTTAGGAAGAAATAATACATAACATCATAAATTTTTTTTTTTTTTTTTTGAGACAGAGTCTCAGTCACCCAGGCTGGAGTGCAGTGGCACAGTCTCGGCTCACTGCAACCTCTGCCTCCCAGGTTCAAGCGATTCTCATGCCTCAGCCTCCTGAGTAGCTGGGATTACAGGCACAAGCCACCACACATGGCTAATTTTTGTATTTTTTAGTAGAGATGGGCTTTCTCCGTGTTACCTAGGCTGGTCTTAAACTTCTGACCTCAAGTGATTCTCCCACCTCAGCCTCCCAAAATGCTGGGATTACAGGCATGAGCCACCATGCCCAGCCACCCGTCTATGTTAACCCTAAAAAAATTGCCTCATCTTACCACCAGCTATCTGGGACTCAAAATTGGAATAATAACCTAGGAATATTCTATAAAGTGAAATGACTTTCAGAAATTACAAAGATGTATGTATATTTTATATATATGTATATTTACATATACACATGCACATCTCGAGTGGCAGGATAGGCTTACATGTATACATATAGTTGTCTCAATTTGGGTTGTCCCAAAAGCAGACCACAAGACAAGGATTGAAATATAAGCCAGGCATGGGTGGCTCACACCTGTAATTCCAGTGCTTTGGGAGGCCGAGGAGGCTGAATCACCTGAGATCAGGAGTTCAAGACCAGCCTGACCAACATGATGAAACCCCATCTCTACTTAAAATACAAAAATTAGCTAGGCATGGTGGTGTGCCTGTAATCCCAGCTACTTGAGAGGCTGAGATGGGAGAAATGTTTTAACCTGCGAGGTGGAGGCTGCAGTGGGCCCAGATCATGCCACTGCACTCTGGCCTAGGCAGCAGAGTGGGACCCTGTCAAAAGAAAGGAGAGAAAGAAAGAAAGAAAGGAAAGAGAGAGAGAGGGAGGGAAGGAAGGAAGGAAGGAAAAAAGGAAGGAAGGAGAAAAAGAAAAGAAAGAGCAAGAAAGAAAGCAAGAAAGGAGGGAGGGCGGGAGGAAGGGAAGAAAGAAAAGGAAGGAAGGAAGGGAGAGAAAGAAAGAAAAATGTAAGTAGGTTGTTTAGGAGATAATCACAGGTAAAATGGGAGGGGAGCGGGAAGGTGAGATACAGTGTATAAGGCCTAAAATTAAGATCCAATATTATGCATGCTTTGACATCTGGGAAAAACTGTGAGGGCCTCAAATGCCCTACGTGCAAGTTCCCATCCCCACTCTTTTTCCACAGATAAGGTACCCTAGCCAAGCCATCCTCCTTACCACAGGAAGCAGTCACAGTCCCTGCTTATCTCGGAGTAGTGGGGTTCAGTTGCCTGCCACCCTGTAGCATTATTCAGACGAGACAGTCACATCCTCCCACAGGCACTAGAGGAAGCTCCACCCTGCTGATACTACAAAGCCAGCCTCCCACAGCCCCTGCTTCTTCACTGTGTTCCCAAGTGCTGGTGACCCTGTGTGGCACGCGATGTCCTCTTCTGCCCTGCTGTGAACATATGGGACTAATACATTGCCATCCATCTCCTTATCCAGTGTTGGGTGCCATGTGTCTGGGCATCCCCATAATCCTGGGGTGAGAATCCCCCTTTACCAATGGGGTGACTAGGAGGCAATTAAAACCGATACATAAGGAAATGCATGTCATAAAATGCATGCTATCTAGCAAGTTTTTACATGGCTAACTGAGAAACTGCAGCAAAAAACGGTGTGGAGAGTTCTGGGAGCCAGTGAGAACCAGCTTCACAGATACCCAAGTGGGAAAAAGAGCTGGCGTTTTTAAAAGCCAACACTTGTCAGTCATTGATTGAAGGCTGCTCCCAGGGACATTAATTCTCCCACATCTCAAGGAAAGTGGTTCAGCCAGCCAGAGAAAGCCCTCAAGCAAAGAAATGTTCAGGTTGGCAGGTGGAAGTTGACCTGCAAGCACTTGCATTGTAAGACCTGAGGGGCTATGGGCTGAGCCTGGCTGCTACAATGTAAAAGCGTGGTGGTCTTTTAGACCAAAATCCTGTCCCTTCTTGATATTTTCCACAAAATTCATGGATCTACCAGCAGAAAGACTTCATCTTTTGGTACAGAAAAAGTTCTATGCATGGGGCCAGGCGCAGTGGCTCACGCCTCTAATCCCAGCACTTTGGGAGGCCGAGGTGGGTGGATCACTTGAGGCCAGGAGTTCAAGACCAGCCTGGCCAACATGGTGAAACCCTGTCTGTCCTAAAAATAGCAAAATTAGACAGGCATGGTGGTGTGCACCTGTAGTCCCAGCTACTTGGGAGGTTGAGACAGGAGAATAGCTTGAACCCGGAGGTGGAGGTTGCAATGAGCTGAGATTGCACCACTGCTCTCCAGCCTGGGTGACAGAGAAAGACTGTGTCTGGAAAAAAAAAAAAAAAAGAGTTCTATGCATGAAAGGGGGAGAGGGGGATAAAGAAAAAACAGAAAAATGTTCAATGCCATGGTCTGATGATAGAAGATACTGCTTATTCCTCTCTCTAACCTCCAGCATTGAGGAATGAGAGTTCTCAGACGTTATCATGTATCAAAGTCATTAGGAGGGACTGGGTTTCAACTGGAGGGTCTCTCATTAAGTTTTCTGGGGTGAGATCTGAGAATTTGTGTTTCTAAGGAATTCCCTGGTGCTGCCAATGCTGCTGGTCTGGGGACCACACTTGGCTCTAGGCCAAGGTTCTACAGCCAAAGGTTTTCAAATGTAGAGCAATGGAGACCTGATGGAGACCTGGGATGGGGATATGACAGAGTCAGAATGATTCCAGAAGAGGCCTCTTCAAAGTGTGCTGCACCATCACAGCATGAGCCGAAGCCATAGAACAATCAGCAGCTTTGTCTTTGCTGCCTCACAGAGAGGAGAAGGTGATGGGATTTCCTTTCTATAGATCAAGGTCAAGGAGACAGTCAAGTGAAAACAAGAACTTGAGGATGGCAGCTGAATGTGAATTCAGCCAAAGTCCTGATATACATGGACATTCTTCTCCAGGGACAGGATGACAAGGGGTTTCCAGAAAAGACAATATTGAGAACTGAAGTCAGACTCAGTCTCACAGAGGCAATCATTGGACACTGGTCTATTGATAAGGGGATGCCTTGCACTTCGTCCTTTATTCCTGTAGGAGCAGGAGCAATGGCTTATCGGAAATTGCCAGGTATCTTGGATTCATGGAAACACACTTGCTGATGAAAAGAGGACAGCCCTGACGAGCACTTTCTCTTTTTGCCTCTGAGTTTGAGTAGGCAAGAAGTACACAAGAGTCCTTCTATTTGTATGAAGAAAAAGAAGATCATCGTGTTTATTGTCAGAGCATTTTGAGACATTGTTTTGACTTCATTTTAACACCTATTAACTTTTAGTATTATCTCTGGCAGATTTTTTCACTAAAGTGAGTGACCAAATCTCCCTCAATGTCCATTTCTTTAAATGCTATCACATAAAAACTGGAACATGTATTCCATAGGTTGCTGTGATGATAAGCAGATAGTATGTGCCAAGCACCCAGCTGGGTGTGTCCTGGTGCAGCCGCCATCGGCCCTTCCCCTCCCCTCCCCACACTCTGTCCCTCCTTGGTTGTCTTGCTGATGACTTCCTGTCTGTAGAGTACATTACAAACCCTAATACTTTCATTCATTCACTGACGTAGCAAATGCTTATTTTAATTTGATATATGACCCTCCATAAATGCTGGAGATACAAAAATGATGGGTAGTCCCTGCTGTTGCGTTGTTCTCAATCTACCCAAGAAGTGGGCAAATAAAGTCAGTCGACACTGGCGTGATACTGACCTATGGGGAGAAACACACAGGGAGAAAGTTAGAGAGAGGAGAGGCTGTTGGAAGGGCTTCCCGAGGAAAGCAGCCGCTGAGCTGTGTCTCCAGGGAGGAGCTAAGCAGCCAGCTAGGTAGAGGAGGAAGCGGCCAAGCAGAAGGAACAGCAAGTAAAAGGGCGCAGAGGCCAGACAGAAGAATGTGTCTGAATTGATAGAAAAGGGGACAGGAAGGTGAAGAGTGGCGCCAAGAGCAGAGGACAGCCACAGAGCTGGCATCGTGTGATACGGAAGGCGTGGTCAATTTCGAGGAAGCAAGTAATACAAGGATAGATGCCAGTTGGCTATGTTGCCGACCATCTCGGCAGAAAGCCTGCTGGGAGAACAGTAGGTGGCACAGAAGTCAGTCCGTGATAACCTGGGAAATGAATGGGGGTTGAACGCTGTCAACTTACTATGTGGCTTTTGTGGCCTCAGCTGCACCGCCACACCCCCTTCCTGTTGTGTGGGGAGATTCATGATGATATTAGTAGCACATACGGTAAGCGCGACCTGGGGCTTCATTTAACATCTTGTGTTTTGTTCCGTAGTGCCTCCTCCTCCTGTTGGTTTATATGTAGTATTAGTAGATATATCTCTTTAAAACTTGGTTTCATATTTTGGACTACATCAATTACCCTTAGAATTTATGATCGCTTATTCATTTATACTGCCAGTTTTTCACTTTAGGGATATAATAGATCATCACCACGACTAACCCCACCACCAACACCCCCACATACTCCTCAGTACTTTTTCTACCTTTTATTTCTACTTTTCTGTTTTCAAGGCAGGGTGTCACTCTGCTGCCCAGGCTGGAGTGCAGTGGCATGAAATTAGCTTTTCTTTTACTTGCTGTTGCTTCTGCTTGGCCGCCTCTTCCTCTACCTAGCTGGCTGCTTAGCTCCTCCCTGGAGACACAGCTCAGCAGCTGCTTTTCTCGGGAAGCCCTTCCAACTGCCTCTCCTCCCTCTCACTTTCTCCCTGTGTGCCCATGAAATCTGCAACCTCCACTTCCCGGGCTCAGCTGATCCTGTCACCTCACCCTCCTGAGAATACCTGGGACTACAGGTGCATGCCACCATGCTCAGCTAATTTTTGTATCTTGTGTAGAGAGGAGGTCTCACTATGTTGTCCAGGCTGGTCTTGAACTCCTAGGCTCAAGCGATCTGAACGCCTCAGCTTCCCAGAGTGTCAGGATTACAGGCATGAGCCACCATGCCTGGCCTTACTTTTGCAACTTCTATTTGTACTTCACGTTTTACCATTTGGAGCTTCATTTGGCATCCGGTACCTTCTTCTATAGCATCCCTTCTCTACCAAATATTTATATTCTTTGTTAAATTTTTTTTATTTCAATAGTTTTTGGGGTACAAGTGTTTTCTTGTTACCTGGATGAATTGTGCAGTGGTGAATTCTGAGATTTTAGTGCAACCATCACCCGAGTGTACATTGTACCTATGTGTGATTTTTTGATCCCTGGCCCTCCTCCCATCTTCCCCCTTCTGAGTCTCTAAAGACCATTATATCCACTCTGTATGCCTCTGCATACTCATAGCTTAGCTCCCATTTATAAGTGAGGATATACAGTTTTTGGTTTTCTAATATTGTGTTACTTCACTAAGAATAATGGCCTCCAGTTCCATCCAAGTTGCTGCAAAAGACATTATTTTGTTCCTTCTTATGGCTGAGTAGTATTCCATGGTGTATATACACCACATTTTCTTTATCGACTCATTAGATGGGCACTTACGTTAGTTCCACATCTTTGCAATTGTGAATTGTGCTGCTATAAACATGCATGTGCATGTGTATTTTTCATATAGACTTCTTTTCCTTTGGCTAGATACCTGATAGTGGGATTGCTGGATTGAATAGTAGATCCACTTTTAGTGGAATCTTCACGCTGTTTTCCATAAAAGCTGTACTAATTTGGATTCCCACCAGCAGTGTCTAAGTGTTCCCTTTTCCCCACATCCTCGCCACCATCTGTTGCTTTTGACTTTTTAATAATGGCCATTTTTTGCCAGAGTAAGGTGGTATCTCACTGTGGTTTTAATTTGCATTTCCCTGATGATTAGTGGTCTCAAGCATTTTTTCCTATGTTTGTTGGCCATTTGTGTATCTTCTTTTGAGAATTGTCTATTCATGTCCTTTGCTCACTTTTTGGTGGGATTATTTTTCTCTTGCTGATTTGTTTGAGTTCCTTGTAGATTCTGGATTCTAGCCCTTTGACAGAGGCATAGTTTGCAAATATTTTCTCCCATTCTGTCGGTTGTCTATTTACTCTGCTGATTATTCCTTTTATGTTGTTATTAAGGTTACATGAAAGACTTGCTCAGTGTGATCGGGGGCTCCCTCTTGTGGCAGACAGTGGCCCTAAGCCATTCCCAAACCCCATTCCTTTCCCTGCCTTCAATACACAGGCACCAAGCGAGACATTTATATTTCTAGACTTCCAGAAAACAAGGCTGAGCATGTGACACTTATGGCTAAAAAGATTTAGGCAGAAATCTTTCAGTAGGGATTTCCTTTTCAACTACAAAGGCAAAGCCTCATTAGGAAGAAGCCCTTTGCTCTCCTCCTTTTTTTCCCTTCTCAACTGTGATGCAAAACTGCCCCAAGGGCTGCCACCTTTGGCCGACATGAGGATGAGAATGAGCCACTGAGGACGGCTGGAAGGCACCTGAGGATCAGGTAGCTCCTGCCCCGAGATGGAGGGTAAGGGAAAGAAAGTCAGGGCAGGTCTTTTGAACCACATTTGTAACATTTATATAAAAGAAATTTCTTCACAGTGCTGTTTTAAAGGTATTTAAAGCACATCATTTCAAAGTGTCACTGGAATAATGATATACCGATTCGAAAGCAGTTATTTTAGTGAATAAAAGTTTCGTTTTAAAGGGGGGGAGAGGGTGTGACTGTAATGTAGATTTATTTGGATTTCTGAAAAATATAGCCCGCCCAGGCTATGGTAGAAAAAGCATAAACTGTTAGAACAACAACGCACAGCCCGCTGCAAAAACAAGGAAAGAATTCAGAAAGCTAGTGTGAGATCCTCTCTGACCTAAAAACATCCCTGCAGGAAGGCATCCTGGGTTCAAGTCCCAAGTTTTATACCTACTAGCTGTGTGACCTTAGGCAAATCACTGCAATTTCTCTGTGCCTCATGGTCTTCGTTTGGAAAAAAAAAAAAAGGAATTTGCCCAACAAATAGTCAGTTTCTACTATATGCCATTATTATTCCAGGCACAACTGTAAATGAAACAGACAAACATCTCTGTCCACATGGAGCTTGCTGCCTAGTAGGAGGAGATAGATAAGAACAAGTACTGTGAAATATATGTGGTGTCACATGGTGAAAAGTGGTACAGGAAAAAATAGGGCAAAGAAAGAGGAAGCAGAAAGTAGGGTTAGGAGTGGAGTCTGAAGGGAGAGACAGAAAGCCAGAAGCCGGAAGCCGAAAACCGGAAGCAGGAAGTAGACTAGCTGGGTATCTGGGGGATGCTCATGAAAGAGCCTTGGTCCAGGCAGAGAACACTGTTGGAGACAAGGCGCCAGAGCATACTATGTTCTAGAAATAACTGGAAGTTCCATGCAGCTGGAACACAATGAGCAAGGAGAACTGAAAGATATGAAGTCAGAGAAGCAGTGGGGACCAGATTTTTTAATGACTCACCAGCCTCGGAAAGGACTTCGGCTTTCACTGAGTGAACCGAGGAGTCACTGGAGGAGAGGACAGGATGGAGTTTATATTTAAAAGGACCACTCAGTGTGCTGTTTTGAGAATAGATTCTGGAAGGGGGCGCTAGTTCTGAGGCAGTTACAACAATCCGGGCAGACAGGAGGAGAAGGTCCTTTTCCACCCCACGGATTTGCCGTGATGTAATGTGTATGAATGTGAATTTCAAGAGATTGCCTGCGTTTATGATACATTATTATTGCCAGTTTATGACCTTTATGCTAAAAACATGCTAGCGGGAAAAAATATAGCCAACAAATGCAGTTGCATATGAGCTCACAGACAATGATAAACACACTTTTCAGCTTTTCAAAGAGTTGACACCAAACTGGTATCTGATTTAGATCCTACTTAGTGGCTCAAGGAAACAGATGAGTGAGACATGTTAAAGCAAACTAAATATGGCCTGAGGACTCCGTACTTCTATATTTGGATCCTTGTGGACGAACTGTAACCTAGCTTAACAGTCAGACAAGATTGAAAAGCTAACTTAGAAGTATGTGCCTGTAACAATAGCTGAGTTTTGGCCAATCCCAGTGGCCACAGTTCAACCACTCATAGACTGGTAAGTGTTTAAACTGTGTTCAAATAAGACAAATGCCAACCTGTAACTAACCCAGCTGTTTTTGTACCTCACTGCCAATTTCTATGTGTCACTTCCTTATTTATTTATTTATTTTTGTCTATAAATTCGCTCTGACAATGAGGCATCCCTGGAGTCTCTGAATCTGCTGTGATTCTGGGGGCTGCCCAATTCATGAATCGTTTGTTGCTCAATTAAACTCCTTTAAATTTAATGTGGCTGAAGTTTCTCTATTAACAGACCAATGACAGGTCACATCCCAACTTCTCTGGCTTCTTTATATGACTCAGGAAACTAATGAACATTTTAAATCTGGGGGAAAAAAAATAACCTGTACCTTTCCTCAACAGGACAATAACACATTTTTATATCAGCTTGTTAAACATACGTGACACATCTATATCAAGTTGTTACTCACACACACACCCTTGCTTAAATAATTGTTAAACACCTGTGGTCCAAAAAAATAATCACAGGGCATCACTAATTTATTTGCCAGATTAAAGGTCTAAGATAGAGCTTTAATATCCAACCATTGGTGATCAAGGAAATTCCAATTAAAACAAAGAGATACAATTTTCGCCCATCAAGCTAACAAAAATATAAACATAATAACGCTTAATGTTCATGATAGACCCCAACTGATCAGAAACAGATGCTGGGCGCATGGTAGGTACTTCCCCAGTGTAGACAGCCACTCAACCAGGTATCCACCTCTGGAGTCCCTGGAAGGAGGGCCAGGGGCTGGGGACAGAGCACCTGGGACTCGGGGATGCAGCCCTCTCGGCACTTTAATAGCTGGTATGGCCATCCTGGCTTGAACATCAGCTCTGCCTCACTGTAGCCCCAGTAATCTCTCCAAATTACAGACTTCATCGTGTTGTTCACCTGAAAAGCCTTCAATAGAGTCTCAAAACCTGTGAGATAATGCCTGAATTATTTAGCAAGGAGCACCCCTTTGTTTTCTAGGCCCCCCCCCATCTCCTTTTCCAGCCTCACGTTCACCTGTCCTCAGTGCATATCCTGGGACCCAGCCATCCCGAGAGATTTTTCAGCTTCACAAACCCACCTTGTTCCTATATCCTTAAGCCTTTAGATGTGGTGCAAATGTCTTCTTTCCTCCTTGCCTGCTCAAGGAATTTCTACTTATCCTTCCAAGACTCAAAACAGCCACTTGTACCTGTTTAGCCTCCCCTGGCTTCTCTCCCCTGGGCTACCCCCTCTTCATGCCTAGACATATTTCAAGGACAGCATTTATGCAGAATGGTCATTACACATGCTGCTTCCCACTCTCTAGATGGGGGACTCCTTGGGAGCAGGGACAGATGCTTTCTCGGGACTATGTCCACAGATTCTGAAACTCCGGCTGACCAGGGCAGAGTCCCAGAAAATCTTCAAAGATTCGACAGTTGACGTGCTTTGCTACAAACACTGCAGAGCTGGACCTAGCACCTGCCTTCCTAAGGAAAGAAGGATGTTTCTACCCGATCAAATTAGGTACCAGCTGCATATTCACCCTGTTGGTACCCAGGCTCTAAGATAAGAGCACAGGTTTCCTGCAGCATAAATATCCACTGAACGGATGAATGAAGCCATTAATAACCTTTTGACTGTGTGCTGGAGTCAGTACTGTGCTGAGAAGAATATTTTCAAAAGAAAAGAAAATCATCTTTTTGAGTGAGTTGGGATAGAGTCTTTGGATATAAATTCATTTTTAGGGGACTTGCTCTTAATGAAACTCAGGGTGAATGAGGCGGATGTGCTTATTCCCTGGACCTTCCTGAAAGTACAGTGCAATCCCACAAATACAGCCTGCACGCAGCAGGAATGAAGGGTGAACCTGTGTCTGTAGGTGTTGGGAGGACACACACACACAGACACATGGGAAAGGGAAACTGAATTGGTTAACTGCAACTTGGGTAAAGTAAATAATGAGGCCTCAGTGCATGTTCACTGGCATGGTTTATGGTTTCTCTTGTGACACGAGAGGGCAACTTTCTGGAGGTGGCCACCAGAACACCAGCTTCCGCCTTTAAGGCTGGGCACAGAGTCTCCGACCCACCCACACAGATTGGGGCAGCTCCAAGCTCCCAGATTCGGCAAGGACTCCCATGCTGAGAAAGCTCTCCAGGTTATTTTCAAAAATGGCCTGGGGCCTAAATTACACCTAGGGGGATGCCAGCCCCCTGGAAAGCCCCCTGAAGCTGACCATACGTGGCTTATTCTGCATTCCTTGTTGCTGCTGCATATCTGAATTCATTAAGTTTGACTTCATAATCTGAAGAGATTCAAAGATCTGAGCTGGTCTCTTGCCTCTCAGTATGGTATGTGGCTTCTAGGCCAAATTCTATCACTTCCAGGTCTCCCCAAGCCCTCTGTCTCCAAAAGCCTGTCACATGTGCTCACCTCCTTCTTCCAAGTCCCCTAAATGTCCAGAAAGCTCTATCTCCATTTCCTATGAGACACACTGCAGCTTATCTCTGTTTCACCATCTGGAGCCTAATTCCCACGAGGGCAAAGACCATGAGGAGCATAGCCTTCAGCCTTGTGGCCTGGGAAAAGTTACTGACCTCTCTGTGTTTTGGCTTCTCCTTTGGCAAAATGAGAATATTACCAGTTCTACATAATGTTGTGGTGAGAATTAAATGAAATCATACAAAGCTGCTGAAACCTGGCACTTAGGAACCGTAGAATAATTGCTAAACTTCCTTGGTTCTACTGAGCTTAACACAAAGCCCCATACATCACAGGGACTCCCATTTGGGTGACTATTCTCTGTCTTAAACAGCATTTCAGCCCTGACTTGAACTGCTTATAAAATGGGGGGGGGGGGGAGGGGCGCAATGCAAGAAATCTGAATATTAATAGAAAATTTTGCCCATTCTGTCTGTGTCTCACCTCAAGATATTTTTTATAACAATGTGGATTCCCTAACGAGACTTCTTAAAAGTTGATGCTCTTCAAAAACAGTTACATCCTTTCATATCCCAACAACAAAACTACTTCTGTAAAAGTTGATTATGTGAATTGGGTGATTCATGCCATACCCAAATAAATCAGAGTCTAGCGACCAGTGTGGGGAAAAGCACTCCACACATAGCACCTGTTTCAAAACTTATCCACAAACCCAGCTACTAAAACAATGTGCTGTAACCCTAAGATGAGTTTTACTTAGCAGCTGCTGGAATCACCTGCTGCGACTCTAAGACTAGTTTTACTTTCCACAGTCACTCACCAGTCAGAGCTTGCCAGCTCCCAAAACCTTCTATCGTGCCAATGAGCTTTCTTTCAAAACAATACATAACACTTCTCTTACTGATAAAACTCCAATATTGTTTGGCTGTGTCCCCACCCACATCTCATCTTTAATTCCCACGTGTTGTGGGAGGGTCCCCCGGGGGAGGTAATTGAATCATGGGAGCAGGTCTTTCATGTGCTATTCTCATGATAGTGAGTAAGTCTCACTAGATCTGATGGTTTTTTGGTTTTTTTTTTTTTTTATACTTTAAGTTTTAGGGTACATGTGCACAATGTGCAGGTTTGTTACATATGTATACATGTGCCATGTTGGTGTGCTGTACCCATTAACTCGTCATTTACATTAGGTATATCTCCTAATGCTATCCCTCCCCCCTCCCCCCACCACACAACAGTCCCCGGTGTGTGATGTTCCCCTTCCTGTGTCCATGTGTTCTCATTGTTCAATTCCCACCTATGAGTGAGAACATGCGGTGTTTGGTTTTTTGTCCTTGCGATAGTTTGCTGAGAATGATGGTTTCCAGCTTCATCCATGTCCCTACAAAGGACATGAACTCATCATTTTTTATGGCTGCATAGTATTCCATGGTGTATATGTGCCACATTTTCTTAATCCAGTCTATCATTGATGGACATTTGGGTTGGTTCCAAGTCTTTGCTATTGGGAATAGTATCTGCTGGTTTTATAAAGGGCAGTTTCCCTGCACAAACCCTCTTCCCTTGTCTGCCACCCTGTGAGATATGCCTTTTACCTTCCACCACGATTGTGAGGGCTTTCCAGCCACGTGCAACTGTGAGTACATTAAACTTTCTTCTGTAAATTGCTCAGTCTCGGGTATGTCTTTATCAGCAGCATGAAAACTAACTAATACAAACTCCCAACCTTCTCTTTCTTCTTCAGGCATACCCAAGACCACTCCATCTGTGTGTATGCCCCAAATTGCAATTCTGTGATTCCCAAATAAAACATTTCACTTACAGATTCATCTTTCTCTCTCTCTCTCTCTCTCTCATACGTATTTCACATATATTTAAGGCAGGGCCTTGCTTTGTTGCCTCAGGCTGGAGTGCAGTGGCACAGTCACAGCTCAATGCAGCCTTGAACTCCTGGACTCAAGCAATTCTTCTGCCTCAACCTGCCAAGTAATTGGGACTACACATGTGCCATCACACTCAGCTAATTTTATTTTATTTTTTAATTTTTAGTTTATAGAGACATGGTCTCACTATGTTGCCCAGGCTGGTCATGAACTCCTGGCCTCAAGAAATCCTCTTGGCTTGGCCTCCCAAAGTGCTGGGATTACAGGTGTAAGCCACCATGCCTGGACAATCTGTATATTTTATTTTGATTTCAGCATACTTGGTGTCAGAAGTGGGGTCTGAAGCAGACTCACCTTGGAGAGATCAACAACAGGCCCTGGAACTATGGCTTGTGGTACCCACATTCAGGCCCCTTGGACCCGCTGTTTCCTTCCTTCCTTCCTTCCTTCCTTCCTTCCTTCCTTCCTTCCTTCTTCCTTCCTTCCTTTCTTCCTTCCTCCTTCCTTCCTTCCTTCCTTCCTCCCTCCCTCCCTCTCTCCCTCCCTCTCCCTTCCCTTCCCTTCCCTCCCCTCCCCTTCCCTTCCCTCCCCTCCCCTCCCCTTCCTTTCCCTTCCCTTCCCTGCCTTCCCTTCCCTCCCTTCCCTCCCTTTCTCTCTTTCTCTCTTCCTTTCTTCCTTTCTTTCTTCTGTCACCCAGGCTGGAGTGCAGTGGCCCAATCTCGGCTCACTGCAATCTCTGCCCCCTGGATTCAAGTGATTCTTCTGCTTCAGCCTCCCGAGTAGCTGGGACTACAGGTGGGCACCACCATGCCCAGCTAGTTTTTGTATTTTTAGTAGAGATGGGGTTTCACCGTATTGGCCAGGCCGATCTCGAACTCCTGACTTCGTGATTCACCCACCTCAGCCTCCCAAAGCCCTGGGAATACAAGTGTGAGCCACCATGCCTGGCCGTGCCCCCCTGTTTCTGTAGGTTGCCTCTTTTACCACCTGTTGAGTCTCTCTTGGATTAAACTCTCTTTTTATTTTATTTTACTGAGCTTGATTTTATTTGAGAATTGGTTATGAGAGGTCTTTCCCTCTTCTGGTTATGAGATCTCCTGTTTAAAAAGGGTTTTTTCCCCTCCTGGTTACAGGGACTTTTCCCCACTGGAGAAGAGTTATCATCTTTCTTGGTAAGTATGTGCTTTATACTCCAATTCATTTGCACACTTAGAATTTAATTTGGCTTTTGTGTATTCGGCATTAAACCTAATCACCTAGATAAATTTATTTACAAATGGGCTCTCAAAGTTCAAAGGCATGCCAATATAGCTCCCAGCTCTGGGACCCCAGCTGGTAACATATACAGACATTGTGGAGATCATTCAAAGAGTCTGTTTTTCTGAAAAGTAAACTAAAAAAAAAAAAAAAATCACACCTATAAAATCATACAGTCCAAATAGGACACATATCTCAATCGATATCTCAAGGCTCCAAAACACATTCAGGACTCAAAGACTGTCTCTGAGCTAGCTGAGAGTTTCCGGTCCAAAGCCTTTCCCTTCCCTTCCTACACCTCCTCCTCTTTATCTTTCTCTAAGCTAAGCTCTCTCTCCAAAACTCCTCAGCTATTCTGTCATACTGACTATTTAAGTAAAGACACTTGGAAACCAGAAGATAACAAAGAAAATCATTTTGACCTTTGCGGTATTTATTAAAAGCAAAAGATCAAATTCCCATGTAAAAGACACTTCCTCTGTACTAAAAGGAAAGGCAAACTCTTATCTTTGAGGAAAAGGGATTGAGACCAAGAGAATACTGCACAGACCTTCTTAGAATAACTCTTAACCTTTTGAGCCTCTTCACATAATTCAGTCACATTTTCAGCGTTAACAATTCTTTTTCAATCCAGTGTGTTGGTCACTGACTCAAACTGCTTTACCCAAAACGTGCTTCACAGCCTCCATAAGATGACATATTATGGCAAATAAAAAACACAAACCACCTTCCAAACTATAGCTTTTTACAGTTTTACAGTTTCTACTTAATTTCAAGTTGAAAATGCTATCTTCTTCATTTAAAATGATAATTTCATTTCTCAAGATAGAATTTTCCTCTTCCAGCTTTTCAGATTCATATCTCCAGTGTTAGGTATTCAGCTTTTTACACATCTCACTACATGTGATTTACAGGTCATGCATTGTTACTTTCTGTGCTTCTTCCGTCTCTTTTTTTTTTTTTTTTTTTGGAGGTGGGGATGGAGGCTCTCTCTGTCGCCCAGACTGGAGTGCAGTGGTGCAATCTTGGCTCACTGCAACCTCCGCCGCCCGTATTCAAGTGATTCTTGTGCCTCAGCCTCCCAAGTAGCTGGAATTAGAGGCATCCACCATCACATCCTGCTAATTTTTGTATTTTTAGTAGAGACAGGTTTTGCCATGTTGGCCAGGCTGGTCTCAAACTCCTGACCTCAGGTGATCCACCCGCCTCAGCCTCAGCAAAGTGCTGGGATTACAGGCGTGAGCCACCATGTCCAGCATATATTTAACTTTTTATGAAACTGCCCAACTCTTTTCCAAAGTAGCTGCACTTAGACCTCCATGAATGTCTGATTTAGTGCCAGCAATCTCTAAGCCTCCTCTCCCCGCTGTGTCTGTTGCCTCCTGCACAATCCTAACAAGGCTCACTTTACCCCCACTTCCCATGTGTCAATTTAGAGACTCCCAGGCCAACCGCACGTGAAGAACAGGAATCACTACAAGCCATGCTGAGGCTATCTCCCAGGAGGAAATGGCTCATTAGAAATCATTAAAGCAATAAAATATCTATGCAGCTGTTCCTGCAAAGTGCATGAACACAAATGGAGGTATCTTCAATTGTACAACAAAGATTCAACACTCCCTACAACTATGTGGATCTTCCAACGAGGAAAGGAAGATCTTAAATAAACTCCCAGTGCCAACAGTCTTAAAGCGGATGCCAGCTCTGGCTTCACTCCATTACAGCAATTTGAATGGGGGTAACTATGGGATTCAGGATGACAATGCCTGCGGCTTTCATAATCATAAGCAATAGGAAATTACTCCACAATTCCTGGAGGCAAAGGGATACTGATTTTTAGTCAGTTTTGTAATAGTTTGTCAACTCAATAGTTTCTCAAATGTAATTTTTTTTTTTTTTTTTTTTGAGACAGAGTCTCACTCTGTCACCCAGGCTGGAGTGCAGTGGCATGATCTCAGCTCACAGCAACTCCGCCTCCCGGGCTCAAGCAATTCTCCTGCCTCAGCCTCCCAAGTAGCTGGGATTACAGGCGGCTGCCACCATACCCTGCTAATTTTTGTATTTTTAGTAGAGACGAGGTTTCACTATGTTGGCCAGAATGGTCTCGAACTCCTGACCTCAAGTGATTCACCTGCCCCGGCCTCCCAAAGTGCTGGGATTACAGGTGTGAGCCACCGCGCCCAGCCTCAAATGTAATTTGTAATAGTTTCTCAAATGTAAAACTTTGCCTCAAGGTCTTAGGGCTATCCATAGATTCATAAGGAGTAGACAAAACTCCTGTGCACTACACTGGCTATGCACTCCCCCTGTTCTAAAACTTCTTATCCTCCTCTAACCCTACCCCAGGACTTCCTGCCTATGTGAGTAATAAAACTTTCTGTGATCCCACTAAAGAACCACTGTCAGGAGCTTCGGCAGTAGAAGCTAACACCTTGGGAGGAAGCCTTCTCCATGTCACGGTGGCATTGCTACAAAAGCCATTATAAAAGGCATGGAGTTGTGTCTTATTGTGGTTTTGGTTTGCATTTCCCTAATGATTAATGATGTAGAACCTGTTGTCACATGCTTATTAGCCATGTGTCTATCTTCTTTGCTGAAGATAGGTCTTCACATCTGCCCATTTTTAAACTGGGGTTGTCTTGTTAATTGAGTTGCAAGAGTTCATTACATATTCTGGATACAAGTCTTTTATTGGATGTATGATATACAAATATCTTCTCTCAGTGGATGGCTTATCTTTTTATATTCTGAATGGTGTCTGTTGAAGCACAAAGTTTTTTTTAATTTAGGAAAAATATAATTTATCAGATTTTTCTTTTATTGATTATGCTTTTGGTTCCACATCTAAGAACTCTACCTGATCCAAGGTTCTAAAATTTTTCTTGTATGTTTTGTTTTGGACATTTTATGTCTGTAGCTTTTGTCTATGATCCATGTGGAAACGATTCTTCTGTGTATGGTGTAAGGTAAGCATCTAAACTTTATTTATTTATTTATTTATTTGTGATGGAGTTTCGCTCTTATTTCCCAGGCTGGAGTGCAATGGCGTGAGCTCAGCTGATTGCAACCTCCGCCTCCCAGGTACAAGTGATTCTCCTGTCTCAGCCTCCCAAGTAGCTCGGATTACAGGCATGCGCCACCATGCCTGGCTAATTTTTTTGTATTTAGTAGAGACGGGGTTTCACCATGTTAGGCTGGTCGTGAACTCCTGACCTCCGGTGATCCACCTGCCTCAGCCTCCCAAAGTGCTGGGATTACAGGCGTGCACCACCACACCCGGCCCCTGGATCTAAACTTGTCTTTTTGCTTATAGAGATCCCATTGTGCCAGCACCATTTGTTGAAAACTATCCTTGCTCCACCATCTGGAAGTCCCACCTCTAAATTTGTTAATTAATTTAATTAAGTTTCATTTGAAAGAATTTGTCAAACTCAATGAAATTACATTTATTAAAAAGACTTATCTGAAAGTTCCACATTTGAAATTGGCCCCTAAACACAAGCTCTAATTTTTATTGTTTTTATAGTAAAGATGATATAAAACAATTTTTTTTTTTTTTTGAGATACAGTCTTGCTCTGTCACCCAGGCTGGAGTGCAGTGGCATGATCTGGGCTCACTGCAACCTTCACCTCCCAGGTTCAAGTAATTCTCCTGCCTCAGCCTCCCAGGTAGCTGGGATTACAGGTGCCTGCCACCACACGTGGCTAATTTTTGTATTTTTAGTAGAGATGGGGTTTCCTCATGTTGGCCAGGCTGGTTTGAAACTCTTGACCTCGTGATCCACCTGCCTTGGCCTCCCGAAGTGCTGCGATTACAGGCGTGGGCCACTGCACCCGTCCAAAACAATCTTTTAAAATGTTATAATATGTGTCTCATTCTGCCAAAACACTCTTAAGGAAAATGGAAGAAACCTTATACAGTGGGCAATGTTTGGTAAATGCAATATTTTCCAGGTTGTTACAGCTTTTTCCAAGAAACCAGCCCAAGAAAGCAATATTACTACTCACATATGTGAGTAGTGATATACTACAAAATCAAAAAATTTATGTGAACACTTCTTAGCTTAGAATATGCCATTTTTCTTCAAAAGGATTGTCTAGCAGCAGCCCAGCATAAACCTGAGTAATACTAATTTCTGCCTTGGAGATGCATTTTTTTAAATCATTACTTTTCTAAAGTTACATTTCTATACAAAGTTTCCATTGATCTGTAGCTTTTCAAAGAGTGTTCAAAATCCTACAGAAGCGCGTGCTAGCATTGACTGAAGAGATATGTGATCATTAATCTCCAAATTGTTTATTTGAAAAAATTCTCCGAAGTACGAATATCATAAGACTTCATACCAGCTTATTATTCAAATTCTTTGTTAATATACAGTCTGCCTTTAAGAAATAATTATAGATATGGGTTTTCAACTCTGCAGGTTTAAATCATCCTCTTCCAATTAGAAAATTTTATTTTATATGCTCACACTTAAGCACACAACTATAAACTCAGGCTATTTTGTCACGTAAATCTCACTATCTGTCTATCGTGTAATACAGCATGGTAAAGTGCACCTCCAAAAACCTAGACAAGGCAACAAAACTCAAATCCCAAAAAGCTGCTGTTCTAGATTATAATTGGGGTACAGTGGTGAAAAAGATAGACAAGGCTCTGACCTCCCAGAACTACAATCTATTGCATGTATAATATTCCCTAGATATAGGAAGCATAAATACTTTGGTATACCCAAAGTGAACATGGTGTGTTGGATGGACTCCCAGCTCAAAAACACAAAAATATGCCCACAACTTAATGTTCAAACAGTAAAGCAACATTGGCAAATGTAAATATGTAGGATATAGGTGTCCTCCTGAAATAGCAAAGTACCAACAATATTATAAAATACATATTATAGACTTAGAAGATACCTGGCAAACACCAGGTTTTGGAATCACACATTTATTTTATAGAGTTAGGAAATAAGGGGATATAATCTCAAAAAAAAGAATAAGTGGAATCCAAATACAGCTTGTAAAGACAGCATTCCAACAGAGGTTCCAGCAACCAGTGAGAGACTTTAATCATTTGCAAAATTAATCGTCTCTTTACAACCTCAATTTCTTGGAATGCTGCATTTAAAAATTATGCAGTAGAGAATTTTGGTGTATTTTACAATAACAACAATAACTAGCAAGATAACAAAAATTGTTTTACAATAACTGCAAAAGCACAGGTTGTGCCCTATAAAATTATCTTTAGAAATAATTATGCTCATGGATATGAATGTTCCCGAGAATTAATGACTGATTATCTACAGCATGTACAAATCATTCTTAGTACTTGGTGAAAAATCATAATAAATTTGTTTAAATCTGAGGATGTAGAAAAGATGGGCTTAGCTGCCCTGGACAAGCTAAACTCCTAAGTGTATACAGATAAATATACTACAGCAATGACCATCTTCTTAATGGCAAAGGAAGCTATAAAACAAGGCATGGGGGAAAAAAGAGCACCTTTCTCATGTTTATCAAAACACCAGTGGCTCTTTAAAGGGCTTCTCTTTTTGCCTCACAAATGAGAGATTACAGAACCCTCGCACCCTTAGATCACAGAACAGCTGAAGACTACTGACTCTAAAAGGAATCGCTGCACCTTGCGGAAGAGGGGATATATTTCTTTCCTTTTCTTCCTTTCATATCCCTTCTGCTGTAACCAAGCCTCTGGTCTCATTATTTCCAGCGTTAGCACCTAATAGGCCAAAATGTCTGTGTTTCTCTACAACCACCCCTCCAAAGATATCCTTCCTGCCCCCACTGGGCAGTCAGGTTTTTTTTCTTCTTTCACATTTATGCTAATGCCTGTTGCCTTAAAGGAAATGTCTAATAAGGAGACACTGAATTAATACACAAGACCAGACAACTCTACCCCACCAAGGAAGTCTTGATTTTTGTTGCAGGGAAACCACCTTTGCTTTGACATACGTGTGTAAACGGTATTGTCTGCCGAATGTTGCCTCTTGAGTCATAAAAAGAAATATCCCAGCCTCTTTGTTAAGAGAAGTGCTGTCAAGTAAGTAGTAGAGTTATATGAGTGAGCCAGAAAATAAAATTCCACCTCCAACAACCTCTGAAATGGGAGGTGGGTCATTCAGACACCATTTCTTCATGAACTGCTGCCCTGTTCTTCTACAGAGGAAAGGCAATAGCGGGGCATTTCCTTGTGTCCTTCAAGCTCTCCCTGGCTCTCCTGTCCATGTGAAAAGACACCCATAGAAGCTCAAGGGTGACTGCAGCCCATACTCTGTGGCCCTCTACCTGGGTCAGCTGCCCCGGACAATTGCACCTGATAGCTTTTCCACAGCACAGCAGCCAGAGAGGTGACAGAGAAGGAAAGCACTGAAAAATGTCAACCTGGGAAGCAAATGTGAAACCCATTTCCAAACAGGGAAGGCAAGGAGAAAAGCAAGTCACATCCGAACAGAGATGGGGGAAAACCCTTCTGAGTCTTAAAAGAGAAGGATTGCAATTAAGATGGAATTAGGAAGTAGAAAAAGAAGCAGAATGCAAGATTTAAAGCCTATTTCAAAGCCTTTCAGAAACCAGACTCAAGGCAACTTTAAAGCATTGTGAATTTTTAAAATCAGAACACATATTAGTATGATTACTTCAAAAAGCAAAGACACAACAGTGAAAAAGCTTTTATTGCTCTCGGAAGTAAAATCCAATAGCCTTCACCAATTTGGAGCATGGGGTGGAGAGGAAAGGGGTAAAAGGGTAAAAATCAAGTGTTCTAGAGTTAGGTTTAGTTTTCTTTTTTCAAGCTCTAGTTCACACTCATCTTGAATTTTCTGAAGCCTGTAGTTATGATCCCATTGTGAACATATACAACAAAAAATGTCAAATAAAACATTATTACAACTTTCAATATAAGACAGCAGAAAGTAAACAGTGCCTGATTTTCTCTCTTCCAGACTATTTACATTCTTACAAACAGACACAAGTCTACACAAAATGACAAGCGCACATTTCGGTGGCAACAGATCAGCTGCTTCAGAAATTTATTTGGCTTGGGGAAGAGATATTATTAACAAGAGCAAATATGGAACCACTCTGAGGAATTACCAGCAGCTGATGTAAATTTTCACCTCAGAAACAGACCAGGTCCAGGGAGAAAAAACTAGAGAGGGTTTGATTCTCCTCCCACCATCTGCCTTTCTTTTCCAAAGAATAGAGAGCCTGCCCCAACTGGAAAATCAGGTAGCTTCTCCCACACAGGAAGGGATCTGCTGCCTGAGGCAGAAAGGGCTGCTTGGGTGCCTCTGTCTCCAGTGCCCCTTCATTTCTCTCTTCCTACATCCTCTTGAGATTACATATTGATTACATTATATTCTATTGTATTGTATTACATAATACAGAAACACTGAAAGAATGAAAGGAAACGGGAAAGGGAGCCAAGGGAAAGGGAGCCAATCGGCGTTTGCACCCTGAGGATAGGAAGAGGGTGGTGGAGACTGGGACAGCACGGTAGACCCAGGCGTCCCAGGGTTTTAGATGACATTTGTCCCGTACCATTCTTGGCAGCAGCGGCAGGTGAGGGTGACCAGGATCACCTAGGAATACATGTACTTCTGACAGTCATGAAACCAAGGCACGAGAGCAAGAGATAGCTTTGGGGTCTGGTATCCAAAAATTCAAATTAGTAAATTTCATATTATGTGTATTTTATCACAATTAAAAAAAAAAACTCAAGCTTTAAACATTCAGAGATTTGTTTAACGGGTATATGGCTCTGGTATCCATAATGCTGTAAAACGGGAAATCTTTTAGTCCCTGAGGTGGACAGCAAGAAGTCCTAAGTCCTCCAATCTGATAAGCACAGTGGGACAGAGGACTCCTCACTTGAGGACATCTAGTTTGAAAACAAACAAAAAAAATCACAAAACTTCTGAAAATATTCTATAATGCAAAATGCAGAGAAAAATCCTACTTTTGAAAAACAGTTAACTACAAGAAAGAGGAAATCTTTAGAAAACATTCCCTTCGTGGACTCAATGAAATATAAGAAAACACAAAATAACAAATGGAAAGTGAGATGTAAAAGGCTAGTTAAATGCTTTCTGAGATGTAAACTTATACAGTAAGGTTCAGGCTGAGAGAAGAAAATAATTGTAAAGAATAAAAATGTAACCAATTTACTGTTTTTGATAGAGCACAACAGAGAAGTGACACTTCGGAAAAGTAATTCAGTAACATGGAAGACAAATTTGAGAAGCCGTCCCAGAAAGCAGAGGAAAAAGACAAAGCCAAAATCTGAAAGAGAAAGTTATTAACTTGGGGAGGGGATGGTGAAGAAAAGGCAGAATAAGAACTATGCGAGACAGAAAACAAAGATTCACTTCACAAAATAGAGGAAAAATGTCTACAAAGCTTTAAGAATAAAAAGAAAAAAAGGACTGGGCGCGGTGGCTCACGCTTGTAATCCTAGCACTTTCGGAGGCTGCAGCGGGTGAATCACCTGAGATCAGGAGTTCAAGACTAGCCTGGTCTCTACCAAAAATACAAAAAAAAAAAAAAAATTAGCCGACCATGGTGGCAGATGCTGCCAGTAATCCCAGCTACTTGGGAGGCTGAGGCAGGAGAATTGCTAGAACCCTGGGGGCGGAGGTTGCAGTGAGCCATGATAGCGCCATTACCGACTGTGTCTCAAAAAAAAAAAAAAAAAAAAAAGAATAGAGAAAAAAGAATAAAGCTGTGATCGAATAATAGAATATATGTATGAAAAATAAGAATTGTGGCCGGGAGCAGTGGCCCATGCCTGTAATGCCAGCACTTTCGGAGGCCGAGGGGGGCAGATCACGAGGTCAGGAGTTGGAGACCAGCTTGGCCAACATAGTGAAATCCCATCTCTACTAAAAATATAAAAATTAGCTAGGTGCAGTGGTGTGGGCCTGTAATCCCAGCTACTGAGGAGGCTGAGGCAGGAGAATTACTTGAACCCAGGAGGCGGAGGTTGCAGTGAGCTGAGATTGTGCCACTGCACTCCAGCCTGGGCAACGAGAGCAAAATTCCGTCTCAAAAGAAAAAAACAAAAAGAATTGTGTCCTTAAAAGAAAATAAAAGCTTTCATGAACCACTAAAAGAAAAAAAGTGCCCTCAAATATCTAAAGTTTCATGACTATAATCCATATTCCAATACTAAAAATATTAGACTTACGCAAATAAATACTAAGCTTATGACCAAGAAGGAAATAAAGAACAAAGAACTGAAGAAACGAGGAGGGGATCATTTAAAATGATAAATTCCAAGCAATGAAAAGATAATCTAAATAGTACTAGGTTGTTAAGCAATAACTCAATTCAAATCAAAAAATAATTTTCATAGGAAAAAGTGTATAATAAAATAATAATTACTAACTAAAAAGCCCACCCCTTTGCCACATGACCCCAAAAACTATATAGATTAATTTAACTAATATTAAAATTTAAAAAAACTTTTTTTTGAGACAGAGTCTTGCTCTGTCATCCAGGCTAGATTGCAGTGGAGCGATCTCGGCTCACTGCAATCTCCACCTCCCATGTTCAAGTGATTCTCATGCCTCATCCTCCTGAGTAGCTGGGATTACAGACACCTGCCACCACATCTGGCTAATTTTTGTATTTTTAGTAGAGACAAGAGTTTCACCAGGTTGGCTGGGCTGGTCTCAAACTTCTGACCTCAAGTGATCTACCTGCCTTGGCCTCCCAAAGTGCTGGGATTATAGGTGTGAGCCACTGTGCCTGGCCTAGTTTGAGGATTTCTAATTACCTTTAGCAATTAGCAAGTAGAGGCCAAAGTCCTTCTGCAGAGAAAAAGGACCACAGGAAAGGGAGAGAAAGGCCATTAAGATAAATAGCAGGCGAACCTCTATAGGAAAACAGAGACATGAAGGTGAGGTCCCCCGTCTCTGGTAAACTCATGGTTCAGTCATCCCAGATGGGCCAATGAAACAGACACAAACTAACCAGGACATTCAAAGAATAACAGCAGCTGCTGTCCAGGACATCACAGCCAGCCACACAATCCCAAATCATCACCACAGATGTTTAAAGCCAAAGTGGACAGCTGCCATCAAAAGGTGCCAAATCATAGCCAAGACATGGATGTTCCCATGGAACTCCAAATTAGCTAGTTAGACAAGCTTGTGTGGGCCATTTCATTAATCTCCCAATAATTCAACCCCTCATTTCTAATGATTGGATATTTGGGTACTCACTTATGGCATAATGGCAGAGTTTGTTTTTTGGGTTTTTTTTTTTTTTGAGATGGAGTCTCGCTCTGTCGCCCAGGCTGGAGTGCAGTGGCGCAATCTTGGCTCACTCCAAGCTCTGCCTCCTGGGTTCACTCAATTCTCCCACCTCAGCCTCCCTAGTAGCTGGGACTACAGGTGCCCACCACCATGCCAGGCTAATTTTTTGTATTTTTTTTTTTTTTAGTAGAGACAGGGTTTCACCATTCACGGGATGGTCTCGATCTCCTGACCTTGTGATCTGCCTGCCTCGGCCTCCCAAAGTGCTGGGATTACAGGCGTGAGCCACCGCACCTGGACAGCAGGGTCTTACTGAGATTCTTTCATAATCAAAATGAAATTAATATTATTTAAGAAAATAATATTTTAGAATAAAATATTCAAAGTCTTCACCTAAATGACTCTAAAGATAAAAAGTTCTATAATGTAATTGTAAATAGTTTAGAATGTATTTTTAAACATCTAAACATTATGTATAGAAACTGAAGAAATGAGTCTAAAGCTGCATTCAATGGAAAATTCATAGTATTAAATATTTTTGTTACAAAAAAGGAAAAATAAATCAAGTATTCATTTCAAGATATTAAGTTGAAAAAATAGAATATTTTAAAAGATAAAAGTACCACAAAAGAAACAGAACATGGAAATATATATAAATTGAGAAATAAATCCAAGAGCTGGTTATTTAAAGAACAAGAAAGCCAATGAAAAACTTTGACAAAGCTTATTAGCAAGAGAAAGGATCCGTTGTAATGGGGTGATATTTTGAAAACTACTAGTTTATTTTTCTCTTTTGTCTTTCTGAGTATATGACCTTACCCTAGCCCACTTGAAACATCTTTGCAGGGAGGAAGAAGAGATTAAGACTTTTTCCTGAAAGAATGCAAAAAGAGAAGATAAGGTAATAATCCACTTTAGACAAGTAAAATAGAATTTTCTGCAGCCTCAAGAGAATATATTCCAAATTCTTTTCATTCGCCCACTTTAGCACATTAACCATCTTACCTGGAAGACACAACTCCTTGAATTTTCCCAATCCTTTTCCTCTAGTCCCCACAATTTATCATTAAGGCTTGAGTTTGAGTTAGACCTGGAAGTTTGCATCAGGGCGAATAGAATATGAAACAGAGGGAAACCTGCAAATTTCTGGAACTGAGTCAGTAGGAGCAGAAGAGAAAAAAAGAGGAAAGTTTTGGCTCAGAGAGGGAGAAAGATGGGGGCAGTAAAAAGCTAGTGACAAGAGTAATAACAAGGACAAAACAGCTTTGCTTCCTCCTCCAATTAGGATTTTGAAATAGATCACTTCTTGGGCAGTCCTCCATCCTGAGATAACTAAGAGTAGGGTCACATCTACTTGGTGGAGCAAGTAGAGGGAGGCCGTGATATTTAGTTTTCTGAACCGATTTTGGTTCTTATATGTTTAGATGAGGCCCAGAAATAGGTGAGAGGCTGGCTGTGGAGCTAGCTAGCAACAGCTGAGTGAGTAGCATCATAGCAAATGTCACAGAGAGACAACCCAAGATAGGACCAAAAGAGAAACTTTGCTAGATCCCTGAAAGGTAACATCAGTAGGATCTCAGGTGAGGCCAAGACTAGCCAGGAGCACCAGCAGGTGCAACACCTGAGGGAAAAGAAAGCCACAGGCTGCAGATCTTATCATTGGCTCTCAACAGGGTGCCTGGCCACGAGATGGAAAAGAATCAACATCACCCTGTAGATTAGATGGAAAAGATACCATGATCATGAGCTCCAACTCTTGACTGCTGCATCACCTAAGGTCCCCTCCCTAATATACTTGGATGTCATCTTTTTCTTTTTTTCTTTTGAGACAGAGCCTTGGCCTGCCACCCAGGCTGGAGTGCAGTGTCATGATCTTGGCTCACTGCAACCGCCCCTTCGTGGGTTCAAGCAATTCTTGCCTCTCAGCCTCCTGAGTAGCTGGGACTACAGGTGCACACCCTCACACCCAGCTAATTTTTGTATCCTTTAGTAGAGACAGGGTTTCATCATGTTGGTCAGGCTAGTCTTGAACTCCTAACTTCAAGTGATCCACCCGCGTCTGCCTCCCAAAGTGCTGGGATTACAGGCGTGAGCCTCCGTGCTTGGCCTACTTGGATGGCATCTTAAAGTGAGATGAGATGGTAGGAGCAATCCGAGAGCCTGGGTATTTTTCTTCAGAAAGAACAAATATTGTCAGAAAGCGTCTCTTCAATTGTCACCTCTAAGCTTTTGCCTGGATTGAATATTTGAACACGCACACACACATAAACACACACACACACCATCTTTCCCAGCACCTATGGCAGGCAACACAGTGGGAGATTAAACGTGTAGGATTCTGGATTCTCCTGGCCTGGGTTTCACTCCGGGCTCTACAATGTGTTAAGTCTGTGACTGTGGGCAATTTACTTAATCTTTTTGCCTCGATTTGCCCCTCTATAAAAATTAGGATAACAATAGTTTCTCTCAGTATTTCTTAAGGATTCAATGAATTAAATGTAAAGTGCTTATTCCCAACAGCAAAGTCATGGAATCAATCTAAGTGTCCCTCAACAGAGGACTGGATAAAGAAAATGTGGCATATATATACCACATACTACAACTCAGCCATAAAAAAGAAGAATTTAATGTCTTGTGCAGCAACAGGGATGGAACTGGAGGCCATTCTCTTACATGAAATAACTCAGAAACAGAAAGTCAAATACCACATGTTCTCATAAATAGGAGCTAAATAATGTGTACATATAGACATAGATTGTGGAATAATAAACACTGGAGACACAGAAAGGTGGGAGAGTGAGAGTAAGCAGAGAGCTGAGAAATTATCCATTGGGTACAATGAGTACACCCTATTTGGGTGATGGTTGCACTAAAATGCTGACGTCACCACAAGGCAATATATCCATGTAACAAAAATGCCCTTTACCCCCTAAACCTATTTTGAATAATTTTTAAATTAAAAATGTCAGGTGCTTAGATCAGTGTCTGGCCCATAAGAAGAGTTCATTAAGTGTTGGATATCCTTATTCCTACCAGCATCATTGTCATTAGGCTCATGTGGGAAGATCAGACCAGCTCCAGAAAAATGAAGAAATTACAATTTCTCTATACAACCAAGTAGTATGGTGGATTAAAACTTGCACCCCTGCTCCATAAATAACCAAAATCATAAATGATAAAGGGGACATAAAATAAAACATAAAGAGGCTTTTACAAACACAGAAGAATGGTATAAATTTTAAAAAGCTTAATAAAATGGGCCATATTCAGAATTATGAGTTACTTATATTAGCCCAAGAAGTAGGCGAAGTAGAAAAGAAGTGTCAAAAGAAAGTGAAAAATTCATCAAAGAATTACCTCTAAAAATGACCTGAGATCAAACCATTTAATGAGTACATTCTTTCAAACTTTTCCAAAGGGTTAACCCTCGAATGGGTAATAGCCACAGGACTTGGGAAAAGATGGAATGATTCTCAGTTCATCAAGAAAGCTAGACTACCTATAGTACACCAACCTGAGTAGAATAAAACTATAGACACTATTTTTCTCAAAAGCTTTTGTTACTCCAGGAGGTCCTAGTGCCTCTAATATGCTGTGAAATTCCAATGAGGGGGTGGCAGGCAGTGGTATTCCTCACTTCAGGGTTTATGCAGCCACTTCCAGACCCTTCTTAGAGCCGTGCTAGAGCTTCCTGGAGTCATACCATCAGAAGATTAAGGTGGATCCAAGAGCCAAGAACATACAGAAGCATACGCAGAAGAAAAGGGATTTGCAAGAGATAAAAAGAAGAAAAGAGACTATACAAGATTGCAATCATAATAGCAAGGCTACGGCAGGAAGCATTACATTCTGCTTGTGAAAATGTAAACTGATTCAACCCTTCGAGGAAGCAACTGACAATGTGACTTAGAATCTAAAGAGTACATACTCTTTGACTTAATAATCTCAACTCCTATCCGTCCATCTTGGGTAATTAATTTGAAATGAAGATAAAGATTTACATACAAGGATGCACTTCATAGAATTACTGATGGCAGACAAAATAAACAGAAACAAGAAGCAACCTAAATGTCTGAAAATGGAAACTATTAAATAGATTATGGCACGTTCAGATAATAAGTTATGCAACAATCCAAAGCAATGTTTTTGTTGGGGGAGAGGAATGTAATGACAGGTATAGGTCTAGGATTTTTAGAAAAAAGTCAGAACATAAACTATAATAATAATCTAAGTTATATTTTTTAAATATATGTATATAGAAAAGACTACTGGAAGAAATATAGATCAAAACCACCCTGAATATTGTCTCTGAGAGGTAAGGACTCTGAATGAATAACATTTTCTTGTATACAGTTCTATTTTCTAACTTCCTGCACAAAGCTGTATTACTTTTACAATCAGAAAAAAAAAACAATTACTGCCTATGAATAAATACACATATGAATTATAAGAAAAAAAAATTTAAGCCTCCAATCACTAAGGACAAAATCATTCCTAGCACGCAGAAGAAACCTGAATCTTAACACCAGTGCACTTTAAAGCATAGAAAACAAAAAGCAAACCAACCAAATCCCTCCATAAAGACGGGCTGAGCTGCTTCTCTCGAAAGGTGGCGGGATCGGGGGCGGGGCGGGAGGTGGTTTCAACACACCATTGTCGAGAGGAAAACTCGGCACCCATTTTTCAAATGCAGCTGTTGGAGGATCCCCCTTGATTCAAAGACCATTCACATCGAGGCTTAGAGGGTCGAGGGAGTGTGAAGAGTGCCCCCCCCACCCCGTCGCGCCCTCTCCAAACACGCGCACTCTCACACTCAATCGTGCCGTCCCAGCCTGCCTAGTCCCAGCGAGTCCAAGCCGGTGCAGCCGCGCCCCATGCCCGGATCGCAGCCCCGAGCCCCAGTCCGCCCGCGCTGGGCGCCGCCGTACCTGTTCGTGGCGCGCGGTACCGCGGTCGCCGGGTTCCGGAGCGTCCTCAGTGCTGCGGGTGTGCCGTGGGTGGCCTCCCTGCTTTCCTCCACCAGGATCCTGCACAGCCGGGGAGAAAACTTAAGTTGCTACACCCCGCCGGGAGCCGTTGGCTGACAGGCTGGGAGTCGCGTTCCTTGCCTGGCAGGGAGATCTCGCGCTCCCCGGCTCCCAGGCCAGGTCCCCAGCCCCAGAGTTGGAAGAGCCTTAGGGCGGGAAGGAAGGGACAGCAAGGACCAGAATGGGGAGCCCGGGATCCTGATGGGGAACCCGACGGCAGATCCCGCTCCACAGCTGCCTAGCCCACAGCGATGCGCGCTAGAGTCCCCGCAGCCCTGACCTGTCCCTCTGCTCCCCAGCCGATGTCCACCGGTCCGAGGGTCGCCTCCCTGCGACCCCCTCCCCCACTCCACTTTCAGGCCGTCGCCGCCCGTGGGCTGCTCCTCGCCGCGGCCAAAAGTCTCCGCTACCGAGGGGAAGCGATGGGCGGCTTGGAGGTCCGGGGGCGCCAGGCGGGGCGAGCGGCGGGCGGGTGGGTGGGTTACCTGGCGCGGGCGGGCGCGTCTGCCGGGCACCAGAGCAGGCGCAGCAGCAGCAGCAGCAGCAGGCTGGCGAGCAAGGCGAGTGGCGCGTCCCCCGGCCGCATCCTGAGCCACAGGCGCCGCCGCCACCGCTGCTGCCGGGGCGAAGCGCAGCCTGGGCGGCCCCGACTCGCGGCTCCCGCCGCCGCCGCCACCGCAGCCGTGGCCGCAGCCCCGCGCACCCACAGCGTTCACAGGCGGCAGCGAGGGGCGGCCCGCAGCCCACCCGGCAATCTCCGCGGCGGGCGGAGAAGAAGCCGCGTCCGGGCTCGCTCCGGGCTCCCGGCCCCGGCCCGCGGAGCGCCGCGATCGGCCGGCAGATGACGATTCGCCGAGCTCGCCGCCTGTCCTCCCGGAGGCGCTCCGAGCTGCTGCGGGCTCCGGTCGCCGCTGCCACTGCTGCTGCCGCCGCCGCCGCGCGGGGTCACCTGAAGGTTGGGGCGCGGAAGCTCAACTCCGTGCTGATTGGGCTCCAACTTTTCTGCTCCCTCGCCTCGTCCCGAGTGCCCGCGTGTCCCCCGGAAGCCCACGCAGACCACCCAGCCACACCACAACTCTGGCTGCCGAGAGAGGAGAGGAGAAAGGGGCCGCTTCAAAAACTTTCAAAACTGCAGTCGCTCAGCTGGATCCTCCCACGCATGAAGAAAGCTAGGGACTGGGGAATTGCTGGGTGGATCATGACACTGAACAGAAGCAGTAACCTGTGCTTGCTTCAACCCAGATTCAGAGGGACAGTGAATTGGTATGAGGGGCTAGGAGACCTTTAGGCGTGAGCACATTACTACCCGGAGACCGGTTTAGCCCCTGCCGGTACTGCAAATAGTTTTATTGGAAAACCTCCATGCCCATGGCTTTGTATTATCAGTGACTGCATATGGCTGTATGATCTAGGGCTGCAAGGGCAGAATTGAGTAGTGATGACAGAGGTGGCAAAGCCCACAGGGCCTGAAATATTTACCATTTGAAGCTTTCCAGAAAAAGTTTGCATACTGCTCTTAAATAAGCAAGAGGCCATTACCTTGAGGCTGTCCCTGTACATTTGAGTTCCCACCTAACAATGGAAACCTACATTAGGCTGTAATGAACAGCAGGCTACTGGCCAATCACAGGCAACCAACTCATTATACCAGGCCCCACAAGGCAGCCTGTGTAGCTATCGCCCATCAGTTTCTCCACTGTGTTTCTGAGTTTGGCCTATCAGGCTTTGCTGCTCACACCACGGGGTGGACCTCACTGGACCTCCTCTGGTTGTGAGTGCTGCCAAATTCATGAATCCTTTGCTCAACTAAACTGTGCTAAATTTAATTTTTCTGATGTTTTTCTTTTAACACTGCTATGGGCTGAATGTTTGTGTCTCTACAAAATTCGTATGTTGAAACCCAAATCCCTAATCTAATGTGGTGGTATCTGGAGGTGGGGCCTTTCGTACCTGATTAGTTCATGGGGTGGAGGCTTCCTGGTGGAATTAGTTCCCTCATAAGAGCAGGCAGCAGGGAATTTGCCTCCTCTCTCTCTGCTCTGTGCAGTGTAAAGACACAGCAAGAGGGCAGCTTTCTGCCAAGCAGGAAGAGGACCCTCACCAGAACTTGATCATGCTGGCACTCTGATCTTGGGTTTCTTACCCTCCAGAACTGTGAAAAATAAATTTCTGTTCTTTCGGTCACCCAGCCTATGGTATCCTTCTTATGGCAGCCGGAACTAAACCACGGTCTAGATCATATTGGTTAGTATCTCATTTATGAGTATCTCATCTGCTGCAGGAGAGTGATCCAATGATACTATGAAACAGACTGGCTCTCTAATTATTTATTTAGAAGTGGGTCTCAACTCTTTATGCCCTAAACTATCCTGACTGCCCAAGCCCCCACTTAGCCACTTCCCTAGGTTTTAATTCCATTGTGGTTATATGCAGGCTTATAAAACTATTCACTCTTACTTTTGTATAGTTTTGAGATTTTTCCAAATGCAACCCTTGGATTCCACCATCTTGGGAGTACCTGGATAAGATCTTTTGAAATGACTTCAATTTTGAAAAGGCTTTCATGAGTTAACTTTCCCAAGCAACAAAAATATGATATTTCAACTGACATCTCCTAGAAGCATATGGTCTTCACCTGAAAGAGGCCAAAGTGAGAGCCATTTGGGAGCAACCAGGCCAGACAGCTAAATAAAGCTGTCACCAAAGATTCCATCACACGAAAATGTATATCAGGGAAAGAGATACCAGTATCCCTAGTCTCTTTCTGCTAATTCCGGATTTACTCTAAAAACATCTTGTTAAATACAAAACAGAAGTTTGCACATAATAATTGAACAATAAATGTTTGGTCAATGAATAAAAACACATAAGAACTACTGTTATTTTTAAAGAGAAAATGGAGCAAAAAAACTAAAAATAAATATGACTAGGTATATGATTTCCTTCTATAGCTCATCACTGCTGTTAATATATGTACTAATCAAATAAAAATAGGCTTCTACTTTTATATAAGACTAATATTTATAGGGTTTCAGTTGCTTCATCTGAGTATGACATAAAGTAATGCTATATTCAGGTAGTGATAAAATAATATAGTAATCTAATTCTACATATTTCAAAGTTTAAGCAGTTTGTTAAATAAGTAGAATATGGCACAATTATCTAGAAAATGAAGAGTTGCCTGAATTTGAAAGATATCCCAATTTTTATCTCAGTGCAGAAAATTGTGCAGAAAACTAATGCTGAACATGGTTTGCAGAAAAAGAAAAAGGCATTATTGTATCAGCCAGGAAGCTGCAATTTCACCTAATTTACTAAAGTTTAATATTTCAGCACAGCTGGGCTCAAGGCAACAGCAGAAGAGTCAGCCTGGCACTGGGTTCCCTAAACACCCTTGCTGTAAATGAAGTTACTTTTTATCAAGCCAATGGCTATCAGCAGGGGACTCACAAAAGCCCATTTTAATTGGAAAACGAAGTGTAAATTTGCAATGGGAATTCTGAGCCCACTGTTAAAATTTGACAGTAGGGAACTTTACCACAAGCTTTCTAATTTAAGACCTGGGTGGGTAAGATATGAATTATCTTGTCCTTGAGAGAGAAAGAAACCTGACAAGAACATGATACCTTAACATTATTAGCCATAGAACCACTACTGGAAAAGTGTGGATTTGGTAGCTTCACATTTGCAGGCTTGACTTGCAACCCTAAAGGTCTATGCCATGTAGTAATTTGAAATGCTGCTGAGGCCAGGAATTGAAACGTAAACTCAGGTTGACATCCAGATGCTGCCCCCAAGCTTGTGATAAGTGGCGAGCCTACCTCACTCACCCAGTCCACTCCACATGGGCCTCTCATTTGGTCTTTGTTATTCTTTATTCATCATCATGAATCTCCTTACCTTCATAAAATAACTTTTAAAAAATGTTTGGTAAGTTTTGATATATAAAAAGTCTCCAGGCCTATGGAAATCTTGAAAGTTGAAGTTTCTGATTTGGAGTGTAAGGTTTCTTACTCAGCTGACAAGTGACTTTCCACAAAAAAGATGATTCAGGGGAAAGCTAGAAACGTGTAAGATTTCCATAAGTGTGGATTTGGGCATTCAGAAAGATGAATCACAAATATCAAGTGTCTACTTGACATTTGATATATACATAATATGTATGTATATACACTATATACATAGCATGCAATGTACAGAATATATACTGTGTATATACATATGTGTATACACATTATGTATACACACGTATTATGTATACTATTATGTATATATTATATACATAGTATATACTACGTATATATACATAATATATAATGTATATATACACACTAGATACATTATACTATATATGTATGTATATATACATTATCTTATGTATATTATATATACTATGCGTATACATTCCATATAATAATTATGCATATGCAAATTGTTATATAATATTTTGTATCTATATTATGTATAATATATTATATTGTATATATACATGATTATATATTATGTATATAATATAAATGTATAAACTATATATAAATATATTTGTTTACATAGTGTGTATATATAGTGATATCTGTAATATATCTACATAATTTTTTTCTTTATAGTGAAGATTCTTACTGATATATAACAGTGAATGAGTGTACATCAATATGCTATACCTCTATATAGATTATATGTGTATATACACACACTATATAAACAAATACGTGTATATAGAATGCATATACATGTATACTATGTATAAACACACTATACACATAGTAGATACAAATATATCTCACTGGTATATATGAACATCTTCAATATAAGGTAAAAAAGGAATGCTGTGAGAAATGCACAAAAAATTGATGCACCAAAGACTCTTCTTCATTCGGGAGACATTTTTACCTCTCTGTTTAGAAAGATGATTTCTGATGTTTCAGACTGCTTGATTGGTTTTTGTAACACTAAAGATTTGTGAGGACTACAGGACAATAGGCCATTTATAACATTAAACTATACCTTGGGGAGAACGTTTATAAGACTGTGATAACCAAGACTACATATTTTCAATAAATCATAGGATATAAATAAAAGTAGAAATGACTTGAAGAAATCAATGACCTCAGTATCTCTCCAAGTTTGTCTTATTACAGATTTTTGACCGCTGTTAGCTGAATATTAAAGAATGGGGGCCAGGCGCAGTGGCTCAGACCTGCAATCCCAGCACTTTGGGAGGCCAAGGTGGGCAGATTGCTTGAGCCCAGGAGTTCAAGATCAACCTGGGCAATATAGCAAAACCCCTCCTCTATAAAAAATACCAAAAGAAAAAAAAATTAGCAGGGCATGGTCATGCACACTTATGGTCCCTGCAACTCCAGAGGCAGAGGTGGGAGGATCACTTGAGCCCAGGAGGCGGAGGTTGCAGTGAGCTGAGATGGCACGGCTGTACTGCATCCTGGATGATGGAGTGAGGCTCTGTCTCAAAAAAAAAAAAAAAAAAGTAATTCTATGCATAAAGTAGTTTTAATGTAAAGAGTATAAAACTACAGGACAAAATATAAGAATTATTATTCACTTTATAAAATAGATTTTTAACATATAAACATTCAAATTTCCAAAATCCCTCTCTTTGGAATGCACTTAAAACACTATAAGGGACTAAAACAGGAAATGCACACTATTTATTAATATCTCAAGACTATAAAATGGCAACAATCCCATTTCACAAATTCCCTGCTGAAGGTGAACTAATTGGACAAGAATGCCAATTTCAAGACATGTCTCCTCTATTTATGATCTTATATTTGTGGGAAACAAGTAGAAAAGTTGGTTGGGTGTGGTGGCTCATGCCTGTAATCCCAATACTTTGGGAGGCCGAGGCAGGAGAACTGCTTGAGTCCAGGAGTTCAAGACAAACCTGGGCAACACAGCAAGACCCCATCTCTACAAAAAGTGTTTTTATTTTTTATTTATTTATTTTTTAATTAGTCAGGCGTAGTGGCTGGTGCCTGCAGTCCCAGCTACTTGGCAGGCAGAAGTGGGAAGATCGCTTGAGCCGGGGAAGCGGTGGTTGCAATGAGCCAAGATCATGCCACTGCAGTGCAGCCTGGGTGACAGAGAAAGACCGTCTCTTGAAAAAAAAAAAAAAAGTAGAAAAGTTTTTAAGGCCCTACGAATTCGCTATTTGAAAGAGCAAAGGCTAGGAGTAGACCACAGTAAAAACAAGTAGTAATCAGTGTAAATAGCCAGGGCTGCAAGATTAAAAAAGAGCTGGAGGCTAACATTTCTGTTTTCAGCAAATGTAGCGTTCTTGCCAGAGGCATGCTAGTTACCTAAAGATGCTGGTAAGAATGTTGTGGCTACTGACTAAAGTCAATTTACCAAGGAAAAATGAGTACCTGTTCTACCTATCTGTTTTTGAGTTACTGATTTTCACACGAAACTGGCCTCTCCCGGGGTCAGAATATCCTGCCTAATTCTACACCCTGTCAGACCAGGCAAAACTTCAGTTGTTTCAGCAGATTGAGGGGTGGAGAGTGAGCATGCAGAAATGATATGTCAAATTCTGTGAAATTTATTCCTCCCCTAACTTCTCTTCCCCACCTCTTCATTCCATATAACCTAAACTATAAACAGATAACTGAAAAAAAAAATTGACAGCCAGCCCATAATGCAAAACTAAGTTTCAACAAGTGCAAAAGAGAAAAGAAGGACTGCCAGAGAATTTCCATTTGCAATATTCCTAGCAAGCAGCAGAAAGGAACAGCCATGACTTATTTCAAAGATGACCAGATAGGAAAGGAAATTATGCAAAGGTTCTGGAAAATATAAGATAAAAGGAAAGAAGTGTAACCAGTAAAAAGGGAAGTGAAGAAAATGTGTTGGAAGAGACTTACTCCAGGAAACAGCAGAAAATTTAAGCAAGATCACTTCATACTCCCCAGGAAACTAAATATAATGTAAACACTATAATAGGAAAGTCCAATGAAAGAAAAACTGAAAAAGAGGTAGTAAGGCAATAGAGTATGTTGAGAAGTGAACTGACAACATTAAAGCAAAACAAAACAGAAAAATGTTGCAGAACTTAGAATATCTGGCAGAACTTTTATGGCAAAAATCTGAATCAATGTCAGATTGAACTGGTGACAATTGCAAAAAAAAAAAAGAAAACGCACACAGGAAAAGGACAGGGAAACTACACTGATCAAAAATATATATATGTATCAGAAACAGATTTTGTTTTTGGTGTTTTTTTTTTTTTTTTTTTGGGGGGGGGGGATGGAGTTTTCACTCTTTTGCCCAGGCTGGAGTGCAGTGGCATGATCTCAGCTCACTGCAACCTCTGCCTCCCAGGTTCAAGCAATTCTCTTGCCTCAGCCTCCTGAGTAGCTGGAACTATAGGTGTGGGCCATCATGCTAGGCTAATTTTTTTGTATTTTTAGTACAGACGGGGCTTCGCCATGTGGGCCAGGCTGGTCTCTAACTCCTGACCTCAAGTGATCCACCTGCCTCAGCGCTCCCAAAGTGCTGGGATTACAGGCATGAGCCACTGTGCCTGGCCCAAAGACAGATATTAAATATAAATCTATTTTTTCTTTTTAAGATGGAATCTCACTCTCTCGCCCAGGCCGCAGTGCAGTGGTGCAATCTTGGCTCACTGCAACCTCTGCCTCCCGGTTCAAGCGATTCTCCCGCCTCAGCCTCCTGAGTAGCTGGGATTACAGGCAAATGCCACCACGCCAGGCTAATTTTTGTATTTTTAGTAGAGACGGGGTTTCACCATGTTGGCCAGGCTGGTCTCGAATGCCTGACCTCGTGATCCGCTTGCCTCAGCTCCCAAAGTGCTGGCATTACAGGCATCAGCCACCACGCCTGGCCACATCTATTTTTTTTTATAGGTATTAGATGTTCTTTTTAAAAAGCATTACAATGAAACATTAAAAACACTTAGGACATAATAGAAGAAAACTTTCCTGAAGCAAAGGAACATGTGACTCTGCAACATTTCTTCTTGTTGTCTGAACTCACTATGTGAACTCATGGTGTTACAGACAAATTTAATAGAGAATGACTAACTTCATGACTTATTTGTTGCAGATATTATTCAAAGACAAAAGAATCCTAAGAACATCAAGAAAGAAGAAAAAGGTAAAGATTAACCTGGCTTCCAACTTCATCTCGGCAACTTTAAACAAAGGAACAAAATCATATTTACAGAGTTATTAAGCAGAAAAGATGTGGCTTACACATTCCATGCCCAGCCATGATGGTTTTCATGGGGAAAAGCAAATGTTTTTAATGATAAGATTTTCAAATACTTTCAAATATTTAAGAACTCAGAATATACAACCCTTACGTGTGTATCCTAAAAAAAGAAAAATCAACTTGAGCCATAGCCCGGCAATAAAACATGAATCAAAATAAGGACTTCACAATGAAGTCTTGTTCATAAATAATTCAGATGAGAAAATAAGCCACGTAAAAATAGAATTAAGTTTAAATATTAGAATTCCACAATATAAGTATAAGATTTTGTTTAAAAATAGCTAGGTAAATATGAAATAATACATTGAAGTAATAAATCTTGAAAGGAAAATTCCAGTTTATGGCAAATAGTGGAAAGGATAAAATAAGAAGGGAAATGATGCAGGTAGTAAAAGCGCGTTATTTCTTCATCTTTCAGCATGCATACATATAATTAAATCATTAACAATCCTGCTAGTCAGAAAAAGTAATAATTGTTTTAACCCTCTCCTCCCCAAAAAAGGATAAAAATCTTTCAGAGAGGGGAGAAAGAAAACTCAGACTTGTAAGCAAATGATAGAAAGAATACCGATTCCCCAGGCATAGTGGCTCACGCCTGTAATCCCAGCACTTTGGGAGGCTGAGGCAAGAGGATTACTAGAACCCAGGAGTTCCAAGATGCAGTGAGCTATGATGATGCCACTGCATTGCAGACTGGGTGACAGAGTGAGACAGAAAGAGGGAAAAATGAAAGGGGAAAAAAAAGGAAAGGAAAGGAAGAAAGAGAGAGAAAGAGATAGAGAGGGAGAAAGAGCAAAGGAAGGAAGGAACAAAAGAACGAGGCAAGAAGGGAGGGAAGGAAGAAGAGAAGGAGGGAAGGAAGGAGGGGACCAATAAGTGTTAAATAAAGTTTATAAGAGGCTATGGATTTGGACTGAGCTCCTGCACTAGGCCCCAACAGATCAAGCCAAAGTGGCATGACTCTTGCTAAAGTTCCATGTCATCAAACCAAAACTAAGCAGTTTGACTTTCTAAGAAATCAGGTGAGAGCAGTAACAGCCAAATCTCCAAACAGACCAGTTCTAGCCAGCAGGATAAGGAAATTCCCTCTGCTTTAACCCTTGCAAGGAGGTAACCAGAAGTAACCTGATAGTAACTAATTCCCTTTGCTGTTTCCTGGTTCCAGCTTAAGCTACTTTATAAACACCAACTGTTCTGCCACACCCAGTGTGGCACCTCCTTGTTTTCAGACAACGTGCTGCTGGATTAATGACTCCCAAATAAAATCCAACTAGATCATTTAACTAAATTTGTTAAAATTTTGTCTTTTGACACAAGCAATATAGGGATCTGTTACAAACACTTAACAATGTTTTATAAAATATGACAATTAGAAATGAGTGCACAGCTAACCTCTTAATAATGAAAGAGAAATCCACGAGTACCAGAACTGAGGAATGAACAGAAAAAAAGATTAGCAAGTGTACGACCTGACACAGCTGCTCACATGGGATGCATTAGCATCCTGGCAACCTGGAGGTTTGGTTTCATTTGTTTTCATTTCTACTTTTTTAGAGATGGATTCTTGCAATGTTGCCCAGGGTGGAATACAGTGGCTGTTTTGTTTGTTTGTTTGTTTGTTTTTTTGAGGCGGAGTCTCACCCTGTCACCCAGGCTGGAGTGCAGTGGTGCAATCTCGGCTCACTGCAAGCTCCGCCTCCCGGGTTCACGCCATTCTCCTGCCTCAGCCTCTCCGAGTAGCTGGGACTACAGGCGCCCGCCACCACGCCCGGCTAATTTTTTGTATTTTTAGTAGAGACGGGATTTCACGGTGGTCTCGATCTCCTGACCTCGTGATTCGCCCGCCTCGGCCTCCCAAAGTGCTGGGATTACAAGCGTGAGCCACCGCGCCCGGCCGGAATACAGTGGCTGTTCACAGGCACTATCCCATTACTAATCAGCACGGGAGTTTTAACCTGCTCTGTTTCCGGCCTGGGCCGGTTCACCCCTATTTAGGAACCTGGTGGTCCCCCTGCTCCCAAGAGGTCACCGTGTTGATGCCAAACTTAGTGTGGACGCCTGATTGGCATAGCACAACACAGCCCAGAACTCCCGGACTCAAGCAATCCTCCTGCCTCATCCTCCCAAAGAGCTGGAACTAAGGTGCATGTTAACCTGCCCAGCCAGTGTTCACATCTACGCACAGAGTGAAAAAAGAAGATTGTGTTCCTAGTGAGACAGAGTTAGAATTGAAATTCATGCAGGAAGCTAATGCAAAATATCCTTGATAGCCAAATATCAAAATAAGCCAGACTTGGTGGCATTCGCCTCTAGACCTAACTACTCCAGAGGCTGAGGCCAGAGGATGGCTTGAACCCAGAAAGTAAACCTGTAGGGAGCAATGATTGTGCCACTGCACTCCAGCCTGGGCAACAGAGTGAGATCCTGTCTCTAAAAGAAAAGAAAGAGAGAGAGAGAAGAAAATATCATATTCACGAAATGCAATACCCAAGGATACAGATGGCCAGCTTTTCATGTACATGTACATGGTTCCACAGAGCTGACAGTAGGACCTGTATAAACACAGATTGGTATATGCATGAGGGCAGGGAACCAATCCCTGTGTATACCAAGATATGGCTGTAAATGATACATTCTAAGAGATAAGAAACTGACTCCAGAAAGAAGGAGAGAGATGCAAGAATAAAAGTGAAAAAGGAAAATGGCAAACCATCATTGACTACATAACACAAAACAATGATGACTCATCTGTAAAGGGAACTACAAAACAAGACTGAACTGAAAACCACAGACAATAATAACATGGAAGACAGACAGGAGGGATCAGGGCTCAAGCATAAGCTCCTTGTCTTATTGTGAAGGTGGGAAGAAATAATAATTACCTTTACGCTCTGTTATGTCAAATATGCACTTTGTGAATGTTAAGACGTCTACCGAAAAATAAAGTTATAAGTCTTTCCTTCTTTTTTTTTTTTCCTGAAATGGAGTCTGGCTCTGTCGCCAGGCTGGAGTGCAGTGGCACGATTTTGGCTCACCACAACCTCCGACTCCCTGGTTCAAGCAATTCTTCTGCCTCAGCCTCCTGAGTAGCTGGGATTACAGGCATGCACCACCACACCCAGCTAATTTTTGAATTTTTAGTATAGACGGGTTTTCACCATGTTGGCCAGGATGGTCTTGATCTCCTGACCTTGTGATCCACCCGCCTCGGCCTCCCAAAGTGCTGGGATTACAGGCGTGAGCCACCGTGCCCGGCCTTAAAAGTATAATTCTTAAACCAGTGGAAGGAAAAAAAGAAATAGAAAAAAAAATCAATCCATTCAATAGAAGGCAGAAAAGCAAGGAAGAGGTACGGAATAAGAAGTCAAACAAACAGCACAAAATAAGATAGTGTAAATAAATTCAAGTACCTCAGTTATGATAGTGAAATAATCAGTTAAAAGAAACTCACAGATTAGATGAAAATAAGAAAAATGACACAGAAAAAAATGAAAGTAACAGTATGTAAAATGATATACAAAGAAAATGTTAGCCAAATAAAGCCAAAATAATACCAGACAAAACCGACATGGAGGTGCAAAGTATTGATAGACATAAGGAGGGAAGGCCAGGCGCGGTGGCTCACGCCTGTAATCCCAGCACTTTGGGAGGCCAAGGTGGGCAGATCACTTGAGGTCAGGAGTTTGAGACCATCCTGGCCAACATGGTGAACCCCATCTCTACTAAAAATACAAAAATTAGCCAGCCGTGGTGGTGCATGCCTGTAATCCCAGCTACTTGGGAGGCTGAGGCACGAGAATTGCTTGAACCTGGGAGGTGGACGTTGCAGTGACCCGAGATCATGCCACTGCACTCCAGCCTGGGCAATAGAGTGAGACTCTGTCTAAGAAAGAGAGAGCGACAGAGAGAGAAAGAAAGAGAGAAAGAAAGGAAAAAAAAGAGAAAGAAAGAAAGGAAAGAAAAAAGAAAGAAAGAAAGAAAGAAAGAGAGAGAGAGAGAGGGAGGGAGGGAGGGAGGAAAGGAAGGGAAATTTCATAATAATAAAAGGCACACCACAGTAGATACAGTCCTATATCTGTGTGAAACAACCAACAACATAACTTCAAATTATACAAGACAAATTCGATAGATTCAACACCTGTCTCACTCAAAGAGACAACAAAATAGCAGAAAACACTGATTGAGCAACAGAATTCAGAAGAATACATGTTTCCCAAACTAATCTGGATTATTTGTGAAAACTAACCATATTTCTGTTCACACAGCAAGTACCAACAAACCCCAATAATTATTATAAAGGTCATGTTCTCTGATCACAAATCAGAAAAATTATGAACCAATTTTTTTACAGATTGAGATGATCTCCATACTAACACATTCAGATACAGTGCTCCTTTACTTATGGTGGGGTTATATCCGATAAACATGTTGTAAATTTAAATTATCTTAAGTCAAAAATGCATTTAGTACACCTAACCTACCAAACATCATAGTTTAGCCTACCCTCCGTTAAAAGGGCTCAGAACACTTACATGAGCCTACATTTAACCAAAATCATCTAACACGAAGTCTATTTTATAGCAAAGTTTGAATATATCTCATGTAGTGTATTGGATACTGTACTGAAAATACAAGTCTGGGCAACATAGGGAGACCCAGCCTCTACAAAAAACATTGAAAAATTAGCTGGGTGTGGTGGTGCACACCTGTGGTCCCAGATCCTCAGGAGGCTGCAGTGGAAGGATCGCTTGAGCCCAGGAGGTGGAAGCTGCAGTGAGCCATGTCACTTGAGCCTGGGTGACAGAGTGAGAACCCATTCCCTCAAAAAACAAACAGAAAGAAAAAGCAAAGTAGAATGGTTGTATGGGTACTTGAAATACGGTTTCCACTGAATGCATATTGCTTTTGTATCATCATAAAGTCAAAAAATTGTAGGTCAAACTATCATGAACCAGGGACTGTCTGTAATTCATAGGTCAAAGAGTTATCTCGATTAAATTTAGAAAATATTTATAAAACACCAATAATGCAAAAACAACAAACCAAATTGTGGACTGTAGTGAAAACAGGAAAATGAATAGCTTTAAATGCAAATATTAAAAATTGAACTTCAATGAGCTAAGCATCCAACTTAAAACACTAGGAAAAATACAGCAGAATAAACCCAAAGAATATGAAATATGCCCCCCAAAAATGGAGTAAAGAAGTAAGAAAAGGTCCAGGTGTGGTGGCTCACACCTGTAAGCCCAAGACTTTGGGAGGCCAAGATGGGCAGATCACGAGGTCAAGAGATCGAGACCATCCTGGCCAACATGATGAAACCCCATCTCTACTAAAAATACAAAAAATTAGCTGGGCATGGTGGTGGGTGCCTGTAGTCCCAGCTACTCAGGAGGCTGAGGCAGGAAAATTGCTTTAACCTGGGAGGCAGAAGTTGCAGTGCGCCAAGATGGCACCACTGCACTCCAACCTGGTGACAGAGCAAGACTCTGTGACAAATAAAAAAGTAAGAAAATTGGGAGATCAATCTAAGGAAACTGTCCTCTAAATAATAGGTGATCTTAGCCTGGCTCCTCCCCACAATCTCCAAAAGCAAAGCTGAAATGGGGATTTTTGTACAGGTAGTTTATTTTTATTTATTTTTTTTTTATTGAGACAGAGTCTCACTCGGTCACCCAGGCTGGAGTGCAGTGGCATGATCACGGCTCACTTGCAGCCTTTTCATCCCAGGCTCAAGTGGTCCTCCTACTAGAGCCCCCCAAGCAGCTGGGACCACAGGTGTATGCCATGTAATAAAAAAATATATATTTTTTGTAGACATGGGGTCTCACTATATTGCCTAGGCTGATCTCAAACTCCTAGGCTCATGTGACCCTCCTGTATGGGCCTCCCAAAGTGCTGGGATTACAGGCATGAGACACAGTGCCCAGCCAGGTAGTTTATTTAAAAATAATCCCTTGGAGGAGAAATGAGAAAATAGAGAAAGAAAAGCAGAGGAGAGAAAGCCAGGGTAAAAGCACATCATCGAATTGGACATTCCAGAGAGTAACAGACTTGATCATGTCAGGGAGTCTGTGATGAGCTTCATAGAAAGTGCCTCAGTATTCTCTGCTTGAGAGCAGGTTAGCATTACTCCCTCAGCTGCCAAGGCACATTGCATTTTTGGGTTGCACAGAATGAGTGACAGGCATCCTGCAGAGGGACTGTGTCCCCACATTAGACTGATTCTCGAGACAATGTTCCTATATTAACATATTCTCCCTTCTTCAGTCTTATATTCTGCCTTGTCTGTCCCAAGACCTACAAGATACATGTCCAAATGTGCCCTCTCAGTTTCTGCTACTAAGTGCTGCAATTGTTTTTTGTTTGTTTGGTTTGAGACAGAGTCTCACTTTGTCACTCAGGCTGGAGTCCAGTGGTGCGTTCTCAAGTCACTGCAAACTCCGCCTCCCGGGTTCAAGCGATTCTCCTACCTCAGCCTCCCAAGTAGCTGGGATTAGAGGCGCCCGCCACCACGCCAGGATAATTTTTGTATTTTTAATAAGACAGTGTTTCACCATGTTGGCCATGCTGATCTTGAACTCCTGGCCTCAAGCAATCTGCCCACCTTGGCCTCCCAAATTGCTGGAATTACAGGCTTGAGCCACTGCACCTGGCCAATTATTTTGGTGTGTATGCGCTTTCGTCCCGGAGTCCAGACTGCATATTCTTTCTTAAGCCATGCTGTGACTTAAGAGGCAATGAGAGAGGTGGAAGCAGCTCTTGAGGAGGACATTATTAAAAGAAGTATCTGTCTCCATTGAGGTCTTTGAGGTATATCCGCATAAGATGAAGCTCTCATCAAAAGGAAACGGCTGTTTCTGCCAGCCCAGAGAGTTAAGGGAGCCTGGAGGTTCAAGATGCTCAGGCTAATCTACCCAAATATCTCCACAACAGCTCTCACAGTCCCATTCCTTTCCTGTCATAACCTTGCCGTTTGCATAGGTGACCTGTCAAGGCCATAGGTTCCGTCCTTTTTGTAGGACGGAAGATTAAATCCTGGGCCAAAATTATCTGCAGCTGCAAGTGATAATCCCCTCTTTCAATGCTGCCATAGAGGTCTTCCAGCTTTCAAAGCCAGCACTGAGTTTATACTTAGCTAACCTAAGGCTGATATTTTTAAATTTAAAGCTTCTAAAGCATCAACCAAAATCAGGCAGTTCATGATTCGTTTCATTACCATTGCCCTCAAACTATTGAAAGGACTTGCCTGTCTCTTAACCGGTTGGTTCATCTCTACCTGCGCCTCACCTGAATTCATGTCAGTGAGACTCTCATTGGGATGTCAAGGGTTCTTACCACTCCACCCATCACCAACAATGGGATCCTTGTTGCTATGTAACTGCTAAGATTCAATTCTAGAGCCCTCTCCTAAGGTTCTACTTTCCAGGGCCACTTCTGATACCAACGCTTGACCTGCTCAGCATGTCCCCCATCGCCAAGTAAAGCTTCAGGGAAAGGCTTACAAGCAGGAAGCTTATTTGAGAAGTGTTCTCAGCAGCTGGAATAAGGGATGGCGAAATGGTTCAACTCGTCCATTCTATGGGAAACTGGAGCCCAACCCCTCTAGGTACCCACTGGAGCACCACATGGAATAAGTCTCAGAATTGTTCACCTGAAGGGCAGAGAAAAGGGGCCTTTATCCACCACTGTTCCTCATCTGTCGGGAGTTGTCTGCTGAGCTGTAAATTCCCTCACACTTTCACGTTGTACATGTGTGAGGACCAGGTCGGCCTGCAGAAATATCACCATGACACCACGGTATCAAAAAAGCTCCAGGAAGAAGAGTTATGCTGGGAAGCTGAAGTTTACAGAAGCGCTAATATGGAAACCTAAGTATTGGACACCAGATAACAGGTCGCATACAAAGAATCAGGAATTAAACTGTCAGAAGAGGTGGTGATATCTACCGATTGAAAAAGAACTCTCAAGTTTCACTATCTGGGTTCATATCTCGGTCATTTCACTTACCTGCAAGTATTTAACCTGCAAGGTATTTTACCTGCAAGTGCTTAGCCTGCAAGGTATTTAACTTTTTGTGCCTCGATTTCCTTATATTTAAAATGGAGATAATAATAATAGTAATATATACTTCATAATACTATTGTAAAGATTAGTGAGTTACTCATATAAAGAGGTTAGGACAGTGTCTGGCATGTAATAAACACTAGGTAAGTGAATAACTACTGTATTATTGGTAGCAATACTGGAAGCTAGAAAACACCTTCAAAATTATAAGGCAAAATTACTTCCAACTTAGAATTTTATACCAAGAAAGGAAATAGAAAGTATGTAATTGTTCCTCAGTAGAGCAATAATTTTTTGTGGCTTGTTGATTCAGCAATTCAAATGAAAGAACAAAGTTTATATACCATAAATCCCCAAAATTACAATACAAGAACCATTACTGTTTATTCTTATGGTGCAAGGATGGTTCAACATGAGAAAACCTAATATTTACCATATTATTGGGGTGTTGGAGGAAAACCATTATCATCTTAGAAAGGATATATTTGGCAACCTTTCCTAAATTAAAAAAAAAAAAATCTGAGGCTGAGTGCAGTGGCTCATGCCTGTAATCTCTGCTACTTGGGAGGCTGAGGCAGGAGAATCACTTGAGCCCAGGAGTTCAAGGCCAGCCTGGGCAACATAGCGAGATCTCATCTCAAAAGAAAGAAAAGAAACTTTAGTAAAACAAGATGGGTTTGACAGCAGCTTCAAATAGAAAGATAAAACAAATTAACATCTCAAATCAAAAATGAGCCAGATGCTTAATTGCTTAATAAAAACAATTTCTTTCAATCAAAGAATGAGACAGGATCTTAACAATTGTTTGAGTGAAGTGTGTCCATGATCCCGTGCAGGTTTTTGACATGCCATTTGACTACTCAACATACTAAAAATAAGTTTCTTAATATCATTGAAGCATTAAACCTAAATAAAACCACGTAAAATACTCAACACTTTTATCTATAGCTTAAGAATCAGTATAACTGAAAAGTATCAGTTGTTCCATTTCTATATTTAACACTAAAAATTAGTATTGATTTTGTATCTATCTCTGACAGTAGAGAACAGAAAATTAGCAAATAGCTGATACTACAGTCACTGGCAACTAACCAGAATAATAATCCTCACTACTGATTTATAGGACCAATTTTGTCCCCACTTACATGCTTGTAGGTTTTGGACTTGGTAGAAAATTTCCAGGTCTATTGACACAAGTAATTCAACTTTTTCTTTTCATTTAAAGGCCTGTTTTTCCCAGGCATCTTTCTTGAACATGATCTAATATTTCAAGACTGAGGATAAATATTTAGGAATATTTGGGAATCAGGCATAAACTTCAGATCATTTTCTGATTACGTCCCTTCTATCAGTTCTCTACATTTGGGAAGGAAATGTATGATGTGGTTGTAAAACACAGGGTCAACGTGATTTTGTCACCGTGCCTTTGCTCTTGCCATTCTGTTCTCTTTGCCAGAAAAGCTCTTGCTCCAGACATGTTCTGGGCTTATCCCCTCTTTCTTTAGTCCAACCAAATATTGCCTTAATAAAATAAGAACTACCTTTCAACCCTAGACACTCAACATCTCCTACCTCCCTACATTGCTTTATGTTTTCTCTAGCACTTGTTACCACCAAATGCATTATGTATTTATTTGTACATTGCTAGAGCCTTCTCCCAATTACAATAGAAGCTCCATGAAGGCACAGACTTGGTCTATTTTGCCCTATTCCTGCGTTTCCAGTGCCTAGAACACATGGAAGGGACAAAATAAGCATTTGTTAAATACAGAAATGAATGTAAATGCCGAACAGTTTATAATACGCAACTGACATTTTTCTGTAACTAACCTAACCACTGCCTTTCCTCTGAAAACTTCAATGGCCTTTAGAAATGCTGGGTACAATCACAGTAATGATAGAAAAGTAAATATAAGGAGAAGCTTTCGTCAGTAAACAGTGCAGAATAAAGCAGAAAGAAAGGGCAGATAGATGTGTCAGCCACAGACTGAAAAAGTTCAAGCAAGTTGTTTTCCCATGAAAATATTTTTTCCCGCTAAAAATTTCACTTGGTCATATTTCTTTGGAAAAGATGACGTGTAAATATAGTACTGAGATTTTAATAGATTACTCCGCGATCTTCCCATGCTGATACTCAGAGCACCCTGTTGTAAGATACAGAGCATGAGGTTTTTATTTAAACAGGTTTGGCGTGGATTTTGGCTGTGCCACTAACTGGGTATGTGACTCTGAGTGGGATGTTTCATTTCTCCGAGTTTCTTCATCTGCAAAATAAGGGTGAAGCGAACCTACTAGGGACTCTGTTCCTCCTCCTGGGTTCTCTAAATCAGAGGTCCTCAAGCCCCAGTACTGGTCCCTGGCCTGTTAGGAACCAGGCCACACAGCAGGAGGTGAGCGGCAGGCGAGTGAGCGAAGCTTCATCTGTATTTACAGCTGCTCCCCAGCACTCGCATCACCGCCTGAGCTCCGCCTCCTGTCAGATCAGCAGCAGCATTAGATTCTCATAGGAGCACGAACTCTATTGTGACCTGCGCATGTGAGGGATCTAGGCTGCTTGCTCCTTATGAGAATTTAATGCCTGATGATCTGTCACTGTCTGCCGTCACCTTCCAGTGGGACCATCAAGTTGCAGGAAAACAAGCTCAGGGCTCCCACCAATTCTCCATTCCAGTGAGTTGTAAAATTATCTCATTCTATATTACGTTGTAATAATAGTAGAAATAAAGTGCGCAACAAATATAATGCACTCGAACCATCCCAAAACCACCCCACTCCATCTGTGGAAAAAATGTCTTCCACAAAACCAGTCCCTGGTACCAAAATGATTTGGGACCACTTCTGTAAATGAAGGGCACCCTCAGCCAGCAAGATGCCAGAGCCAGACATGAGTGTCACCCCTCACTCCCTGTTCTTCTTCAGTGCCTCCAGCCACCACATCCAGCCCATCAACACACTTTCAATGTCATCAGTACCTCTTGAACCCATTCCCTTCTCTGCATCCACACTGCCATTTTCCTTTTCCATGGTCCAGGCCACCACTATCTCTCCTGTCTGGATTATTGCAGCAGCCTCTTATCTGATTTTATTGTGGCCGGTTTGCCCACCACGACCACTTCCCCTCCATTCCCCAAACAGCAGAAAGAATGATGGCCCTAAAAGACAAATGTGCAGTGATCTATCGCACAGCAGTGTCTGTAGCCGACGCCTGGTGGGATTGTTTCTGTTGCCTGGCCTCCTTGGGTTTATGTCTATTTCCCAATCCCTGTTCTCTAGTCCTCCTGATGTTTCCAGAACTAGCCAATAAATATCCTCCCATTAAATTCCATCTCTGCCCAGGTCAATTATTTGTAACCAGGAGCACTGACTGGCACATCATGAAATGCCTGCTCCCTCCATCCTCTGCAAACGCACCTATGCTTCCAGTGGCCTCCTGTTCACGCCTACATCCTTAGCACTGCTTTGGGATTCAAGCATCTCTCACCTCTCCAGTTTCCTCATCTCATTTTGTACTCCCGCCACATTCACCCTCCCGCAGTTGAGCTAGTGTGACATACTCTCTGTTGCTTCTGAACTTTTGCACATGCTGTGTTTTCTCCAAGACCCTCCCCTGTATGCTGTACTCAACACCCCCCAACACCCACCCATCCATCCTTCACTTGGCTAATGTCTACTTGTCCTTTGGATCTCAGCTTCAAATTCCCTCAGAAAGCCTTTCTTGAACACATTGCATGTGAACTTACTTCTTTCTAATGCAAGAGAGCTCTCTTCATCTAGCAGCGGTAGGCAGCTTCACACCTATCGCCCTATAGTGTCCCAAAGAGGTGGCTTTCACCCCAACTTCAGTTAGAAAAATCCTTGCACAGGACCCAGCTAGAGTCATAAGCTCATCTTTCTAGTAAGAGGGATAAGGCTGTGGCTGTCTAGCTGCAGTCACATGCTGTCACCTGCAGAGTTCTTTGATCCACCCTTTTCCCCTTTGTGGGGTACTTTCCCCAAAGAGCTCAATACTTAGCTATTTTATTTAGAAAAAGAATTTCTGATCTTGAGTGAGAGGTGTCAAAGAGAGAGAATTGGAAGGGGGTGCATTAGGCATTTCTGGAGAAAACCGTAAGAATAGAGACCTATAATAAGGACACAGCTAAAGTAGGGCATTGTGAGTTGTATGAAGGCACCGGAAGCTTAGGGCAGGGAGAGAGAGTTCTAGGAGGTGGGAGAAGAATTCACAAAGGAAGGGGAAAAGATGGACTTTCGGTGCTTTGTAAATCCACCCAGGCTTGGTGGCAGTCACTGCTATTTATAGATGAAAAGGCATCCCTGTGCTTTCAAGTGTCAACAAGAGAAAAGAAAATAAACCTGAGACGTGGGTCAGAGAGACCTGAATTCTCACTTCTGCTCAGTTTGCTAAGACAACCTCTCTGAGCCTCAATTTCCTCATTCATAAAATAAGGACAAAAATATCATTCTTGATACTAAGTGCCCAAAGCAAGGTGCACAACTATGTATAGTGCGGTCCCATTTGCCTTGTTTAGGAAAAGTAGCATATTACTCAAGTATCACTCTGTATACACGAAGCAGTAGCCATGGTTATTTCAGGTGAGGAAGCGTTGGAGTGGCGTGAGACTTCACGTTCCCCTGTATATTCCTCTGGCCTTTTTTGAATTAAGTGCTAGGTATGTGTTTTAATGATTCTAATGAATTCATTACTTGCATAAGAATATCTCTCGTCCAAAGTTGTTGCAAAGAAAACGCCTGTAATCCCAGCACTTTGGGAGGATGAGGGGTGGATTGCTTGAGGTCACGAGTTCAAGACTTCCCTGACCAACATGGTGAAACCCCGTCTCTACTAAAAGTACAAAAGTTAGCCGGGTGTGGTGGCGCAGGCCTGTAATCGTGGCTACTCAGGAGGCTGAGGCAGGAGAATCCCTTGAACCCAGGAGGCGGAATGAGCTGCAATCTCACTGCAGTGAGCTGCAATCTCACCACCACACTCCAATCCAGCCTGGGCGACAGCAAGATTCCGTCTCTAAATAAATAAATAAATAAAATATATTGTGGGTCTAAATATATAACACATTCTGTGCAAAGGTATTCTGAACAAACAGTGACCCAGGGACCTATCTCATATTTATGTTGTTCTTCTAAATATATATTTTATTTACTATAAAATGTTTACCTTTTTTTCCTAAAAAGATACTATAAATTATTGAAAGTCCAGTACATTTCACCGTTGCTTTCCACAGGTAAAATAGGTTTCTTGGATCACTATCAAAGTTCTTAAAAAGCAAGCCTGAGAGCCCAGAAAAGCACAATTCAGTAAAATCAAACACTCATCCAAGAGACTTATTTGTTCCAAAAGCTAAATATGGAAAATCGGATGTCCAAATGGAATATCAAAGGTTGTCATTTGGGGATTAACGAATAGCACTATTGTGATTAGGAAATTGCACAGAAATTAAATCTCTCTTCTTCTGTACCCTACAAGAGTAGGAGGTGAGAAATTAAGATCTGGAGGCATTTTTGATCTAGAGTCACATGAGTAGCACAGGAATTGTTATTTAAAGCCAAAACATTCTGATAATTAAGAAAACCCTTGATGAATAAAATGCCTCATTTCAGATCTCTTCCTTTTAGATGTTGTCCCTTCAGTTCCTTCATATTTGGCCATGGAAATGATCATCCCTCAGAAGCATTTTCGATGAGAAGACCTCCGTTTAGCATTTCACATCATACTCACCATGCTTCCAGAGAGTATTTTTTTTTAAATTTTATTTTGATCTGGAGAGACAGCTATAGCTATTTTTTATTTTATTTATTTATTTTGAGACAGGGTCTCACTCTGTTGCCGGGCTGGAGTGCAGTGGTGTGATCTTGGCTCTCTGCAATCTCTGCCTCCTGGATTCAAGCGATTCTCTTGACTCAGCCTCCCGAGTAGCTGGGACTACAGGTACGTACCACCACGCGTGGCTAATTTCTTTGTATTTTTAGTATAGACGGGGTTTCACCGTGTTAGCCAGGATGGTCTTCATCTCCTGACTTCATGATCCACCTGCCTTGGCCTCCCAAAGTGCTGGGATTACAAGCGTGAGCCACCACGCCTGGCCTTTGGAGGGCATTTTCTTACACTCTTACATTCACTGAATTACTTAGGATGGCTCCGTCCCAAGGATGCTGATCACCTCACTGTTCCAAATTACTTAGGTTATAAACCAGAATTCTTATTCTCCCAGACTCTACACGAGGCGTAAGCGGTAATTTCACTTTTAAGTTATGAGATAACCATATGTTTACCCAGCTTAATTAATTTTCCCTTGGAAAATATTCCTTTAATTATGTTTTGCATATTTGAATGATTCCTATTTTGCACCTGTGTTCAGAGGCACCTGATTCTAATGAATTGATTATCTAGGCTAGAGAATGAATATAATTATATTTTGCCTACTTTGATGATGAACTTTTCATGTCTGACCTAGCTGGCATTTTTGTACCCTATCTTATCACCTTATTAACTCTATTAAGACGTTTCAGTGATATTTAACATCTCATAGAAATTTAGTCAAATTTATATTATAACTAATATTATAGAGCCAAGACAACTTGGCATTCTCTTCTTGCTTTCTCTGAGAAACTCACTAACTTGGAACTTCTCTCGGCCAATTATTTTCACTGTTTTATTCCCCCACAGGCATTTTTATTTGTTTTGCTCTGACAGTTTTTCTTTGACGACCACTTTATCTGTTCAATCAAGTCTCCAACATGCACACAAAATAAAAATTTGAAGGAGTTATTCAGATCATTTGAGCCAACATCATATTTTGTGTTTAGATTATTGGGCTAAGGACAGCACGGCTCAAATTTTCTTTCCTGCCTTATCCAAACAACAGTCTAATTACCATTTCTATTCTAGCTGTGAAAGCCAACCAGTGGGAAGAGAAACGATTCTTTTTCCAGGTCCAAAAGCAAGTTATTAGCAGCTGTGAACCCAGGAATCTCTACTGTCTCCACAGGTGCCCATCAAATATGACCTCATGTTGCCACTGAATTGGAAGAAGATATTTTTTCTTTCTTCTGAGAACTATGGCATGTTATTGCTGCTACTGATTTCATTCCACCTTAAAATTACTGATGTTGTCCTAGTTATTTTAAATCTGTTCTGGGAAATAGTTTAAATAAGTGCAATAATATCAGTAGTATTACTGGGACTCATGTTTTCAGAGAAAATGCCTTTAAAATGAAATAACTTTTACTTAGGAGTCTTTTGTTAAGTAAGTATAAATTATAGGCATGTGTCAATGATATAATAGGATAGAGATATAGGAATAGACCAGTGTCACCACATACACACACACAAAACGTTTAGAGATTTAATTAGAAGAAAGGACAGCTAGATAATAAAAATTTAATACAAAAGATTGCAAAATCCAAAATTACAGACTAAAGATGAGTTGCCATTTTAAGAATGCGCCTTTTTATAGAGCTGGTCATCAGGTTTAAGCAGAGCTGAACAGATGAATATTATCCAGCCTAGGAAAGGAAGATTCCTTCTCTCTGAAACAAACAGCACTTAATAGACACCCGAGGGAAGGAAAATTCCTCATGCCTTTTTCTCATCCATTCTTTTTTACATAAAACACGTATTCAGAATTTATAATGTTTCAATACAGATACTGAAATAATATGACTTATTTTGAGCCCCGCATATAAGTAACAGATAGTTCTCCCATACTTTTTTTTTTAAAGGAATGACCAATTAACCTTTTTAAATTGATTTTTACTTGTCTCTATATTTAAGAAATTTAAATTTACTGTTTTTTTCTCTTATTTTCTTTTTAATTGTTCTTTTCATTTAAGGACATACATTTAAACTCACAGTTTTCCTGTTTGGTAGTCAACGCTCTTAGTGGACAGGAATGTTGACTGTCTTGTTCACACGGTATCCCCAGCACTTAGAACCACACTGTTACTTAAGTGATAGAAAACATTTGCAGAATGAATGGATCCATAACATATTAAAGACACAGATGAGGAGTTCATTGGCAAAATATGCATTATGATGATGTCTCATAAATATAAATAAATTTCATAGTATTGTTGGGACTCAGAAAATAATACCTCAAAATGAAGGTCTCAGAAGCAAAAGTTTTTCTCTTTTTCCTGTCCTCCGTCTCTCATCCCATTCTCTCCCAAGGCTAGCCATGGAAACTAGAATCTTTCTTCCCCAAGGCAGGTCATAGAAACCAGAAGTGCTTTTCCCCCCAAACCAGCTATAAAACCTAAAAATATCATTCTAACTCCCCCACCCCAAACTTTCCATGTAAAAACCAGCCATAAGGGCTGGATGTGGTGGCTCTTGAATAATCCCAGCATTTTGGGTTGCCAAGGCGGGAGGAGCACTTGAGTCCAGGAGTTTGAGACCTGCTTGGGACCCAGACTCTGCAAAAAATTTAAAAATTAGATGGGTATGGTGGTGCAAGTTTGTAATCCCAGCTACTCAGGAGGCTAAGGCCAGAGAATTGCTTGGGTCCAGGAGTTCGAGGCTGCAGTGAACTGTGATCACACTCTAGCCTGGGTGACAGAGTAAAACCCTGTCTCAAACAAAACAAAACAAAAAACCCACAAGCCATAAGGAAATTATTTGATCTACCTTGTTGACTGATATGATTGGCTGTGTCCCCACCCAAATCTCATCTTGAATTGTAGCTTCCATAATTCCTTCATGTTGTAGGAGGGACCCAGTGGGAGATAATTGAATCATGGGGGTGCTTTCTCCCATACTGTTCTCATGGTAGTGAGTAAGTCTCATGAGATCTAATGCTTTTACAAGGAGAAATCCCTTTTTGCTTGGCTCTCTCTCTTTGCCTGCTGCCATCCATGTAAGATGTGACTTGCTCCTCCTTGCCTTCCACCATGATTGTGAGGCCTCACCAACCATGCAGAACTGTAAGTCCATTAAACCTATTTTTGTTCGTGGTCTAGGGTATGTCTTTATCAGCAGTGGGAAAACAGACTAATACATTGACTATAGGTCATAAGACCCTCATTTCAGAGAGGGTTGTGCCCCATTCCCAGATGGAAAAATTGCTGCACAGAGAGCCAAGAAGAATCTAGATAGAAAGTCCTTGCTGGGTTTCCCCACTCAGTCCATTAGCATTAGATCAGACCCTTTTGTCCAAGCCTATTTCTACATGGCTGTTCATATTGTGTTGCACCTAAGTAAAAAATTGACAATTTCCTTTGTATCTTTGGGTCTTCACTCTGAAGGCACTCATGCCACATAAAACTAAGATCAAGGCCGGGCGCGGTGGCTCATGCCTACAATCCCAGCACTTTGGGAAGCTGATGCAAGCAGATCATGAGGTCAGGAGATCGAGACCATCCTGGCTAACATGGTGAAACCCCATGTCTACTAAAAATGCAAAAAATTAGCTGGGCATGGTGGCGGGCACCTGTAGTCCCAGCTACTCGGGAGGCTGAGGCAGGAGAATGGCATGAACTCGGGAGGCGGAGCTTGCAGTGAGCCGAGATCGTGCCACTACACTCCAGCCTGGGCAACAGAGCAAGACTCTGTCACACACACACACACACACACACACACACACACACACACACACACACAATTAGGATCAAATAAATGTGTATGCTTTTTCTCCTTAATCTGCTTCTTTTCAATGATTTCCAGTGAACCTTCAGAGGGTGAAGGGAAAGTTTTCACTTGGCCCAGACAGTATATTGAGATTTTTTTGAAATTTGGGAGACTTCTTGAATTCGAAAATGGCAGATCTATGGAATTCACAAGCATGATAAATACACAGAGCATAACATTTTCTCCTTCTGAGACCCCTGGCAAGCCAGACTAACATTCTATTTTTATTGGGGAAAGGAGGCGAGTTATCCAGTGATGTCCTCATCTGCAGCATTCTTTCAGGAACAGAAAAAGCAGAAAGTATACAATAATAGCTGGGGCCAGGCACAGTAGCGGGTGTCTGTAATCCCAGCACTTTGGGAACCCAAGGTGGAAGGATCATTTGAGGCCAGGAGTTCAAAACCTGCCTGGAATACATAGCGAGACCCCATATGTACAAAAAAACCCAAAAAACGACAAACCATAAAATAATAGCTTATTGATGAAGATCCACAGCTATAAGAAGTGGACTCGCCACACCCACTCACAGCATAGGAACAAGTGGTAGAAGCCAGAAAGAGAATCATTCTTAACACAGAAGCAAGAGATTTTCAGCCTCACCATCTGAGAGTGGCCTTCCCGGAGGCTCTGGTTAGGCCGCCTTGTCCTAAACTGATGTTCAGTCCCATAATAATCAGTTAAAGGGTTTGTTAGTGGCATGAGTATGTTATATGGCTCTGGATTTAGGGGGTGGAAGAAAGTCAAAAACCTTAGAAAAGTATAGGCTAAAATGCTTTTCTCTGTGGTCCAGTTCTTAGTTCTGTCCCTCTGCTGTGATTCTCAGGGAACATTTTGCATGCACAGATTGACTTCCTTGTTCCTTACCTGGATGACTCCCAAATTTGACCTCCAGCTTTGTCCTCTCTAGTGAATAGAAAACACTCCTATTTCTGGAAGCTTCCTGGATATCTCGCCACCGTGATTTCCCACCAGCACCTCACTGAAGTTCTTGTTGATCTGCTCCTCCTGCCCAAACTAAACCTTCCTCTCAGCCTATTTCCTATGATGATGCTATTGAGCCACTGTCAAGCATCTCAGGTTAGACTTCCTAGATTTATCTTTATCTTTAATTTCTCCCCCTCTCTTTTCACCTCCTTAATATATTTTCTCTGTCACCACCTTCCCCTCTTCTAGCGTCGAAACTGGTCCCTTGACTTCACTTACTTCCTAACCTGATCGATCTTATATGGCACTTCCAAAATATTCTTCTTCAGAGTTGTCATATGTAGGTCTCATGCCATGCTGCTGTTCCAGGAGCAAATTTGCAGTTTCTCTCAATTGCAAGGCAATTGAGACAAAACTGAGTAGGAGATGGGTAGGACCTATTTCCCAGTCTCGAGAGGATGAAGTGAAGAAACTAGGCTGGGCTCACACCTGTAACCCCAACACTTTGGGAGGCTGAGGCAGGAGGATGGCTTGAACCCAGGAGTTCAAGACCAGCCTGGGCAACATAGCAAGACCCTGTCTCTACAAAAATTAGCTGGGCATGTTGATGTATGCCTGTGGTCTCAGCTGCTCAGGAAACTGAGGTGGGAGGATTGCTTGAGCCTGGGAGATCAAGGCTGCAGTGAGCTATGATCATGCCACTGTAGTCCAGCCTGGGCAACGGAGTGAGACCCTGTCTCAAAAAGAGAAAAGGAAAAAAAAAGAAAAAGAAAGGAAGAAAGAAACCAACCAGCAGGAACCAGCAGAAGGTGAGGAAAGTGATCACCAGCTATCTTCATTGCTTATTAGCACAAGACACTCCCCCCAGCGCCATAACAGTTTACACATGCCATGACAGTTTACAAATGCCATGGCAACAACCTAGGAAATCACTTCTCCTTTCCATGGTAACAACCTGGAAGTTACTGCCTCATTTTATAAAAGTTCAAAGTAACTCCCCCTCAATTTGCATGTAACCGAAAGTGGGTTCACGTGAGTATAAATACAGTTGCCAACAGCCCAGATTCTTGTTGACTGTGGTGCCCTCCACAGGGAGCAGTAGCATCCAATTAAAAGATTGCTGTCTTAACTCCACCGGCTCATCGTTGACTTCTCTCCTGGATGAAGCCAAGAAACTTCGTAGGGTTAGCCCCGCTTTGGGGGCTCACCTGTCCTGCATTAACTCCACAGTCAATATCCAAACTACAAACTATACCGTTGTTATTATCAGCACCTAGATACCGGGGTTCAACATCTGTGTGAGCTCAGATGTCAACTTTTTATGTGTCAGTTACTTCACTTGAAAAGTGTTCTGTTAGAGTTGTGTAAAGATTGAGTTAATATATGTATATTAGGCACTTAGAATAGTACCAAGCACTTAGTAGGTATTATATTGGTGTTTTTGTTATGACCAGTCTTAGAACCTAACAAATAGAAACACTATTTCCCAAACATGTCTTCACTTTTATCATTTCTCAACTGATACAGTTTGGCTCTGTGCCCACACCCAGATTTTATCTTGAATTGTAATCCTTGTGTGTAAAGGGAGGGACCTAGTGGAAGGTGATTGGATTACGAGGACAGTTTCCCTCATGCTGTTCTTGCGATAGTAAGTGAATTCTCACGAGATCTGATGGTTTTATAAATGGTAGTTTTTCCTGCGCCCTCTCTTGTGGGCCCCCACGTAAGACGTGCCTGCTTCCTCTTCCGCCATGATGGTAAGTTTCCTGAGACCTCCCCAGCCTTGTGAAACTGTGAGTCAATTAAGCCTCTTTCCTTTATAAATTACCCAGTCTCGGGCAGTTCTTTATAGCAATGTGAAAAATACGTGAACTTTTGTTCAAATTGTTCCCTCTGCCTTCAATGACCTTTTCGTCATTTAAAGTCTACCCATTTTTCAAAATCTACCTCAAATACCAATACTTCCCTTGAAATTTTCACTTAAAAGACTTGCCTTTTTTTGAATTCAGGATAATACATCTGCCCCAACTACCTTTATTCATAAGAAATAAAATAATATACGTTTTGGTATTTTAAAGTCTCTATATAAGATGATATTCTATAGAGCTGTTATATTACTAAGTTGACCTTTTTGTTACAGCCATACTCCAAAAATTTTCATTATGTTATTTTATTTCATTTGTTTGTAAGTGAATTTGAAATCATTTTCAAGAGCAAAATTAGAAACAAAATCCCAGCTTTAGGAGGAAATAAATCAGAGCTTTCCAAAACTAATATTTTAGGATTTAGGAAGGTTTTTAAGAGAGAAGAGTTTAAATATTTTTAAAGTATAGACTTATAAAGCATTTCTGGGGAATCTGAAGAAACAAATACAGCATTGCACCAGCATTACGCTATTTAATTTTATTTCGATCAGATGATTTTAAGGTTTCAATGGCTATTTTTCTTTCAACTGTACTTTCTCTGCTATATTTCATGCATTATAAGACTTTAAAGGTTGGCTCCTTGTGGAGACAAATTACACCTGGGGAAATTAGCCCAGGTGCTGGCAATTGTGGAGCCAGAAACTCCCCAGTGACGTGAAACGGAGCCTTCCCACCGTGTTCTGTGGACTCCTTTTTCTAAGATGCTGGATCTGCAATTTTAATGAGGGAAAAGTGCCCCACTGTGGTTTGTACTTGGCCTTGGATTTTTTTTTTTTTTTTTTTTTTTTTTTTTTTTTTTTTTTTTTTTTTTCAGAATAAAGATTATGTGCTTTCCCAAGGAAAAGCTGGCAAAACTAGGAAGAAGGTGCTACTCACCTGGATTCTAATTTTCTCCTCTTTGAGATCCTTATCCATAGCAAATCACCTTTCAAGTCATCCCTTCACCCATCCACCAGCCTCAAATCCATGCCCTCACACTATCCCTTGTCCATTCTCACCTAGGTGCCTTCAGAGCCAAGATCCCTGCAAGAGCTCACCCATCCTAATGTTTTCAGGAGAGAAACAAACAGAAAATGCTTTCAGCAGTGGTCTGTGCTGGACTCCTCCCTCCTTTCTCAAGTTATTCTTTTCGCACTCCCACTCCTCCAACCTCCCTGCCACACCAAACTTTCTAATACCTCTGATGCATATCCTCTCATCTGTGTTTATTCTTTCAAGAAGTTTATTTTAGGTTTGTGTGCATTTATTTTTTTCTTTTTTTGAGATGGAATTTTGCTCTGTTGCCCCAGGCTGGAGTGTGGTGGTGCCCAGGTTGGAGTGTGGTGGCACACTCTCGGCTCACTGCAACCTCTGCCTCCCAGGTTTAAGCAATTCTCCTGCCTCAGCCTCCCGAGTAGCTGGGATTACAGGGGTGTGCCACCACACCTGGCTAGTTTTTGTGTTGTTAGTAGAGACGGGGTTTCACTGTGTTGGCCAGGCTGGTCTCGAACTCCTGACCTCAGGTGATCCGCCCACCTCGGCCTCCCAAAGTGCTGGGATTATAGGCATGAGCCACCGCACCCAGTCTTGTGTGCATTTCTTACTGCATTACATAAATGGTCTTGAGCTACAGGTAGCATTCTTCCTTCCAGCTGTTACTCAGCACTCTGTCTTTGAGAATGAGCCATGTTGCTGTGTGGACGTTCAGTGCATTGCTTCTAAGGACTGCCCTGTGTTCCACAGCAGACATACAGAACATTATACCAATCCTCTATCCCAGAGATGGGTACCCTGATGGCCTCCAACTCCCACAAACAATGCTGTGATGAATATCCATAAGCCTGTTCCAACGTGGGCCTGTATGTGAATTCCTTCCAGAAATACCAAGAAAGAGAATTCCTGTATCCTAGAAATATGCATACTCAGTTTAAAGATTTCCTGCCAGGATGTTCTTCAAGACTGCAATACCAATTTATACTTCCACCAGCTTATTCATGAGAGTGCCTGTAATTCCACATCCCTATCCTTTGCCAGGCTATTGTGTGGAAATGATACTTCATTGTATGTTGACTTACAATTCTTTTATTTGAATTCCCCCTTCTGTAAATCACCTATTTGTATTCTTAGATTTTTTTGGTTTGGTTTGTTTTGTTTTGTCAGGGTTCCTACCTTCTTCTGGTTGATGTGCAGAAATCCCCAGTTCCTTGTGTTTTCTAGGTTTCAGTTCCTTGTCAGCTTTAGGCCTTGCCAATGATTTCTCAATATCTGTCACTTCTAACCTTGTCTGTGGCATCTTTCATTGCATGGAAATCCTTAGTTATTTCTTTATGATAGATCCTTTGCAAAAGTAGAAGAAGCCTTTTCCTATCCCTCCTGTAAGGGGATATTCTCATGCTATATTTTCTATTAAATCTGATATGCATATTTTTCATATCCACGTCTTTATCTGGAGTCCAGCTTTGCACACAGTAGACAGGAATCAGTTTCATCTTTCTTTATATGGGAGTCAGTGTTTCCAACGTCATCTACTAACATGTATGCTTTCATATTAATCTGTAGAGCCATCTTTATCATATATTAAGTTGCTGAATTGTCTGTTCTGTTCCATTGTTTTACTGTCTGCCTATATACCGATATCACACTGTTTCTAGCACTGTGAGGCTTTGTAGTATGTCTTAGTATCTGACAGAACAGGAGCAGCCACGTTTCTCGTTTTTCTAAAGATCAAATTGACCATTCATGGACCTTTAGTCTTTCACATGAATTTTTTAGTAAATTTAACCATGAATTTTATTGAAATTTCCTTGACTGTATAGATTAATTTGAGAAGAATTGACATCTTTATAATATTAACATCCATCCAGAGACATTGAAAGTGTATTTAGTTGAATTAATTTCTACGTCCTTTGTTCAGTTTAAAATTTTTTTCTCAAAAAAGATTTATTCTTTGTTAATTCCTAAATACCTTTAGTTTTTATTGAAATTGTAAATCTTGCCTTATTTTTCTTGTATTTTCTAGACAGTTAATACAAGTATTAAAAAATTATTGATTTTTATGTTGATCATATATGCAGCAACCTTGATCAACTCCGTTAATTGTTCTAGTAGCTTATCTATTGATTCCATTCCTAGATAAATTATATTATCTATCTCTTTCTTGACCAAGCTTTATACACCATTTGTTTTTCTTTTTTTATGGCATTCACTGGAATTATGTTAAGCAGTAGTGGTGTTAGAGACATGCATTCTTGTCTTTTCCTCTATTATAAAGTGAATGTTTTGTTTTGGGGTATATAGTGGTAGCAAAAATATCTCCTTTTTTCGCTTTTTCATTTTGTTGGAGAAACTCTGAATTTTAACTAGAGTTATATCCATCCAGAATTAAGACTACCTTTACCATCCTCTCTTGCAGCTAGATGTGACCTCCTAATTAAGTTCTGGTCAATGGGATATGAGTAGAAGTGATGTGATCATCTTTTGCTTGTAACTTTAAAAAGGTCCACCTATCAGGAATCCCGTAGATTGCTTCTGAAGGTAGAGAGTATGCATGTAAGAAGAGAGGTTAAATGAAGCTTCCTTTACCATCACCCATCTCAGAAATGGGTATGTCTTCCAGTTCCTCGTTTCTGATGGCTGAAATGCGGATATAACGGTGGTGTCCAGAGTAACAACAGTGGATCATACAGATGAGGCCAGCACCTCAGGATGACATATCAACATAATCGAAGGAGAATAGGCCCCCATACCATGAAATTGCCACATTAGTCCTGAACTGCTGTTGTACAAACAACACACACTTGGAGAAAGTACTTAAATTTTTATGTATACCCTCATGTTTAAATGCCTTATGGCTAGGTATAAAAATCTTGGCTCAAAGTTCATTTCTCTTTGTTTTAAAATACTAAGCCATTGTTCTCTTGTATCTAGCATTGCTATTGAAAAATTTGATTTTTGTTTCTCTGTAGATGATCTGCTGTTTATCTCTAGAAACTCACAATTCTCTTTGTCTTTGGTGTTCTGAAATGTGACTATGGCATCTAGGCGAGGGACTTTTTGTTGCTGTTTATTTATTTAATGTATGCATCATGCTTCACACTTGGTGAGCACTTGTTCCAGTCAAGAATTCATCTTTAAACTCCTCAAAAGAATAGGCATTGTGAGTAGATAGTCTCCCTCAATTACAACCTACTTGCCCCAGAGAGACAGAGGTAAAGAAAGTGCCAGAGTGTGGCTAGTCACTCCTCGTATATTGTTATAAACTCTTCACTCTTGGAAGGCTTTTGTTCTGCTCTGATATTAACCTGAAGACCCAGGCTATAATGGCTGATTCCTGCAGTGAAGGGTGTAGCAACAATTAACCCAAGATTGTGGAAGAAAGAAGCAACAGCAGAACATAAAACCTTTTTTCAAGCTGTGCTCTCGCTGTGCCTGTGAGATCCTTCTCCTCAAGCTGTCTCTGTCTCTCCAACCTGGCCCCCATTTCACCCACCATCCATACACAGGAGTTCACCCCACCTGTTCATGTCATATTTATGTTAGTTTCTCATCTCCAAGCTTCTGTCTTACTACTAGATTCTCCAAGGTTGATTTGGGAAAAGAAAGCCAGCAACCCATCCTGGCTCACCATGCTAAAGAAAAGCCAAAAATCAGATACAGGAATTGTTTAAGAGGCTTTGGGTGGGTGGAGTTATGCACACCTGTAATCCCAGCACTTTAAGAGGCCGAGATGGGAGGATCACTTGAGCCCAGGAGTTTGAGACCAACCTGAGCAACATAGTGAGACGCACCCCCTCATCTCTAGAAGTAAATAAATACAAAAAGAAGTCTTAACAATTAGCAATATTGATGCATTAATAGTCAGACTTTTAATCTGGAAGGAAGGGAAGTTACCCTCACTAGAGCCTGGAGAAGAAAGTAAATTCATCCAGATGCGACGTTGCTGGACTACTTGACCACTTTTCCACACTCTGTAGGTGGCTACAAGGTACTCAGACAATCCCTGAGATCATCTCTGGTGAAAAACACGACGTGGGGAAGGGTAATATTTGGAAATTCCCTAGGAGGCCACCCTGTCAGGCATCCTGTAGATTGAAGATGAAGAGTATGCATGTAAGAAGAGAGGTTAAATGAGGCTTCCTTTCCCATCACCCATCTCAGAAGCATATCACACATTGAACACAACCCAATAGGACTGTTCTGGGTATGCTGTGGTTTTTGTGTTTTTCCTCCCAAATTTGCATGGGCTGTTCATTATCTAAATAGGGATTGCTTTAGGCACCTAAGGGAAGGTCATCCTCTAGGCTGCTTTTTAGCATGTAAAAAATGCAGGGTGAAATCGTCAAAGGACTATTAATGCCTGCATAACTCATGGCTGCTGAGTCAACTTGACTTTGGCTGAGCCCAAGGACCATTTAGAAATCACAGCCTCCGGACATTGTCATACCCTGATGCCCAAAAGAAACTGTCTGGGACTTAACATTAAGCTGATGGATGTCAGGAATGGGTATAAAAGTTCTAAAATCTTGCATGAGAAATTGGAAGGGTCTGAGTTTGTTCTCCTACCTTTTCCAAAGAAAAAAGGGAGAGATATCTAATCTTTTAAAGTAAGCATTAGAAAACTCCAAATCCAAATGACAGAAGGGCCACTTCTTAAAAAAAAAAAAAAAAAAAAAAAAAGCAACTATCAACAGAAAGTAATATTGTTAGTAATCAAACTGGATTGATCCAGATATAATACTATCATACACTACCTTTATTATCTGCTTCTCAAATTTCTTTCTCTCTATCGCATCATCTCCCTCTAGGGATGCTTTTGCCCATCAGTATTAATTAAATGCGAATGTTAACATGTAGGAAGATTTATAACTTCCTTGGCCTGACAGCTGTGCTGAAACTGAAATGCATCAAAGAGGATGAATGGCCCCGTCTGCCACCCATGAATGATGATCACTTCTCCAAATTGGCCAGAGAGTTTGAAAAAGTATTTTGGGGAACTTGCCAGCTAAGACTTTTCCATTCCACCTCCTCACCTCTTTCTAACCACTGCCACCATCATAAAAGAAGCACGTCTAGATGAAGCAGTGTGGAAAATTGGGGCCTGGGTGTGAAAAGTTAAAAAAGTGGAGTGAAGACCTGGTGATCAAATGCCAAATTGCAAAGTTGCAAAGAACAAATATTTTGGCCTAGAATCACCCCTATTTGAATCACAGCCAATTTAAGCAAATAGAATAAAATATGTTCATATAATCTATCGGTACAGATTTCAAATGGGTCAGAAACACAATTTTTGTCCTATTTTAGACTGTGGATCCAGATGACAAAAAGAATGGATGTCAAAACACCTCGAAAGTTTCAGAACAGAAAATAGAGAAAACAAATTTGACGCTGACAATCATCTCTGATCATGACATTTCATACAGTTCCCAAAACCAACTTTTCAAAAATTTAAAAATGTATCTATGTTATGGTTTATAGGAATTGCATGAATTTTTTTATTCTACTTTTACTATGCATGCCATCCATTTATATATTCACAGTGTTTACATTAACATGACTTTACTATGTTGTCTTTGTAGCTTATAACTCGATTGGCACTTGACTCTTCCAGGGTACTCCTGCCCTCGGAAATGACTTGATTGCTCATTATTGGAAGTTCCCAAAAGATTTGTCAGCTTTTCACTGGGAAGCATCAACTGTTGGTTTACAATTCTGTCACACTCTTGAACCCCTTGCCTCAAATTCTTCGCCATGCTGTTTCCACTAACCCTAAACTGGTAAACATGATCCTGACCCAATCCTGGTCAAACTCTTGCTTTGAAAGCCCCACCTTAAACCAAACTTGCAATTCTCAATAAAATCTGATCTTGCCTTTCTCCCTGAAACCCTGTAGAAACTCTGCCAAGGCAGTGTTCTCCCAGAGCGTGGTAAGCAGTAAACTCAGCTTTGTCTTACCAAAAAGCTGTGTTGATGAGAGCTGAGAAACATTCAACAGAAGAGCATGCAATATTGCTATATATTCATTAAAAGCATTTAGAGCGTACAGAAAAAAGAATGACATAAATGACAAATTATTTTTCACTTTAGTAAATATTTAGTAAATATGAACGTTTCATGCCATCAGTGTTCCTTCCCCCGGGGTATTGGGTGGGACCTTCTCATGGGAGGGTCTTAAGACCCACAGTCAGAGGGGCAGGGGACTCTTAGAGTCTTGCCTTGGGCGGGTGAAAAGGGGGCAGAAGAAAGATTCTGTTTCTGGAGGTCCGCGCCTGAGGCCTAACACACCCAACCTCAAAACAAGAGACTTGCACCAAGGGCCTGTAATCCTAGCACTTTGGGAGGCTGAGGCAGGCAGATTACTTGAGATCAGGAGTTCGAGACCAGCCTGGCCAACACGGTGAAACCCCGTCTCTACTAAAAACACAAAAAAATTAGCAAGGCATGTAATCCCAGCTACTCTGGAGGCTGAGGCATGAGAATCACTTGAACCTAGGACGTGGAGGTTGCAGTGAGCCAAGATCACGCCACTGCACTACAGCCTGGGTGACAGAGCAAGACTCTGTCTTAAATAAATAAATAAAGGTGGTGAGCAAATAACTGCTCAGGGTGAGAGGAGAGGGTTGGAGTCAGTTTTCTAGAGGGCGAGATGTTTTAGCTGAATCTTGAAAGATGGGAAAAGATTTTTTTATGGAATAAGAGAGTAACATTCCAGTGAGAGGGAATAGCATGTGTTAAATTGCACAAGTTCAGAGCATATTCTAGAAATAACAATATCTAGTGTCACCAGAGAGAGAAGTAGGTAGGAGGGCTGAGTAATTGTAGATGAAGTTGGAGAGATTTCCGAGCAAGGATTGTAAAGAACCTTGAATATGGTGCCCAGGTATTAGGGCTCATCCTTTTATTCTGTTAAGCAGTGTGGGACCACGGGCATGAGCCATGGTGCCCGGCCTTCATACAATACTTTAATAAATCCAAATTACTGCAAAAAGACCCACGATAGACAAATAACCAATTTTTAAATAAAGACAGGATCATTATGACTGATTTTTTTTTCTTTTGGCCTCAGGCTGCAAATCTGGCTCAACACAGCACTGTGACTGATTCTGACTTTATCTGAATTTTTTTTTTTTTAGACAGTGTCTCACTCTGTCCCCAGGCTAGAGTGCAGTGACATGATCATAGCTCACTGCAGCCTCGCCTTCCTGAGCTCAAGGGATGCTCCTGCTGAGCTCAGCCTCCTGCAGAGCTGGGAATATAAGCACATGCCACCATGCCTGCCTTATCTAAAATTTTGATATTTTGTTCATCATGGATATTTTTGCATTAATTCTGATATCTTAAAATATTGCGTTAGTCAGGGTTCTCCAGAGAAACAGAACCAATTTAGATAGGAGAATCAATCTAAATCTTTTTTTAGATTTATTGTAAGATACTGGCTCATGTGATTATAGAGGTGAAAAATTCCTCCCTTCTGCAAGCTGGAGACCCAGGAAAGCCAATGGTATAGTTGGAAGGCCTAAGAGCCAGGGAGGTAATGGTGTAGATTCCAATCTGAGTCTGAAGGCCTGAGAACTAGGAGCATCAAGGAAAGAAGAATATTGATGTCCCAACTCAGCGGTCAGGCACAAAAAGGGCAAATTCCTCTTCCTCTGCCTGTCTGTTCTATTCAGGCCCTCAACGCATTGGGTGGTGCCTGCCCTCACTGGGCAGAACCATCTGCTTTACTCAGTTCCTCCATTTAAATACTAATCTCTTAGTATTTAAGAGATTGGGAGGCTGAGGCAGGAGGATCGCCTGACCTGAGGAGTTTGAGGCTGCAGTGAGCCGTGTTCATGCCACTGCACTCCAGGCTGGGCAACAGAGAGATGGCTGTTCCAAAAATATATTCCATACCTTTACAGACAGACCAAAAAACAGTGTTTAATGAGCTATCTGGGCATCCTGTGGCCCAGTCAAGTCGATACAGAACATTAACCATTGTAAATATTATTTATCCTAATTACTGAGTGTTTTTTTTTGTACCCTCTGAAATTTTACACCAGAAGTGAGTGAGGCCCTGGACCAGCCAAATTCTAGCTCTGGGCCGTGGGTACTGTGTTATGTATGTGGATTTCATGGCAGTCCAAGCAATTTAAGAAATATTGATTGAACACCTGCTGAGTATCAGGCATGGGGTTCAGTTTTAGGGAGTGAGTAGTAAGCAAGACAGTCAGTCCCTGCCCTCATTAAGCTCACCGTCCAGTGAGAGAAATGTACATGAAACAGTCAAGATGATAAGTGTTATGGAGAAAATACAATGAACATGGAGAACCTACAGCAACAGGGCTTTTTTTTTTTTTTTTTTTTTTTTTTTTTTTTTGAGATGGAGTCTGGCTCTGTCACCCAGGCTGAAGTGCAATGGCACGATCTTGGCTCACTGCAACCTCCGCCTCCTTGGTTCAAGAGATTCTCCTGCCTGAGCCTCCTGAGTAGTTGGAACTACAGGTGTGTGCCACTATGCCCAGCTAATTTTTTTGTACTTTTAGTAGAGGCAGGGTTTCATCATGTTGGCCAGGCTGGTCTCAAACTCCTAACCTAATCCTCCTCCTAAACCTCCTCCTAATAAAAATTATCTGGGAGTGGTGGTGCCTGCCTGTAGTCCCAGCTACTCAGGAGGCTGAGAAGAGAGAATCACTTGAGCCCAGGAGGTCAAAGCTGTAGTGAGCTGTGATCATGCCTGCACTCTAGCCTGAGTGACAGAGCAAAACCCTGTCCCAAAAGTAAATAAGTAAATAGAAAATTAAAATTTGGAGATGGTACAGGAGGAGAGAGAAGGTGCATATTACAGTGGCCCAGGCAAGAGAGACAGTGGCCCAGGGCTAACTGGTAGCAGGGAGAAGAGAGAAGTAGAGACATGTCTAGATGAAGTAATCAGGATGTGATAGCTCAATTAAAGGAGGGGTGAGGTGGAAGAAGGAGTCTAATGTGATACCTGAGTTTCCAGCTTGGGCAACTGAGTGGTTGGTGGAGTCATTTCCGGGAGATTGGGCATGTTAATTAAGGTAGTACCTGTATACACAATAGAAGTTGCTAACTGAAATAATTTTTTTTTTTTTTTTAAGAGACAGAGTCTCACTCTGTCACCCAGGCTGGAGTGCAGTGGCGTGATCTCAGCTTACTGCAACCTCCACCTCCCAGGTTCAAGCAATTCTCCTGCCACAGCCTCCTGAGTAGCTGGGACTACAGGCACACGCCACAATGCCTGGCTAATGTTTTTTTGTATTGTAGTAGAGACGGGGTTTAACCATGTTGCCCAGGCTGGTCTCAAACTCCTGAGCTCAGGCAATCCCACCTGCCTCGGTTTCCCAAAGTGCTAGGATTACAGGATTCAGGGCCACTGCGCTTGGCCCTGAAATGATTTTGTATGTTACATACTGTACTTAGTTACTCCATGAAAAGAATAAAATTCTTTTCAGACGAAAACAACAACAACAACACAGAAACAATTATATAAGTTCATTGTCATACCATGTGATAAGAAATTATGGGTTGTTATTAATCATTTTGAATAGAAAATAAGTGACGTAAGATGTTGGCAGCTGCATATTATATAGTAACAGACTAATAATAGATCTTGAAGGTCTAGAAATTGATTTCATTTTCATTCATCCAGTTTGTGTTTCTTGGTTTATTATTCATACTTTCTTTAGGCTTGACTTTCTAAGAGGCTTATCATAGGGGAAAAAAGGTCATAATTCTCAGTATTTATTTTGAAGGGGATTGGAATGATTTATTCCATAATGTTACAAACATAGACAAAACAGCATTCTCTCCTGGGATCTCTGAGATTTTACAGGTCCTGTTCAATGATTTTTATTGTATTTTCCATCAGTATTATGTTTATTATCTGATGGGTTTAAGGAGAGGGAAATGATAATATTGTAAAGAAAACATATAAAACATCACTTTGGGTTTGACATGCTTCAAAATGTCTACAGCGCCACGTTTGCTCCAAAATTACCCATAGGCAAATAAATAGCAGCAGCAGCTAAAAAGTTTTAATCTCCCCCAATTCCCCTACAAAAATAGACAGAACCACTGATACAGCAAAGCAAAATCTTGTGGACATCTACAACAAAAATGATAAGATATTCCCATGAGGAGCAGGGGTCAAACCACTAACAGCAATAAGATACTTATGATAACGGCCGTAAGAAGAAACAGAAGAAAGAAATACCACTTCCAAAAAACACCCTAGAAAGCAAATTAGCAACAGGCAACCACTCCCAAAAGGAAAAGTCTGTTCTCCACATGGAAGCTACCCATTCCCAAAGGGAGGAGTCACTCTCGGCATGGAAAAATACCATTTCCAAAGGGAAGCGTAAACTCTCAGCCTGGAAATATACCATTCACAAAGGGAAGAGTAAAATACCATTTCCAAAGGGAAGCGTAAACTCTCAGCCTGGAAATATACCATTCACAAAGGGAAGAGTAAACTCTTGGCATGGAAGGTACCCATTCCCAAAAGGAAAACTCTACTCTCGGCTGGAGAGTACCCATTCCCAAAGGGAAGAGTCCACTGTCAGCACGGAAGCCACCCATTCCCCAGGGGATGAGTCCACTCTCAGACCATCAGGTCAACCTGACAAGAGCAGCCCAAACTGTTGGTGGGGGAAAGGGGTGCCTTTGCGGGCTCCAGATCTCCTGCAAACTCTGTGATTGCTCAGATGAAAATGTGTTTAAAAAGAGAGAAGTCTTGGCCGGGCGCGCTGGCTCACACATATAATCCTAGCACTTTAGGAGCCAGAGGCGGGCGGATCACGAGTTCAGGAGTTTGAGACCAGCCTGACCAACATGGTGCAACCCCGCCTCTACTAAAAGTACAAAAATTAGCCAGGCATAGTGGTGCGTGCTTGTAATCCCAGCTACTTGGGAGGCTGAGGCAGAAGAATTGCTTGAACCCCGGAGGCAGAGGTTGCAGTGATCCAAGATCACACCACTGCACTCCGGCCTGGGCAACACAGTGAGACTGTCCCAAAAAAAAAAAAAAAGAAAAGAAAAAGAGTCTTCGTAATTCTAGAAGTTAAAATTTACAAGGAAGAGAAAACGGTTAATATTTATGCACCGAAATCCTCAACCCCGCTTTCATAAAGTAGGACAAATCCTGAGGAGAGACTGCTAGGCATTGAATGGAAACAGAACAGAACAGGGACACCAAAACTTAAGAAAGAGGAGAGCCACACCGAGCTGGAAAGGGAACACATCTCAGAATGTGGTGTGTTCAGATCTAAGTCCATGTTTGGATCTCAGTTCATAGATCTCAGTGCAGCACAGTTAACAACAGAAAACGAAGCCCTAGAACACTGGCCCTCGGGAAGCTATTCCCGGCATCCTCCTCTCTAAGAGGATAGCAAAGCCATGAGCTAAAGCGTAATTGTGCTTGAATATCCCATATGATGTAATTTAAAAAAAAAAAGATTAAGTGGACAGAGAATATTATTCCTATAGATAATGAAATCATGTCATAAAAACATGAACTTACAATAATAAAAATATTAGCCCAATATTTCCAAATGAGCTTAGAGAATTTCAGAAAATGATTGTAGCTATGGAAGAATGCCATAAATCAGAATGAGAAAATGAGCCTGTAATCTTAGCATTTAGGGAGGCTGAGACAGGAGGACTGCTTGAGACTAAAAGTCCAAAACCAGCCTGGGTAACATAGCAAGACCCTGTCTCTACAAAAAACAAAAAATAAAATTAGCCAGGCATGATGGTGTGCTACTGTAATCCTGGCTACTTAGGAGGCTGAAGTGGGAGGATCACTGGAGTCCAGGAGGTCAAAGCTGTAATGAGCTATAATTGCACCTCTGCACTCCAGCCTGAGTGACACAGTGAGACCCTGTCTCTAAAAATATTTAAAAAGAGGGGAAAAAAAGAAAATGAGATGATTAGACAAAAGAAAAATTGGAAATGTGAGCTAAGAGAATTTTAAAAAGAACTAGGAGTAAAAGAAAAAATAATTTCAGAAATGAAGACCAAAGTAGGATGAGCTTAAGGACAAACAAACATCATAAGAAAAAAAGAGAAAATAGAATGAGAGGAAAATAAGAAATTAAAACAAAATTTTAAGAAAAGATAAGGGCTGGAGAAGCCAGGTGTGGTGCCTCACACCTGTAATCCCAGCACTTTGGGAGGCCAAGGCAGGAGGATTGGTTGAGGCCAGCAGTTCAACACCAGCCTGGGCAACATAGCAAGATTCTGTCTCTATAAAAATAAAAAACATATTTTTAAAAATTTTTGAAAATGGTTTGGAGAGGGAGTAATAGATTATTACTTATATATTAGCATACATGTAATAAGAGTCTCAAAAGAAGAAAGCCAAAGCAAGGGGAGTGAATACAAACTGGAACTATAGTTCAGAAAAATGTTCCTGATATCAGGTAGATCTGAATCCACATCTTTAACAGGCACATGAGGTACCTCGGAAAATCCATTGATAGTGGCCAAAATGAGACTTTTTTTTTAAGTAAATTTATTGAACTGAAAGAAAAGGGAAAAACCAAATGAAATCTTTAGACTTCAAAGTAAAATGACCAAGCCACTCATTAGGGAAAGAAACTAAGATAGACAGATTTCTCAATAGCAAGATTTTATACCGTAGGGCAATGGAATAAAGTATATTACAAACAGCAAGAAAATGTAGTGGAGGCCGGGTGCGGTGGCTCACGCCTGTAATCCCAGCACTTTGGGAGGCCATGGCGGACAGATCACCTGAGGTCAGGAGTTTGAGACCAGCCTGGCCAACATGGTGAAACCCAGTCTCAACTAAAAATACAAAAAATTAGCCAGGCATGGTGGTGCACAGCTGTAATCCCAGCTACTCGGAAGGCTGAGGCAAGAGAATCACTTAAACCCAGGAGGCGGAGGTTGCAGAGAGCTGAGATCATGCCACTGCACTCCAGCCAGGGCAACAAGAGTGAAGCTCCGTTCCAAAAAAAAAAAAAAAAAGAAAAGAAAAAAAAATGGAAAATGTAGGCAAGAATTTTATATCCAGTCAAGTTTAAAGTCATGCACAAACTTATGAATATGCAAGAACTCATGGAGTATTGTTCTCTGTGCCCTTCCTAAGGAACCTAGTAGAAAAAGACAAACAAATGACTGAAGAGGAATTGGCATAAGGATCAGGTGGGCGTTGAATATGTATATTTAAATGTATAACAATCACTACATGATGGATACAAGGGTGACCCTATAGAATGTAGTTGTTATGTGATACACTACTACTGTAAACAATTATAACACAGTTGTTTTTAAAAGTTATCTTTATAAAGCAAGGCAAAATGAAATGAATAAACCTAACTGTTCCACGAGTTGGTGGCATAAGCACAGACAGAGGAAGTACTTTAAGTAACTTTAAAATACAGTAATCTGAGGTTACATCCCTAGTGGTATATACCATAAAATCAAACAAGCAGAAAGTCTTAAACTGTTTTTTTAGCATTCAAATTTCTACTAATACTATTGGCATTGCTATTCTGAAACTATTACTTTGTTAAAATAGAAACGGGGTCTTGCTATGTTGCCCAGGCTGGTCTTGAACTCCTGGGCTCAAGTGATCCTCCTGCCTTGGGCTCCTAAAGTGCTGTGATTACAGGAATGAGCCATCATGCTTGGCCAAGCTGTTACATACTATATAAGAGAAATCAAGTAAATAATTATGTGCATGCTGTTAGGAACCAGGATTTTTGGCATGAGAAAAAAGAATCAAAGAAATACATTAAAACTTTATAATCCTAAAATTTCAATTGGAAATGTAAATATGAACTAATAATGTAACTTTAAAATATATACACACACATATAGATGCCAGTTCTGTTCTTTAAAAGGGCTTACTAGGCCGGGTGCGGTGGCTCACGTCTGTAATCCCAGCACTTTGGGAAGCTGAGGCGGGCAAACCACATGAGGTCAGGAGTTCGAGACCAGCCTGGCCAACATAGTGAAACCCCACCTCTACTAAAAATAAAAAAAATTAGCCAGTTGTGGTGGCACACACCTGTAATCCCAGCTACTCGGGAGACCGAGGCAGGAGAATCGCTTGAACCTGGGAGGCGGAGGTTGCAGTGAGCCGAGATCACATCATTGCACTCCAGCCTGGATTACAGAGTAAGACTCCATCTAAAAAAAAAAAAAAAAAAGGCTTAATAATAATAAGCCAAGTAGCAGTGAGTACCCCTGGTGTCTACGTTGTGGAATAAAAGTACTATTTTGCACTAAAAGAAACCAGAGCTTCTTGGACAAATGGCTAATTGCAGGTCTAGGGCAAGAAACACACAAATATTTTGTAACACCAAAATATTTGGCATTACAAATGCCAAAAATTCGTAAACCTGAAATATTTTGTGCCAAAACAAGCCTAAACCATCATGTAAAAATGCCTTAAGGAGTGAAATTGAAGAGTCTTCAACTAGCCAAATATGAGACCATTGGAATTTTGAAGGAATATTAACCATCCTTAATTGAAATATGCCAGATATGTCTCAATCCTTTAGTTAGTAATGATACTAAAAGACCTCATTGGTCACATATGGAAGATGCTAGGAATCAACTCATAATTTTGAAAACTGATACAGATAAAATGAAATCAAGCCGTTGCCTTATATGTTTGAACTGTACCTGAGACAGTAACTGATGAGGGAAAACTTTGAAAGTGTTCTAGCTAATAAAGAAACGTGATAGAATTAGAATATCACTCTATTGCAAACCTTAATGAAATAGTAAATCATTAATGGCCGTTGATATCACAGAGAGCCAACCAGACATATATGCCTCTGATAGAAATATACAACCGCACTTAGGAAATATTACCATCAAAAAATTAAACCGGACTGCCCAAGTGTCTAGCAAGGACAAATAAATATGATAAGAAAAAAGTGGAAAATGGAATGGAACGAAAAATAATAAAAATAGATTATTATTTATATATTAGCATACAGATGATAGGAACTTACCCAATTTACAGGAAATGCAAGAAAAAGAAACATGTTAAACCATACATATAGGGATGCAATCAGATAGTTTTAGAATATGGGAAGCTTGACAGAGAAGTATCCTGCCTTCCTTAAGAAGTAAGTTATAGGCCGGGCGCGGTGGCTCATGCCTGTAATTCCAGCAGTTTGGGAGGCCGAGGCGGGCGGATCACGAGGTCAGGAGATCGAGACCATCCTGGCTAACAGGGTGAAACCCTGTCTCTACTAAAAAATACAAAAAATTAGCCAGGCATGGTGGCGGGCGCCTGTAGTCCCAGCTACTCGAGAGGGTGAGGCAGGAGTGAACCTGGGAGGCGGAGCTTGCAGTGAGCCGAGATCGCGCCACTGCACTCCAGCCTGGGCGACAGAGCAAGACTGTGTCTCAAAAAAAAAAAAAAAAAAAAAAAGTTATAATGAACAAAAAGAAGGAGAAAGATGAGAAATCTATAGATAAAAAGAAATGTAAGGGACACATTAACAAATTGCAATATATGAACCTTATTTGTATCTTAATTCAAACAAGTCAACTGTAGAACAATTATGAGATAATCAAATGTGAACACAAGTTGAATAGCTTAGAATATTAACAAATTATTAGTGTTTTAAAGTTTAATATTGATGCTCTGCTTATATTTTAAAAGAGTTCTTATGCTTTATGGATTCATACAGACATATTTTTGGAGCAAAGAATATCATTAAGACTGTTTCAGATTTTAAAAATGAGCTTGCCTCAAAATAATCTGGTGAGGCAAGAAAGTATAAATGCACCAAAATTGACCTTGAGTTGATAATTGTTAAAATTGAGTGATGAGACTTGGGATTTGTTGTACTATTGTCTACACTTTTGTATATCCTTAAAATTTCCGCTCAGGGGGAATTTAAAAAACACACACAGTTATGCTTTTTTTGTTTTTTTTTTTCTACTCCAAATTTATCTCAACCAGTCAGTACATCTACTATGAGTATGCTAGATTAACTTTTCAGGTTACCCAGCCATTTGAAAATGGGCCCTAAGTTAAAAGAATAAATCATACTCTAAGTGTGACATATTTCCCTTGAGGCTGGTTTATATCATTTGTCAATGAATTTTAATAAACACTCAGTGACATACTGATTGCTTTATACTAAATAGGCAAAAGAGAAAATGGATTATACCACTGGCCTGAATAACACCATCTATCAATGCTGTGTGGCATGGTGACATCACTTTTGAAATTATCCCATTTCTTAATAGATGAAAATATCTTTTGTCATTTAAAATTATTATCCTGCCTCGGCATTACACGTTCACCTAAACATAATGTATTAAAACCTCTATTTATGTAATAATTTTTATTCCTGCATGTTTTTCATCTTCAGTTTATTTTAACAAGGCTGCGCCAGAGCAGGAAAAAGCTGAAATTGAACTTTGCGTAGCTAAGTGGGAGGAAGAATGTTGTATTCTTCAAACTGGATTGACACACAGTATTCCACATGATGCAAAACGTAATAAGAAGTGGCCCTGGGCTTTTCTTTCTTATAGCTGCATGTTGCTTCTGGCTTTTCATTCTCTTGTTATTAATTGGTCGCAAATCTTGTTGTAGCTATCTCAGTGTTCCTCTCAGCTGATTTTTTTCTTAACCAAAAGAATATATCATTCTATTTTTACAGTACATGACTAATTTAGACAATCACTGCAGTTTTAATTAATGGATTATGATCAAAGTGTTCAGCTTCAAAACCCATTATTTTGGGCCAGAAATAAACTTTACAGCCAGTGATACAGTAGAACAGTGGATCTGGACATCCGGAGGTTCACTGCCACATGGCGTTTTCTCTAGGTCTCAGTTTCTCATTTCTCTAGGTCTCAGTTTTCCTCCTTCAATCTTTCACTGAATAAATATTTATATACCTTCTAAGTGCCCAGATTTGTGCTGAAGTTAGCTATACAGGGGTGTGATATCACCTCCTTACAGTGGTGTTTGAGTTGACACCAGAAAGATGGTTAAGAGTTAGAAGAATGACGAGTCAAGGATAGGAGTGTTTTGAGCAAGGAGAAATTCAGTGGCGCTTAGGAAAAGGATGTGTATACAATGAGGATGTAGGATTTAGAATGAAGGAGGACTTTGAGAGGCCGAGGCTGGCAGATCGCCTGAGGTCAGGAGTTTGAGACCCGCCTGGTCAACATGGGGAAACCCCATCTCTACTAAAAATATAAAAATTAGCTGGGTGTGGCGGCATGCCTGTAATCCCAGCTACTCAGGAGGCTGAGGCAGGAGAATTGCAGAAACCTGGGAGGCAGAGGTTGCAGTGATCTGAGATCGCGCCACTGCACTTTAGCCTGGGTGACAGAGCAAGATTCTGTCTCAAAATAAAAAAATAGAATGAAGGAGGAAGATAAGAAAATAGGCATACTTGCGGAATGATAGGATTAAACTAAATGACCCATTGGGTCCTTCCAGTTCTAAATGCTTACACAACTGGCCAGGCATGGTGGTTCACTCCTGCAATCCCAGCACTTTGGGAGGCTGAGGGGTTCTGGATCATTTAAGCCCAGAAGCTTGAGACCAGCCTGAGCAACCTGGCAGAACCTCGTCTCTACTAAAAATACAAAAATTATCCAGGCGTGGTGGCATGTCCCTGTAGTCCCAGCTACTCAGGGGGCTGAGACAGGAGGATCACCTGAGCCTTGGGAGTTCAAGGCTACAGTGAGCCAAGATTAGGCCATTGCACTCCAGTCTGGGTGACAGAGTGAGACCCTATCTCAAAAATAGAGTGAAATAAATAAACCGAATGCTTACATAACTGTGTAGCAGTTGTTGAATCAGAGAATCCAACTTTATCCTTTATTACCACCAAGACCATTTGCAAATTCTTAGCCTCTATAAATCTCAGCCTTTTCTATAGAATTGTGAGTATACTTACCTTAAGTTTGTTGTGGTGCTTAAATAAGATAATATATTTAAAGCCTGTGTCTGGTATACCCTAATCATTGTGTATAAATGGTAATAGAAATGTATACATGGTATAAATGTGTATAAATGGTAATAATCATTATTAGCTTATATTTTACGTTACTCAAAGAAGGTTCTGCACCTACTACCTTACTTTATTAAAAAAAAGTCCTAGGAGAGATTTATGAGAGTCTTTATTACTCCTGTTTTACAAATGAGAAAACTTGAGCTCAAAGAGGTGCTTTAGGAAATGAATGGTGGAAATTGGTTTCTTGGTTTCCTGTTCAGCTCTTTTCTTCCCCCCATCACATATTATTTTTCTATTTTAGCTTCTCTTTGAACAAGTAAGAAATATTAACACAGACTGGGGGCTTGTACAGATTTGTTTATCTTATGGCTGAAGATTTTAGGTTTTCCTTTGAGTGGTTTTTCTATTATTCTAACAGATCGATGTTGTACAAAAACAGTTCCTCTCATGCTAAGCCTTCATTTTGGAGTGTCAAGATTCTGAATGTCCTGTCACTCAATGATCTGTTAGAATGAAGACCAGTAAGTGTCTTTAATCATTTTTAGGAGCACCATAGTCTGTGCTCTGTCATTCTTCCATTACTCTAGATATGTGAGCTATAGCTTTCTTTACAAGCTATTTCTCCGGAAATCAGTAAAGCTTCCACTAGAAATTGCCTCAGTTGGATGACATATCTCAAATAAAAAGTCACACCATTTGGGACCATGAGCTCATCTTCCCTTGAAAATTTAGGAGAAGTAGGCTCATTCCTAGCTTTGTTTTTACTTGAATTACAGATAGGAAAATCCTAAAAGCTATTCCAACCTTTGGAAGTGGAGGAAAAGAGGAAGATAGACCCAAAAGAACTTACTGTCTGCCAACATTGAAACACTTCAGAGCTGACCTGTCTATTATTTAAAACTGATTAAACAGAAGCTCTCCTCTTCAGCAGCTATGCAGTCAAGTGTGTGTATATTGCAGCTTAGTTCTTTTCTAGGCAGAGTCTTTATTTCATCCAGGAACAGGAATGAGACGCTTTCTGACAGCAACTCGAACTGAAGGGGACATAAAATTCATTGGTTTCCATAACTCTGTTAAGGAAATGTTTCTTCTGCTATTCACCTCCAATTTGGCTGGGTGTTAAATCTGTAGTACAGCTAAAGATGTTTTCTAAATATTAGATATCCATTTTAAGCGTGTAAGTGTCCCTTAATTTTTTTTTTTTTTTTTTTGAGACAGAGTCTCACTCTGTTGCCCAGGCTGGAGTGCAATAGTGCAATCTTGGTTCACTGCAACCTCTGCCTCCCAGGTTCAAGTGATTCTTCTGCTTCAGCCTCCTAAATAGCTGGGATTACAGGTGCGTACCACCATGCCCGGCTAATTTTGTATTTTTAGTAGAGACGGGGTTTAACTGTGTTGGCCAGGCTGGTCTCGAACTCCTGACCTCAAGTGATCGCCTGCCTCGGCCTCCCAAAGTGCTGGGATTACAGGCATGAGTCACTGTGCCCGGCTGGGTTGTTTTCATGATGGGAGGAATCTATCAAGAGACTTGGTGCTGCCCGCTGTCTAGTCATTACCACAGAGTACGGGGCTGTCAAAGGTCTTGTTTTAAGTCTGTTTCCCTGAAAATTATCCCTGGCCATTTGCCTTGAATAGTTACATTTCAAAAATAAGATCTTTATTCAAAAAAGCAAAGATAAAAGTGAGAGGGAATGAATACCAATACCAGATATCACACTGGTAAAGTTTCATAGAATAGACACGGTAGCACAACCGTTGGCTTTGTAGGTTTCCTGACTCTTTTCATGGCCCTTGGAATGGTTTTTATCCTACAGCCAAATGTCACATTTAGGGTGCCTTCATCAATAGGGTTCTTTGCTACAAGTCAGTTAATTAAATTGGTGGGTTATTTAATATCTTAGACACTATCAATTAAATATGCACATAATAAAAGGCCTATACATTCCCATGAAATACCTGCTAAAGTGTTTAAAAACTGGCCGGGCATGGTGGCTCACGTCTATAATCCCAGCACTTTGGGAGGCCGAGGCGGGTGGATCACCTGAGGTTGGAAGTTCGAGACCAGCCTGACCAACATGGAGAAACCCCGTCTCTACTAAAAATATAAAATCAGCTGGGCATGGTGGCACAAGCCTGTAATCCCAGCTACTCAGGACGCTGAGGCAGGAGAATCGCTTGAACCTAGGAGGCGGAGGTTGCAGTGAGCCGAGATCGCGTCTTTGCACTCCAGCCTGGGCAACAAGAGTGAACTCCATCTCAAAAAAAAAAAAAAAAAGTTTAAAAACTGGTGATACCATGGAATACTATGCAGCCATAAAAAAGAATGAGATCATGTCCTTTGCAGGGACATGGGTGGAGCTGGAGGCCATTATCTTTAGCAAACTAACACAGGAACAGAAAACCAAATACTGCGTGTTCTCAGTTATAAGGAGGAGCTAAATGATGAGAACACACACATACCTCCAGGGGAATGACACACACTGGGGCCTTTCAGAGGGTAGCAGGTGGGAGGAGGGAGAGGATCAAGAAGAACAACTGATGGTACTAGGCCTAATACCTGGGCGATGAAATAATCTGTACAACAAACCCCCATGACACACGTTTACCTTTGTAACAAACCTGCACTTGTACCTCTGAAAAACACAAAGACTGGTGATACACGTTTCAAGTGTGTGTATGTGTGTATCTATAGTCTTTCTGTGAGCTACAGAATGAGAGTAAGATTCCTCCTTGTCTATTTTGACCTCCCACTGTACCCTGACCAGGACCCGCTGTAACAAATTTCTTCTCTTTCTGGTCTACGCCTTTGTATCTCATTTACCTCTTTCTCCACGTGATGCTTGAGGCACAGTACCGACTCCACTTTTCTCAGTTTATCAAAATCTACTGGGCACAGTGGCTCACACCTATAATCCCAGCATTTTGGGAGGCCAAGGCAGGAGGATCATTGGAGGCCAGGAGTTCGAGACCAGCCTAGGCAACAAAATGAGACCCTGTCTCTACAAAAAAAAAAAAAAAAAAAAATTTTTTTTTTTAAATTAGCCAGGCATGGTGGCACCCACCTGTAGTCCCAACTACTTGGGAGGAGGCTGAGGTGGGAGAATCGCTTGAGCCCAGGAGATCAGGGCTGCAGTGATGCACTCCAACCTGGGTGACAGAGTGAGAACCTGTCTCTGAAGAAAAAAAGAAAAATCTGGCCAGACATGGTGGCTCACATCTGTAATCCCAGCACTTTGGGAGGCTAAGGTGGGTGGATCACTTGAGGTCAGGAGTTTGAGACCAGCCTGGCCAACATGGCAAAACCCCATCTCTATCAAAAATACAAAAATTAGCCAAGTGTGGCGGCATGCACCTGTAATCCCAGTTACTCAGGAGGCTAAGGCACGAGAATCGCTTGAACCTGGGAAGCGGGGGTTGCAGTGAGCCGAGACTGCACCGTTGCACTCCAGCCTGGGCAACAGAGTGAGACCCTGTCTCAAATAAAGAAAAATCTACACAAATGTGCTCCTTCTATTACTAAAACCAGGATCAAATGACTAATTTTATTTGACTGTATGTGATAACTGCTTTCAAATTCATGACCGTCATTCACTCTGCTTCTCCTTGGGAAATTTTTGTCTCATGGGTGACATACGTTTTGCAGGAGTTTGTGTTTTCCTTTCTCCTTTGGCTTCCTGGATGCTCAGGGTCAAGCCTGTAACCCAATTTAGTAAACTCCAATGGCCTTATGCCTTGCATTGCTGCATAATATGTTCTTTCTTCTTTTTCTTTTCTTTTTTTTTTTTTTTTTGAGGCAGAGTCTTGCTTTGTCACCAAGGCTGGAGTGCAATGGGCTCATTCTCAGCTCACTGCAACCTCCGCCCCCCAGGTTCAAGTGATTCTCCACCTCAGCCTCCTGAGTAGCTGAGATTACAGGTGCGCACCACTACACCTGGCTAATTTTTGTACTTTTAGTAGAGACGGGGTTTCTCCATGTTGGTCAGGCTGGTCTCGAACTGCTGACCTCATGATCCGCCTGCCTCGGCCTCCCAAAGTGCTGGGATTACAGGCATGAGCCACCACGCCCGGCCCATAATATTTTCTAGTTTGTTTTATCTTGCTAATGAATGTAAATTTTCTCTGGCCTTGATTTTTTAAATTACTCTCATATTATATATAGCTTTTAAACCCTCATCAAAATTTTTGTAGAGTAAATGAAAGTATACACATATGTATACATATAAATGCCTAGTATTTATATGTATAAACTTATACATATAAATAAGTCCTTCAGTTATAGAATGCTGTTGAGAAAATCAGAGGTATTTTTAGGAGGGTACAACTAGGAAAAAAGATTAATGCCTCTTTAGGAAAATACGTCTGAAATAAAATAACATCATGCCTAATAATTATCCTCTAGTTATTTTCCTGCAGCCTTACCAGACTCTAATCCATCTATCGTCTTGAAATTAATTATCTGTCTTAAACACAGATTAAATCACATTACTTATATAATTTACATAATCATAGTACTTACATAATTATCTGTCTGAAACAAAGATTTGATCATATTACTTTTCTGCTCTGGAACCTTAGATGACATGATTCAGAGTAAGGCCTGAGTTCCTAGGCATGGCATTCAAAATCTTTATAAGATACCACCCTCTTGGCTCAGCATGGTGGCTCACGGCTGTAATCTCAGCACTTCGGGAGGCCGAGGTGGGCGGATCTCCTGAGATCAGGAGCCTGGCCAACATGGTGAAACCCTATCTCTACTAAAAATACAAAAAATTAGCCAGATGTGGTGGTGGGCACCTGTAATCCCAGCTACTCAGGAGGCTGAGGCAGGAGAATCGCTTGAACCCGGGAGGCAGAGGTTGCAGTGAGCCAAGATCATGCCATTGCACTCCAGCCTGGGCAACAAGAGTGAAACTCTGCCTCAAAAAAAAAAAAAGATTCCATCCTCTTACCTGTCAAGCTTTTGCTCTCTACCTACATCTAACGTATCCTCCTCTCAAAAAAATTTGGACTACGTGTTTCTGGACATGACCTGCCCTTTTTTCTCCATCTTTAAGACTTTTCTTCCTCTTCTTTTTCCAAAGCCTACAGAAAATAACTCTTGCCTTCCTTCCTTCTGACCTAACATGCTTCCCAGCCTGGGTTAATTTTAGGAACGTCAACATGTTAATGATCCTTTTAATGGACATGCGATTTTAGAACAACAAAACAAACTGGTGTTCTCTTTTGTATTGACATTGAAAACTTTTTGTATCATCACTTCTTCCCAAGCTCACCTCAAGAAGTCTATCTGTTAGCCCAATATGGTCTCCCTTCTGTGACTGGTGCTTACTCTCTAACGTATTTGGAAGCAACAGACCTTAGTAATTTAGAGGTGTGTCTTTGAAGGTAACTCATCTTGGGTTCAGCGCACTTACTTCACCTCACCGGCAAAATAAGATGATGATACATAAAACTTTAAAATACGTCCATAAGTTATTTGACAATGCTCTCATGAAGAGGTAGAGTCTACGTGCCCTCCTATTGAAACTAGGTACACTTGTGGCTTATTTGTAAACAATGAAATGCTGGAGAAATGACACTAGGTAACTTCTAAGATTAGTTAAAAAAAAAAAACGTTATGCAGCTTCTTCCCTATTCACTGAGATATTCACTTGTGGAGGCTTAAACTAGCATTTAAGAAGTCCAATTACTCTGAGGCCACCAGGCTATAAGGAAACCTAGGTCATACAAAAAGGCCCTTGGCTAAATGTCTGGTAGGAAGCCTCAACGGAGTTCCCAGCCAACAGCCAGCATCCATTGATAAGCATGTGACTGAAGACCTGTCCAGGTGATGCCAGCTCTCAGCTGTCAAGTTCCCACTTGTTCATTGAGTCTTCCCAGTTGAGGACCAGCCTTCACGGAGCAGAGATGAGCCATTTCTGTTTTGCTCTGTCCAAATTCCTGAGCTACAGCTTACAAGAGCATAATAAAATAGTTTCTTTAAGCTACTAACTTTGGGAATAACTTGTTATGCAGCAAAAATAATCAGAACAGAAATTTCGTACCTAGAAATAGAGTGCTATTGTACCAAAAATCTAAAGCATGAGGCGTTGGCTTTGAAACCACTGTCTAGCCGCAGCTGAATGGGCTTTGAGGAGACTGTTAGCATCTTAGGCTGGAGAAGGCTGTTGGTGGGGACTTGCAGACAAGCAAGGAAAATGTCATTAGAAGCTGGAGGAAAGCAAAATCATTTTGCCTAGTGGTGAAAGTCTGGCCACACTGTCACATGTTGTAATGTGAAAAAAATAGAAAATATTCAATTACAAATTTGGTAAATATGCACCCTGAATACTACTCAGCCATTAAAAGGAATGAAATCACATCTTTTGAAGAAACTTAGATGGAGCTGGAGGCCATTATGCTATGGAAGTAACTCAGGAGTGGAAAACTAAATATCATGTGTTCTTACTTACAAGTGGGAGCTAAGCTATGAGGATGCAAAGGCATAAGAATGATGTCCTGGACTTTGGGGACTCTGTGGAGGAGTCGGGAGGGTGGTGACGGATAAAAGGCTACATATTGGGTACAGTGTATGCTGCTCTGGAGATGGGGGCACTAAAATCTCAGAAATCATTACTAAAGAACCTATCCATGTAGCCAAAAACCAACTGTACCCCAAAAACTATTAAAATAAAAAATAAAAAACACAATGAAGAAATAAAAATTACCAAAAAATTTTAAAAATAGAAAATATACTTAAGGAATTCGATGATCTAGCTAAGCAAATTTCCCCAGAAAATATTAAAAGAGCCACTTGACTTTTTCTTTCTGTCTGTGATAAAATGCAAGAGAAGAGAGATGAGCTCAATTCTTGACCCACAGAAGCTGCAAGTGTGCTAAAATGGTCATTTTCAGCCAGCAAGTTTTGGGGTTATTTGTAGCACAGCAGTAGTAACTGGATCAGTACCTCGAAGGATTATCGAGAGGGTTAAATGAGACAGGTACATAAAGCAACGAGCATGGCGTTTGGCAAAATAAATGCTCAATGAATGGATCTTAAGGTTAACTCTTCAACTGATTTGGCTTTGCTTAAAATATTTAGCATGGCACTGGAGTGTGCAAGAGGTGCTTAACATATGCTCGTTGACTTGAATTGAGGACAGACTCGAGGACAGAAAAGATGAGTTTGCAAAAAAAAAAACCCCACGATCTTATTTTCCTGACCTGAGAGAGAACTTTTAAAATATTATTAGAAGTTGAATTCTTCTTGTTACAGTCTATGAAATTCTAAAATTTATCTTGGGAAGAAATCAGATTATACAATTCATTTAATCCTTGCCTTTTCAGCTAAGTCCAGAGTAATAAAATTGTAAATGCCTGGATTTGGTGAATAATAGTTAATCTGGGCCCAGGCATGGTGACTCAATCACATCATCCCAACACTTTGGGAGGCCAAGGTGGGAGGATCCCTTGAGCCCAGGAGTTCAAGACCAACCATAGACAACATGGTAAAAACCCATCTCTACAAAAAATTAGCTGGGTGTGGTGCTGTACATCTGTAGTCCTGGCTACTCGAAGGAGGGGATGCTGAGATAGAAGGATAGCTTTGAACCCAGGAGGTTGAGGCTGCAGTGAGCTATGATCATGCCACTGGGTGACACAGTGAGACCTGGCTCAAAAAAAAAAAAAAAAAAAGTTAATTTGGGAAATGAGGGGTCTTGACTAGCAACTGTGGATATGGATATTGCAGTGGTCCACATCTGATTCAACCTTCACTGCAACTATAAAGTTAGTAAGATTTTCTCCCCTCTCATTGAATCTTACACATCCTTAAACCCTTTCCACAATCTCGCCTCATCCCCATCGTCCTCTTGTCCACTATTGTAACCTACTACATCCCATCCTGCAGAGTCAAACACAGGAAGGAATTTTTATCTTTAAAGCGTTTAAAAATTTTCCTGGAGACAAAAATCCCACTTAAAATGTGGCAGTATATGAATCACAAGTATGAAAATCTCTTACTATAAAAACAGTAACTTCTCACTTACTTTGTCACGGTTGGTGCAAGAGACAATGCAATGCGACCGATGAGGCTTGCAGGGCCCCTAATCTGTGAAGTCTTCACTTCTCAGGAAGGAGGCCAAGCGACCACTGCAGATAGCTCGCTTAGAAGGAATTTGAAGAGTTCAAACTCAAGCAGTAAAAATGCATTCTGATGCCTCGGTTGCATGTCTGATAAATGGTCTTTTTCTCATTTCCCAGCGAAAAGTCTTGTCTAGAAACTTAGCGCTTCTTGCACTAGTGTGCTGTCTTGCTCCTGCTAATGAACTGCTTGGAAAATTTTAACCTCCCCCTTGAAACCCTTGTAGTGGCTGGAGTCCTCGCTAGCTATGACAGACTTCTCTAACAGTTCACAATTAGGGCTCCATAAATTGCTTGTGCCAGCAATCTCCATCACCAAGCCAGACCAGTGTTTCAGAGCACTCTAATACTTTCACCAGACCCCCCAATTAATGCTTGCCCACTTGGCCAGTGGTATCCCTTCAGAACATCTGCCTTTACGTAGACATTTCCTGGCATCTGCCTTATCTGGTGAATGAGACTAGTTTTGTTCTGGCCAAGCAAGTCATGTGGAATCAAACAATAGTAACGTGAGGATGAAAAGCTTCCCTATTATTTATGTATTATTTTAGAGACAGGGTCTCACTGTGTCATTCAGGCTGGAGTGCAGTAGCTGCAGTCATAGCTCACTGTAGTCTCAAACTCCTGGGCTCAAGTGGTTCTCCTGCCTCGACCTCCCAAAGTTCTGGGATTATAGGTGTGAGCCATCATGCCTGGCCTCTGTTCTTTAAATGGTTCTATTTCATAGCTATAAAAGAACAAATTAAATAGGCAAATTCCTTTGCTCCTTGAACTGCTCCTTTAGAGAAGCAAAAAGAGGTTTCAAAATATCTGTAAAATGAGGTGAAAGAAGATACCTTTCTGTCATCTGAATAATGATATTCCTGCGGAGAAAAGGGCAAATAGTAAATAATTTCTTTTCATACTGAAGATATATAAAACATGGCTTTAAAATTTATCTCTGCAACGCTGTCCCAAAATTCTCTTGGTGCTAGGGAAAATCTTTTCCTAGGACTAAAATAATAATAAAAAGGAAGGGGAGTAGGCCGGACACCAGTGACTCACACCTGTAATCCCAGCACTTTGGGAGGCCAAGACGGGTGGATCACCTGAGGTCAGGAGCTTGAGACCAGCCTGGCCAACATGGCAAAACCCCGCCTCTACTAAAAAATACAGAAAAAAATAAAAATATTAGCCAGGCATGGTGGCAAATGCCTGTAATCCCAGCTACTCGGGACGCTGAGACATAAGAATTGCTTGAACCCAGGAAGCAGAGGTTTCAGTGAGCTGAAATCATGCCATTGCACTGCAGCCTGGGCAACAGAGTGAGACTCTGTCTCATAAAAAAAAAAAAAAAAAAAAAAAGGAGAATAAAAAAGATAAAGGAAGAAACACTTCTACATGAAGACTGATCTCCTACTTGTTTTTAATTCAGGAAGCACTCTCTGAGGAGAGGGGGTGGGGAAAGAAGGATAAACTGTTAAGTTCCATCGTCCTATTCCATTAGGAGAAAACTCTGAGAGAGAATGAGACGGAAAGCCTCGACAGGTCTCCCCAAGGACAAAGCCAACTAGTTGCTTCAAGCAGCAGCTCCAGAAGTGCAACTATAAATTTCTTAGATCTCACACCCATTAAAATTCTAGGAAAAGGAGGCTAATTTTGCAAGTAGTCAACTTGAACTTCCTGTTATGTGCGCGTCTTATAAAATGACGAGAAGAGGATTATATGACAGGAACAGCTGAATAGCTACAGCAAAGTTTCCAGGTTCTCGTAAAGACTATGTAAACAGATTCATCTTGAGAAGTCTACAGTTTTTGTGTTTTGTTTTGTTTTTAAATAATTAATTAGATTTAAGCACAAAAGGAACTATTTAAATAATTACCAAAGGTACTACCAATGCTGTTATATAAGCAATATCTCTGCTGAGGTACCCACTGGTACTGCTATGCCGTGTGGAATATGTATAAAAGAGGCATATTATCAAGAGAGGACTAGCTTTGGTCAATTGAAGATCCAGTGAAAATGGGAAGAAAATCTCTGGCCAGAGTAGTCAAAGTAATTAGGAAAGGAGAAGAAACAAGATGTTGACCACCAGTGAGGGTGATTAGGTGCTATGGTAGATCATTTCCAAAGATGGCTGCAAATAATTGCCACAGTCCCTGAATGTGCAAGCCACTCCTTTCATCACGATTCATCCATCTATCTCTCTCCCCCTTGAATCCGGGCTATCCCGTATCTTGCTTTGACCAAGAGAACGTAACAGAAGTGATGCAACTTCACTTCACCCAGACTTCTAAGCCAAGGCCTTAAAAGAACTTGTAGCTTCTACTTTCACTTTCTTGGAAGCCATTTTTCATAGGCTAGACTATAACACGGTGAGAAACCACATGGAGACAGTGGCCCATGCCTGCAATTCCAGTGCTTTGGCAGGTCAAGGCAGGAGAATCACTTGAGGCCAGGAGTTCCAGACCAGCAAGACCCAATCTCTACAGAAAATAAAACATTAGCTGGACATGGTGGTGTGTGCTTGTAGTCCCAGCTAGTTGAGAGACTGAGGCAGGAGGATCACGTGAGCCCAGGAGTTCAAGGCTGCAGTGAGCTATGACTGCACCACTGCATTCCAGCCTGGGCCAGAGAGCAGACCCCTCTCTCTGAAAAACAAAATTTAAGAAGCAAAGAAAGAGAGACCGAGCCAGTCCCATCACCCAGCTGAGGTACCAGATGTGGGAACGACCAACCTCAACTTGAATGTTGCTGCCTCAGCAGAAACTAAATACAGCTACAGGACTGACCACAGCCAACACTCAGTGGAGCAGAAGAACATCTCAACTGAACCCAGTGAATTATGAGAAATAACAGTCTTTAATAATAGATGGAGAATTGAAATAGGTTCTCTGTCCCCAGTGACAATGAAGAGCTAGTTTAACAACATATGGTTGCCTTGATTAGTGAGTAGATCAGATGTGTGGACAAACTTCTGGGTAAGTCAGTGGCTTCCTGAAAGGTGTGCAGTTTATTAGTCCATTTTCATGCTGCTGATAAAGACATATGCAAGACTGGGTAATTTATAAAGAAAAAGCGGTTTAATGGACTCCCAGTTCCACATAGCTGGGGAGGCCTCACAATCATGGCGGAACACGAAAGTCATCTCTTACATGGCGGCAGACGAGAGAAAAACGAGAACCAAGTGAAAGAGGTTTCCCTTACAAAACCCTCAGATCTTGTGAGCCTTATTCACTACCACGAGAACTGTATGGGGAAACCATCCCTATAATTCACCTCCCACCAGGTCCCTCCCACAACACATGGGAATTATTGGAGCTACAACTCAAGATGAGATTTGGGTGGGGACACAGCCATATCAGGCAGTAAAGAGGTATGCATCCAAGCCACCAGAAAGCCACTGCCAGTTCTGACAGGATGAAGAAAGCGCAGACAAACTGGGATTGAGTTGAAGGGTTTTCTGAACAGTTCTAAACTTAGACCATACGGCAGAATCCCAGAAAGCCGAATGATACAACACAGAAACAATAGCTCATTCCTGTTTGCAGGGTTTGGGGGAAGGGAATAAAATGGCAGTCTGTTGAAAGGTGCAAGGAATACGGATAGGTGACGGGGGAAATTGATACAGGGACATGAAGGCAACCAAAGCTAATAAGCCAGTCATCAGAGGGGTGATGAGGAATCTCTGGGAAATCTCTGGAAATACACTGCAGAATGATGCAAACCACTCGAAAAGGAAGCCAGAATGAATGCTATGTTCATGCATACACAAACATGTATACATATGCATGGACACTCATGGTTTTCTGGGAATGCTGCAAAAGGAGTAGAATATGCCCCTTGGTATATTCCAGGAAACTAATTTCCCAGGGAAGGCAAAGTAAGAGGTGCATGGAATAGGCTGGGTGTGGTGGCTCACACCTGTAATCCCAGCACTTTGGGAGGCCAAGGCGGTGGTTCACAAGGTCAGGAGTTCAAGACCAGCCTGGCCAAGATGGTGAAACCCCATCTTTACTAAAAATACAAAAAATTAGCTGGGTGTAGTGGCAGGCACCTGTAATCCTAGCTACTCGGGAGGCTGAGGCAGAGAATTGCTTGAACCGGGAGGCAGAGGTTGCGGTGAGCCGAGATAGTGCCACTGCACTCCAGCCTGGGCAACAGAGCAAGACTACGTCTCAAAGAAAAAAAAAAGTGCATGGATTAAAGTTTACAGGCGAGATCCATGGACATTCTTGGCGAAACCGAACTCACAAGCTGTGGTCGTTGCCATCTAAGCAGTCAGACATGAAGCAATCTTATCTCAAAACTGCAGAAAATTTCCTGACAGAAAAGATAAACACAAGTCTAATGGATAGGAAGCTTTGCAGTGAGAAAGCCACATCTTCTCACTTCTGCATGTCACACCATTCTACAGGCTAGTCAAGTGACAAGCTAATTAATGCATCAGAGTTCCCCAGAAACTGCTAAGACACTGAAAAATGTTTCATGAGGACACAAATTTTATTCAGTAATGAGACTAAATATAATAACTGAGACGCATGTTATTGCAAAACATCACGCAAATGAATTATTGTTTTCATGACAAAGGTCTTCAGAGTGACAAGAGAAAGACTGTATATTAAGCAACTTTAGTAAAATATTCCGTATGAAATGAAATAAAAAAATTTAGATTGGGATTGGCACATCCTTATTTTTGTGTCTAGATCAGGTTCTTGATAAACCAACTTAATTGTGTATATAATTGATATTTATTAAAGTATAGATTTTAAAATATTACCCTATTAAATTGTTCACAGTGTTGAGGCATTTCCACTGCTGTGTTGTCAAAAACATGTCTAACTTCTAATAATTCCTTAAAAGTTTCCATAATTTTACTTTCCCTTCTATATTTCCACACTAGTGAACAAATTCATTTGGTAGAAATGGTATTTTAGCGATGAGATTCAAGTACGTATTATACTTGGATGAAAATAAACAAAGTAATGATGACTTGTTTTTGATTCTTTAAGTTTTTTCATTCTTACTGTGTCTAGAGTATGACTATTCTAATAAAAACATCCTGTTTTAAAGAATCAAAACATAGCAAATGTATCACATTATATCGAGATTTGAATTTAAGATAATGAAAATTATTGCAAATAAAATAACAGCTTGTATTTGGCAATCTGTAGCCAGAGACTATGATATGACAAATAAAAATATTTTTAATCAGAGAAAAAAATATTGGAAAAGAATTTTCTTCTGTTAGCATAATTTATAAAATGCTGGTAAATATCTACCCTTTTTAGAGTGATACTATCTATACAGCTTTGCAGTTATTTAATTCATAAAGCAACTCTCCTTTTACAAGTAGCAAAAAAGAGATACTAAGAGACTGGCCTGTGGTCTCACAACCCACAAGGAACTTGGGACTCTAAAGTTTAACCTCTCACAGCACTAATCGCAAATAAGAGTTTTGGTGGCCTTTGTGATACCAGAGAACAGCTTCTCTTTTCTGTTCTAGTGCTTCAAGTTGACAGTGTTGCTAATGATTGAGGATCAAGATCATTAATTCTACACATTTTACTACATTAAAAAAAACTTTTTTTGAGACAGGGTGTCACTCTGTCATCCAGGCTGGAGTGCAGTGTCACAAATACAGCTCACTGCAACCTTCATTTCCTGGGCCCAATCAATCCTCCTGCTTCAGCCTCCTGTGTAGCTGGGACCACAGGTACATGCCAAAATGCCCATCTGATTTTTTTTTGTAGAGATGGGATCTTGCTATGTTGTCCAGGCTGGTCTCGACCTCCTGGGCTCAAGCGATCCTCCTGCCTCAGACTCCCAAAGTGCTAGGATTGCAGGTATGAGCCACTATGCCCAGCCCATTTTTAAAGTAACATATGGAAACCAGAGTTATGTTAGCAAAAATTCTTAAATTTGTAGTGCCAACATTTCAGCAATTCTTTAGCTGGGGGAAAAAAATGGAAGTACTAATAGTGCAAATTATTGGTTAAATAATTTTAACTAGCAATAAATTCTCACTGTATAATATTTGGAAAAAGAAGGGAATGTTAAAAGACAATAATCCTGCCCAGAGATATGGCACAGAATTTTAACAGCGGGATAGAAGTATTGCTGTTTTGCAATGAGCCTAAGAGATTATTTGGTCCCATTCCCATCGTGAGTAGCGAAGGCATTTTTTATCCAGTAAGGTTAAGTGACTTATCCAGATCGCGTGGCCACTAAATGGTGGAGAGAAGACAGGAACCTCAGTCTCTTGCTTCTCCATGTACTTTTCCTTTCTGTGCTTAACATCCTTTTAACTTCTGTACAGAGAGGGGACCCAGCCTGCTGGAGGAAAGGCCCAAGAGAAGTCGCTAATCCCAGCTAAGGGAAGTAGACATGTAAGCCCCAAGCAGAATGCTTGCAATTTACAGACTAGCCAGAAATTTATAGTTTTTATCAAACGCATTCAAATACGTTTGAAAAACAAGAATGTCCACAGTCCAGATGGGTGATCATGAGTTATATCAGCCCATATTCCTGATCATCACACTTCTGATATGACTCATTGTCACTTCAGAAAGTATTTGTTTTGGTTTGAATTTCTGCATCTGTTTCTGGAAGTTATAGGGGGAAAAGTTGAATTAATTTTGAATTATCAATACTACTGCAGAACACTAGAAAATGATTTGCATTTATTTTATCTTATTTTATTTTTGAGACAGGGTCTCACTCTGTCACCCAGGCAGGCAGGAATGCCGTGGTGCCATCACAACTCATGCAGCTTCAACCTCCTGGGCTCAAGCAATCCTGCCACTCCAGCCTCCTGAGTAACTAGGGCAACAGGCATGCACCATCACATCAGGCTAATTTTTTTTTCTTTTTTTTTTTAGAGATGTGGTCTCACTATGTTGCCCAGGCTTGTCTCGAAGTCCTGGGCTCAAGCAATCCTCCCATTTTGGCCTCCCAAAGTGCTGGGATTACAGGTGTGAACCACTGTACCCGGCCAAGGTTTGTGATATTTTAAAACAAGGGCTAATACAAATTACTTGTAAAACAAGTCTCAAGTATATTTTTAAATTCTAGATTGGTTTTCTCCTTATTTCCTAATCCTAGTGCCACTTCCAAGGCTACATATACTCACAGAATTAAAATAAGTATAATATCCATCTAAAGAATATTTTTAATAGCATGACTATCTTGCCACATTCAGACACAAACAAGTTTATTACGCATCTTTAATTTTATTACTTAAATGCCCACTTGCCCAGAATTGCCCCCAAGAATTCTGGAATTTTTTCCAAGAGGAGAGAAAACTGTGAATCTGATCAGTCCTGACTTTCATTGTCATTGTTTAATGCTGCTGCCAGATAGTTTCTTGAAGACCCTGTGTCATTGTCTACTCTGGTTTTCAATGATCCTACTGCTCAGGCCGTAAAGTTTCTTAAAAGGAGAAAGATCCCTCTCTCTGTGGTACTTCACAGCAGGGCCCTTATGACTATAGTTCTTTTATTTGCCTTCACCTACTCAGTGCCCTAAGCCCATGCAGACTAGCAGAAGCAGGAGCGATTTCCAGCCTCATCCAAAGGTTGACCTGAAACCAACAAGCAAGGTCCTATTTTGATCCATGGCCACGAGCCCAGACAATCCCTTCCTGATGTGAGTTCCATCTTGGAAATTCCTGGTATCCATGCAAGCCAGCCTCAGACATTAGTCAGCACCACCTCAGTTCTCAAAGCAGTTCTTCAATAACAGAAACAGTAATGACACTAATACTTAAAAGCCTGTTGTAAGTGCTTTGTTCCTTTAATTTTCATAGGAATCCTATCAACTTTTGCCACATTTTTCTGATGAAGGAATGGAGATGTCAAAAGATTAGGTAGCATAGCTAGTAACTAGCAGGGGCGGGAGGATTTGAACCTAGGAAGGCTGGCTCTAGAGCCTGTGCTTGTAACCACAGCTCCCTTAAATTCCAAAGGGAAGAAATTGAAGTCTCTGCTTCCTTGGAGGTTCCCTGAGCCCTGTGTAAGGATGTCCCTCCTCTCTACTTCCCCAAACCCAATACCTTAAAGATTATAGAAGAGAGACTTTGTCAAACAACAAAAAGTATCACATGATCCACTCCACACAGCAATTAGGCACCTCCATGTCTGGGTAGACAGAGGCCACCCAAGTGATCCTTCCAAGAATAAAGAATAAAAGTCACTGTCAAAGGTGATTTTTGGTCTCCATCTGAGTGAGAAGTGTCTGGAAACTTTTAAAACAATGGTTTAGGTTTTTTTTGTTTGTTTTTTGTTTTTTGTGGGTTTTTTTTTTTTTTTTTTGAGAACGAGTCTTGCTCTGTTGCTTAGCAGGTTAGACTGCAGTGGCACAATCTTGGCTCACTGTAACCTTTGCCTCCTGGGTTCAAGCCTTTCTCCTGCCTCAGCCTCCCAAGTAGCTGGGATTACAGGCGTGAGCCACCACACTTGGCTAATTTTTGCATTTTTAGCAGAGACAGGGTTTCACCATGTTGGCCAGGCTGGTCTCAAACTCCTGACCTCAAGTGATCCTCCCACCTCGGTCTCCCAAAGTGCTGGGATTACAGGCATGAGCCACTGCACCCGACCCAAAACAATGGTTTTTAATATGGCAATCATAAAACTTGAGGGGAAATGACATCTTTATTTTCACTATCTGTTCACTGAAATCTAGCATTTTCTTCAGCTATAAATATTAGTGACAAACTGTAACAGTATTAGCAATACCTGTGGTTTTATGACCACTTGAAATCACATATATTTTCATATCACAGCAATTTTCAGGTATCTCAAAAGATCACTTCCACCTACTCACTACTTTGAAATTGTTAGTCACAAGACTAACATAACTAAATCTTATGTTCAGATGCCAATAAAGAAGCACCTATATTGCTATATTGCAAATATATTTTTAATAGTTTGGTGACTACATTTCTTTCTTTTTTTTTGAGATGAATTCTCGCTCTGTTGCCCAGGCTGGAGTGCAGTGGAGTGATCTCGGCTCACTGCAAGCTCCGCATCCCAGGTTCAAACTATTCTCCTGCCTCAGCCTCCCAAGTAGCTGAGATTACAGGTGCCCGCCACTACGCCTGGCTAATTTTTTGCATTTTTAGTAGGGACTGGGTTTCACCATTTTGGTCAGGCTGGTCTCGAACTCCTGACCTTGTGATTCCCTTGCCTCAGCCTCCCAAAGTGCTGGGATTACAGGCGTGAGCCACCACGCCCAGCTGGTAACTACATTTCAATAGAATGGGTGTGCTTTGTAATCCTATGTGTCCTGTTTACTGCATTTTAAAACATCGTTCTGAGAAGAGATCCACAGGCATAAAAAGATGCAGATCCCTGTTTAAAATGGATTTCTCTCTCTTGCTCCAGAGGTTTAATCCCTTTCAAACAATCTCTGTGTGTCCCGTAGGCATTGGTTTCATTCATTCAACACAGCAGTTCCTGTCTTCCATCTTTAAGGTCAGCTCTAGACCCTCCCAGAGAGCCCAGAAACAGCGGATCAAATTTGGAAGTACTGCCACAGAAAGTTCTACTACCTGGGCTTAGAAATCAAGCCAAAATATAGCTTTCTTTGAGGGGAGAGGAGGAACTGGACAGGGCAGGTGTGTTTTCTGGGCCTCTGGAGAAGACAGGAGGACATATAGGCCAGGGCTCCCTGGCCTATCTGGGTGTGGAGGGAAGACACCAAGTGAGCAGAGGAGACCGGTGCCTTTCCAGCAGGCGTTGCTGAAATGTAGTGGGCATCATGTCATGTCACGTGTGGCTGCATGACAGGCCTTAGAATGCCATGGTTAAGACCGTGGACTCTTGAACTTTACCACCTGGGTTGGTTTTCTGCCTCCACCACCTCCTAGCTATAGATCTCAGCCATGCTACCTAACTTCTCTATGCCTCAGTTTTCTCATGCGTAGAATGGGAACAACTGTGCTCACTTCATAGAGTTGTTAAGTGCAGATTCAAAGCGTTATACATGTAAAGTGCCTAGCACTTAGTAAGTGCTCCAAAAGAGTACTCTGACTACAATCTCTCCCTTTCCCAGTACTACGATCAGTATTATTTATAGTTTTCCCCATCCTAGGAGGATGCACAGGGCTGGCAGATAAGGTGTTTCAATGTAATCTACCAAGTACTTCATTGAGGATGGTGCACATTATGACTCCTGACTATTAGGAGGCTGTTTCAGTCAGGGGTTTCCAGAGGAACAGAACCAATAGCATGTGTGTATCTACATGGGAGAGGGAAGGAGGTTTATTTTAAGGAATTGGTTCATGTGATTATAGGAACTGGCAAGTCTGAATTCTGCAGAGTAGGCCAGCAGGTGGAGATCTACGGAGAAGCTGATGTGGCAGCTCAAGTCCAAAGGCAGTCAAGAGGCAGAATTCCCTCTCGCCCAGGACACTGCAATCTTTCTTCTCTTCTGGGCTTCATCTAATTGCATGAAGCCTGCCCACATGATGAAGGGTATCTAATCCCTTCTGACTTCTACAACAAATTATCATAGCCTGAGTAAGAGAGTCTATAATAAACAACCACCAACATTTATTTCTCACAGTTCTAGGGGCTGGGAAGTCCAACACCAAGGTGTTGAGAGAGCTAGTGTCTGCTTGTTGTGCAGATGGTTGCCGTCTCATTGTATCTTCTCATGGTGGAGAGCAGAGAGAGACATTTTGTGTCTCTTCCTCTTTTTTGTTTTTTTTTGAAACGGAGTCTAGCTTTGTTGCCCAGGCTGGAGTGCAGTGGCATGATCTCAGTTCACTGCAACCTCTGCCTCCTCAGTTCAAGCAATTCTCCTGCCTCAGCCTCCTGAGTGGTTGGAATTACAGGCACCTGCCACCACGCCCAGATAATTTTTGTATTTTTAGTAGAGATGAGGTTTCACTATGTTGGCCAGGCTGGTCTTGAACTCCTGACCTTGTGATCTGCTGGCCTCGGCCTCCCAAAGTGCTGGGATTACAAGCATGAGCCACCGCACCTGGCCTCTCTTCCTCTTTTTATAAGGGCACTAATCCCATTCATGGGGGTGCCCCTCTTATGACCTAATCATCTCCCCAAGGCCACACCTCTAAATACCATCACAGTGGGGACTGAGGTATCAACATATGAATTTGTGGGGGTGCAAACACTCATTCTCTAGCAGAGGGTAATCTGCATTCTTCAAATCTACTGATTTAATCACATCTTAAAAAATACCTTCACAGTAAGATCCATACTGGTGTTTGAGCAAATATCTGACTACCATGGCCTAGCCAAGTTGACACATAAAATTAACTGTCGCAGAGCCATGATCACAATGGATTTATCATAGACAAATGCTACTTTTTGCTCTGCTGAATGAAAATCCATCTTCACCGAGGCCTAACAGTTGTAGATGAGGAAAGAGCCATCTACCAGATAGGTCACCAACTCTGATGAGACATAACATGTTGCTGCAGAGAGCACACTGAAATCTCTGAGAACGGTGTTTCAGCACCCAAGTCAGGGCCTTGAATTCAAACAGTTGAAATTCTGCTTTCTCTTCTCCATACTGGAATTTCCCAAGAATGAGAATCATCCATGTAACCACCGACCACAGAGCCAGGACAGTCCTGAGGCCATTACAAAGCAGCACATCTATTTAATATTATTTCGCTGGAAGCCAGGTTACAAACAAGCCCAGGATGGAATCCTCTCACTGATTCATGAAGTGTTTCTCAGGATGAAATGCATCTTTGCGGGTAATTTGACAGCTCATCCACTGAATGCCTGCTTGGAGAAGGAGGAATCTCCCAGTTATGAAGAAATGCCTGCCTCTTCTTCCACTGGGCTGTGGGGACCTAGCCAAGATGCAATTTCCAGAGACAAACAATAGAATTGCAATAAATATAATGGTAATTCAGCAAATACTATTTTTGTCCTTTTGCAGGTTGACCATGGTGGTAGCTACAGAGGTATGCCTCTCACATTTCCTTCGAGAAAGTCTACTGCAGGGAGCCTCTGCTCGCTGCCCCTTGGGATCCATCATGACATTCATTCTGAGGACAAGAGTCCTCTGTGTTGCTTCCACAGTGGGGATACCAGAGCTGGCCTGTGTGGGACTCCTCCAACAGGTGACCTTGCTTGGGGCTCTCCTCAGCCTGGTCAAGTCTCTCAGAACTGTGCTGCAATCTAGGCTGGGCACAGTGGCTCACACCTGTAATCCCAGCACTTTGGGAGGCCAAGGTGGGCAGATCACTTGAGGTCAGGAGTTCGAGAGCAGCCTGACCACTATGGTGAAACTCCATGGCTACTAAAAATACAAAAAATTAACTGGGTATGGTGGCATGCGACTGTAATCCCAGCTATTGGAGAGGCTGAGGCAGGAGAATTGCTTAAGCCCAGGAGGCAGAGGTTGCAGTGAACCGAGATTGCACCACTGCATGCCAGCACCTGGGTGACAGAGCAAGACTCCATCAAAAAAAAAAAAAAAAAAGAAAAAACTGTGCTGCAATCTGAAGCTCTTCCTAACCAACCAGCCCTCCCTCCCTTCCTTCCTCCTTTCTCTCTTTTCACAGGTATCAGACCTACATTACCATCTGAAGCTCTCTCCATCCCCTTCTGTTCCCTCTCCCTGTATCCTTCACAGAAGTTTCACACAATAAATCTATTGCATGTCTACACTCATTTCAGTACCTGCTTTCCTGAACTGACCCAACCTACTCTGTTCTGTTGCTTTTATATTGATGTACAGAGAATAACTGCTGTTGTGACATCCCTTGTTAACTATAACTAGGAGAATCACGCATCCTGATTTGCCCAAAATAATCCCAGATTATATTTTCTATCAAGCATAATTATTAACAGCCCCCTGCATAGCCTCAAAGTCTCCCACTTTTGACAAAAAAAATACTGTTAGCCCAGCTTTAGGCTATATCCAAAGATTAGTCTAATAAAATGTTTCCCAAAGTGTATTTTGTGGACCATAACTCAGAAAATGCTCTAGGAAGAAGAGCTCGCTGGACAAATAAACTTGGGAAATACTCTTTTAAATTCACCACTCATGTTAGTGTGTTCAAATCTTGGAGAAAATCTTAGAGTAGTAAATCCTGCAGTAGAAAAACGTGTTTAACTTTGTTGTTACTCAGTGTTTGGTAAGCTTATTTGACTACAAGGCTTTTTCTTATCTTGAATCCATAATACCATTGAGTGAACCACTGCCAAGACTGAATTCTCTCTACTCGCTCAGAGTATCAGGGGTTTCACAGTGCAGCAGCTTGTTCTCTTAGAGGTGCTGGCTTGATGCAAAAAACAACTGGGCCCCAGTCTGTTCTGGCTCTGGATTCACCTCCGAGAGCAATTCACATTAGCAACTGTGATCCACAAAGCCATGTGGGCCCTTGGTTAAGTGAGGTCATTTGGATTTAAATGTTGCTTTTAATGGCTTCTAATTTCACCCATAAAATTTTTCAATCATAAAAATCCTCATTTTTAGTACCAAATTGGAAATGTTGTCAACAAATCACTTCATCTACAGTCACTGAGGTGATTTCAAAGAGCCCCTTCCATCTGGCCTGTTCTGCTCTCAGCCCTGCCAAGACCACACCATAAACCCAATTTTTTAATTTGGAATGCTAGAGTTGGCTGCTTCCAAATTTAGTGTGCACTTTCTGCTCACTCAATCTCTTGGTTTCCCCTTTTACACTACATACGTGTATACCTGTCCTCCCCAACTAGATGTAGGTATTTTAAGGGTACACATGTACCATAGGCATCAGTATACCACCCACATGGTAGGGTTTGAATGTAAATGTTCCCCCCACATTCAACTGTTGGAACTTAAAGCCCAATATGATGACATTAAAAGGTGGGACCTTTTGGAAGTGATTAAGTCATGAGGGCTCTGTCCTCATGAAAGGGATTCACGTCCTTATGAAAGAGGTTTCTGAGAGGGCCTTGCACTTCTATCTCTTTCGCTGTGTGAAGGCACAATATTTGTCCCTTTTTCCCTTCCATCTCTTCTACTATTTGAAAACATTGCATTTGTTCCCTCTGAAGGATGCAGTGACAAGGCGCCATCTTGGAAGCAGAGAGCGAGGCCTTGCCGGACACTGAATCTGCTAGCACCTAGATCTTGGACTTCCTAGGTTCCAGAAATGTAAGCAATAAGTTTCTATTATTTATAAATTACCTAAGTCTAAGGTATTTTGTCATAGCAGCAGAAATGGACTAAGACATGACATATTTTGGGAAAATGGTTTCGTCTAGTGCTTTGCTGAAGAAAGGAAGCAAAGGAGAGAGGAAGGGGGAGAGAGAAGGGGGGTGTGAAAAGGAGGCCAAGGGAGAGAGAAAAAGAGGAAGGAGGGAACAAAGGGAGGGAGGAAAGGAGGAAGAGAAGAAGGAGGGAAGGAGGGAGGGAGGGAGGAAGAAAGGAAGGAAGGCAGAAAGGGAGGGAGGGAGGGAAGGGAGGGAAGAAAGAAAGGCTTTTACCAGCACAAAAGAAAACTATAAAAGATGGCCTTATGTTTGTACTGAAAAGACTAACTTGATATTTGGTCAAAATAGTGTTTATGTTCTGTTGATACCCTAACATATTTTACACATTACAGTTAAAATATATTCCTTTAAGTGTTCATAAGGTAAGGAGCCCAGGGAAACAAAAGAAATGAATAAAGTGCAAGGGTCTACTGTATTTTCATTAAAGAAACAGTGATTCAATTTATTTCAGCCTTATGTTATCTTTTTCCATCTTCCAACTGACTGAATTAGTAACTTAATTATGAATTAAACTGAAAGCTATCTTGAGTACTCTTGATATGCAGGAAAGAACAAGAGCCTAAATAATGCATATATTTTAAATCCTTAGGTGAGGATATAGCTCTCTTGCTGCTCTGTAAATACTATGACTCTTATTTTTACAATGTAATACCAAATTCCCTGACTGGAAAGAAACATAATGGTCCATTATATTATCATTATATTTTTTATTCTGGGTCCTAAATCATTCAATGAGATAAAACAAAATGCCCCATTAATGTTAAATATTGATCTATTAAAATATAAATTTTAAAAACTAAAGGACTTGTTCAGTTCTTATCATCACTTTCAATTTTCTGCCTTTAAAAATTGGGGGAGTCTGGACATGGTGATGCATACCTGTAATCCCAGCACTGTGGGAGGCTGAGGTGGGAGGATTGCTTGACCTCAAGAATTTGAGACCAGCCTGAGCAACATAGTGAGACCTCATCTCTACTAAAAATAAAAATTTTAAAAAATGGGCGAAATTATTTAATGTAATATAGTACCATTTTTATACATGTCTGATTATATTTAAAAGGAAATGTCCCAAACAATATATTGTTTATGTAGACTCAACTAAATCCAATGATTATTATTTTTTAATCAGAAAGCAAGAAATTTAAAATTAGCCAGGTGTGGAGGCTGGCGCCTGTAATACCAGCTACTTGGGAGGCTGAGGCAGGAGAATCATCTGAACCCAGGAGATGGAGGTTGCAGTGAGCAAAGATCACGTCATTGCACTCCAGCCTGGGCAACAAGAGCGAAACTCAGACAAAAAAAAAAAAAAGAAAGAAAGAAAGAAAGAAAGAAGAAAGAGAGAAAGAAAAGAAAGGGAAAGAAAGAAAAAGAAAGAAAAAGAAAGAGAAAGAAAGAAAGAAAGGAAGAAAGAAAAGAAAGGGAAAGAAAAGAATTTTAGCCACCGGTTTGAAATGGTTTTTGTCTAGTAACTTCTGGTATAGCATTTTGAACTTCCATTAAAGTATGGTGTGCAACAACAGAAAAAAAAAAAGTACCACCAGGAAAATCTAGTATTGGGGATCATTTCAACTTAATATAAGTCCAAGAGAATTGCAAACAAAATGAACCTAACTGAAGAGAATAAGGAAAGACTCCCTTCCTGCTCCAGTATTATTTTCCAGGTCTGATATATAAGACCTGGGCCATGGAGGAGACTGAGCAGCTGTTCCTGTTCTGCATGTGTAGACTTCTGAGATACTCATGATGCTATCAGTCTTTCCTCACCTTCACTGCACCTCTTCAACCAGCTCCTCTCTTTCAAAATCCATGTGGAGGCTGCAATCACCATAAAATAAACTGAGCAGAAAAGTCATTGGAGGTCTGGAAGTAATAATGCTTTTAGTTCTAAAAAATTAGTCTGCCCAGATTCAATCAAAGACAAAACATTTTATACAGCAACAGCTTAGCCCACGCTCCTCACTTTACACTGTCTACTCAATATTGCTCTTCTTGCGTGTCCTCCTGACATAGTGAGTCCAGAGTGGACTCACAATCTTCCTCCTAGAACACACATGCTCTCTCCCAACAAAAGGCCCTGTCGTTCACCCAGTTATTATCCTACAAGTTGCTGGTAGTTCTTACTCCTTGTTCTCCCTCACTCATATCCAAGTCTGTCATTTCTGCCTCTTACTCATTTGTCAAAAGCATTCATTACTCCCCGTCACCACACTTCTTCCAGCCTTCGCCCTCTCTTCTTTTTAGGAGTAGTTGTATGATGGTACCTCTTTTAAATTTTATGTTTATTTTGTTGAGACAGGATCTCACTCTGTTACCCAGGCTGGAATACAGTGGTGTAATCGCAGTTCCCTGCAATCTCCACCTCCGGGATTCAAGAGATTCTCCTGCTTCAGCCTCCCAAGTAGCTGGGATTACAGGCATGCACCACCACACCCAGCTAATTTTTGTATTTTTAGTAGAGACGAGGTTTCACCATGTTGGCCGTGCTGGTCTCAAACGCCTAGCATCAAGGGATCCGCCCACCTTAGTTCTCAAAGTGCTGGGATTATAGGCGAGAGTCACGGTGGTTACTTTTTTTTTTTTAATCTTACTTTAAATTCTGGGATACATGTGCAGAATGTATAGGTTTCTTACATAGGTATACATGTGCCTTGGTGGTTTGCTGCACCTACCAGCCCATCATCTAGGTTTCAAGCCCCACATGCATTAGATATTTATCCTAATGCTCTCCCTCCCCTTGACCCCTACCCACTGACGGGCCCCAGTGTGTGCTGTCCCCTCCCTGTGTCTATGTTTTCTCATTGTTCAACTCACACTTACGAGTGAGAACATGTGGTTTTTGGCTTTCTGTTCCTGTGCTAGTTTGCTGAGGATCATGGCTTCTAGCTTCATCCATGTCCCTGCAAAAGACATGATCTCATCCTTTTTTATGGCTGCATAGTATTCCATGGTATATATGTATCAGATTTTCTTTATCCAGTCTATCATTGATGGGCATTTGGGTTGGTTCCAAGTCTTTGCTATTGTAAATAGTGCTGCAATAAACATACAAGTGCATGTGTCTTTACAGTAGAATGATTTATATTCCTTTGGGTATATGCCCAGTGATGGGATTGCTGGGTCAAATGGTATTTCTGGTTCTAGATCCTTGAGGAATTGCCACGCTGTCTTCTACAATGGTTAAACTAATTATTTTCCCACTGACAGTGTAAAAGCCTTCCTATTTCTCCACAGCCTCGCCAGCATCTATTTCTTGACTTTTTAATAATTGCCAATCTAACTGGCACGAGATAGTATCTCATTGTGGTTTTGGTTTGCATTTATCTAATGATCAGTGATGATGAGCTTTTTTTTGTATGTTTGTTGGCCGCACAAATGTCTTCTTTTGAGAAGTGTCTGTTCATACGCTTTGCCCACTTTTTGATGGGGTTGTTTTTTTCTTGTAAATTTGCTGAAGTTCCTTGTAGATTCTGGATATTAGACCTTTGTAAGATGGGTAGAGTGCAAAAATTTTCTCCCATTCTGTAGGTTGTCTGTTCACTCTGATGCTAGTTTCTTTTGCTGTGCAGAAACTCTTTACTTTAGTTAGATGCCATTTGTCAATTTTAGCTTTTGTTGCTGTTTTGGTGTTTTAGTCATGAAGTCTTTGCCCATGCCTCTATCCTGAATGACATTGCCTAGGTTTTCTTTTAGGGTTTTTATGGTTTTGGGTTTTACATTTAAGTCTTTAATCCATCTTGAGTTAATTATTATATAAGGTGTAACCACGGTTACTTTTGTGTGTCCACTTGCCTGGGCCACAGGGTGCCCAGATATTTGGTCAAACAACCCTGGGTGTCTCTGTGAGGGTGATTCTGGGTGAGATTAATGTTTCAATAGGCATATTGACCAAAGCAGATTGCTCTCCCTCATGTGGGTGGACCTCATCCGATCAGTTGAAGGCTTGAATAGAACAAAAAGGCCAACCGCCTTGTGAGTAAGAGAGAATTCCTCCTGCCTGAATGCCCTAGATAGGACATCGGTCTTTTCCTGCATTAGGACTCAAACTGAAACCTCAGCTCTCCTTGGATCTCAAGCCTACCGGCCTTTGGCCTGGAACTTACACCATAGGTTTTCCTGGTTCTTGGGCTTTCGGACTCAGGCTGGAGCTACATGCTCAGCACTACTGTGTCTCCAGCTTGCCAACTGCAGATCTTTGGACTTGCCAGCCCCTATAATCATGTGAGCCAACTCCTTAGAAGAAATCTCTCTCTCTCTCTCTCTCTCTCTCTATATATATATATATGGATATATACATCCTATTGGTTCTGTTTCTCAATAGAAAACTGACTAATACAAGTAACCCTCTAATCATCTCCTCAGGGTCACTGCCTCCCCACCCTATCCCATTTTCCACAGAGCATCCAGGGTGATCTCAAACTACACATCTGATCATGGCACCACCCTGCCTAAAATCCTCTAAAGGCTTTTTATTCATCTTAGGAAAACACCCCAAATCCTCAACAAAGGCTGCATGGTCTGCCCAATGGGGCCCCTGCACTTGGCTTTAGCCACCATAGGCTTCTTTTTATCCAAATGCCCTAAACTCTTTCCTGTCTCTGCGGCTTTGTACATTCAGTTTCCCTGCCTGGAATAGTTTTTCTTCCACGGTTTATGATGCTAACTCTAATTCATCCTTTATTGCCTCCACTTGAGCAAATTTCCACAAGTTTCCCAACCTGCAATGCTAGAACAATAGTCCCATTATATGTCTCACCCTTCATTTTCCTCCGTGACCATGAGTGTTGCTAAAGGTTGCTTATGTAATGGTTTGTTTGATGTCTATTCCACCACTGCTCTGCAATTCCATGCCCATACGGGTATTTGCAATGCTTGCAGGAATTGCACATAGGAAGCCCTCTAGCAATAGTTGTTAACAAAAATGAATGAATATGTTATTTGCAATAAACCTATATAAATATAGTTCTTTTTTTTTTTTTTCCTTTTGAGATGGAGTCTTGCATTGTCACCCAGGCTGTAGTGCAGTGGTGCGATCTTGGCTCATTTCAACCTCCGCCTCCCAGGTTCAAGCAGTTCTCCTGCCTCAACCTCCCAAGTAGCTGAGATTACAGGCGACTGCCACCATTCCCGGCTAATTTTTTTTTTTTTTTTTTTTTTGTATTTTTAGTACAGACGAGGTTTCACCATGTTGGTCAGGCTAATCTCGAACTCCTCACCTTATGATCTGCCCGCCTTGGCCTCCCAAAGTGCTGTGATTACAGGTGTGAGCCACCATGCCCGGCCAAACCTATATAAATAAAATAACATGAGTAAATATAAAAGCATGGACAAACACAGTCTTTTTTGTAAAAAAATAAAGGCAAAATCATTTAAGTACCAGAACATACTCCAAACTGCTATGCCTCTCCCTTAATATCAGACAATTTGTATGTTTAAATTTAGTTTGTGAAAGTGAAATACTTCATTTTAAAAACCTGAATTAGCATTTTAATACATAATAATATGTGTTCTGTAATAACTAGGTTGCAATATAAAAACGATTTAATTTCTTCATATAATATAATGGGTGCCAGTGGGATTGCATAACAGAGATGGAGGTACCTGTGGAACTAGGAAGGGGAGAGAGGCAGTAAGTAAGGGAAATATCAGCAGAACTAATAAAGCGCGATCCTCAAGTGCTTCCAGAAAACTCGAGGGAGATGTCAGCACAGGGTCTCAGAGCTGACTGGGTAGGTTTGAAGCGGGGCTGGACTGTGCTATCAGTTTAGGGGCATGAATTCATGAAATAAGATCCTTAATATCACTAAATTTGTACTCAGAGTCATGGGGAAATTTGGATTCCATAGGTAAAATACCTGGCACATTATGGCTGAATAAATTTTAGTTTAATCACTTTTGGTTTTATTTTTTGTGTTTTGTTGTTATTGTTGTTTTGTCAATTAAAAACAAAACAAAAATGACTTAGTTTAGTTAGGTTAAATTTCGCTTAGAGTATATTAAAATGATGCTTCCTTTACAGCTCAGATCTGAGTTGTATCATTATGTTTTTTTCCTAAGCATGGGAATATTTTGAGTCATATCTTCCACCCCAGTGAACGTTTTTTTTTCTTTTTTTTTTTTGTGATGGAGTCTCACTCTGTCACCCAGGCTGGAGTGCAGTGGTACGATCTCGGCTCACTGCAGCCCCCATCTCCCAGGTTCAAATGATTGTCCTGCCTCAGCCTCCTGAGAAGCTGGGATTACAGGCATGTGCCACTGAGTCCAGCTAATTTTTGTATTTTTAGTAGAGACGGGGTTTTGCCATGTTGGCCAGGCTGGTCTCGAACTCCTGACCTCAAGTGATAGTTTGATCACTTTTGAATGACCTCAATGATTCAATTCTTTTCACTGGAGAAGGCTAATAAGCCAGACATCTGTACCTAAGTTCCTCTTTAGGCTTCTACCTAGATCCTATTTTCAAACTTTACTGTAAGAAAGAGCTAAGAAGTTTGTAGAAATACCAGCTCTGGGGCCTACTGCCACCTGCAGAGACTTTCATTCAGTGTGTCTGAGGTGGTGCACAAAAATCAGGATTTCAATAAGCTCAAACAGTTTCTGACTGGTCACAGTTTGAGAAATGCTGATGTTGAACCTGTGAACAGACCTGTGGTAACTATACTTAATGGTTGATATGGTTTGGCTGTGTCCCCACCCAAATCTCATCTTGAACAGTAGTTCCCATGATCCCCACATGTCATAGGAGGGACCCAGTGGGAGGTAACTGAATCGTGGGGGTGGGTTTTTCCCCATGCTGTTCTCGTGATAGTGGATAAGTCTCGCGAGATCTGATGGTTTTATAAATGGGTGTTCCCCTGCACAAGCTCTCTTGCCTGCCACCATGTAAGACATGCCTTTGTTGCTCCTTTGCCTTCTGCCGTGATTGTGAGGCCTCCCCAGCCATGTGGAACTGTGATTCCATTAAACCTCTTTTTCTTTATATATAACCTGTCCTGGGTATCTCTTTATTAGCAGCATGAGAACAGACTAATACAATGGAATACTATGGTGTTAAACCATAAATAAATAAATAAGATAGACTTCAAGAAAACACATAAGCCTCTGGGTGGTGAAATTCTCACCGATCTTAATTTCTTTTGTACTTTTCTATATTCCCTGACTTTTATGTTGAAATGCACTTTTTTTTTTAACTTTTATTTTTAAGTGTAGGGGTACAAGTACAGGTTTGTTACATAGGTAAACTTGTGTCATGGGGGTTTGTTATACAGATTATTTATCACCCACATATCAAGCCTCGTACCTGTTACTTATCTTTCCTGATCCTCTTCCTCCTTCTACCATCCACCGTCTGATGGGCCCCAGTATGTGTTGTTTGTGTCTGTGTGTTCTCATCATTTAACTCCCACTTGTAAGTGAGAACATGTGGTATTTGGTTTTCTGTCCCTGTGTTAGTTTGCCAAGGATAATGGCCTCCAGCTCCATCCGTGTCCCTGCAAAGGACATGATGTCATTCATTTTTATGGCTTCGTAGTATTCCATGGTATATATGTACCACATTTTCTTTATCCAGTCTATCATTGATGGGTATTTAGGTTGATTCCTTGTCTTTGCTGTTGTGAATAGGAGATGCACATTTTTAAAACCAGAAAGAAATGTTTTAAAAATGATTAGTAGCTGGACATGGTGGCACATGCCTGTAGTCCCAGCTACTCAGGAGGCTGAGGCAGGAGGATTGCTTGGGCCCTGGAGTTTGAATCTAGCCTGGGTAACATAGCGAGACCCTGCGTCTAAAAATAAATTAATTAGTTAATTAAAAAATAACAATCAGTATATGCTCTCTTGGTTTTAGTCTATGGTTCACTCATACCAGTGGACCAGTATGAAACAGAAAATATTTGAAGGAAATACACTAAAATATTAAAGGTAGTAATAGGTTTCGGTGGAGAAAGAGATCCTTTTCTTGCGTTACTTTTTAGCTCTTTACTCACCTTTTTGGTGGAAGAACGTTAACTTTATCTTTAAAATATAGTAAGGATGTTTTCTATCCAAAGAACTGTCATCCGTTCTCAAACCATTTTATAAAGTACGTGACCGTTTTGACAGAAGTAATGCCAAGTATCCATCACAATTCCTGCTCAGATACTGAAAATAAACCAACACAAAACTGGGAAGGCCCTGAAATTGTTTCGATTGAGTCTCAAATGTCCTCCTTTTGTGATGTTCTTCCTCCTGTGCTGGCTTAAGTTCCTCCAGCCTCACCCCACCCCGTATTTTCCAGCATAGTTATTTCCTTTTCTTAAATCCCCTGCCCCTATCCAAACAAACACCAAGTATTGCTTCATTTTCATCTTTAAAGTAGTCACAAATGTTAAGGAGTCCCTTGTGCCTAGAGAAAGCCCACCTGCCCTGACCCCCTTACTTCCATACTTCCTCGCTTTCTTAGGCAGAAATAATGAGGGTCCAGAACTTCAGCCCTCCTGACTCCAGCACTCACAGCCTGCAGCCACTGTTGACCTTGAGACCACAGTACTAATCTCATTTTACCCTTTGCCTCTAGTTCAGTCCCAGCAGCCCCTGGCTCCCAGATCACTCCTTATATCTTGCGTTCTAATGATTATTATATTACAGTTCTGGCCAGACACGGTGGCTCATACCTGTAATCCCAGCACTTTGAGAGGCCAAGGTGGGTGGATCACTTGAGGTCAGGAGTTTGAGACCAGCCTGGGCAATATGGTGAAACCTTGTCTCTACTAAAAATACAAAAAACTAGCCGGATGTGGTGGCATGTGCCTATAATCCCAGCTATTTGGGAGGCTGAGGCAGGAGAATCACTTGAATCTGGGAAGTAGAGGTTGCAGTGAGACGAGATGACACCATCATACTCCAGCCTGGATGACAGAGTGAGACTGTCTTAAAAAAAAAAAAAAAAGATTACAGTTCTGCCTAGGCCTTTTCTGTCCTTCCCTGTAACTGTTCTTTATCTCCTAAAAGTCCCCCTCCACTGTGTTTGTTGAAACTTATGGTCCATTCATCAGCATAATCCACTAAACCTCAACTTCTCTCTCAGAACAGTCAGCTTTGCCATGGTGCAACATGATCATTACTAAAACCCACCATGCTATTCAAAATGACTTTATAAAAACCACAGAGTTTATGGAAAAAGTAGCATTGGGGCACAATAATCAAATACTTTGCCAGTGACACCTTAAAAAATTTGTAACCTAATTAAAAGAGCAGCACAGTTTTCCATATGTTAAATGGTTAGGAAGGATATTACAAGAAATACGGCACTTTACCTTGAAAAAGACATGAAGTGTGCCTATGGAAGTGGGTCACAAGGAAATCAAACCAGAACTAAATAACAATAAAGTAACTAGGAAACCGCCCAAATAACTGAAAATGATATAGTACACTTCTCAGTAAACCATGGATCAAAGAAGAAATCACAAGGCGAATTAGAAAATGTTTTGAGCCAAATGGTAATAAAAATGATACATCAAAATCTATGATCTGCAACTAAAGCAGTGCTTAGAAGAAAAGGTATTTAGTTTTAAATGCACGTATTAGAAAGAGAATATTCAAAGTCAACGATTTAAACTTTCACTTCAAAAAGCTAGAATCCAAACAGCAAAATAAACCCACAGAAACTAAAGGATGAAAATAATAGATGAAAGAAGAAACTTATGAAATAAAAAAAGACAAAACATGGAGAAAACCAACAAAACCAAAGTTGGTTTTTGGAAAGATTAGTAAAACCAGCAATCCTTAGAAAGAAAAGAAAGAGAAAAAACACTTATAACCAATATCATGAATGAATAAAAGGACAGCATTCTGGATCCTATGACATTAAGGAAATACTATGGGCCAATGCCTAATTTAAAGAAAATTCCAGGCCCAGAATTCATTGGTGAATCCTAGTTAACTTTTAAGGAAGACGTAATCACAATAATACACAAGTTTTTGTGTAAAAAGGAAGACAGAAGATTTTCCAACTCTTTTTTTTTTTTTTTTGAAACTGAGCCTCGCTCTGTCGCCCAGGCTGTAGCACAGGGGTGTGATCTCAGCTCACTGCAAACTCTGCCTCCCAGGTACAAGGGATTCTCATGTCTCAGCTTCCCGAGTAGCTGGGATTACAGGTGTCCGCCACCATGCTCGGCTAATTTTTGTATTTTTAGTAGAGACGAGGTTTCACTATGTTGGCCAGGCTGGTCTCAAACTCCTGACCTCAAGTGATCTGCCTGCCTCGGACTCCCAAAGTGCTGGGATTACAGGCATGAGCCACTGTTCCCAGCCCCATCTCATTTTATAAGGCCAATATAACATTGGTGAAAGGACATTACAGGAAAACTACAGACTAATAGTCCTCATAAATATAAATGCAAAAATCCTTAATAAAATATAAACAAGTCAAATTTGGTAATATTATAAAAAGAATAATATGTCAACAAAAAGGACAGTTTATTCTAGGATAGAAAAATACTTTAACATTCAAAAAGCAAGTAATGTATGCTATGGTTTTAATGGATCCTCAAAAATTCATGTATTGGAAATTTTACCCTCAATGCAATAGTACTGAGAACTGGGGCCTGATGGGAGGTATTTAGGACATGGTGCTTCCACCCTCATGAATGAATTAATGCTGCTATTAAACGGGCTTGCTGGAGTGGGTTCCCTTTTCCTCACCCTTTCACCTTCCACCCTGAAAGAACAGTGCTTTCATCTTGAACTTCCCAGCCTACAGAACTGGGAGAATAAATTTCTATTCTTTATAAATTACCCAGTCTGTGGTATTCTGTCATAGCAGCACAAATGGACTAACACAATGTAATTCACCACATTAGCAGACTAAAGAAGCAAAACATTCAATTTTCTCAGTATCTGAAAATAAAGCTCTAGATAAAAGTCAATACTGGGAAGGCGTGGTGGCTCACGCCTGTAATCCCAGCACTTTAGGAGGCTGAGGCAGGTGGCTCACTTGAGGTCAGGAGTCTGAGACCAGCCTGGCCAACTGGTGGAGGTTGCAGTGAGCCAAGATCCAGCCTCCGCACTCCAGCCTGGGCAAAAGAACAAGACTCTATCTCAAAAAAAAAAAAAAAAAAAAAAAAAAAGTCAATACTGGGTCATAGATAAAAGTCAATTGTCCATCAACAAGAGAATGCAAAAACTAATTATGCTATATTCACAGGATGGAATACTACTCCATGATAACCACCAACCAGTAATAGAGGGAATTATCTCAACTGGATAAAACTTGGCAACAGAAAATGTGCAGCTATTATCATTCTTAATAATAGACTATTGAATGTTGTCCTCCTAAGTCAGAAATACAGTAACAATGTCTCCCCTTATCACTTCTGTTCGCTATTGTACTAGCGGTTCTAGCCAGTGCAATAAGGCACCAAAAAGAGATAATAAAAATTGGAAAGAAATAATTTAGACTGTTATTCAAAGATAACATCGCTTTGCCCATAGAAATCCTAAGGAACCAACAAGTTGCTGGAACTAATTTGAGTTTAGCATGATTACAGGTTACAAGGTCAACACAGAAAAATCAATTATATCTGTATATACCAACAAAAAACAATTAGAAAATTAAATTTTTTTAAGTTACCACTTAGAATAAACGACATTAAATACTTTTGAGTGGAAAGTACACAAACCTAAAAATTAAAAGCATTGCTGAGATAAAGGAGACATAATAAAAGAGTGATATACAATCTTCATGGAATGGATTAGCTTAGTGGTATTAAGATTTCAATTCTTCCTAAACTAAAATTTACATTCAGTGCAAGCCCAGCAGATGTTGGGGGTGGGTGGGAGGTAGTGGAATTATATTGTTGATGTGAGTGTAAAATAGTACAACCTCTGTGAAAAAACTGGCAATTGCTGATAAAGTTAAACATAGAGTTACCTGTGACCCACAGATTCTACTCCTACCCAAGGGAAACAGGTAAATGTGTCCACTAAAAGACTTTCCCAGAAATACTGATTAAAGCTTTATTCGTGATAGGTCAAAAGTGGGCATAACTCAATTGTCCATCAACAAGAGAATGCATAAACTAATTATGGTCTATTCACACAATGGAATACTACTCAGTGATAAAAAGAACAAACAACAGATACATGTTAGAACATGAATGAGTCGCGAAAATATTATTTATGGTGATTGAAAGAAGCCAGACACAAAACAAGTACATATTGTAAGATTTCATATGAAGTTCAGGAATATGTAATACTAATCTCTGCTGTTGGAAATCGGAACAGAAGTTGCGTGTAGGGCGTGGGCGCTGACGAGAAAAGGGCACGAGATAATTTTCTGAGATAATGGAACTGTCTTATATCTTGATGTGAATGGGGATCACATTTGTGCCTGTGCATGTGTGTGTAGACATATCTCAAGCTGTATGCGTAAGATTTATGCATTTTAACATGTATAAATCATACCTCACTAAAGTATTAATATGTATATATATATATATGTATTCTCCCCCTCATGCCCATCTCCCTTCCTGCTCTATTTTTCTTTTTTCACACTTACCCTATTCTGAGTTACTACATTATTTCTTACTTGATTTTTACATTGTTTGTCTTCCCTAGTAGAATGTCAGTTCTCTAAAGACAGGGCTTTGTTTGGTTCATTGCTGGATTTCAGTGATGAGAACATTATCATATATTAGACAGTTAAAAATATTTGTTAAGAGAATAGAAGGTATCCACATTTTATGCCATTTATTTATTTATTTATTTATTTATTTTTGAGATGGAGTTTTGCTCTTCTTGTCCAGGCTAGAGTGCAATGGCACAATCTTGGCTCACTGCAAGCTCTGCCTCCTAGGTTCAAGCATTTCTCCTGCCTCAGCCTCCGAAGTAGCTGGGATTACAGGCATGTGCCTCCACGCCTGGCTAACTTTTGTATTTTTTTAGTAGAGACAGGTTTTCACCATGTTGGATAGGCTGGTCTTGAACTCCTGACCTCAAGTGATCCACCCACCTCAGCCTCCCAAAGTGCTGGGATTACAGGTGTGAGCCACTGTGCCCGGCCATATGCCTTATGGTTCTGATTGTGTAATTAAAAGCTTTCTTTCCCATTAAAGGAATGGCCAACAAATGGAAGAAACAGTGGCTTTCCTCTCACTCCTGAAACCAAAATGGTGCTGAAGGTAGATCCCTTTCATTCACACAGGCAGCCACTCTCTCAACAAAACAAGGACTTGGAATCACAGAGTCACCACTAATCCTCTTCTACTTTTCTCTTTTCTATAATACTTGTTCTTCCTCTTGTCACTTTATCACTAAACTCAGATGCTGAGTCTTTTAGCAGTGGCATACTTAGCATATTTGACATCAAGAGCATATCATTTTTAGCCCACACACCCCCAATAGGCCAAAATTATTTTTAGTAATAGCCATGCAATGGAATAAATCATAATAATGGCCAGAAAATAAACACAGTGAAAATTTATTTTAACTCTCTCTGTATGATTATGCCAGAAAAAAACATTGTTAATAAAATTAAAATTAATATTATGATACAAAAAAAGAAAAAGATAATGAATTATTTCTTTTTAATTGGATTTATATTTTTATCTTGAAAATGAGGGGAAACATTTTTATCTACGTTCAGTCTCAGTAATGAACAATAACATGTTCTATTTGAAAGTCTAAATGACTTCATCAAAACTGGTCTTTTCTGGCCAGGTGCAGTGGCTCACGCCTGTAATCCCAGCACTTTGGGAGGCTGAGGCGGGCAGATCACTGGAGGTCAGGAGTTCGAGACCAGCCTGGCCAACATGGTGAAACCTGATCTCTACTAAAAATACAAAAATTAGCCAGGCATGGTGGCAGGCACCTGTAATCCCAGCTACCCAGGAGGCTGAGGCAGGAGAATGGCGTGAACCCTTGAGGCAGAGGTTGCAGTGAGTCAAGATCGCACCACTGCACTCCAGCCTGGGCAACAGAGCAAGACTCTCTATCTCAAAAACAAAAAAACCTGATCTTTTCTGTATATATAGTCATGCAACAGAGGGCTGAGTCTCTCAATCTATGTATGTATGCTCACCGATGACCAAAGTACACTTTATTCACTTTAGTTTGAAAGCCTTTGTTTCACATAAAGCAACAGATACATGAATAGTTTGGAAAAGTTTTAAAGACAAAGATAAGTTTGGCAGAGATTTTACAATAGATCTCAGAACTTGCAATACTGTCTATGTGTTTGTTTCTTCAGGATAAATTCTAGCAGGTTTCAGATGTGCCCACAGTCAAGAAATATTAAACAAAATTAAAAATCTCAAGTGGTCACACAGAATGACAGACTGAAGCAGTTCAGTTTCTGGTTTCTTTGTCTTTACAATCACTGTGCTGTCTTTTTAAATTTTTAATCCGCTGTTTAAACCCAGGGATACATATGAGTATCACAGGGTTTGGAGGCCTAAACCATGCCTGAAGTGCGCACCAATGATTCTAAACCATGACAAACTGACTCTCAAAGCAATCATTGTGTAGCTGAGTCCACGTGCGTGTTAGTCTGTGTGTGGTTATGTAACTGGACATTCTCCAAGTTAACTTCTATGTAGACGTCAGTGTGTATTAAAACAGAAGCTAAAATGTTCTTATTTGAGACATACATATATAGCACTAAAATTCAGCGGGAAACCATGGTTGTTCAGAATCTAAAACAATAAAAAAAAGAGGGGGTAGGATATTTTATCAATTTTACCTAAAATTGCTGCTCCACGGAGATGATAAAAAGCCAAACCCCTTTCAGTCACTTTTCTCCTTGCTTTTCACTTCTCTACAGACAATGCATCCTCTTAGTGCCTGTTCCCAGGGCTGACTGGTCCCACTGCCCTCAGAGAAAATTTTTACAGTGTCCTGTCAAAGTTAAATAAAAATATACAGATGAGGCTGGGTACAATGGCTCACAGCTATAATCCCAGCACTTTGATAGGCCGAGGCAGGCAGATCACCTGAGATTAGGAGTTTGAGACCAGCCTGGCCAACATGGTGAAACCCCATCTCTACTAAAAATACAAAAATGAGCCAGGCATGGTGGTGGGTGCCTGTAGTCCCAGCTACTCAGGAGGCTGAGGCAGGAGAATTGCTTGAACCCGGGAGGCAGAGGTTGCAGTGAGCCAGGATCACACCACTGCATTCCAGCCAGGGTGACAGAGTGAGACTCCGTCTCAAAAAAAAAAAAGTGTGTGTGTATATATATATATATATATATATATATATATATATATATTCATCTGTATATATATAATGTATACATATACATATATATGTACACGTATACATATATATGTATACTTATATATACACACCTATATATATACACACACACACACACACAGATGATTCTCTAAACAAAACATCTTGTTTGGGAAAACAGAATTGCAATTGAGGGCATACACACAGATGGTCTTCAGTATGCTTGAAGAACAAAGGGAAGATGCGAGATTTTATGAGAAAGCTCAATGTTAGGTATTGTTTTGGAAGCAAGCTCATTGGCACTAGAGCTCTGAGGAGCTGGCAAGCCCTGATTGGTGAGTGACAACAATAGGTAAAACTAGTCTTAGGGTGGTCATGGCAGGTCATTTCAGCAGCTACCAGGTGAAACTTATCTTAGGGTTACAGCAGGTCATTTCAGCAGCTGGGCATGGGGATGATTCCTGAAGCAGGTGCTATGTGCTTCAGTGCTTTGTCCCCCCCAGGTCCCTTGACTTTTATTTAGTTGGGTATGACAAAAATAACTCAATTTCTATAATCAATTCTCACGGCGCTGGCTCAGTGTCCTCTGACACCCCACCCTCCCTAACCTAGGCATGCAGAGAGCAAATCAAAGGGTCTTAGCACCAAGTTTCACTGCCCAGAACGCTCAGGTCAGCAACTGGGAAGTGTCATGGAAAGAGGATGATGTGCGAGGGGATTCAGCCCCTGACTGACAGTGCAGGGCGAACGTCGGAGGAACTCAGGAGCATTCCTTGCCTTTCAGTGTGGGTCTGTCTGATGATTTGCATAGAAAAGGGAGCATGGTACGAGAAGTAGTGATCTGATTCTGACGACAGACACTGGAAAACTCGGAAAATGAAAAGAGGAAAACACATGTTTAAAAATGGCTCTTGTGCTGGGGACAGTGGCTCATGCCTGTAATCCCAGCACTTTGGGAGGCCGAGATGGGCAGATCGCTTGAGGTCAGGAGTTCGAGGCCAGCCTGGCCAACATGGTGAAAACCCATCTCTACTGAAAATACAAAAACTAGCTGGGCATGGTGGCGGGCACCTGTAGTCCCAGCTACTCAGGAGGCTGAGGTAGGAGAATCGCTTGTACCCCAGAGGTGGAGGTCGTGCAGTGAGCCGAGATCACACTGCTGCACTCCACCCTGGGTGACAGAGTGAGATTCCATCCCAGAAAAAAATTTACAAAAGGCTCTTTCTGTAAAGAATGCCAATTACAGTCATTCATGTGGACACGCAGCCATTTCACTAATCACCGTACAGCATATTAACAATAGTCCACATCACCACATATGTGTCACAGTAAGTGCTTTTAATTGGACAATGTGTACTCTGTCTTTCTATATCACAGTTTATAACTCACGTAGCCTAACCTAGCCTATCTGCCCACAGGTTGAAAGAATCTCACGGAACGTTAGTCCCATGAATTTTTTGTCCCCAGTAAAAATCTGAATGCTGGGAAGCTCTGGGCTTTCCACAGTTTGGAACGAAATTCCTATTACCTCCTTTTGTTTACAAGTCTCTCTCCATGGCCATCATAGCCATTGCTACTGTGCTTCCATCTGTTAGGATTCAGGCTAACTTTGAGAGGCAAGATGGAAACTTCCAGTGCTTCAACATACAATTATTTGGGATTGTCTCTTGCTCATTAATCAAGAAGGCAGGCACATGAAGTTCTGCTCTCTGAAGTGCTTACAGTGTTATCCACCAATTAAGGGGATTGTGAACTATCCCTCACTGACTCAGATGTATGACAATAGGTTCCAGAGTTCCCAAAGGTTCTGATTTCAAATATTCTGTCTCCCAGTGTTTCACTCAGAAAATAGGGTCTCTGTACTCAGGGTTTGCGACTGCCCAGCTGTGTGTCACTCGAGTAATGACGCCTGAGACAACAATGAAGTTTGTTGAAGTGGTGGACAAAGTGCTGTGTGGTACTGTTCAGTGTTAAGCTTTCTTTAGAGAGGAGAACAAGATGGTAGTATCAGTAGACGTGGCCCCAGACCACCCTGATGGCCGACATCATGGAAGCTGGTCACTCTCTGCAATCAGGAACCAAACCTTCACATACAGACTTGGCTGGATTCAATTGCTGTTTCAAGATGTTTGCTCTTTCCAAACAAAGAAATGATTGGGAAATTATGGTTCCTTATGAAAATAATAGACAACACTTTTTTTTAAGAGACAGGGTCTTGCTCTGTTGCCCAGGCTGGAGTGCAGTGGTACAACCACAGCTCACTGTAACCTCGGACTCCTGGGCTCAAGCAAACCTCCTACATAGCCAAGACTGCAGGTGCACACCAGCATGCCTGGCTAATTTATTTATATTTTGTGTAGAGATGGAGTCTTGGTATGTTGCACAAGCTGGTCTTAGACCCCCAGCCTCAATGGGTCCTCCCACCGTGGCCTCCTAAACCACTGGGATTACAGGAGTGAGCCACTACTCCCAACCAACAGGCAACAATTTAAAATGATGATTATATTCATTTTCTATTGATACTGTGACAAATTACCACAAATTTATGGTTTAAAACAACACGAAGTTTTTATCTTTGATTCCAGAGGTCAGAAATCCAAAAGAAATCGGTAGGGCTGTATTCCTCCTGGAAGCTCTAAGAGGCAATCCGTCTTCTTACTTTTCTGGTATTCACATGCATCCCCCATTACACAGCGGTTGGTCTCCACCTCACTCTGATCTCTGCTTCAACTGTCACATCTCCTCAGCTTCTCCCACCTCCATTTCTCTCTCATAAGAACTGTTGTAATTACATCAGGTGCACTCGGATAATCCAAGATCATCTCTGCATCTCAACTGCTTTATTTAACCACATTTGCAGTCTCTCTTGCCACAATGTGACATATTCCTGGGGGTGAAGGGAAACAGGTGATTATTCTGCTTACCACAATGATCCTGACACTGTGCCATCACAAAGAAGAGCATTTCTGATGCGATGTTAATTGAAGGAAAATATACAATTGACATTATTACATGGCATATAAAAATGTACATGTGGAATACAAAATCAAAATTAAATGAAATGCCAGGTCCAGTGGCTCACATCTGTAATCCCAGCACTTTGGGCGGCCGAGGTGGGCAGATCACCTGAGGTCAGGAGTTCGAGACCAGCCTGGGCAATGTGGTGAAACCTCATCGCTACTAAAAATACAAAAATTAGCTGGGCTTGGTGGGCGCCTGTAATCCCAGCTACTCAGGAGGCTGAGGCACGAGAATCACTTGAACTCAGGAGGTAAAGGTTGCAGTGAGCCGAGATTGGGCCACTGCACTCCAGCTTGGGCAACAGAGCGAGACTCTGTCTCAAAAAAAAAAAAAAAATTAAATGTGAAGAAAGTTCTGTAAAAGTAGCAAGAATACGGATGCTTTTTTCCGCTATCCCTCCTCCAATGGAGAATATACCATTTTTTTAATGGTATATTCTGAAGAAAAACAAGATGTGACATTCATCAGAACACACAAAGACAGTAGTTAAAAATGGAAGAATAGTACGTATGTTTTCTTTATCTCAAGAATTAATTAAAAGTCTTATTTCCCTTCCTAATTTGTAATGAAATGGAAAATAAATAAATGAAAGCAAAGTCAAGATTGGTTCAGTCACATGACAGAATAGTTATCACTTCAATTTTACCTTCATGATTCAATCAATAATGCTGTTATTCACAATATTAAAAGAGAAAGAAAAGGTAAAATATAAAGCTAGAGACCTGACTCTGTGCTGATTTTGTAGAAATTCAGTGTTTATAGTCTAAATGTAATTGTTATCAATTCTTATAACAGTTTTCTTGAGCTATAATTCACATACTATAAAATTCACATTTATAAAAGTGTGCAAGCTGGGTGTGGTGGCTCACACCTGTAATCCCAGCACTTTGGGAGGCTGAGGTGGGTGGATCACCTGAGGTCAGGAGTTCGAGACCACCCTGAGCAACACGGTGAAACCCCGTCTCTACTAAAAATAAAACAATTAGCCAGGCGTGGTGGCAGGCACCTGTAATCCCAGCTACTAGGGAGGCTGAGGCAAGAGAATCACTTGAACCCAGGAGGTGGAGTTTGCAGTGAGCTGAGATTATGCCACTGCACTAAATGTAGCCTGGGCAACAGAGCAAGACTCCATCTCACAAAAAAAAAGTGTGCAATTCCTGGTTCTGAGTCCATACACGGGGTTGTTCAAGCACCACCACTGTCTAATTTTATGACATTCCATCATCCCCTAAAAAACAATATCCATTAGCAGTCACCCCTCATTTTCTCTTTCCACCAAACCCCTGGCAACTACAAATCTTTCTCTCTCTATGAATTTATATATTCTGGACATTTTACATAAATGGAACCATACAGTATGTGATCTTTTTGACTGGCTTCTCTTGCTTAGCATGTTTTCATGGTGCATTCATGTTGAGGCATGAATCTGTATTTTATTCTTTTTTAGGGCCTAGTAATATTCTAGTGTGTGCATATATCTCCTTGTATTTTTCCATTCACCTATTGATGGACATTTGAGGTATGTCTACTTTTTGGCTATTATGCATAATGCTACTATGAACATTCGTGTACAAGTTTCTGTGTGACATAGTTTTCATTTCTCTTGGGTATATACCTAGGAGTGGAATTGCTAGGTCATATGGAAACTTTATGATTAACATTTTGAGATGCTATGGCCATCAAACTGTTTTTGGCCATCATACAGCCAAACTGTTTTCCAACCTGGCTGCACCATTTTACAGCTCTAGCACTGATCTACTTTGGATATTGATCCCTGCCAACTCTCAGGTTGAATTGTAATCCCCAGTGCTGGAGGTGGGGCCTGGTGGGAGGTGTTTGGGTCACTGGAGCAGATCCTTCATGGCTTGGTGCTATCTTTGCAGTAGTGAGTTCTTGTGAGATATGGTCATTTGAAAGTGTGTGGCACCTCCCCCCTCTTTTGCTCTTGCTTTTGCCAAGTGAAATGTCTGGTCCCCTTTCACCTTCTGCAGTAATTTTAAGCTTCCTGAGGCCTCCCCAGAAGCTGAGCAGATGCCAGCACCATGCTTCCTGTAAAGCCTGTAGAAGTGTGAGCCAATGAAACCTCTCTCTTCTTTATAAATTACCCAGTCTAGTATATTTCTTTGTCGCAAACCAAAAACGGCCTAATACAACCACCAATGTTTGAGGGGCCCAATTTTTAGACGTCCAACCTTGCCAACACTTATTATTGTCCAGGTTTTTTGTTTGTTTTTGTTTTTGTTTTTTGAGACAGAGTCTCACTCTTGTTGCCCAGGCTGGAGTGCAGTGGTGCAATCTTGGCTCACTGAAACCTCTGCCTCCTGAGTTCAAGTGATTCTCCTGCCTCAGCCTCCAAAGTAGCTGAGATTACAGGCGTCCACCACTATGCTCGGCTAATTTTTGTATTTTAGTAGAGATGGTGTTTCACCGTGTTGGTCAGGCTGGTCTCGAACTCTTGACCTCAGGGGATCCACCCGCCTCAGCCTCCGCAACTGCTGGGATTACAGGCATGAGCCACTGCACCTGGGCTATTGTCCAGTTTTTAAAATTATAGCCACCCTAGTGGGCGTAAAATGATGTCTTATTATGACTTTGATTTGCATTCCTCTAATCATAACGAGGTTGAAACATCTTTTCATGTGGTTATTGGCCATTTGCAAATTTTTTTTGGAGAAATGTCTATTCAACTATTTCTTAGTTATTTTTTATTGTTGAGTTGTAAGACTTATTTATATATTCTGAGTACAAGCCCTTTATCAGATATATGATTTACAAACATTTTTTCACTCTGTGCATATGTTATTAATTTTTTTAAAACCAAACACATTCTATGTTTGCTTATTTGAGATTACAACAATGCCAGAAAAAGTTCCTCTGGATGTAATTCCTTTCACACTGGTATTTTCCTCTCCATTTCTTTCCTTCTGGTTTGAAGATCAATGTTACCATTCTAAAATTATTTAACATGTGATTGTCAAAAATATTACCTTGATATTGAATGTATAGTTCCTTTCTCTATAAACTATTTCTCCTTTTTATCTTGCACTGCAGTTTTCATTGCCTTTTATCCATAAACAACCCAAAATAAAGGGTTTTCCAATAAGTGCTCTCATCTCTTGTGTGTTACTCATAAAATCGAGGCTAATATTCCATCTCGTAGCTCCAGATAGTCCCCACAGGCTGTTCCTGTCAAAATTCAGAATAACCAGGGATGAACTTCCTGCTCTATTTAAGGGCTGCTTTTTTCTTCTTTCCTGCTGTCAGGACTGGCTGCTGTGCGTTTCAAACATGACAATCATTTTAGGGCCATCATCCTTAATTGTGTAAGTGATAATGTCCGTCTAGGCTGTCTCCGAATTTTAATAACCCAGAAGTTTATATAAAAGGGAACATCAACCAAAGTAATTGTCCTGGAATAAAATAGACATTGCTCTTCTCTGACTCTGATTATCTTTCCTTTTAGAGGGTACTGCTTTTGCTTTCTTTCTTTTCCTTCTTTTTCTGGCTGTGTTCATTCCCCTCTCCATCTTCAGGAAGCCATTGACATGCCCTCAACTCACACCACCTCTTTCTTTTAGCTTCTTCCGTGAAGCTTTTTCTATGAGAAGATAACCTTAACCTGACCTGAGTTTTTCATTCTGCTTTTAATGTAATTTTCACTCTTTGGGTCTTTCTTAAAACCTAAACTCTTAGCATTTAAGATCCTCTTCCAACACTCTTAGAAGCCATTTTGATAAAATGTTTTTCAGGGCAAAATACATTCTTACTCTGAAATGGGAGTTCTGTGTATCTTTTGGTGATCGTGCAGCATGGGATACTGTTATCTGATAAGGCCAGGAAAGAGTGTTTGCGCTGCAAAATCTGTGAATAGCTTAGGTTAATATTTCAATTTTCTTTTTAGATAGGGTCTCACTCTGTCACCCAGGCTGGCATGCAGTGGCATGATCACAGCTTACTGCAGCCTTGACCTCTTGGGCTCAAGCCATCCTCCCACCTCAGCTGCCCAAGTAGCTGGGACAATGGGTGTGCACCACCACAATGGCTAATTTTTAAACAATTTTTTGTAGAGATGGGGGTCTCACCATGTTGCCCAGGCTAGTCCTGAACTCATGGGCTCAAGTGTCCTCCTACCTCGACCTCCCAAAGTGCTGTGGTTACAGGCATAAGCCAGTGTGCCCAGCCTCAAACTGTTATTAAAGATTCTGAGGACTTTTTTTTGGCAGGTAGGAAGCCTTGAAAGCTTATGTAGTTGATTTCATTTTCCTTTCTACGTGACTCTCATTCATTTAAAATTATCTGGAAATTCAATTGTGGCTTATGAATTTGATTAGCTAAATGATCAATTAGATAATAAAGCAGATTATTGGACATCCACATAATGGAATACTCCATCTCTAGTAAATACAGCAATATGAAATAATGTTCATGTTAATGGAGAAAGCATAAGTTATAGGTTTGGTGTGATTGTAACTATGCAAATAAAAATGTTCTTAATACTGAAAGGAAATACACCAAAGTACTAATATAAGTAAGAGTGCACATTGTTCTTTCTGCTTGTCAGTAATTTCCAAGGGTTCTGCAAATACAGATTTCATCGATTCTAAGATGCACTTTTAGGCCAGGTGCAGTGGCTCATGCCTGTAATCCCAGCACTTTGGGAGGCTGAGGCAGGTGAATCACTCGAGGACAGGAGTTCGAGACCAGCCTGGCCAACATGGTGAAACCCCGTCTCTACTAAAAATACAAAAATTAGCTGGGCATGGTGGCGCAAACATGTAATCCCAGCTACTTGGGAGGCTGAGACAGAAGAATCACTTGAACTCGGGAGGTGGAGGCTGCAGTGAGCCGAGGTCATACCACTGCACTCCAGCCTGGGTGACAGAGTGAGACTCTGAGTCAGAATAAATAAATAAATAAATAAATAAATAAATAAATAAATAAATAAGATGCACTTTTGCACATTTTAATCTCTCTGAGATTGAGATGTACCTTGCAATTACTCTCATTCATGCAGCAACCGCAACACAGTTATCACTGTGTGTGTATGAGCATCAAAACTGCCAAACTCTGCATCTGTGCCAGCCACTTGGAAGGCTATCCCAGAGTCAAGAATGGAACACTCATTTAAGAAATGCTGCATCAACAACACCCTTGTTGGCACAGAGGACAAGATCTTTTGCAAAACACAAATCTTGAGGATTTCTCGTCAAAACTCATTTAGAGGAATTTGACTACAAGCTGAAGTTTTAGTAATACCCTAACCAATTTGTTTTGCTTGTCTTTCTTTGAGCATCTGTATGCCTCATGTATGCAGAAGAGTGATATATAATTAATTTAACCTCAGCAAAAATAAGCCTATAAGAGTTTTTTTGTTTAAAATGTCCTTTAAAAAACTTTTAAGTGATAAGAAAGCATAGGGAAGTTATATAAATATACATATATACATATATGTGCACACACACACACACATATATGTATATTCTTTTTTTGAGACAGGGTTTCACTCCCATCACCTAGGCTGGAGTGAACTGGTACAATCGCAGCCCACTGCAATCTCTGCCTCCTGGGCTCAGGCGATCCTCCCACCTCAGCCTCCCAAGTAGCTGGGACCACAGGTGCACGTGCCACGTGCCCGGCTAATTTTCATATTTTTTGTAGAGACAGGTTTTTCCATGTTGCCCAGGCTGGTCTCAAACTCCATGGCTCAAGCAATCCTCCTGCCTCAGCCTTCCAAAGTGCTGGGATTTACAGGCATGAGTCACTGCAGCTGGCCATAGGAAAGTAATATATTTTGAAAGTATATTTTCTTCCTTAGCATTATATAAACTAATGGTGCATACAATCTATGGCATCTTAGATTTGGCTGCATGTAACACACTCCAAATAACAGTGGTTTCAATGAAATGGACAGGTATTTGTCTCTCCCACAACTGTTTGTGGGTGAGTGATCTGGGGTTGGTATAGTAAGTACTTGACAAAGTCACCTAGAGATTTGGGCTCCTTCAGTCATGTCACTTATCCATTTCTAGGTTGTTCCTCTAATCCATGTGGCTTGCCATCATACTTGTGCTCCTAGTGGTAAGCAAAACAAGGTGAAAAAAAGGAACACGCCCTCTGCCTTCAGCATACACCACAGAAGCTACACATATCACTTCCTTACATAACCCATGAGCCTAGGCACATAGACCCACCTAGCTAGCTGTAAGGGAGGCTGGGAAATGTCTCTATTCCACCTTAGAGGTTGGGAAACATTTTCTATAAAAGGCCAGGGAGTAAATATTTTAAGCTTTGCAGGACACAGAACATTTCCGTTGAATATTCTTTTTGTTTGCTTGTTTCTAAACATCGCCTTACAAATGTAAAAACATTCTTAGCTTGTGGGCTACACAAAAATAGGAAACAAGCTGGGTTTGACCCACAGGACAGTTTGTCAATCCTTGTTCTAGACTGTCATGTGTACACATATAAAGTTAGAGTTCCATTCTTTTTTTTTTTTTTTTTTTTTGAGACGGAGTCTCACTCTGTCACCCAGGCTGGAGTGCAGTGGCATGATCTCAGGTTCAAGCTATTCTCCTGCCTCAGCCTCCCCAGTAGCTGGGATTATAGGTGTGTACCACCACACCCAGCTAATTTTTGTACTTTTTAGTAGAGATGGGGTTTCACCATATTGGCCAGGCTAGTCTCAAACTCCTGACTTCAGGTGATCCACCTGCCACAGCCTCCCAGAGTGCTAAGATTACAGGCATGAGCCACCACACTTGGCCTTTAACAATTGTATTTAATGAGCACATATTAACTAGTTAAATATCAACATTTTAGAGAATAAAAGATGTATTAATAATTTCGACTATCCATTCACAAGCCTTTGTTCTTCACTGAATGTGATTTATAGCATAGTGATACATTACAAATAAAATAACTGTTACAAGTTCAAAGCTGGCCAGGCACAGTGCCTCATGCCTATAATCGCAGCAATTTGTGAGGCCGAGGCAGGTAGATCACGAGGTCAGGTATTCGAGACCAGCCTGGCCAACATAGTGAAACCCCATCTCCATTAAAAATACAAAAAATTAGCCGGGTGTGGTGGCAGGCATCTGTAGTCCCAGCTACTCGGGAGGCTGAGGTAGGAGAATCGCTTGAATCTGGTGGGTGGAGGTTGAGTGAACCGAGATCACGCCATTGCACTCTAGCCCAGGCGACAGTGTGAGACTGCATCTCAAAAAAAAGAAAAAAAAATGTTCAAAGCTGTCACCTCACACCAAATAGGTTGCTATCAAAAACAAACAAACTAGAAAATAATAAGTGTTGGTAAGGATGTGGACAAATTGGAACCCTTATGCTCTGGTGGTGATGTTAAATGGTGCAGTCGCTATGGAAAACATAGCATGGCAGTTTCTCAAAAAATTAAACATAGAAATTACTATACGATCCAGCAATTTCACTTCTGGGTATACCCAAAAGAATCGAAAGCAGAGTCCTGAAGAGATATTTGTACACTCATATTCATAGCAGTACTATCCCTAATAGCCAAAAAGTGGGAGAAACCAAGTGTCTGTTAATGACTGAATGGGTAAACAAATGTTCTGCACACATACAATGGAATATTATTCAACCTTAAAAGGGTGATATAGGCCAGGCACGGTGGCTCACGCCTGTAATCCCAACACTTTGGAAGGCGGAGGCGGGTGGATCACGAGGTCAGGAGATTGAGACCATCCTGGCTAACATAGTGAAACCTCGTCTCTACTAAAAAATACAAAAAATTAGCTGGGTATGGTCGCAGGCACTTGTAGTCCCAGCTACTTGGGAGGCTGAGGCAGGAGAATGGCGTGAACCCCGGGGGGCAGAGCTTGCAGTGAGCTGACATCGTGCCACCGCACTCCAGCCTGGGTGACAAAGCAAGACTCTGTCTCAAAAAACAAAAAACAAAAACAAAGGGTGATATATATGCTATATCCTTTTCAGGGTAATATAATATTCTGATATATGCTACAAATGGATGACCCTGAAGACATTATGCTAAGAAAAATAAGCCAGCCACAAAAGGACCAACACTGTATGATTCTACTTATATGAAGTTCCTAGAGTGGTTAAACTCATAGAGACAGAAAGTACAATGGTGGTTTCCAGAAGTTGGGGAAGGGAACAGGGAGTTAATGTTTATTGGGTACAGAGTCACAGTTTTGCGAGATGAAAAAGATCTGGAGGTGGATGATGGTGATGGTTGCACAACAATGAGAATGTGCTTAATGCCACTGAACTGTGCGCTTGAAAAAACATTAAGGTCTCCAGCTTCATCCACATTCTCAGTGAACTAGCACAAGAACAGAAAACCAAACACCACATGTTCTCACTCATAAGTGGGAGTTGAACAATTAGAACACATGGACATGGGGAGGGGAACATCACACACCGGGGCCTGTTTTGGGGTGGGGGGCTAGGGGAGGAATAGCATTAGGAGAAATACCTAATGTAGATGACGGGTTGATAGGTGCAGCAAACCACCATGGCACATGTATATCTGTGTAATAAAACTGTAGGTTCTGCACATGTACTCCAGAACTTAAAGTATAATAAAATTAAAAAAAAAAAAAAAAAACATTGGCCAGGCGCGGTGGCTCATGCCTATAATCTCAGCAGTTTGGGAGGCCGAGGTGGGTGGATCACCTGAGGTCGGGAGTTCGGGACCAGCCTGACCAACATGGAGAAACCCTGTCTCTACTAAAAATACAAAATTAGCTGGGCATGGTGGCAGATGCCTGTAATCCCAGCTACTTGGGAGGCTGAGGCAGGATAATTGCTTGAACCCGGGAGGCAAAGGTTGTGGTGAGCCAAGACCATTGGACTCCAGCCTGGGCAACAACAGCGGAACTCCGTCTCAAAAAAAAAAAAAAAAAAAAAATTAAGGTCATCAATTTTAGGTTATGTGTATTTAATCACAATTTTAAAAAAAATCCAGGGCTGGGCAAGGTGGCTCACACCTGTAATCCTAGCACTTTGGGAGGCCAAGGCGGGCGGCTCACAAGGTCAGGAGTTTGAGACCATTCTGGTTAACACAGTGAAACCCCATCTCTACTAAAAATACAAAAAATTAGCCAGGCATGGTGGCGGGTGCCTGTAGTCCCAGCTACTCGGGAGGCTGAGGCAGGAGAATGGCGTGAACCTGGGAGGCGGAGCTTGCAGTGAGCCGAGATCGCACCACTGCACTCCAGCCTGGGCGACAGAGCGAAACTTCATCTCAAAAAAAAAAAAAATTCAGACCTTCAAATCATTGTTTAATTCCTATATAACATTTTATTTTGCATTTATAACAGTTCAGTGCTAGATAAAGAAATGACTTTTTGTTGACTTTTGTTTTTCAATTATATGCAGGAATTAGTTGTAGTTTCTCATCATTGGTTTAAAGGCAAAGGCCTCAAAAATGAAGAAAAGAATGTCCTAATCAGTGGTTCTCCGCAGCAGGCCTACCCTGGGCTTTGTGGGGGAAATCAAGGTGGGGGAGTTTAAATTGTCACAGCAACAGGGAGGATTGCTGGCACTGGCGGGCAGGGATGAGGAATTTGAGAACTTCTGCAATTCAGGGACAGTCCTGTCCAGCCAAGATTGTGCCTGTCTCTCAGGACTTGCATGGAGATGAAAACCTACTGATGACTCGCTGAGCTCAACTAGGATAAAGATGTTACCCAAAATAGGGGTCTTGATCCAGACCCCAAGAGAGGGTTCTTTGATCTGGCACAGGAAGGAATTCAAGGCAAGTCTCAGAGCACAGTGAAAGAAGCGAGTTTATTAGAAACTTACAGAGAAAGGCATCCTCAGAAAGGAAGTAGAGGAAAGCCCTGGCTTTAAGTCTTTCTCACACAGGGATCTTGCCCATGTAAACACTGAGCTGTGTCTGCGTGCACGTGAGCAGGCATCAGGACAAATGTATTACTCTATTGATTTAAAGAGAACTAGCCTTGGCTGGGTGCGGTGGCTCACGCCTGTAATGCCAGCACTTTGGGAGGCGGAGGCAGGTGGATCACCTCAGGTCAGGAATTCAAGACCAGCCTGGCCAACATGGTGAAACGCCATCTCTACTAAAAATACAAAAATTAGCCAGGCGTGGTGGTGCACACCTGTAATCCCAGCTACTCAGGAGGCTGAGGCAGGAGAATTGCTTGAACCCGGGAGGCAGAGGTTGCAGTGAGCCAATATCACACCATTGCACTCCAGCCTGGGTGACAAGAGTGAAACTCTGTCTCAAAAAAGAAAAAGCTAGCCTTGACAGTCTAGTGTGTGGGTACACCAAAGCATACCAATTATTACCTAGAAAGCATATATTCTTATGGGTTTTGGGAAGTCTGGATTTTCTGATGCTGTAGGAGTTTGTCCTTGCAGGGATTACCAAGCTGCTTTCTTAGCTGTAAGCATCTTGGAACTATGCGTTGCGCCTGGCCAGAAATGTGCCTTGCTAGTTTAAAGATGGAGGTCTTCTTAAAATGGTGTCACCCTGGATCTCCTTGGCTCCTGCTTCCCTGACATACCTATAAACCAAATTATTACTTTTTTTGCCCATTTTTATACATTGAATTTTCTAGGACTGCAATGACCATATTTGAGGGACGTTTAAAATTTGTTTTGGAACTTTGCCAAGAGTGGTTCACCATTTGGGGATATCACAGGACTGATTGCAGCACCAATGCAACATACTTGAATCTGGCTGTACATGCAGCGGTCACATTCATGGTGGGCCTACAGGGAGGGGCAGGCATCCGATGGCATTTTCTCTGCCAGTGTAGTCGCGTCCAAATATTTACATAGGAAAGGCTTATTACTTCAGTTATTCTCTTATTATTTCTTTTGCTCTTTGGATCTAATGTAGAGAACCTATATTTAAACTGGGAGTCGTTTCAGATAGGATATGATCACTAATTGAAATCCTTGAAAAATTAGAAGATTACTTGGAAAGGTGAGTCCAAAGCCAGCTGAGGTTAGAGAAGGAACAGCTGGAGATCCTTCAGAATCCCAGGGTCTTCTTTGACCAGCTATTTACTATGCCTTTTCCTCATTCCTGAATTCTTGCCGTTGATGAAGTTCTTCAGGGCTAAGAGGGGAAAAGGGGTCTCTTGAAGGCAGTTGTGGCTTCATAAGGTAATTGCAGTCAAGAGTATTGAGAGAGAAACAGAGAGAGAGAAAAGAGTTAAGAGAAAAAGATTTACGTTAAAGAACTGGCTCATGAGATTGCGGGACTGGCAGGTCTGAAATCTGCAGGGCAGGCCGGCAGGCTGGAAGATTGATGTTGCAGCTGGAGTCCAAGGGCAGCCTGCAGGCAGAATTCCTCCCCTTTCCAGGACCTCAGCCTTTTTCTCTTAAGGCCTTCCAGTGATTGGATGAGTCCCATGCACATTATAGAGGATAAGCTGCTTTACTCAAAGTGAACCGATTTAAATGTGAATCATATCTAAAAACACAGCTCCACTGCAACATCTAGACTGGTGTTTGACGGAACATCTGGGTACCACGATTTAACCAAGTTGACACAAAAATTAACCATCACAATAACCAAACAGAGCTTGGAGTAAAGGTGTGAAGGTAGATGTAGGTCCCTGGAGGTGGGAACGCCTCTCCCTCTGAGCTGGAGACAGCCATCCTAGAAAGTGTCAGTGAGCAGAGGAAAGTGGCCTCTTCAAACTCGACTGGAGGCTGAGATTCAGCCAGGATTGGCATAGAGACCCTATTTCCAGTTTTCCTTGGAGCACAGCAGAGTGCCCCAAAGCCAGGTGTCCAGCTCCCCAATCTTCATCTCCTGGTGTTTTGATCAAGGTGTTGGGGATGGTTAGTGGCCAATCGCTCCCAGCAGGCACAGATTCCAGAGAAGGCACAGTCCTGTTCTTTGTACCTGAGACACAGCCCTTGGATTTAGTGGAAGAGGATTAAACCCTAGTCTTGGGAGATTGCAAACTCCCCTAGGAGGCACAAGGCAGCAGAGAACCCAGCGGAGGTTGAAAGCTCCCCAGGAGGGTCCCAGAGGACTCATACTCACCCCAGAGAAGAAACACAGGACAGGGAGAAAAGGTTAGATTTTGAATGGAAAAAAAAAAAAAAGAGACTGAGACCTTTTCAAAGGAGTCCCCAACACTGTCTTTTGTTTTTGTTTTTGTTTTTTTTGAGATGGAGTCTCGCTCTGTCGCCCAGGCTGGAGTGCAGTGGCACAATCTCTGCTCACTGCAACCTCTGCCTCCCAGGCTCAAGCAATTCTCCTGCCTCAGCCTCCCGGGTAGCTGGGACTACAGGCATGTGCCACCATACTTGGCCAATTTTTGTATTTTTAGTAGAGCCGGGGTTTCACCATATTGGCCAGGCTGGTCTCAAAACTCCTGACCTTGTGATCTGCCCACTTTGGCCTCCCAAAGTGCTGGGATTACAGGAATAAGCCACTGTGCCCGGCCAAGGAGTCAGGAACACTTTAACCATATCACATAACATGGTGTAAAAGGTCTTGCTATTGGTTTATTTCTTAGGAGAAAAGTAGAATGGAAGAGAAGAGAATTATTGAGCATTGACTGTCTACCAGTTGCTATGTTAAGCACTGTACGTTGTATTAATTCAATCTTTAATTCTACCCTGTTAGGTAAGTAGGATTATTAATCCAGCTTATGAAGAAATTAAGCTTAAATAATTTGGCCAAGGTCACAGAACAAGTAAGTGGAGGGGCTCGAACTGAGATGTAGAACATCTCATTATGAAGTTTATGTTTCTGATGTGGTACCAGGCAAGTCCCAAAATTGGGGCTTAGCCTGGGAGGATTCTTGGCTTTGCCCAGGAAAAAAAATTCAAGGATGAGCCAGTGGTGTTAGACAGCAACTTTTCTTGAAGCGGCAGTGTACAGGAACAGCAGACGGACCGCTCTTTGCAGAACAGGACTACCCCCCAGGCAGTGTGCCCAGAGTAGGAGCTCAAAGGTAGTTCTGCAGTCCTATTTATACTCACTTTTAATTACATTCAAATTAAGTGGCAGCTTATGCAGAAATTTCTAGGAAAAGGGTGGTAACAGGCTGGGTGCTGTGGCTCACACCTGTAGTCCCAGCACTTTGGGAGGCCGAGGTGGCTGGATCACCTTAGGTCACAAGGTCGAGACCAGTCTGACCAATATGGTGAAACCCCGTCTCTACTAAAAATACAACAATTAGCCGGGCATAGTGGTGTGCACTGTAGTCCCAACTACTTGGGAGGCTAAGACAGGAGAATGCTTGAACCCAGGAGGTGGGGGTTGCAGTGAGCCAAGATCGCGCCACTGCCCTCCAGCCTCAGAGACAAAGCAAGACTCCGTCTTAAAAAAAAAAAAAGGTAATTTCTGGGTTCTCAGGTCGTTGCCATAGAAAGGGGTAACTTTCAGGTGTTGCCATGGCAATGGTAAATTGACATGGCCCACTGGTGGGTGTGTCTTATGGAAAGCTGCTTCCCCCTCCACCCTATTTTTGCTAGTCCTCAATTTGGTCCGGTGTCCAAGTCCTACCTCCTACCTCACTTCTAAGCCCTATCTTAGGCCTCTTTCCAGTAAAAGGAAGATGAGGCTTGTGGTGTTCTGTCATACACTGGTTTTCGTCCATGGTTACTGATTCATAACTCCCATAGCCCTTGGTGCAAGTCTCTTGTTATGAGGTTGGGTGTGTTTGGCCTCAGGCGCGGACCTCCAGAAACAGAATCTCTCTTCTGCCCCCTTTTCACCCGCCCAAGGCAAGACTCTAAGAGTCCCCTGCCCCTCCAACTGTGGGTCTTAAGACCCTCCCACGAGAAGGTCTCACCCAATACCCTGGGGGAAGGAACACTGATGGCATGAAACGTTCATAAAAACCCAAGAGGACAAGGTTCAGGGAATTTCTGGATAGCTAAACTTGTGGAGGTTCCTGGAGAATGGTGGGCCAGGGAGGGCGTCGAAGCTCCGCACCCCTTGCCCCGTATTTCACCCTAGGCATCTCTTCATCTGCATCCTTCACAGCAGCCTTTATGATAAATCAGTAAATGCTAGTGTTTCCCTGAATTCTGTGAGCCGCTCCAGCACAAATGAGTTGAAACAGGAGATCACGGGAACCCCAACTTGAAGCTGGTTGGTCAGAAGTTCTGGAGGCCCAGACCTGCAACTAGAGTGTGTGTTTGGGGGAGAGGGCAGTGTGGGGGACTGAGCCCTCAACTCATGGGATCTGACACTATCTCCAGGTGGATAGTGTCAGAACTGGATTAAAGGATGCCCAGGTGGTGTCTACTGCTTGGTATGTGGAGGGGAAAAAACATTCAGTCACAGAAATCTTCTTCTGTATTGATGATTGTTGTGGTGTGAGGGTGGAGGAAAAGCATAGTGAGGAGGAGTTTTCCCTAGATGAGGCCTTCCCAGGAGACTGCACATGGAGGGAAGGATCCTGTGCAGAATTCTGGGGAGGAGGGTAGGCTGGAGCAACAACAAAAGCAGTAGAGAGACTGAGAAGGGAAAAAGAAGAGACTGATAAAGGAGGGGAGTTTTAGTGGCTGCCGCAAGAGGAAAATCTGGGGAAGTGAGAGGTAGCTAAGTAGAATGTTTAGGAATTCTTCTGTGTGCGATGCTGAATGAAACTACTAAAAAGGAAACTTACAAGAAAAACCTGTGTTATTCTCAAGACTTTTGGAGTCAGATCGCAGCTACCATTGCCTTTCTGTTCCTTCTTCCTTTTTATGAAATACAGGCCTAGGTCACATGGGGCCACAATGAGGGTTTCTTTCGTTTTGTTTCAGATTTTCCAAGATTTTGTTTTCCTCTTCTCAGTGTTTTTCAGACAAATCCCTTCCTTCCCACCGTGACTCGAATCTTCTTTATCTTACAACTGCATGTTACAAAGACTTAATTTGCTTCTCTCATCCTGAACGTGATCACCATAGTAATATCAAATGTTGGCTGGGCACAGTGGCACATGCCTGTATACCAAGCGCTTTGGGTGGCCGAGGCAGATGAATTGCTTGAGCCCAGGAGTTCAAACCAGCCTGGGCAACATGGCAAAACCCTATCCCTACGAAAAAATACAAAAATTAGCCGGGTATGGTGGTGTGTGCCTGTAGTCCCAGGTACTTGGGAGGCTAAGATGGGAGGATCGCTTGACCTCAGGAGGTGGAGGCTATGGTGAGTCGTGCCTGTGCCACTGCACTCCAGCCTGTACAACAGAGTGAAATTCTATCTCTAAATATATGTGTGTGTATGTATAATATATATAAATATGTATATATGTATACATGTGTGTAATATATAAATGTAAAAATATATGTGTGTATGTACACATATACACATATATACACACATATATTTTGTATATACATATATAGTTTTATATATGTATATATAATTTAATATCTGCATGTAATTCTGTCTCAAAAATTCTCAATAGCCTCGTTTAAATTCTTCAGCCTAGATCCAAGACTCTTCAGAATTGAAACCTGTAAATTATTCAACAGTGTCTGCCAAGACTGTGGGGACAGATCTGCAGATCAGCTAACAACCTCTCTAACCCCATTCCCCTCTTCCCATTCCCCACCCTACAACTCACAAGACAGTCCCACCACCACACTCCTGCTCATACCATTTCAATCTGGAATTTCATCCCATTGCAATCCTATGCTTTTTTTCAGGACAAAAATCAAATGAAATGTTTTCTTAACTTTGTTTAGCCCATAATTAGCATGTTGTTCTCCAAATGATTATTTCACACACTTGTTCAGTAAACAGGGTATAATTGGCTGCAAGCTCAATAAGAAGAGGCAGTTGATACATGTAACAAAATAAAAAGTGAGTTACTCACTACTCTCGCACCCCTCAGTTATAAAATAGTGCAGGCATCTTGGTGAAGAATGACGTTATTACATTTCCCAAGTGGCATTTCAATGGGGGTCTGGTATATATATATAAATATATTTAATATATATATTTAATATATTTAATTTTTTATATATATTTAATCTATATATATAAAATATATAATATATAACTGATTATATATAATATAGATAATATATAACATATATATTATCTATAATATATATAATCAGTTCTGTCCCTCTAGAGAATCTATATATATTAAATCTATAAAACACAAAAATTGGCTGGGCACGGTGGCATGTGTTTGTAGTCCCAGCTACTCTGGAGGCTGAGGCAGGAGAATCGCTTGAACCTGGGAAGCAGAGATTGCAGTGAGGCAAGATGGTGCCACTGCACTCCAGCCTGGGTGACACAGCGAGACTCCATCTCAAAAAAAAAAAAAAAAAAAAAAAGATAAATTTCAACTTGAGTTTTGGAGAAGACAAATATTCAATATTGAAACCACAGCATCCTTTAAGAACCACGCTAAAAAGGCAAATCCTTTTTTCAAATAACAGCTTTTCCACTCTTTGAGGAAAGTTGAAATAGGAATGGCAAGTCCTTTCTACCTTTGTTCTTTTCACCATTCCTCAACCTGACTTATTGCCTTTACTGCAGAATTACAGAATAAATGCCAACTCATACTTACTGATTCAGAAATTCTGCAGCATGGGCCCCTGCAGTCTGTTTCAACAAGCTCTCTGGGTGATTCTGATACATGTGAAAGCGTGAGAACCACTGGTCTGGTTCTCTTTGCTTGATCATCTCTCCATGGTCTTTAAAACTATGATTTTTATCGTTCATCTGCTTGCTCTAATTGTTGCAGCAGAAACTATGACCTGCTGCTGCTTACTGAATCCTGTATAGAAGCAAAGGTTTTCTGTACTCGTTCTTAATTGTTAGCAAGGTATAAATGCAATGTTGCTATTTGATAGCAAATATTATCTCCCTTTATTATGACACCAACTTTTTTTAAGGAAACTTTATTGTCAGCCATGTGGTTTGGGTGACATAAATTCCATCTCTAGCCTCAGAAGTGGACCCTGATTCGCACAACCAAATTATTTCATGCACTCATCCACGGTAATTGGCTCAAGAGCAGATACACAAACTCACTGAATCCTGTGATGTTCGAGGGTTTCTGAAGACAGTTGTTTTCCCCACTTCCACTGGTTTTAATGGAGAAAGGACATGTTTGAAATTGGACTTCTTTTAACTAAACTGAGGAGCCTGAAACCATCACTGGTCACTTTTTTAAGGCCTGAAAACACAGCCCACCCTGCAGTAGACCAGAGAGGTGGGATGCAGATGACATTATTTGAGCAGTGAAGCAAGCCATTCCTGAACCCCATTCTACCTATGGAAATTTCATGTGCAAGAAGAGTGACCAGCCGGGCGCTGTAGTAGAGATGGGGTTTCACCATGTTGGCCAGGCCGGTCTCGAACTCCTGACCTCATGATCCGCTCCCCCCCTCGGCCACCCAAAGTGCTGGAATTACAGGCATGAGCCACCGTGCCTGGCCTTAATTTGCATAATGTCTTTAAAATGCGAGAACAAATGTTTGTGATGCCTGTAGAAGTAGTAGAAGCGGTACCACTTGTAAAATTAAAGGTTAAGGATGATAGTTCTAATTTTTATTCTGTTCGTCCATGAGACACATTTGTAATCTTAGATGTTAAATAGAAATAATGTTCACGACCTATTGCATCTGGTCACAACGAAGCAAAAACTACGCATTGTAAATCACAAGATGAATACAAATTACTGTCTGCGATCAGCCAGGCTACATTTCCTATCCTGACCCCTGAGGTTCGTAATGTTACCTTGGAGGAGCCTTTTGGTACCTTTAAAAAATGGCGATATAACTCAAAAGTGTGAAGTTGCAAAACCCATTATTTTAAGAGCATGATCCTAATACAGTGGCACAAAATAAACCCTTACCTTTCCTTTTCTGTGACACAGCTGTCATCTGGGCTTTGACCGTGGCTGTTAATTTAGTCTATGAGTACTTAAATTCCAGCTGAGCCAAAGAAACTGTAGTTCATTAAAGTCCATTTCTCAATTCAAACAACTGCCAACCACACAAGCTGTCCCTGCAATTAAGAAAATGTAAAGTGATCCCCCACAGAGAGGAATGAAGTCAAGTCAGAAGCTAGGCCAGCAAATCATTTTCTTCTTACGGCTTCCCAGAAAAGCTTTGGCAGGGGACATGACCAGACCATGAACTATGATAAATAGATGAAGGCTTGTTTGTATCATGCCTCTATATATTCAGCACCCGAAAGAACAGTTTTCCCTGGACTATACTAGGTTCTGGATTCCGTCCAGATTTCATACACTGCCAATATTTCTGCTGCAAGCAAGTTTTATATGATAAAGAAACCCGAAGAGTTTTAAGAAGGGTCACAACATTGAGAATATCAATCTACACCACTTTACTTCTGAATTTCCTTCATTGTAAATTCAAATAAGCTTCAGGAAACTTTAATTCCGCTTTTCAATGCATACTCACAACTGAGCTATAAATTTCTTTGCACTCAAAGTAATTCCATTTTTTGTCTTTCAGCATGAAGAAATATGAATTCTATACACAATTATTGCAGTGTTTATTCAAAAAGTCATTTATCCTGTCTTCCTAAGAAGCAAAATTATTGTATTAAACACCACACTGCTACCTTCCTGACAGCATTTTTACGTGTCCTTAATTTTAATACCTCTCTAGGTTGTTCGCTTGATTAGTTTTAGGGAAAATATGAGAACCTGAATTTAGTTCACTGCCATTGATGACTCATTTTGCAACCTTGTTTAAATCAGATATTAATGATCAAATACAACGTTGTGCTCCAACAAGTCTGACAATTCAGAAGCTGTTTGGAATTCATGAAATCAATACCCAAATATAGAATCATTATTGCGTTGCCAGATGAAATTTAATAGGAGGGTGTTTTTTGGACTGAGCTCCTGCGCTAAGTAAGCCCCAACAAACCAGAGCAAACCAGAATGGAGTCAGTCGTGCTAAGTACCACATAGTCAAACTGAACTCTAAAACGGTTTTCCAAGGAATAGGAAACTCACAGCAGCCAGTCCAAAGGCGCCCGGTCACCCTGAACAGGCATGATGAGAAGGTTCCCTCTGCCTGAATCCTAGAAGGAGAGTAACTTGGAAATGACCCGTTGGCTTTCTGTTCCCTGTTTCTGCTTCTTCAGCTCTGTATGCCCATAAAGCCCACCTCCTCTGCCCAGCCCATTGGAGGGACTTTTCTATTTCGTAGATGAGATGCTACCTAATTCATGAATTGCTAATAAAAGCCAGTTTGATATTTTAACAAAATATGTTGAAATTTTGTTCTTCGACAGCATGAACCCCAAACAGTTTAGCAGCTCACAGCTTTACTAGCTCTATCTCAGTCCTCCACAATCTCTCACTACTTTCATTTGTCCATCCCCACCTCCTCATCTTCCCACCACAGTCACACAGACACACACGCTCAGCTGTTATTTGAGAGACTGAAATAAAATCAACTGAATAAGGAAACTGAACGCAAACTTAACTGGTTGATTCTTTTTTTCATCATATACATTGTTCCCTCATCTCTGTAATACCTTTCAACTACCTACTGGGCAGAATTGATGGAAAAAATAATCATGTAGATCAATGGCATAAAATACAAAGCCCCATATAGATCCCTCTAAACGTGGGTTTCTATAGTTTCAAATTATAGAGAGAGACATCACAAAGCAAAATATAATCAGCTTGCATGTGCCAAAGCACGTGTGCCCACTGCGGAGGGGGTGTGGGAAGCCCATAACTGTAAGGAACAAGAGAGAGGAAGAAAACTTGCAGGAGAAGCAATAGATGAAAGATAAATGTCCCTGTCAGATAAACAGCTCTTTGAAATTTATTTTTAAAGCATCAAGAATTCCATAGATGCAAACACTGAAAAAAACGGTCATCTTAGTAATCACTGTCAATGCAATTCTTTTTTTGTTTTGTTTTGTTTTGTTTTGTTTGAGACAGAGTCTTACTCTGTCACCCAGGCTGGAGTGCAGTGGTGCAATCTCAGCTCACTGCAACCTCTGCCTCCTGGGCTCAAGCGATTCTCCTGCCTCAGCCTCCCTAGTAGCTGGGTTTACAGGTGCACGCCACTATGCCCAGCTAATTTTTGTGTTTTTAGTAAAGACAGGGTTTCGTCATATTGGCCAGGCCAGTCTCAAACTCCTGACCTCAAATGATCTGCCCACCGCAGCCTCCCAAAGTGCGGAGATTACAGGCATGAGGCACCGCATCTGGCCATGTTAATGCGATTCTAAAGTACCATTCTATACTTTCCTGGGCACCAGCATTGTATATAATTTGTTTTAGCTATGCAGCTATGTTTTTGCCAGTGTAACATCCATGAATACCACTTCCACATCTGGCCCATTAAAAACTGCCTGCATGCAATTCTGTGTGTCTCTTCTGCTGTGCTAAGGTGATAAAGACAGGCATGTTGACCTTGAAAGGCATATGTTAAAGACAGCATAGCCATAAGATAGAAGGAGCCTAGGTCCCTGGATGCACTGCATGGAGGTGGGTTATACACCCATCCCTTTTGACTTTATGTTAACCTGCTGAGACTTCTGGATACACTGGTTAAAGTAGCTAGCTTTACTCTACTACCTGCTTTTAGTTTGAGGATTTCCTTTTTTTTTTTAGATGGAGTCTCACTCTGTTGACCAGACCAGGCTGGAGTGCAGTGGCACGATCTTGGCTCGCTGCATCACTGCTACCTCTGTCTCCCAGCTTCAAGTGATTCTCATACCTCGGCCTCCCCAGTAGCTGAGATTACAGGCGCCCGCCACCACACCCGGCTAATTTTTGTATTTTTAATAGAGATCAAATTTCACCATGTTGGCCAGGCTGGTCTCAAACTCCTAATCTCAAATAATCCACCTGCCTCAGCCTCCCAAAGTGCTGGGATTACAGGTGTGAGCCACCACGCCTGCCCTAGTTTGAGGATTTCTAATTCGCTTTAGCAAGAAATTAGAAGGAAACAAGTTGGAATGCGACAGGAGAGAAAATCTCAAGTTAAAATGTTGTAGCCCCCATACAGAAAACCCTGATTCCATTCTTTCTCTTTCAATATAAACTCTTCTATTCTCTTATCTGTCATCTCCCTTCTTCCTGATTAGACTTCATTTTTTCATCTAAGAAAAAAACTTCATAGGTTTGGTTTCAAATTATCATATTAATAAACACTGAAAATACCCTACCCAATATCATAAAGAAAAACAGAATTATTGATTAACTAGTCTACAGCCAACAACAGCAGGTTTCTCTTCAGTGGATACATGTAAACTATCTCTCAGCCCAATATCAACCCAAAGAAAAGAAAGTCTGAGAGCTTATGGCCATAAGATGCGTTCATATGTCAAAATTTTGTTGTTGTTGTTGTTGTTGAGACGGAGTCTCCCTCTGTTGCTCAGGCTGGAGTGCAGTGGTGTGATCTCGGCTCACTGCAGCCTCCACCTCTCAAGTTCAAGTGATTCTTCTGCCTCAGCCTCCCAAGTAGCTGGGATTATAGGCATGTGCCACCATGCCTGTCTAATTTTTGTATTTTTATGGAGACAGGGTTTCACCATGTTGGCCAGGTTGGTCTCGAACTCCTGACCTCAAGTGATCCACCTACCTCGGCCTCCCAAAGTGCTAGGATTACAGGTGCATTTTTTTTTTTTTTTTTTTTTTTTTGAGATGGAGTCTCTCCCTGTCACCCAGGCTGGAGTGCAGTGGTGCAATCTCGGCTAACTGCAACCTCCGCCTCCCAGGTTCAAGCAATTCTCCTGCCTCAGCCTCCCGAGTAGCTGAGACTGCAGGCACCCGCCACCACGCCCAGCTAATTTTTGTTTTTAGTAGAGATGAGGTTTCACCATGTTGGCCAGGATGGTCTTGATCTCTTGACTTCATGATCTGCCCACCTCGGCCTCCCAAAGTGCTGGGATTACAGGAGTGAGCCACCGCACCCGGCCCAGTCACACTTTCTTGATGCATTTTTACAAGGGCAAAAAAGGGACAGACTCACTCCTTCCAGCCCTTGTATAAGGACACCAATGCTATCCAATCACCTTCCAAAGGCCCCACCTCTTCATACCATCACCTTGGGCTTTATGTAACAACATAGGAGTTTTGAAGGGACTCACATGCAAACCACAGCATTTTCCCCATCAAACTCCTTCAGAACCCTGTGCCTTTGGTCAGGCTGCTGTTGCCTCTGCCCAGCACAGAAAAAAATTTAAAAAATAAATAAACATCTATTTATATTTTATGTAAATAAAATCTACATAATCCCTCAAGACTCAGCTCCAGCCTGCCCTCCTTTGCAGAGTGTCTCCTGAGTTAACTGGCCCTCTTCCATACTCCAATAGCATATTCGCAAAGCACTGGACATGTACATTTTTAATTGCAAGTTGATTTGTCCTTTAAAAAAAAAATGACTGTAATCCCCTTGAGAGCAGGAACAACCTTTCCTGCCTTCATGCCCAGAGCACAGTGTTGGCATATGGATAGTTCCTTAATAAAGTCGTTATATGGCTGAGTGAATTCTGTAGCTTAAAAGCTCTTTTGAAAAATCATGCCAAAACCTAACCCCACACCTCAAAAGTTTTGTTTTGCTAGAAAATAGTTGAGTAGCATGGTACTAAGATATGGTAGAGAGTAGATTTTTTTAGATTAGGTATTTTTTTCTGTTGCCAGTTACAATTTATAGTTTATCAGAAATTCTCATCAGGTGCTATGTTACAAATACGTGTTAACAACGGAAGTATCTAGTACATACTTCTGGAATTCAACCTTCTGTTGATAGGATTCATTGATTCATTCATTCAATAAATATTTCAATACCTTGGGAGGCTGAGGCGGGCGGATCACTTGAGGTCAGAAGTTTGAGACCAGCCCGGCCAACATGATGAAATCCCGTCTCTACTAAAAGTACAAAAATTAGCCAGGCATGGTGGCAGGCGCCTATAATTCCAGCTACCCGGGAGGCTGAGGCAGGAGAATCGCTTGAACCTGGGAGGCAGAGGTTGCAGTGAGCTGAGATTGTGCCGCTGTACTCCAGCCTGGGCAACAGGGACTCTGGCTCAAAAAATATATATATATCAATACCTATTCTGTGCCAAGCTGCTTTAGGTGTTGGTGATGAAACAATGAAAGAAAGGGAAATAAAAAGACCAATAGGCCTGCCCTCATTGAGTTTATGATCTATACAGTGGGACCCACAAACTATGTAGATATGTGTTTTGTCAACTGTTATTTAAAAATTAAGTTGGAGTTAGGGGATATAGAATGCAGTGGAAGGAAGTGGGTTGCTACCTCACAGGGTAGTCAGGGAAGGCCTCTGTCACAAAGTGACATTTTGAGCAGAAACTCATAGGGAAGCAGTGCCAAGGGCATTGGCCTTGAGGCAGGAGCCTGGTTGGCATTTTCTAAGGACAGCAAGGTGTCAAGTGTGGCTGGAGCAAAATAGCAAAGGACGATAAGGTAGAAGGTGATTGTGACAGCAGAGGAGAAGCAGCAGATTATGGAGGGCTTAGCAGGCTGCATAGTTGGGACGCTGACTTACTCTGGTAGTAAAAGTAGAAGTGGTTAATTACTGGAAAGTTTTGAGAAAAGGCATGACATGATTTCACATTATTTGTTTATTTTTGAGATGGAGTTTTGCTCTGTCACCCAGGCTGGAGTGCAATGGTGTGATCTCGGCTCACTGCAACATCTGCCTCCCGGGTTGAAGCGATTCTCCTGCCTCAGCCTCCCAAGTAGCTGGGATTACAAGCACCAATTTCACTTTAGTTTAATAAAATCATTGCTATGTTAAGAGTAGTCTATAGGGACCCAGGGATTAAATGAGGAAACCAGTTAGGAGGCAATTGCAATGATACAGGCAAAATAAAACGATGGCCCAGCCCAGGATAACGTCAGCCATGGACGGATGAAATGTCTGCATCTGGATATACTTTGGTGTTTGTTTTGTTTTGTTTTGTTTTTTAGACGGAGTTTTGCTTTGTTGCCCAGGCTGGAGAGCAGTGGCGTGATCTCAGCTCACTGCAACTTCCTCCATCTCCCGGGTTCAAGCGATTCTCCTGCCTCAGCCTCCTAAGTAGCTAGGACTAACAAGCATGTGCCACCACGCCTGGCTAATAGTTGTATTTTTAGTAGAGACCAGGTTTCACTACCTTGACTGGGCTGGTCTCAAACTCCTGACCTCAAGTGATCTGCCCGCCTCAGCCTCCCAAAGTGCTAGGATTACAGGCCTGAGCCACCATACCTGACCACGCATCTGGATATATTTTGAAGGTCAAACCAGCAAACAGAAATAGGAAAGAAAATGTCACATCAACAATGACTGCAAGGTCCGGGGAACAGCAAAATAGATTTGCCATTTACTGATATGTGGGAGTTTATTAATGTGTATCTTTGGGGGAAATACAATGCTTTATTTTTGTTTCATGTTAGATTATAAGGTTATAGTTATAACTTACATGCTTAAGAATTCTGAGGACTATTTTAGGGTCCTCCTTTTTTTCTTCTAGTTCTTCCCAGTAACCAAACTCTGAAGCTTCTTTTTCAAGAATGTCTCAAACACCTCATCCACCGTTGCCTTTTTACTCACGTTCCTTCTGTTTGGCTCTCAGGACTTCTTGCCTGGAATCATGCAACAGCCTCCTAAATTGGTCTCCAGCTTTCAGTCTTTAACCCTTCCAGTCTTTCCCACACTGACTAAAGGACAGACAGGATCATCACTACCAGGTTCAAAAATCTTTGATGGCCTTTGTCTGCTAAATGAAGACCATGCCTCTCTGAGAGAGGCCCAGCTTGTGCCCCTTGTACTTTTGTATTTTTGTTTTTGTTTTGTTTTGAGACAGGGTCTTGCTCCATCACCCAGGCTGGAATGCAGTGGCCCATTCTCAGCTCACTGCAACATCCACCTCCCGGGTTGGAGTGATTCTCCTGCCTCAGCCTCCCGAGTAGCTGGGATTACAGGCGTGCACCACCACGCCCAGCTAATTTTTGTATTTTTGGTAGAAACAGGGTTTCCTCCTGTTGGCCAAGCTGGTCTCAAACTCCTGACCTCAAGTGATCCACCAGCCTCAGCCTCCAAAAGTGCTGTGATTATAGATGTGAGCCATCATGCCTGGCCCACCTTGTTTTTATCTTGTATGCTCCTTGCCTGTCTTTGCACCATCCACTCCTCCCAATCCTGCTCCAGCCCCCATACTCATTTCTAACTGTTCATGTCAAAATGTTACCAATCCTTTCACAGCCAGCACTCCAATGAAGGCTTCAAGCTTCACCCAGTGAAAATAATCCTTTCCTCCCTTACATATTCACAACTCTTTGGGCCTCTACTTAACGCTGTATATTAGTTATTTATTTTTATGTTTCTATGTCTCCTTTTGGGTAGTGACTTACTGTATGAGAATACAGAAGGTCAGGCATGGTGGCTCATACCTGTAATCTCAACACTTTGTGAGGCTGAGGCAGGAGGATTGCTGGAGACCAGGAGTTGGAAACCAGCCTGAGAAACAGTAATATAAATTTTGCTGTAATTAATTAAAAAAAATTTTTTTAGATAGCTGGTGTGTGGTGGCACACATCTGTAGTCCCAGCTACTTAGGAGGCTGAGGTGGGAGGATCACTTGAGCCCAGGAGTTCAAGGCTGCAGTGAGCCATGATTGCGCCACTGCACTGCAGCCTGGGTGACAGAATAAAACTCTGTCTCAAAAAAAAAAAAAAAAATACTGGGCCAGGCGCAGTGGCTTATACCTGTAATCCCAGCACTTTGGGAGGTTGAGACAGGAGGATCAGTTGAGCCCAGGAGTTCAAGACAAGCCTGGGTGACAAGGCAAGACCTCCGTGTCTACAAAAATATTAAACATTAAATTAAAAGTTATATATCCAAAATAATATAAATCATTCTATTACAAATATACACGCACAGGTATGTTCATTGCAGCACTATTCACAATAGCAAAGACATAGAGTCAACCCAAATGTCCATCAGTGATAGACTGGATAAAGAAAATGTGGTACATATATACCATGGAATACTATACAGCCATAAAAAGGAGCAAGATCATGTCCTTGGCAGGGACATGGATGGAGCTGGAAGCCATTGTCCTCAGCAAACTAATGCAGGAACAGAAAACCAAACACCGCATGTTGCCACTTATAAGTGGGAGCTGAACAATGAGAGCACATGGCTACAGGGAGGGAAACAACACACACTGGGGCCTGTCAGGGGAGTGGGGTGGAGGGAGGGAGAGCATTAGGAAAAACAGTTAAAGTGTGTGAGGCTTAATACCTAGGTGATGGGTTGACAGATGCAACAAACCACCATGGCACACGTTTACCTACGTAAAAAACCTGCACATCCTGCACATGTATCCCAGAACTAAAAATAAAAATTAAATTTAAAATAAAAATATTTAGAAAACATCGAATTTGTCTTGTAAACCAGACATCCACAGGGTTCAGTGGAGTCGTTCTCCTAATTGGTCCCTAAAAAATATTTGTTGTGGGTTTTAATAGCCAAATGCTGCCGCAGTGAGAATGGTCTTAATATTGAGAAAAGGTTCTGCAGGATTTGGGGTTGGCCCTCACATAAACAGTAAACATATACACATTCATTTTTCAACTGCATTTTCCCTTATATTATTATCATAGTCTGTTTAAAACAAAACTACCCAAACAATGTATTTTAAAGGTCTTATTCAAATACTATCATAAATATAAGCTTCTCTAGAGTAATATTTAGAAAACATTGTAAAATAAATTAGATGTTTTGTTCCTCTGAGGCCAAGCAGGTTTTCATTTTCTTGTGCAAATAAAAAATATTGATTTTTCCTTTTTGTTTGCGGAAAAAAACAATCTTTAAAATATACTAGGCAGACTGCTTATGTGCTACAGAAGCCAGATGTCTCAGGGCACTGAAATAGAAAAATTAGTGCTGAATCTCATAATGTAAGAATATCTTAAGGGAAAAGTGACAAATGTTGTGATTTGGAAACTTGAGGCTAGCTAGTTAGCTTCTGCCTAATATCAGGGGCACCTCCAGGATTTGCTTCACTGCTTATATTAATGTTATTGGTCTCAATGTCTTTTTCTTACTAGATTGTTGCCTGTAAAGCCACACTTTATTCCTGTGTATTAACATTATTGGTACAGAGCTGGGTGCAGTGGCTCATGCCTGTAATCCCAGCAATTTGAGAGGCCAAGGCAGGAGAATCGTTTGAGCTCAGGAGTTGGAGACCAGCATGGGCAACACCCTGCCTCTATAAAAATAATAAAATAAAATTAAATTAAAATAAAATAAAAAAATAATTGGGGTAAATATATTTTTCTGCACTAGTTTATACATTTCTTGAGGGTGATATTCCGTAAAATTTTTGGCATAAATATGTTTGTCCCCACTAGATTTTAAGTTCCTGGAGGGCGGTAACTGTGCTTTCTTTATACTCCCCATGGCTCTTACCATGGTGCTTTGCACTCAGCATTCCCTCAAGCAATCTTCACTTCATCTCCCCCCTTGACTAGTACTCCTTTCAACTTTTCTTCCTTTGCTAAAGGACACTGAAACACCCAACTTGCTATCTATGATTCAGAACTTTGTATTTCTTGTAATATAGGTTCAGAAGCTGAAACAGAGATCCAAAATAATAGTAGTTTAAACAGCCCAGGTGTAAGCTTCCCAAGACTTACTCCTCCAGTCTATCCTACCTACACAGGTGTTTCTGGGCTACTGTGTATGGTTGTGCAGGATGTGCACTGCACAACTCTATGGAGTCGCATTCACACTGTGGTCTATGGGAATGGTGCTCACAACTGCACAGCTGTATTCAGCAGCCCTGGAGCTGCTCCATGGTGGTAAATATCCACGTTCCTTTATTTTAATTGCTCCGTTATTCCTAGGGAGTGTCAAGATCCATCATGTCCCAAGACGGATCGCTGGCACGACATCCATATCCCGCTAAGGGCATGCTTACTGGAAGCTGCATGTCACTTCCATTCACATTCTGATGACTAGAAATTACTCATACAGCCATGCCTCACTAGGAGAGAGACTGCGAAATATCTTTATTCTCAGTGCCAAGTTAAAACTGAAGGGTCCGATTACTAGAAAAGTGGAGAACTGATTTGGGGGACAACTAGAAGTCTCTACTACAAGCCAGAATGCCACCTTTCATTTTCGAAAGTCACTTTCATTTCAATTTCTGCAGCCTTTATTACAACCATCACTATGCCTTGACTCCTGACAGCACAGTGCTTTTTCAGGCCCACTTTATTTGTTGCCTGACCTCCTGCAACAGTCTTCTAATATTTCCCTGCCTCCAGTCACTCAACTCCAATCTATGACTGATGGGAAATGCCAGATAATCTGATCCAAATCCATCTCTCCATTCTTAATTTTTCCTGCTCTTACACATGCTTTTGCTTGGTTCCAGCTGAACTCTTCGTTCCTCCTTGTACATTCTGTATCTTCTTACCTGTGGCTTTTTGTTTGTTTGTTTGTTGAGATGGAGTCTCGCTCTGTCACCTAGGCTGGAGTGCGGTGGCACTATCTCAGCTCACTGCAACCTCTGCCTTTCGGGTTCAAGCAATTCTCATGCCACAGCCTCCCAAGTAGCTGGGATTACAGGTGCGTGCTACCACACCCAGCTATTTTTTTTTTTTTTTTTTTTTTTGTAATTTTAGTAAAGACGGGATTTCACCTTGTTGGCCAGGCTGGTCTTGAACTCCTGACCTCAAGTGATCTACCCGCTTCGGCCTTCCAAAGTGCTGGGATTACAGGAGTAAGCCAGAGCACCCAGACGACTTGTGACTTTTCTCAGACTGTTTCTTTGCCAAATTGCCTTTCTGCCCTGATTCCATGTTACTATCTTAATTGCCTTTTCAGTCCCAGCTCAAACTACCCACCCCCATCACTCATTACCTGACCCTTACTCAGATCAGTTCTACTTCAAGTAAATATCCATATACTAATTTTTACTTCTTATTTACATGCAATATATGTGGTAAAAGGTACATATTTTAAGGATCCAATTCAAAGTCTTTTTAATTTCTGTATATACGTATTGTGGTTGGCAAAATGTTGGTCCCCATGACCCTCACCTCCTAGTGTCACATCTGTGAACATGTGACATTACAGGCCAAAAGGGACACTGCAGGAGTAATTCAGGTTACTAATCAGTTGACTTTAAGACAGAAATATTATCGTGGATCATCCAGGAAGGCCTGATGTAATCTCATGAGCCCTTAAAAGTTAATCTTTCTTTTTTTTTATTGAGACCGAGTCTCACTGTGTAACCTAGGCTGGAGTGCAGTGGTGTGATCTCGGCTGACTGCAACCTCCGTCTCCTGGGTTCCAGTGATTCTCCTGTCTCAGCCTTCCAGTTAGCTGGGAGTACAGGTGTGTGCCACCACACCCTGCTAATTTTTATATTTTTAGTAGACACAGGGTTTCACTGCACTCTCTCTCCTGCCACCTTGTGAAGAAGGTACCTGTTTCCCCTTCCCCTTCCACCATGATTGTAAGTTTCCTGAGGCCTCCCCAGCCATACAGAACTGTGAGTCAATTAAACTTCTTTCCTTTATAAACTACCCAATCGTAGGTATTTCTTCATAGCAGTGTAAGAATGGACTAACACAGAGACAAAAAAAAAAGAAAAAAGAAAAGAGTGGGGCTGAAAGCACAGAAATCCCTGCATGTGTGACAGACGAGAGACTCCTTTCCCTGGTCATACAATAGTGATTGTATATCCATGCAACCTTGAAATGAAAAAACTCCTGATATATACCATAGGCAGCATTTCATTTTGGTGAGAGAAAGAAAGATCTATTTAATAAATGCTGCTAGCATACTCTGAAATCAATGCAGGCACAAATACAATTAGTTTTCTATCCTACACCATGAACAATCAAAATTTCAAATGAAAAGAAAGTTAGTCAAGCCATAAAAGAAGAAAATAGAAGAAAGTGTACTTAAGATTTGGAGGTGCCTAGGTCTTCTAAGCAAAACATAAAATCAGGGGAAAGACTAGAATTTTGTACACAACAATTTGAATGTCCTATAAGACAAAAGCCATCATAAACAAAGCCAGACACATTCACCTGATGGAAAGAAACATACATGACAAAAAATGCACATACGTAACTTATCTATGCACTTACAAATCATTAAAAAAAGACTCATCATCCAAGAGAATACTGTGCAAACAACATGGAAGAGCAATTCACAGGAAAAATACAAATAGTAAGACCTAAAACCATAAAAACCCTAGAAGAACACCTAGGCAACACCATTCAGAACATAGGCATGAGCAAAGACTTCATGACTAAAACAAAGCAATGGCAACAAAAGCCAAAATTGACAAATGGGATCTAATTAAACTAAGAAGCTTCTGCACCACAAAAGAAACTATCATCAGAGTAAACAGGCAACCTACAGAATGGGAGAAAATGTTTGTAGTTATAAACTACAAACAAAATGCCCATCAGTAGAGAAGTATATATTATGAAAAAGCGTGTACATATACGTACATACGCACACAAATCTCCAAGAAGCTGTTCAAGCAAAATAGCAAAGTCACAAAATATTTATAGATTATTTCCATGTATTTATCCCTCTGCGTGTGTGTGTGTGTGTGTGTGTGTGTGTGTGTGTGTAAAGGGAAAGAATGAATGAGTGTTTTATAAAGATTTAAAAGGACACCAAAGTTTTATTAATGCCCTAAGTATTGGGCAAAGGGAAAAACTGAAGAGGCGCTGACATTGTTTTACCCTGTGTTCTTCTGTATTGTTTGAATTCTGTCCTTTCTGAACAGCCTGTAGAGGCATCAGTGTTCCCATTAAAACCAGTGAACTTGCCTCATCCGAAACCACAACAGCTGAACCATTTGACTTCAATCAATTCTAAGCAACTTGGTCATCTGTTTTTTTCAGATTAGAAATGATAGAAGATAATTTATAATCCATATTTTTCATACCATTGAGGATGAAAGAGACTTACATCTCATTTTTTTAAAAAGGGACTTAGGATAATGGGCTTAAATTTTTTGAAAAATCATCTCATTCCTAACAATGGCAGATTAATGAAGCATTTCTGAATGAAACTATTTCATCATATTCTGATTAAGGAACTCTTCATTTGAGAAAGCTATAAAATTTTTATATTCTTCAATTAATACTATACATAAAAGATTCTAAAATGGCTAACCATACAGTGAAGGATGCACACGGCATCCACAGAACTAACCCTCAGTATCTGGTGGAGAAGATCGTTTGAACGCGAATCTGTGAGTCCAAGTTGTGGAAAGAGGAGTGCTTTGGCCTTACGGCTGAACTTGTAGTCAATAAAGCCGTGGAGTTAAGGTTTGTGGGTGGTCTCTATGGTGGCAACATAAAACCAACACCCTTTCTGTGTTAAACCTTGAAGATGCTTCAAATTCCACCCGAGAAGGATATCATTTTAGAGTTTGTCAAAAGTGAAGATTTCAAGTATGTCTGCATGCTGGGGCCATTTTACATGAGGCTGACAGGCCCTGCAATTGATTGCTACAAGTACTTGGAGCCTTTGTACAATGACTATTGAAAAATCAAGAGCCAGAACGGAAATGAGGAGTTTGAATGGATGCATGTTGATGAGTTTATTGATGAACTATTGCACAGTGAGACAGTCTGGATATCATTCTGCCCCGGCTACAGAAACGCTATGTATTAGAAGAAACTGAGCAAATGGAGCCTCGAGTTAGTGCTCTGGAAGAGGACATGGATGATGTGGAGTCCAGTGAAAAGGAAGAAGAGGAGGATGAGAAGTTGGAAAGAGTGCCATCACCCGATCACCGCTGGAGAAGCTACGGAGACTTGGACAAGCCCCGTCGCTCTCCCACACTGCGCTACAGAAGGAGTAGGAGTCAGTCTCCCAGAAGGCGGACTCGATCTCCCAAAAGGAGGAGTCCCTCCTGGCGCCGAGAAAGGCATCGGAGCAAGAGTCCAAGACGTCACCGCAGCAGGTCCCAAGATCGGCGGCACAGATCCTGTGCCAAGTCCCCAGGTCATCGCCGTAGTCAGAGACACAAGAGGCACTCAAAGTCTCCCGAAAGGTCTAAGAAGAGCCACAAGAAGAGCCGGTGAGGGAATGAGTAATGGACTCAGTTTGGTTTTAGTCCACATGGCCTCCTGTGGATATAAGGATATCTGTCTATGTGGAAGGATTAAGGTCTCCCCCAGGTAGCTATAAGAATATTTTAGTTTTTTGGCCAGGCGCGGTGGCTCACGCCTGTAATCCCAGCACTTTGGGAGGTTGAGGTGGGCGGATCACAAGGTCAGGAGTTTGAGACCAGCCTGGCCAATATGGTGAAACCCCGTCTCTACTAAAAATACAAAAATTAGCCAGGCGTGGTGGCGGACGCCTGTAGTACCAGCTACTCTGGAGGCCGAGGCAGGAGAATCACTGCAACCCGGGAGGCAGAGGTTGCAATGAGCCAAGATCAGGCCACTGTACTCCAGCCTGGGTGAAAGAGTGAGATTCCATCTCAAAAAAAAAAAAAAAAAAAAAAGAATATTTTACTTTTTTTCTTATCAATTTTCTCCACCTTTATTTTTAGTGAAGGAAGTGCTGAGTTTTGTATCTCTTTTTAATCATAATCAACATTAGTTTTTGACCCAACTAACCTTGACTGTATTCAAACTTATGAGAGTAGAAAGGATCTGGAGGTTGGGGATATGAATGACAAGGAAAGGATGTGGGCACCTGATAACCCTTTCCCTGTTTATTAAACCGGACACCCCTGTTTCCCATTTATCTGTAGCTTAGTTTTTGGTTTGTTGTCGTTGGAACTGCTTTGAGAATCCTGGGATTTCTGCTGCTGCTATTATTCAGAGACCAAATGAGTAAAACACAGTAGCTCCTAACTTTTTTCCAGCAGCAGCAAGTGGTAATAAACATGAAAACTGGTTAGCAGCAGTTTCGAAAGAACAGAATGCATTCAAATGTAAGGCTTCTTCTGGATCATCAAAGCAGTTTCATCAAACAGTTCAACAGAGAGCGGCACTTAGTACCCTTTATACAGCCCATTTTTTCATAGTTCATTTGTTCTTGCCCACAAGCTTGAAATCCAGGTTAAGGTATCCAGCCTTTATCATATAAGCATTAACATTATCCAGGCCTAGTCAGTAGCAGTAAGGTAACAGGATTGAAAAAGATTTGATGGAGAGAAAAGTATCTAATACCAGTCATGGTTTTGACCTAAATTGCTAGACAATAGTACCATTCACAAAGTCAGAAAATACAGCAGGAAGAGATGGCTTTTAGAGGGGCAGAGAATTAGAAGATCGTGGTAGTAATGAAAATGATGCATTCAGTTTAACAAGTTTAATTTGAGACAGCTATGGTATAGCTAAAAAAATAAGCCCATAAAGTTGGAGATAGGGACCAGAGTTTAACATAGCAATCTAGGCCAGAGTTGACAATGTTTAAGTAATTGTGTAATCTGTCAATCAGACTCCCCAGAATGTTTATGTACTTTATGTATATATATATCCAAAATGCACACAACAGAACCATAGGCAACATCCACACTGGTGACAGGAAGAAGTAGAAGTCACCTATTGAAAACTGGAATGAACCGTTCAGAAATACAGGCGAATTAGGAGAGAGTACATGAAAGAAGCCAGGGGTCAAGAATGCAGAAGCAAAGGAAGGACTAAAAAGCCTCCACAGACATTGATAATCAAGAGATTATTAAGATCTTTGCTAGAAGAGTTCTTTTACCTGTACTTAACTCCCTTAAAAAGAGAAAAGTGATTGAATGACTTCCAGCAACTGTAGTCCCAGCAGGAACTGTGGAGACCAGCTGCCCTGCAGGATCCAGTTTTTCTTGGGTGGTTGTATCTGGTCATAAGGTAAACATTCTATACACTCCATTGCCTGCTCTTGAACTGAAAAACTTCTGCAGCAGTATTAAAGCATTTTTTAATCTTTTTTGAGCTTTCATTTTCTTCAGTGATTCCTTTCATAATACCTGAGTTAATAAAAGTGGTCTGGGGCGGGGCATGGTGGCTCACACCTGTAATCCCAGCACTTTGGGAGGCCAAGGCGGGCGGATCATGAGGTCAGGAGATCGAGACCATCCTGACTAACATGGTGAAACCCCGTCTCTACTAAAAAATACAAAAAATTAGCCGGGAGTGGTGGCGGGCACCTGTAGTCCCAGCTACGTGGGAGGCTGAGGCACAAGAATGGCTTGAACCGGGAAGGCGGAGCTTGCAGTGAGCCAAGATCACGCCACTGCACTCTAGCCTGGGTGACAGAGCGAGACTCCGTCTCAAAAAAAAAAAAAGGTAGTCTGAAAGAGCTCTTATGTTTTCTGATACAATTGTATAGGACTACCTTTTAAGATTAAATATAAGTATCTCTACATAAATGTAAAAAAAAAACTATACGTAAAAATTAATAATATGCTGACTCAATGGAATTCTCTAAAAGATCTTCTGTTGTGAAGATAGTAGCCGCACCACCCCCCATCTTCCCTGGGGCATGTCAGGAGAGCAAAACCCCACTCTGCCTGCCCTAACAGCGCTGCCAGGGGGTCAGGCTGGCTGGAAAATATCTCACCAGTGTCTGCCTCATTTGAAATACTCACTGTCAAAAACCATGACCAGCAGGATACTGTATATATCCTAAAGGAGACCAAGCTACAGGAAACTCCTCTTTACTATGCTACTACTAAATGAACTGTAGCCTTCTACTTCTAATTCAAGATAAGGAAAACAGCTAAACACAGGCAATCTGTCAAACTAATAAAAGCGGAAAAAAACTACGGGAAAAGAAAATTTTACCAAAACTATTCTATGTAAGTGATTCCGTCCAAGAAACAAGTGAGGTGGGACTTCAGAAATTTCACCTGGTATGACTGTTATAAAACCATGAAAAGCAGCAATGCCATTAGTAACAACTAACATATATTAGGTACTTATATTGGCCCACCTCTGTGCTACAAATTTATAGATATTACCTCATTTGCTCCTCAGACAACTGCTTATTCCATTTTACAGATAAGGACTTTGAGGCTTAAGAAAGTTAAGTACTTTTTCCCAAATCTAAGGCAAGTTTCACTCTGAAGCCTTGGCTCTTAACCATGACACATGGCACCATTCCACTACTGAATGTGACTGAGAATCTGTGAAGACCTGTCATGAGAATCTAATAACAATTATACCCTAAGGTATTGTGTATAACTTTTATTTTGTTAGTATTTGCCAAAAAAAAATACTTATTAAGTCCATCTTTACCACTAAGAAAATACTGATAGCTTTAAACTAATCCATTTCATTTACTACAAGATTATAATTGGTACTAAAACAGCTCAGCCTTAATTCCCAAAACGTTAAAATATACGTGGTAAAGGTTTCTTTGCCTCTGTTAATGTTTATCCAACTAAAAATATACTTAAGTAAGAAAACTGAATGTTTACAAAGTTTACAAGCATCTAAAGTTAATTCACAGAAATATTTTTAAATGCTTTTTCAAAAACAAATAAAGCAAATAATAACTCCATAAGCATATTAAATAATTTGGAATTTTCCAGGGGCAAAAAAATGCCTCATAACTATAAACATACAACTTGTAAAATAACCAACATTTTCACAAAATAATGCTTTCTAAAAAACCTTTTTACTAGCTATGCTCACACCTAACTTTTGCTACCTGTCATTGTTATTTCATACAACTTACAGACAGTATCAACTCTACTTCAAAAAAATGTATTCTGAAATGTTGAACTTTCTGAAATTTCAATTCTCATAAGATGTAATACTTTTTCTTTTTTTTCTTTCTCTTTTTCTTTTTTTTTTTTTTGAGACAGAGTCTCGCTGTCACCCAGGCCACACTGTAGTGGGTAATACATTTTTAATGCTATAAATTAAGTTTCTATATAAAATTTCTCATATATGTTGATTTTGGAATTGAAGCAAAAAAGTAATACCAGATTTTGGAGCAAATGTTTATGCATACAAGTTACAAATAAAGTTGTAACTTTGATAAAATGAATATTTGATGCACGAAAATCTACAGACTCCGGGCTAACAACTTTTAAATTCATTTTTTCTTCTTGAGTACACTTAATGTAAATTAACCTTTCCATTTCCTCATTTCTTAAGATTAATTTCTGTTGCAAGGGTTTTAATAAAGTTCATTGAAAGTTTAATTCAATAAAATCAGCTTCTGAACACATTAATTTAGCCACAAACCTATTTTAGTCAACTTATGATTAAATTAAAAATCATTCAGGCAAATTATAATTATTTTCTGTCATGCATATTTCTCAAAAACAGAAGCATATGCATTTCCCACAATCTTGAATATATTCCTCCGTAAGAAGGGGTGTGTGTGTGTGTGTGTGCGTGTGTGTGTGTCTTTTTGTGGGAGCGCTTATTAAAAAAAGAAACTAGAAGTTCTATTTAAGTAACAACACTACTATAAAAATTTTTTTTTCTTTTTTTTTTTTTCGACACAGGGTCTCACTCTGTTGCCCAGGCTGGAGTGCAGAGGCATGATTATAGCTCACTGCAGCCTCGACCTCCTAGGCTCAAGCAATCCTCCCACCTCAACTTCCCAAGTATCTGGAAGTACAGGTGACACCATGCCTGGTTAATTTTTGTATTTCTTGTACAGACAGAGTTTTGTCATGTTGCCCAGGCTGGCCTCCAACTCCTGGACTTAAGTCATCCACCCACCTCAGCCTCCCAAAGTGCTGGGATTATAGGCCTGAGCCACCGCACCTGGCCCAAAAATATTTTAACCTACTTTTTAGTTGTATCTAGTTTATATCATGTCATCAAATTCAATATAACAAAAATAGCTGGTTGGATTTTACTATTGTTCTTTCTTCCCAGCCACACTACTTAAGTGAATGGTCAGATACATTGTATAGCTATAAAATAATATTTGCTAAAAATATCTTACTGTCAGACTATGGACTATGCAAATATCATTTTTCATTTTTATAAACTTAAAACTACAGTGTTCATTTTGATAAACAATGAGACATGACTGTAGGAATGCTGATTTTTTTTTCTTTCAGTTCTATTGGGTACTCTGAATATGGCATTTGTTAGAAGTCATTCCCCACCTCCCCACCCCTTCTTGATATTTCTTTTTTTTTCCCCACCCCGAGACAGACTTTCGCTCTTGCCCAGGCTGGAGTACAGTGATGTGATTTTGGCTCACTGCAACCTTCGCCTCCCAGGTTCAAGTGATTCTCCTGCCTCAGCCTCCCATGTAGCTGGGATTAGAGGCGCCTGCCACCATGCATGGCTAATTTTTGTATTTTTAGTAGAGACAGGGTTTCACCATGTTGGCCAGGCCGGTCTCAAACTCCTGACCTCAAGTGATCCACCCGCCTCGGCCTCCCAAAGTGCTGGGATTATAGGTGTGAGCCACCGCACCCAGGCTTTCTCTATTGCAGTGTTTCTTAAAGGCTGGTGGGACAACTAAGCTGCTTGCACCGTAACTGCCTACCACCTTGCTAAAACATTCAGGTTTCTTGGCCCCACAGCTGCTGAGGCAAAATCTCTAAAGAAAGAATTCTGAGGTCTGCAGATGATTAATAAACGATTTGATCTGAAAACCATTTTTCTACAGTCATTATCCTCAAAGTTAAACCACAAAATGTTAACTGAATTTAAGAAAAATTGTTAATTTTCAAATTGTACAAATTGAATTTAAATATGTAAGGCACGATCATTAATCAAGAAACAAAATGTATTTTTACAGCAATCTCAATTTTGCACTATATATAATTTTGGCAAAGCAGGAGAAGATGGTAAGAGTATAAAGTAATGAGGAACAGAACGCTGCAGTTAAGAACTTTTGAGCAAAATGAAAGTATATTAATTAATACCCAGAATTTTCTAGGGTATAATCTAGGGGCACAAACGTCGATGTGAAGGTTGAGTTAATAATATGCCTGGAAATTGCATATGCATAAATAATTTAGTGCTTTTTATGCACTTAAAAAGACATCAATCTTCACTATGAATCACAGACATATTAATCTGGTTTTTAAAATCCAGGCAGGGTGCGGTGGCTCACGCCTGTAATCCCAGCACTTTGGGAGGCTGAAGTGGGTAGATCGCTTGAGGTCAGGAGTTGGAGACCAGCCTGGCCAACATGGTGAAACCCGTCTCTACTAAAAATACAAAAATTAGCCAGGTGTGGAGCTGCATGCCTGTAATCCCAGCTACTTGGGAGGCTGAGGCAGGAGAATCACTTCAACCTGGGAGGCAGAGGTTGCAGTGAGCTGAGATCATGCCATTGCACTCCAGCCTGGGCAACAAGAGCGAAACTCTGTCTCAATAAATAAATAATAAATAAATAAATCCCAATGTCTTGTTTCACAAACTCCTATAAATTAGAACTCCTTCTATTATTAAAATACCCATGTGCAACCAAAACATTAAGAAACAAAAGCCCTGAGACATGAAAGTTAACATCAGCAGAAAATGGAACAATTTAATATTCCTGCCCAAAGATACATAATTAAATCTAATCATTAGGAGACATCAAACGAACTCAAACGGAGGGACCAAACAAACTCAAAAGGAGGGACTGCCTATAAAACAACGATCCTGTACTGTGGAAAATGTCCAGGTCACGAAAGGTGAAGAAAAGCTAAGGAACCACTCTAGACTAAAAGAGATGATAACTAAATGTAATTCCTGAGCTTGGATTGGATCTTGACTCAGAATATACATGTGCGTGCATACATACATGTCAATGAGACTGGAATAAGGGCTACCAATTAGATAAAGGTATTGGATTGTTAAACTGAATATGGCCTGAGCAGCACTCTGTACTTCTACATTTGAGTCCTTGTGGACGAACTGTAACCTAGCTCAATAGGCAGACAAGATTGATAACCTAACTAGGAGTACGCACCTGTAACAACAGCTGAGTCTTGGCCAATCCCAGTGGACGTACTTCAACCACTCACAGACTGCTAAGTGTTCAGACTGTGTTCAAATAAGACAAATGCCAATATGTAACCAATCCAGCTATTTCTGTACCTCACTGCCGATTTCTGTATGTCACTTCCCTTTTTTCGTCTATAAATTTGCTCTGACCACAGGGCATCCCTGGATCCTGTCTGAATCTGCTGATTCTGGGGGCTGCCCGATTCATGAATCGTTCGTTGTTCAATTAACCTCCTTTAAATTTAATTCGGCTGAAGTTTTTCTAATAACAGTATCAATGTTGATTTCCTGATTTAGGTTATGGTACAGTGGCAAGGTAGCACGATGTCCTTGTTCTTAGGAAATATGCACTGAAGAAATTAGGGGTTAATGTTTCAACTTTTTCTCAAATGGTTCAGGAAATATTATGAACAGAGAGAGAGAAAACTACAGCAAATGGGGCAAAATATTAAGTGGGGAATTCAAGTGAAGGGTTTAGAGGTGCTTTTCCTACTATTCTTAACAACTTTCCTGTAACTTTGAAATTATTTCAAAATAAAAAATGACCAAAATATTTAAAAAGCTATAACAGGAACACAAAAAAATCTAAAATGTTTAGAATATATTTTTAAGCTTCATATCTAAAGGAGAGACCTATGTCTATTTAAATATTTTGTAAATTTAGACTAAAACTATAAACAAATTGAATTTTAAGTTCTATTCAATGTGTTCATGCTAGAAATTACAAAACTGCATTGCTTATTTTTTATTCTATCAATTATATGTTTAATCCAAATCTAAATATATGTGAAAGGTAAATACCTCTATACGTCCCATATTCATATGAAAAATATTTTAAATGTTGCCTTTTACAGTTATTTTTTTCCTTCAAGGATCTCTTAATGATTTATTGTATTGGTCTCATCAACTATAACTAATTTTGTTATGAAGTAGTTTTAGTCCAGAATTCTGTCTATTTAGTGGTGCCCTAATATGCTTATACACATATAAGTAACAAAGAACCCGTCACATCAGATTGCCAACACATTGTATTTGTTAAAGCACAGATAATTGTTTTGCAATATGATTTACTAACCAATCTAACCCAGTAATTTTGCTAAAGGTTTACTGTGTGGGGGAGAGAGAGGAAAGATAAGAGGAAGATATTAATCCCCTGCAACAGGGCCTGACACACAGTGGGCATGAGATACACATTTGTAAAGAGGAAAAGGGATTATTGCAAAATTTAGATCATTTGCAATGTATCACTAGAAACTATGACATAGCAGCATAATAATTAGATGCTTAAAAATAGAAACATGAGAAAATAATGCTTCTGAAAATCTATAGATGTCAAGCAACAAAAACTCTTGGTGAAAATGACTTTCTTATATTTCTGGCATGCTTTTTTAAAAAGCTAAAACTATCAAGGATGTTGCTATATTCATATTGAATTAACATTTTGAAAAATATTTTTTAAAACTAGCATATTGTATAATATAGCAAGCTATAAAGCTATGAAAATCAAAAAACAATCAGAAGATAAAGGAATTGTCAGCAAATATAATTGAAAGTTGCTGGCATCAAAATTTCTTGATCTGTTTCAAATGCCAAAGTCTACAGGACTGTGTTCTAAAAGTTCTATCTGTTACAAGCCCTGACTTGGCTATTGAAAGTTATGGTCATTTACAGGGAAGGTCAAAAGAAGAGGCAGTCACAGAAAACGGTGTAAACCAAAAATAAAAGCCCCGTCCCCCTCCCCCAAACACCCAAGCATCTGAATGGACTTCCTCTTCAGCTAGGGCTCTTTTAAAATGTAACCTGAGAGACTGGTTCAGGCCATGACAGGAAGTGGGGTTTAGACATGCCTGATTATACATCTGCAGCATTAAAATCAACACAGACTTTAAGTCTGAAACATTTTACAACTATTCTCTCTGAAGCCTGCTACCTGGTGGCTTCATGTGCATGATAAAACTTTGGTCTCCACAACTTCTTTTTTTTTTTTTTTCTGAGATGGGGTCTTACTCTCGCCCAGGCTGGAGTGCAGTAGCACGTTCTCAGCTCACTGCAACCTCCATCTCCCGGGTTCAAGCAATTCTCCCAGCTCAGCCTCCTGAATAGTTGGGATGACAGGGGTGCGCCACCACACCTGGATAATTTTTGCATTTTTGGTAGAGATGGGGTTTCACTAAGGGAGAAGACCACCCCTCATATTGTCTTATGCCCAATTTCTGCCTCCAAAGAAAGAAGTAAAACTAAAAGGCAGAAATGAAATCCACAGGCAGACAGTGCGGCGCTGCGCCCTGGGCCTGGTTAAAGATGACCCCTGACCTAACTGGTTATGTTATCTATAGATTCCAGACATCGTATAGAAAAGCACTGTGAAAATCCCTGTCCTGTTCTGTTCCGTTCTGATTACTGGTACATGCAGTCCCCAGTCACATACCCCCTGCTTGCTCAATCCATCACAACCCTCTCATGCAGACCCGCTTAGAGTTGTAAGCCCTTGAAAGGGATAGGAATTGCTCATTCGGGGAGCTTGGTTTTTGGAGACGTAAGTCTTGCTGAAGCTCCCGGCCAAATAAAGCCCTTCCTTCTTTAACTCGGTGTCTGAGGGGTTTTGTCTGCAGCTTGTCCTGCTACATCACCATGTTGGCCAGGCTGGTCTCGAACTCCTGAGTCTCCACAACCTCTTATCACAACCCAGACATTCCTTTCTGTTGATCCCAGGTTTTTAGATAAACTCAACCAATTGTCAACCAGAAAATTTTAAAATCTACCTGTAAGCTGGAACCCCCACCCCGAAAGTTGTCCTGCCTTTCTGGACCAAACCAATGTATTTCTTAAATGTATCTGACTGATGTCTCATGCCTCCCTAAAATGTATGAAACCAACCTGAACCCCAACCACCTTGGACACATGTTCTCAAGACCTCCTGAGGGCTGTGCCATGGGCCATGGTCACTTATATTTGGCTCAGAATAAATACCTTCAAATATTTTACAGAGTTTGACTCTTTTCTGTCAACCCAAGTATAAAGGAATTTCAAATATTTTTTCCTTTTAAAATCAAACTACTGTTTAGCGCTTCATTTTCCAAGCAAATAACCATTTAGAATTGGTTGAATATAGAAGATAAATGAAATCTAAAGTTTAGGTGTACTTTGCATATGTTAAAGGGTCACCAAATAGTTTAATGCATTTTCATTTTTATTAAAGTTAATCACAATTCCTACTTCAAGATATTCCACAACATAAGAAGAAAAAGAGTATTACAGCCACTTGAAGGCAGTACTAGTTGAATTAATGCAAATCTTAGAAATATTATTTAAAATATTTTTTGCAAGACAGACATCTAATAAAATAAATGTGAAATTCTCATACTATGTAACCAAAGGTAAAGACTCCTTGACAATTTCTTCCATACAAAAATCCAAGATGAAACTGATCAAATAGGGTAAGAGCAGAATGAATGTTAGGTCTTTTGAGAACTAGTAACCTAATCCATATTGCTCAATGAAACATTCAGCTGCAGAGGAAACATTACAATCTAATGTAATAAAAGAAATAGCACCTTTGAAAAACCAAGTTATTTAAAGTAAAAGTTTGCAAAAATATTCTGAACTACAAATCTCTGTGTGCAAATAATCTGTAAAGGAGGTGGTAACACAAAATCAAATAATTTTTAAAAGTGTAATGTTACATGTTGATTATAAATGGAAACAATACAGAACATTTAAAGCCAAAATTACACCTAGATATCTATAGTGGGGAAAAAAAGTTCCTTTTCTTTTAAAGTCACATATTTAATATTCTCTCAAAAACTGGGTTAGTAAATCAACATACTCGAATAAAGGAGGGAAATTTTTTAAAGGACCTACTTACAAATTAAGGTAGTATGAAAGTAGCTCTGGTGTATCTTTTTTATTAAACACAAGGACAGGAACTTTATTACAAGACTTTTTGCTATTCAATGGAATTCAGAATGAAAAGAGTCTGTCTAAAGTTCATACCCCAAAATGTTTAGTTACCTAAGTACCACAAAGGGATTACCATAGCAATTGTTACAAGATAATTCTACAGCATAGAGAAGACTTTTGCAACCAAAGTTCTGAGCACAGCATCATCATCTTCCTCATTATCATTATCATCATCATCATCATCACTATTTTTCAGAGACAGGGTCTTGCTCTGTCACCCAGGCTTAAGTACAGTGGTACCATCATAGCTCATTATAACCTCGAATTCCTGGGCTCAAGTGATCCTCCCACCTCAGCCTCCCAAGTAGCTGGAACTACAGGCATGTGTCACCATGCCTGGTTAAATTTTTTTTGTATTTTTTTTAGGGATGGGGTCTTGCTATGTTGCCCAGGCTGACCTTGAACTACTGGGCTCAAACGATCCTCCTGCCTCAGTCTTCCAAAGTGCTGGGATTACAGGCATGAGCTACCACTCCCAGCCTGAATACAACATTATAGTCAGATGTCATGTTATTTTTTTAATAGTGGGGCAAATACTTACGCTCTTCCTAACCCCTTAAAACCTTCACAGTTGAAAAGCTTGTCCTTAAGTGGCTAATTTAAATAAAAAACAGATTTTCTTAGCCGTATAAGTAATTTCAGCTGCCTAGAAATATTTCCAAAGAATATTTTCCAACTGTGACATCTAGTTGAATATTTGTGTGTTTTATGCTGCTACTTTATCTACATCAAAAGTCTTACTTTAGCAAATTATATCCACGCTCCAAACATTGTTATTAATCATAATGCTGCCTTATTTCCTGAAAAAATAGATTGTGGGTTCAAAAATACCAATATATTATTAACAAGTTGTTATAATTTTGCATTTGTTTTCATTTATAAATATCACATAAATATCACTGGCAGGTATAATAGTAAATCATTAAACTAATTTCCAAATATTGATTTAAAAAGCTTTGAGCATGCTTCAAAAAAAAATTTAGCAAAAATTTTTTTTCCCCCAGATAATACACCTAATTATTTTCCTAATAATCAATACCTACCCAAGAGTTACTGATATTTGCACAGTTCCTGTAAAAAATAGATCTGCCCCAAGAGGAACACAAATACTGGCAAATACCACGTCTCAAGTTATATTTTAAGAAACCATACAATCCATGATATTTCACAAAGTTGTTTATTCTTGTTATTAAAACTTGGACTCAGGTAATCTTGGTTATTCTGGAAAAAGCACCTTGTTTGCAGAGATCATTTAATCATCCTTTTCTACAATCACCTCTCCATGAAGCACCTTTCTTCTTTGACGTAACATATGAAAATAGAGTTGTGGAAACACTTCATTGAAAAAGAAAACAAAGAAAAATAAGCTATTGCTTTAAAATTATTTATACTTGAAACCTGTTAAATGTGGCAATGTTAGAGAGTAAATACATCCCATACCACTGCTGTTCCCCGGATACTTACAGAGCTCAAGAGTATAAGCGTGCAAATGGAGGCCCATGTACCACATGCCTAAATATTCTAATGCTGTAACTGTTGAGGTTTTGTTTTTACTTTTGCTTTTTTTTTTTTTCCTGAGAGTCTCGCTCTATTGCCCCAGCTAGAGTGCAGTAGCATGATCTCAGCTCACTGCAACCTCTGCCTCCCAGGTTCAAGTAGTTCTCCTGCCTCAGTCTCCCAAGTAGCTGAGATTACAGGCATGCACCACCACCACACCTAATTTTTGTATTTTTAGTAGAGATGGGATTTCACCAGGTTGGTCAGCCTGGTCTTGAACTCCTGGCCTCAAGTGATCCGCCTGCCTCGGCCTCCCAAAGTGCTAGGATTAGAGGCATGAGCCACTGCGCCCAGCCTATTTTTGCTTGTTTTTAACAAACTTAAATACCTTGCTAAAAATACCTTCATAAGGACCTAGAAGACCATGTTTGAGTTTGGAATTCTGAACTCTTTGGAATGCTGTGCCAGAACATTCCAGCACAGGGAAAACTGGCCCACCCAGCCTCCTCTTCTCCATTCTACTGGCTGTATCCTGTACTGCAAGGGGTCTCCTGCACATGTGTGAGGATACCCGGGTGCATACATCTAAGCTTCATCCATACCCCTCACAAACAGCTGCCCCCTGGCTATCCTGTTTTCTCAGGGGTGTGTATACTGATACATGGTTAACCCTCAGTACCATGGATCAAGGAAGAAGCCTGGTTAGGGCCCAGATGCATGCTCATTGCCCTCTGAGTAGCAAATTCCATGGTCTCAGGTTTCTAGAATGTGATCTAGAAGGCAGTGGGGTGCTGTGTGGAGTGACCACAGAAGGGCTCCAACAAGGTCCTCTTAACAGAGCCTAAAGCAGAAGCTCCTCCTGGCTAGGTGTAAGGGTATTTAATCTATTATATAATAAACACATAAATACATATGTTATTAGGTCAGTTGGACAAATTGTCATCTGTCCAGTCAAATTTGAAGAATATTTTGAACCAATTTGAACCAGTGTTTCAAACCAGTGTTTCACAGTATAAACGTTGGTGGATAAACAAATTAATATCAATACCAGTGTAATAAACAATACCAGTGTAAAAATATTTCTGAATTTGATGATCACAATTATCAAACCAATGAACTTTATCACAAAACAAGCTTTGAATATCCTGCTTAGGCAACTCTGGGTAAAAATTTCTTTGTAAAACTTAGCTCAAACAGAGCAAAAACACACAATAGGGTTTATTTCTTTCTATTTAGGTACTTGCTAACTTAAGAAAGGTTACCATCATATTATATATACCTAGGGGGCTAAATTTATTCAGGTCATAATTACTTAAACTCACTGACCAATTATTGTAAATACTTCCTTAAAATTCCGAGTAGCTGAACAGAAGGTATGGGCTTGAGTTCAAACCCTGGCTTTACTCACCAGCTAGTGATTTTTTTTCTTTTTTTTTTTTGAGATGGAGTCTCACTCCGTCACCCAGGCTGGAGTGCAGTGGTGTAATCTCGGCTCACTGCAACCTCCACCTCCGCAGTTTCAGTGATTTTCCTGCATCAGCCTCCTGAGTAGCTGGGACTACAGGTGCCCACTACCATGTCCAGCTAATTTTTGTATTTTTAGTAGAGACGGGGTTTCACCATGGTGGCCAAGCTGGTCTTGAACTCCTGACCTCAAGCGATCCGCCCACCTTGGCCTCCCAAAGTGCTGGGATTACAGGTGTGAGCCACCACACCAGGCCACAAGCTAGTGATTTTTAAGCAACTCACTTAACCTCTTTCATCTTAATGTAAATGAGAAATAATACCACTACTTTTGAATACTAAGTACTCAAAAAGTACTTTTAATTAGCAAAGGATTTAATAAGTAAAATTAATTGATTTATTACTAACATCAAGAATGCAGGGGGAGCAGGGAATTTTAAAAAAAAAAAAAAAAAGAATGCAGTGGAAAACATGTCCTGGGCTGAGTGATCCTCTGGCCAGTGGGACTCAGTAGCTGGCGGCGTGGTGAACTGGGAAGCTGCTACTGGTACAGGCCAGAGTCTACATCTCCCGGGACAACTGAAAAAGGTGCTTCAGACTCTCCATTTCCATGGAGATGCCTCAAAGGCCATGAGGAAGAAGAGAACCCACTGTTTGAACCTGTGACTGTCAGACAGACACCTAAGCAAGCTCTGGTTCTGTTCAAGTAGTGCTACCATTAACCTGCCATTGGGAAAAGGGAGGGATGTGAACCAACAGAGCAGGCATCCCCTCCTCAGCTCTCCTGAACTGGCTGGGGTAGAAAATCAGATACAGAATCAGGCTGAAGTGGTAGAAGACAAGGGGAAAACACATCTTTCTCCACTAAGTCAATTTTGACTTTGGGAAAGATACAAGTTGGAGACATCTGCCGGGGGCAGTGGCTCACGCCTGTAATCCCAGCACTTTGGGAGACCAAGGTGGGCGGATCCCTTGAGGTCAGAAGTTTGAGACCAGCCTGGCCAATATGGTGAAACCTCGTCTCTACTAAAAATACAAAAATTAGGTGGGCATTGTGGCAGGTGCCTGTAATCCCATGAACCTGAGAGGCAGAGATTGCAGTGAGCTGAGATTGTGCCACTGCACTCCAGCCTGGGCAAAAGAGCAAGACTCCGTCTCAAAAAAAACAACGAAAAAAAGTTGGACACCTCAAGGGGCTGGCCAAGATTTATGCTCATCTCCTTTAGATGAAACAATTTGTATCATGTTGATGTAGATTTTAGAGCTATCAATATTTGACTTAAAAATATATCACTATTAGCCCCCCCGCCCCTTTTTTTTTTTTGAGACAGTCTCACACTCTTGTTGCCCAGGCTGGAATGCAATGGCACCATCTCAGTTCACTGCAACCTCTGCCTCTCAGGTTCAAACAATTCTCCTGCCTCAGCCTCCTGAGTAGCTGGGATTACAGGCACGCGCCACCATGCCCAGTTAATTTTTGTATTTTAGTAGAGACAGGGTTTTGCCATGTTGGCCAGGCTGGTCTCAAACTCCTGACCTCAGGTGATCCACCTGCCTCGGCCTCCCAAAGTGCTGGGATTATAGGCATGAGCCACCGAGCCCAGCCTCACTATTAACACTTAAATGGAGTAAAGCCTCACCAATTCACTGCAACTACTGAAAGATGATGAGAAATTAGTGAAGAGGCTGACTTATTCAAAATCCTTTAAGAAAAGAGGCTTTATTATTTGCAAGTACATAGAGCAACACAAATAAGATTCAAAACTCCTCCTAGATGATTTTTCCAAGTATATGCTTAATGAATACATAGAAATGATCTGAAATTTTCTTGGATACAGTGTTTATACTCAGACATATAATTCTAAATGCTTGTAAAAAGTGCACTAATGCTTTAAACATGGTTTATTTTTATCTTTCTTAAAAAAACAAATCATACTAAGCTGATGTTTAAATGATTTTGAGAAAGTAATCATCCATGCGTTAATTTACTTGCCTTTATTCTCATAGCTGATGAAATGTCTTCTGCCTCTATCTCCCTTCAATTTTCCCAAATTATCAGTAAATATGGGGTTAAAATGAAGTTTTAATGTATTTGTAAGCAACTATTTCTAATTATTTCCCCTTGCTTATTATTATATCCTTTCAAAAATTTCTACATCATATGTCAAATCAAAGTACTAATAAGTATATACTTACAAGGTATATATGAGGCCATGGTTATGAGAAGAAAATAATAGTAGTCAAAAGAGACATTGTATTTGTTAGGAAGTCTTATTGAAAACATTCCCGTTTTCTTCACATATGGCAAGGCAGCGTATATTGTAAGAAGTTCACCAGCAACTCCAACAGGATATAAGATGATAAAAAAATTGTATCTGGAGAAAGAAAAACCTCAGAGAATTATTTTTCTAGAATAATTATTAGACTTTACGTTACAGGTCTATTGCTACTACTAAATTTAAACTTCAAAATTCTCTTTTCTTTACATATTTACAATAACCTTACGTAAGGTTAGTAGTTCTACTTTAATCATTTGCTTATTAATTATTATCATTTTTTTCCTAATATCAGTTTCCATAATAGGCAATATCTTTTTAATAAAATAGTATCAACTTATTTTAGAGTACCAAAATACTTTTAGGTATTAAAAAATGTATATGTAGTTTTTCTTGTTTTTGTTTTGAGATGGAGTTTGCTCTTGTCACCAGGCTGGAGTGCAGTGGCACAATCTTGGCTCACTGCAACCTCTACCTCCTGGGTTCAAGTAATTCTCCTGCCTCAGCCTCCCAAGTAGCTGGGATTACAGGTGTGTGCCACCACACCCAGCTAATTTTTGGTTTTCTTTTTTTTTTTTTTTTTTGAGACGGAGTCTTACTCTGTCGCCTAGGCTGGAGTGCAGTGGCACAATCTTGGCTCAGTGCAACCTCCACCTCCCGGGTTCAAGCAATTCTCCCGCCTCAGCCTCCTGAGTAGCTGGGACTACAGGCGCCCACCACCACGCCTGGTTAATTTTTGTATTTTTAGTAGAGACGGGGTTTCACCATGTTGGTCAGGCTGGTCTTGAACTCCTGCCTTCAGGTGATCCACCCACGTCAGCCTCCCAAAGTGCTGGGATTACAGACGTGAGCCACCACGCCCGGCCTATGCAGCTTTAAAAAAAGTATTGTAATGGTAACTTCTTTGGTGCATAAAATCACAAATGACTGCTTTTGTCCGCGGCAGCTAGTAATTTATTGATCAAATGCTGCGTTTAAAAAGACCAGTGATTATCCTAAATTTTATATCTAAACCTTGAAATTACCAAGGTAGTTATTTTTAAGAGGCATTTGAAAAAGTCTTTGTGGTTACTGATGAAAAGCAATTATTGCAGAAAACTGATAATACCACCTGAAGCATGAGTAGCTACTAATGAGTATATTATATTGTCTAAAACTGCTCCCGTAACAAAATAAATTGACTAGTTCCTGAATTCCCACATTAAAGGAAGAGTTAGCTTGTTTAAAGTAGAGCTAAGAAAGTTCTACTCTAAATCCAACCTCATCATGTGTTCGTTTGGTCTGTGGCAAGGTCTGGAACACACAGTAGGCCAGGCATCATGTATGCTTCCAATTAGGAAACACTCTGTGTTCTACTGGCTGGTCTCCAATAAGAGGGGCCTAAAGGATCCAAGATGACCATATTTCTTCATTAAAAAAAAAAATCATTTTTCTCCAACTCAGTCACTATATAACAGTTACCACAGAAAACTATAAAGTCAAGAGGCCAGAGTGCAAGACCACCCTGGGCAATATAGTAATACCCCGTCTCACAAAAAAAAATTTAATTAGCAGAGCACAGTGGTGCATGCCTGTAGCCCCAGCTACTTGGGAGGCTAAGGCAGGAGGATTGCTTGAGCCTAGGAGGTCAAGGGGGCAGTAAGCCAAGACTGCGCCACTGTACTCCAGCCTGGGTGACACAGCGAGACCCTGTCTCAAGAAAATTAATTTTAAAAAAGAAAAATGTTTTTAATTTAAAACAAAAGGTCAACATTTTGATGGAAAAAGAAATCAAATTAATCTGTATTTTATTTAATCATTTTGTTGGCATTAAGAAATACCTATAAAGAAAAGTCAAAGTTGTCAGTACTGAGGAAGCTTGGAGACAAATTAAAAATCACCTTATTCCTGTATGTCAAGGATATGTGAAGATAAGAGATGGGGAGGAGGGCAGAATTATTTGCCAAAATAGATGAGCTGTTCAAGAAAGAAGAATGATTCCTTCGCTGTACCTGTTAATCCCTTCCTGGCCTTAGAGAAACTCCCTGCTTTCTTACCAGTCTTGGGTAGTTATTTGTGTATCACTTAAATCAATCTTTCCCTATACCTCAATTTATTAAATCCCATAACTGGACATTTTATATATCTGTCTCAGTAAAATACCCAAACTGATTAAGTTGCAATTTTTACTTTACGTGGTTTTCAAAAGATTTTTTTTTTTGGCAGGATTGTTCTTCAATAGAAGAAAAAATTAACACTCCTACAATAAGCTAGTTGAAAGTCTTAAGGGCAATGAAAATTTCTAATGAAATGGGAACAAATTATATAATTTGACTTTACTTGCGCTTCAAAAAGATTGCATGTTACGACCTCTCTAAGTTCTGAGGGCAGTATGGGAGATTTAACTATGGATAGACCACATTAAAAAAAAGATACAATGCTTCTTTGAAGGTTCCCGATTACTGTCTAAAATTTTTTTGAAGGGAGCGCATTTTAAATCAATATGAAAAACCTAACTTAATATATACAATTACCTGTTCTGAGGACTTTTCCAAGAACACTTATAACACATAAATAGAATCAAAGTATATTCAAACTGCAACAACAGGCCAAACTACTTATAAATAAGAAGCCATTTCTAAAGTGTAGTTTTATTTGAGAACAACAGCTTCAACATCTGAACATAAATACAAATATTATTTTACATTACTTAATGGAGTTGGGAAATATATTTAGGTGGCTGGGATTTTTAAGATCTTTTTGACATGAAACATAATTATTTATGATTATGATCAACAGACAATGTATTATGTAACACATGATTTCAAAGCTGAAAGATTATATAACTTGTCTAACATTAAGGCAATGGATAAACACTTTCTTTTTTTGAGACAGAGTCTCCCTCTGTCACCAAGCTGGAGTGCAGTGGTGTGATCTCAGTTCATTGCAACCTCCACCTCCTAGTTCAAGCAATTCTCCTGCCTCAGCCTCCCAAGTAGCTGGGATTACAGGCACATGGGGCTAATTTTTTTATTTTTTAGTAGAGATGGGTTTTCACCATGTTGGCCAGGCTGATCTCGAACTCCTGACCTCAAGTGATCCGCCCACCTTGGCCTCCCAAAGTGTTGGGATTACAGGCACAAGCCACCACGCCCAGCCTGTAATGGATAAACACTTTCTAAACAGCAAATTTAAGCATACGATGGCAGAGTTTTTAACTTTTCCAGACACTCAAGACATGCAAATGCATTCCAAAAGGTAGACACACAAAGCCATCAAGTCTAATATGCCCGACCTCTGGAAAATGTGCAATGTATATTCTGCTATCTTCTTCAGACAAATTTTGTAAATTCAGCACATGAAAAGCGACTATATGATGAGTTAGTATTTTTAAAGGTGCCAGAGGTCCAGAACATTGTCATGTGAAATGATACTGATGTGTTCTAGGATTAGAGTCCAGCTACACTCAAAACTGCCAAGCTTTAAAAAGCCCAGTCACTAAAGGTAAATACATTTTCATTTACAGTAAGATTAATACCAACCAAATCTATATAAATGGTAGTACAACCTTCTTATGACAGACAAGACACTTAAGCTCAAATTATAATTTCAAAGTATTTCATCATATGCAAAGTGGTAAGCCACAAGTGTCTAAAAAAGAGCTAGAGAATATTAAAAAGTCTAAAAGAATATATAACATGGCCGGGCGCAGTGGCTCACACCTGTAATCCTGGCACTTAGGGAGGCCGAGGTGGGTGGATCACTCGAGCTCGGGAGTTCAAGACCAGCCTGGGCAACATGGTGAAACCCCATCTCTACAAAAAATACAAAAATTAGCCAGGTGTGGTGGCCTGCGCCTGTACTCCCAGCTACTTGGGAGGCTGAGACAGGAGAATTGCTTGAGCCCAGGTGGTAGATATTGAAGTGACCTGAGATCGTGCCACTACACTCCAGCCTGGGTGACAGAGTAAGACCTTGTCTCAAAAAAAATAAAATAAAATAAAAAAGAAAAAAACCTATAAAACACAATTAACAGTGATTATACTTGGGTAGAGAGATTATAAGTAATTTAAAAGTGGTTTTCCTTCTTTTTGGTTTATATATTCTCATTTATTATATTTGAACATGTATAATGCATGAGATTAAAAAAGAGTAATTAGGGCCAGATGCGGTGGCTTACACCTGTAATCCCAGCACTTTGGGAGGCCAAGGCGGGTGGATCACGAGGTCAGGAGATTGAGACCATCCTGGCTAACACAGTGAAACCCTGTCTCTACTAAAAATACAAAAAATTAGCCGGGTGTGGTGGCAGGTGCCTGTAGTCCCAGCTACTCAGGAGGTGGAGGCAGGAGAATGGCGCGAGCCCGGGAAGCGGAGCTTGCAGTGAGTTGAGATTGCGCCACTGCACTCCAGCCTGGGTGACAGAGCCAGACTCCGTCTCAAAAAAAAAAAAAAAGAGTAATTGACCAGGCATGGTGGCTTACACCTATAATCCCAGCATTTATCACCACCTGACATATCACATATCTATTCGTTTATGTTTTGTCTTCATCATAAGGCAGAGAATTTGTTTTGTTCATACCTACATCTCAGGCATGCAGTAGGCACACACCATTTGTCATTCTTATCGCTACCATAAATTACAATACAAAGAACAAAATGAACAAGTCTATACTGATTCGTGACTTGTTCTCCAAAGAGCAGTTTTGCTTTTATAATAACTTTCTAAAATGTCAGTTGCTCAAAGAATTCAAACTTCAAGAAGAACAGATATCTTTTGCTTTAAAAACTGTTGCTTTAGGATATATTTGGAACCCTTCAAATATAAATTTTATCCACATTCCAAATAATACAATTTTAAGTAAGTGTGACTTTTAAAAATGTCTCTGCAACTTAAAGCAAAGAAAAAAACCAATCACATTGTAAAAATGGCATAAATTGTGGCTGCTAGATTGACTATTAAAATAATTTACATCACAGACAAAAAAACATATTTTTGGCACTGCTTATGTAAGCTAATTGCAAAAATGTATATTGTGCTTTCCAAAAAAAAAAATGAATGACTAATTCTGAGGTTAAGGATACCACAATTTATCTTACATTGATTTCACTCAAAATACTTATTAATACGATTCCTCTCTGATCATTAAGCTTTTAGAATACAAATCATAACTTGTATAATTATTAGTTGTACCAGTTATACCTCCTATAACAGCATTCTGGCATCGTGGGGCTGAAACACGAATTTTAATTCTCTGGCGTTAGTACACAAAATAAGCATGCACAGGACAATGAGAAACTAAACTGCAAGACATCGCCACCTGGCCCATTTAATGAAGTATGGCAAGTGGTCAAGAAGGCTGAATGTGTAGAAGGAATAGCGAGTGATCTCTGTCACAGTCCACGCGACCAGAAAAAGCACCACACTCTCCTCATTCTGGATCTGCAGAATTACAGAGAAACCCAGTGTCATTCAACCTGGAACTTACTTTTCAATGAAGGTACTTACTTTACTTATTTATTGCCTTTTATTTATAATGGAATGTTAGGGTTAGACAAATGCAATACAGAAAACTTAATGCAGTCACCATTAACATAATTAATTACAAACGTGGAACTTAAACATATCTTATGCACAGGAATAGTTGACCATAGACTGGTTTTTCTTCCCTCGTCCTTCACTTCAGGCAATAACGCTATCATTGGAGGACAATGTTACCTTGCTGAAACCAAAATCTGACCCTCCTACTTCTAGTAATCATTGAATCACACCTGCTCTACTGTAGGACCAACGCTTGAATTGCTCACTCATCTTTGGCCCTTTTACTACTATTTTTTTTTTCAGGGCTTTATCATCTCTCATCTTGACTACTGTAACTGTTTCCTAAATAGTCTTTCCTCTCTTTATTGTCCTCATGAATGCAAGTTTTCTTTTAAAAAGAAGTCAAGGAAGCAAATAAAAAACAAATTGGAATCAGCTAAATCCTGTGATTTAAAAGTTTCACTGGTCCCACACTGCTTAACAGAATAAAAGGATGAGCTCTAATACCTGGGCACCATATTCAAGGTTCTTTACAATCCTTGCTCGGAAATCTCTCCAACTTCATCTACAATTACTCAGCCCTCCTACCTACTTCTCTCTCTGGTGACACTAGATATTGTTATTTCTAGAATATGCTCTGAACTTGTGCAATTTAACACATGCTATTCCCTCTCACTGGAATGTTACTCTCTTATTCCATAAAAAAAATCTTTTCCCATCTTTCAAGATTCAGCTAAAACATCTCGCCCTCTAGAAAACTGACTCCAACCCTCTCCTCTCACCCTGAGCAGTTATTTGCTCACCACCCTTATTTATTTATTTATTTAAGACGGAGTCTTACTCTGTCACCCAGGCTGGAGTGCAGTGGTGTGATCTTGGCTCACTGCAACCTCCACGTCCTAGGTTCAAGTGATTCTCATGCCTCAGCCTCCAGAGTAGCTGGGATTACATGCCTTGCTAATTTTTTTGTATTTTTAGTAGAGACGGGGTTTCACCGTGCTGGCCAGGCTGGTCTTGAATTCCTGATCTCAAGTAATCTGCCTGCCTCAGCCTCCCAAAGTGCTAGGATTACAGGCGTAAGCCACCGTGCCCAGCCCAGCACCCTTCTTCTACTGTACTTTGTTCATATCTGTGTTGTGGCATTTGCCAATCTGTACTAAGAGTTGTGTGGCTAACTCTTGCACATGTCAGCGCTCAACATCTGTATCCTTCCTTAAGGGAAGCCTTCTTTCACCCCCTACGTCAGACTAAGTCCCTCAGTATACTGCAATGCATACCGAGCTCTTGCTTCAAAGCACTTAACACTTATATAATTAAATATTTGTTTAGCTTCTCTCCCAAGTATAGGCTCCACCAGGTGAGAACCATGTTTGTATTAACAGCCATATCCCGCACACTGCCGGGCACAGATGAGGTGCATGATTAGCATTGTGCGTGATTCGACGTTAAGTGTCCCCCACTTCCCAATAGCCAGTACACTTGACAGCTGGGATTGCCTTGTTCTTTTGCCTTTTTTTTTTTTTTTTTTTGGGACAGAGTCTCTCTCTGTCAACCAGGCTGGAGTGCAGTGACGGGATCTTGGCTCCCTGGAGCCTCTGCCTGTTGGGTTCAAGTGATTCTCCTGCCTCAGCCTCCCGAGTAGCTGGGACTACAGGCGTTGCACCACCACACCTGGCTAATTTTTGAAATTTTAGTAGAGACAAGGTTTCACCATGTTGGCCAGGCTGGTCTTGAACTCCTGACCTCAAGTGATCTGCCTGCCTCAGCCTCTCAAAGTGCTGTGATTACAGGTGTGAGCCACCACGCCCGGCCCACTTTATTCATTTCTGTAAATCCAGAAATTTGCACAGCACCAGGTGTACAAAATGCATTCAATAATACTGGTTGAATTAATTAAGGAGTGCTGAATAGGTACCAGTGGGAAACTATTGTCAGCAACAAATAAATAGGAACACTAAGGCAGAGATCGTCTGGAGGATAAACAGGGCAGATGGGTCCTGTTTTCTTTTTGGAACTCGTGACTCTCAAGCTTCCCTTTATCTCCGTCTCTCTAGTTAATGTCTAGTTAATGTTGTCTTTCTTCTCCTTCATTCTTCAGACTCATGGTAGTCCTAACTCAGCTATTATATTCCCTCACTGCCTGGAAGAGTCTCTTTTCTAATCTGTGAATGCTGTCCTCCTGCTTTTAAACTAGTAGGCAAAGTTAATTAATAGTTTGCCTGTCCTGTTGTATGTGCTCACTGCTATCTGCACTATCTGCATGGCAGTCGCTGGTTAGGGTACAGGTAAATCATGCAAGTTGAGTGAAAGATACTAGTCAAGAGGGATAAAGTATAAAGAGCAGGAGGTCAGTGATCTGTCCCCATGCAGACAAGAGGCCAGTGAAGCTAAGAGGAACAGAGAAGAGGTCAGGTGTCAGTCCCCAGGCATCTAAGAAAGGCATCTGAGAAATGGAAAGGAGGCCAGAGATCTGTCCTCGAGTAGACAGGAGGCTTTAAAGGCTGTCAAGAAGGTCAGAAGGGTTGACATGGGAAATGTTCCTGTCATGGGTTTAATTTTTTTTTTTTTTGAGATGGAGTCTCACTCTGTCACCCAAACTGGAGTGCAGTGGTGCAATCTCAGCTCACTGCACCCTCCGCCTCCCAAGTTCAAGCAATTCTCCTGCCTCAGCCTCCCGAGTAGCTGGGATGGCAGGCACCCACCACCACGTCTGGCTAATTTTTGTATTTTTGGTAGAGACGAGGTTTCACCATGTTGCCCAGGCTGGTCTTGAACTCCTGACCCTCAGGTGGTTTGCCCACCTCGGCCTCCCAAAGTGCTGGGATTACAGGCGGGTGCCACCTCGCCCAGCCCTGTCATGGGTTTAAAATGCCCAATATCTTGACATAGCAGCATGGTGTCTATCTCGCCTAAAAGGTTTGAATCATTAATTAGATTCAATAATTAGGTCTGTCTCCTGTCATGCCTCAATAAAAATTGTTTATTTTTCCTTAAGCTCCTTAGCACTTTTTTGAAAATTATTTTTAATTGGAAATTAAAATTGCATATATTTATGGTGAACAACATGATGTTCTGAAATATGTACGCATTGTGAAATGGCCAAATCAAGCTAATGAACTTATGTGTTACCATATATACTTATATATTTGTGGTAAGACCACTATTCTCTTAGCAATTTTCAAATATACAGTACATTGCTATTAACTATAGTCACCACGTTGCATAATAGACCTCTTGAACTTAATTCCTCCTAACTAAAATTTTTATCCTTTGACCCCTTCTAACTTTTAGTCTTTTCCATTTGTTCAGATCTACAGAACTGCATTTACTTTTTATGTCTGTTGCTATAATACTCAATGCTAAATGAGACATAATTTTTTTTTTTTTTTTTGAAATGGAGTCTCACTCTGTCACCCAGGCTGGAGTGCAGTGGCACAATCTCAGCTCACTGCAACCTCTGCCTCTCAGGTTCAAGCGAGTCTTCTGCCTCAGCCTCCTGAGTAGCTGGGATTACAGGTGCTCGCCACTACGCCTGGCTAATTTTTGTATTTTTAGTAGGGACAGGGTTTCACCACGTTGGCCAGGCTGGTCTCAAACTCATGACCTCAGGTGATCCACCCGCCTTGGCCTCCCAAAGTGCTGGGATTACAGGTGTGAGCCACTGCGCCTGGCCAGAAATAATAAATTGTATACTGACAACTTTAATTACATAATCAAAGAGGACAACTTGGATTGAAAAGAAACTTCTATAGAAAAGAACATTTTCTGCAGGTTATTTGACAGAATCTGAATACTAATTTCAAAAACTGGAAAATATCAAAAGAGAATATATGATGGATATAAGATGCCAATATTTGGTTTTGTTTGTGTTTCACAGTCATTCTGCTAAGGCACTAAGTCAATGCACAATATCTAAAACTCAAACCCAACTCCTTTTTGTCCAGTGCTTCCACTTCCTGAAATATACAAATGTTAATATTTTAGATGCCTATGAATGGAAAGCTTTCCTGCAGGCTCAGGTAGACAACATGTTTGTGTCACTTACTGGTTTTATACTGTGAGTAATGAGCCACACCATAAAGATTCTTGAACTCACTTGGACCCCAGTCACAAGCACAGAAGTAGGTACAATTCCTTAAAAAGAAAAACAAGTCAACTATTGCCCTAAAGGCAATTTATAATAAAAGTATAAAATTAAAGCAAAAACTCACCAATTAAACAGTGAACTATCTGTAAGCAAATAGAAAAAAATCATTACATCAATAATATAAAACATTAAATAAACCACTCTCAACTTTGGTATTAAGCAAATCCATAGGTGGTGTGTAATCAGCAAAATCACATTGATTTTGCACAACAAAAAATGTTCACATAAATATTACAGCAATAGAAAAACAGCATGATGGAAAACTTACCTCAAGCAAGGCAAATGTCTGGAAAAATTTAAGTGTCTTCTGAATACTTTTATATAAACCTCTGTGTGTCCCTTTTTCCATATAAAAACGTACCATGGCAATAGCTAGAACCAACCACCTAAAAAAAAAAAGTATTTTATAAAGTTCTTTTGAACTTAATACCACTGATTTAAACATTTGTGTTTACAACAGTATTATTCAAAATAGTGAAAAGGTGAAAGCAACCCAGGTGTCCATAAGTGAGTGAATGGATACACGAAATGTGATCTATACAGGACAGGCGCGGTGGCTCACGCCTGTAATTCCAGGACTTTGGGAGGCCGAGGCAGGCGGATCATGAGGTTAGGAGATCGAGACCATCCTGGCTAACACGGTGAAACCCCGTCTCTATACAAAAAATTAGCCGGGCGTGGTGGCGGGCGCCTACTGTCCCAGCTACTCAGGAGGCTGAGGCAGGAGAATGGCGTGAACCCGGGAGGCAGAGCTTGCAGTGAGCCAAGATCATGCCACTGCACTCTAGCCTGGGTGACAGAGTGAGACTCCGTCTCAAAAAAAAAAAAAAAAAAAAAAAAATGTGGTCTATACAGACAATAGAATATTAGCCTTAAAAAGGAAGAGAGATTCTGACATATCATGCAGCATGGATAAACCTTGAAGACCTTATGCTATGTGAAATAAGCTAGGCACAAAAGGACTAATACTGTATGATCATTTTTTTCTTTAAAAAATTTCTTTTTTTGCATTATGTGTTGCTGTCATCTTTAACAAATAACAATTATTGATTGATTGATTGAGACAGGGTCTCATTCTGTCACCCTGGCTGAAGTGCAGTGGCGCAATCTTGGCTCACTGCTGCCTTGACGTCCAAGGCTCAAGCGATCCTTCCATCCCAGCCTTCCCCATAGCTGGGACTACAGGTGTGCGCCATCATATCCAGCTAATTTTTGTATTTTTTGTAGATATGGGTTTTCGCCATATTGCCCAGGCTGGTCTCAAATTCCTGAACTCAAGCGATCCATCCATCTCAGCCTCCCAAAGTGCTGGGATTACACGGCGTGAGCCACCATGCCCAGCCTGTATGATTTAATTTATATGAGGTATACCTAGGGTAGTCAAATTCATAGAGACAGAAAGTGGGATGGTGGTGGCTAGGGGCTAGGGACAGATGGGGCAATGAGGAGTTAGCGTTCACTGGGTGCAGAGTTTCAGTTTTGCAAGATAAAAAGTTATGGAGACAGAAGGAAGTAACGGTTACACAAAAATGTGAATATACTTAATGCCACTGAACTTACACTTTAAAAAGGATAAGATGGGCCGGGCGCAGTGGCTTACGCCTGCAATCCTAGCACTTTGGAAGGCCGAGGCAGGCAGATCACTTGAGGCCAGAAGTTCAAGACCAGTGTGGCCAACATGGTGAAACCCCGTCTCTACTAAAAATACAAAAATTAGCCAGGCGTGGTGGCGCACACCTGTAGTCCCAGCTACTCGGGAGGCTGAGGCAGGAGAATCGCTCCAACCCGGGAGGCGGAAGTTGCAGTGAGCCAAGATCGCACCACTGCATTCAGCCTGGGCGACAGAGCAAGACTCCATCTCGGGGGGGAAAAAAAAGTCATCAGTTAATATTTACTTAATTTTCACTAAAAACAACAACAACAACAATTGACAAGCCACAGATAGAAGATCAGCTATGGGCCTACTTTCAAAAAGGTTGTTTAAAAAAAAAAAAAAAGAAGAGGCCAGGCGCAGTGGCTCACCCCTGTAATCCCAGCACCTTGGAAGGTTGAGGTGGGTGGATCACCGGAGGTCAGGAGTTTGAGACCAGCCTGACCAACATAGCAAAACTCCGTCTGTATTAAAAATACAAAAATTAGCCAAGTGTGGTGGTGGGCACCTATAGTCCCAGCTACTCGGGAGGCTGAGGCAGGAGAATTGTTTGAACCCATGGGGTGGAGGTTGCAGTGAGCTGAGATGGTGCCACTGCACTCCAGCCTCGGTGACAGAGTGAGACTCTGTCTCAAAAAAAAAGAAAAGAGAAGAAAAAAACAGCCTGGGTAACATGGCAAGATCCCATCTCTAAAAAAAAAATTTTTTAGAGGCATGGTGGCACATGCCTGTGGTTCCAGCTACTTGGAAGGCTGAGGTGGGAGGATCACTTGAGCACAGAGGATCTGGTTGCACTAAGCCATGTTTGTGCCACTGTAGTCCAGGCTGTGCAACAGAGACCCTGTCTCAAAAAAAAAACAAGAGAGAGAGAAAGAAAAAAGAAAGAAAAAAATACCACATGCCCTCAATTTTAAACTTACGTTTGCATGTAAATACAGCTTATGTTCTGTGAATTAATGGTACTTTAAATATAAGCTAGAGTTGTGGAGACCAGCTTTCTCGTACTACTTCTCACTCTTCCTAAAGTCACCAGTGAGAAGTTATTTTGACCCAGTTTCCCTTGCAATTACAAAAGCACGTTTAAGGTTAAGCAACTTACCTCATCTGTAGCTTTTTAAAAGCTCTAATAACTCACCCAGGGAAATGAGGAGCTACCCTAGTCTTTTAGATAGTCTCCAAAGAGTATGGTAAGTGGATTTATGAAATATAAAATTATCGTGCAGTTTTAACTTTTTTAACCAAACAACACTCATACAGTGGACAAATGGCTTGAAAAGATTCCTGCAAAGAATCTACTAACTGAATCTGATGAAAATTCATGCTCAAGAGAACAGCAAAATGGCAGAATAACACTTCTATTCTTAGAACATAATAAGGTAAAAGCAATGACTTGTTTGTCGGATTGGCAAGAAGTCAAGTAAATACCTGAAAGGACCACAAGGACCTTTGAAACGCAGACATATTCATGATAACAACAATGACAATAATAAGTGTATTGTCAGAGTGCATTCTACATCTTAGACACTGTTTTCAGTGCATAACATATTAACCTCAAATCCTCACAATAACCCTTTGAGGCAAGGGTCTTCTGTTATCCTATTTCACTACTGAGGAAACAGGCAGAGAGGGTCACACAGCCACCACTAAGCTCAGAGCATATGCTCTTAAGCCACTATGCTGTCTCGGTCTGGCTCTAAGTCTATACTGTGCCCTGAGATACCAGTTAATCATAGCAATTCATATTTACATTATAAATATTTTTTAAAGTTATATGGAGAGTCTATGCTCAAATATTTTAATTGATAGTAGCATGCTATCCAAAAAGTTTGAAGGCCACTCTTTTAGATGAGATAATCATCTTCCAGAGACATTCAGTTACTTACCCTGAGTCTTAGAGTAAGTTAATGATTGAGTCTGAAATAGAACCTCTGCAGTGTCTAGACTCCCTAGTCCTGACCCCTTTCCACTCTACCCCAGCTTCTCTGTGGCTACAGCTGATGGATTCATCTCATGTGAGCGCCAACACTGAACTCGGTACTGGACTGATCCTACGGCACTCATCTGAATCATGCTTTAGGTACCTTCCACAACTGAAGTGTTCTGATTTCATTACCTTCAATTCCAAGTCCCTGTATTTCTTCTACTAAGAAAACAAAAAAGTTTATTAAGATATTTTCGTTCATATTTTCCATACACTTGTCTTTTTTAGGTGAACCCAAATCAGATGTCCACAAAAGATAAGTTTGAGAGGCAATTATTAACCTACCAATCAAAGGAGTCATTTGGATGGCAAGTTTTCTACATTTTTAAACAGCATTGTATAAAAATCCATGCATCGTTAACATTATAACAAGTTCTACTGTTGTTCCATAGGTGGCAGTATTGTACCACCTAGCATAGTATCATGATCCTGCCACTCACTAAACTGTGGGAAATAAAAGAAATTGACAGGCTCAGGGGTTTGAAAGGACCCATCGAACCATCTATTCTAACCTCTTGTCTGTTTTTCCATAGGTAAGGCCAGGAGCCAATTGAATCAGGGTTCACTTCCTAAGCCCTCCATCACAAAGGGTGACAGTCAAAGAAAGTCTCTCTAAGGGTCCTATATTGAACTAGTTTTGAACTTCCTTCATCTATCGGTTTAGTAACTATAATAAAACAAACAGAAAATATTTCAAAAGCAATTGGAATTTCTGCAACTAGGATTTTTTTTTTTTAGACAGATTCTCGCTTTGTCCCACAGGCTGGAGTGAGTGGTGTGCCCGTGGCTCTGGCAGCCTTGGGTTCCCAGACTTCAGCAATCTTCCCACCTCAGCCTCCTGAGTAGCTGGGACCACAGGGGTGTACCACCACACCTGGCTCATTATTGTTCTTGCTGTTGTGGGGTTTTTTTTAGTAGAGATGGGGTCTCCCTATGTTGCCCAGGCTAATCTTGAACTCCTGGGCTCAAGCCATCTGCCTGCCTCAGCCTCCCAAAGTAATGGGATTACAGGTGTGAGCCACTGCACCTGGCCAGACTCTCTCTTTTGTGATGCTAGCAGTTACTAATGATCATTGCCTAGATCCATTATTTCAATAATCATTGAAAAACAATATTCTAGCTTGCTATTTCCTTTGTATACCTTCTTCAGCCACTTGAAGGCTTGGACCGAAGATAGTCTTCAACTTTCATAAACTCCATACTTGCTTTCTTTTTTTTGAAATGGAGTCTTGCCCTGTTGCCCAGTCTGGTGCGATTTCGGCTCACTGCAACCTCAGCCTCCCAGGTTCAAGTGATTCTTGTGCCTCAGCCTCCCGAGTGGCTGGGATTACAGGTACCTGCCACCATACCCAGCTAATTTTTGTAATTTTAGTACAGACGGGGTTTCAACATGTTGGCCAGACCTCAAGTGATCTGCCTGCCTCAGCCTCCCAAAGTACTGGGGATACAGACGTGAGCCACCACATCTGGCCCATACTTTCATATATTGTTCATTGACACCTCTAAACTGCCTTTTCTAGATAAAAGTTACACTTTTGTTTAGCAGCCAATATGTGAATGCTTCAACTGATTGTACAGCAGCACTAATGCCAATAACGAGTCAGCTGAAAGATTCATAAAAGAAAAAACACCCGAGAAACTGAATTTCACTACGATTAAGACACCTGCTCTTTGAAAGGCACTGTTAAGAGAATAAAATGTCAAGCCCAAACTGGAAGAAAATATTTGCAAATCGCATATCTGGTAAAGCACCTGTATCCAGATTGTATAAAGAACTTTCAAAACTCTATAACAGGAAATCAAACAGCCCATTAAAGAAAAAAAAATGGGCAAAAGGGGTTGTTTTTTTTTTTTTGAGATGGAGTCCCGCTCTGTCACCCAGGCTGAAGTGCAGTGGCACGATCTCGGCTCACTGCAAGCTCCGCCTCTGGGTTCACGCCATTCTCCTGCCTCAGCCTCCCAAGTAGCTGAGACTATAGGCGCCCACCACCACGCCCAGCTAATTTGTTGTATTTTTAATAGAAACGGGGTTTCACCGTGTTAGCCAGGATGGTCTCGATCTCCTGACCTCATGATCCACTCACCTCGGCCTCCTAAAGTGCTGGGATTACAAGCGTGAGCCACCATGCCCAGCTAAAAATGGGCAAAAGATTTGAACAGATACCCAGGAAGATACACGATTGGCAACTGAAGCACATGAAAAGATACTCAATATCATTAGTTACTAGGGAAAACAAAATCAAAATCCCAATGAGATAACACAATGTACTTCTCAGAATGTCTAAAATTACAATGACTGACCACAACCAAGGGTTGGCAAGGATGTGCACCAATGGGAAGTCCCATTCATTGCCAAAAGGAAGATAAAAGGGTATAACCACTTTGGAAGCCAGTTTGGCAGTTTCATAAGAAATTACACTTTGGGAGGCCAAGGTGGTTGGATCATGTGAGGTCAGGAGTTTGAGACCAGGCTGGCCAACCTGGTGAAATCCCGTCTCTACTAAAAATAGAAAAAAAATTAGCCAGGCGTGGTGGCACACGCCTGGAGTCCCAGCCACATAGGAAGCTGAGGCAGGAGAATCGCTTGAACTCGCAGGCAGAGGTTGCAGTGAGCCGAGGTTGCACCACTGCACTCCAGCGTAGGTGGCACAGTGAGACTCTATTCAAAAAAAAAAAAAAAAAGAACGAAAGAAATTGAACACTTAACTACCCTATGACCCAGCCCCTCCACTCCTAGGTATTTAACCAAGCAAAACAAGAGCATATGTTCTTACACAGACATGTACATGCATGCTTATAGCTTGATTTCTAATAGCAAAAACTGAAGAGAGCCCAAATGTCCATCAACAAATTGATGGATGAACAATTTGTGGTAGGTCCATTCGCAGATCTGTCCTCAGCAACAAAATAGATTCTATGCAGCAATAAAAGATATGGCTTTTACTTAACATTCTGGGAAATGAACCTTGGGTTTCTTGTTCTATTAAATCATACTAAGTATATTGTGAAAATATCTTACTTTCTCTTTCTGCACAAAGTGCAATTTTAGGCCAGGCACAGTGGCTCACACCTGTAATCCCAGGATTTTGGGAGGCCAAGGTGGGTGGATTGCTTGGGCCCAGGAGTTCAAGACCAGCCTGGGCAACATGGCAAGACCTTGTCTCTACAAAACATTAAAAAATTAGCCAGGTGTGGTGGCACGTGACTGTAGTCCCAGCTGCTCGGGAGGCTGAGGTGGGAGGATCATTTGAGCCTGGGAGGCTGAGCAGTGAGCTGAGCTGATGCTACTGCACTCCAGAGCCAGACTCTGTCTCAAAAAAAAAAAAAGTACAATTTTAAATAAACCACTAGGAATAAAAATGGACATTTGTAAACATCCACTGTGCATCAGCCATCCTGCTAAGAACTTCATATCCATTATCTCTTTATTCCTTTATAATCTAGCTAAGTAGTTGTGCTGTTCCAACTTTACAGATGAGAAAACTAAGAGTCAGAGAGGTTAAGTAGCTTATCTGAGGTTACCCAGCTACAAAGGAATGAGACACAACCTTTAAACAACACCTTTCTGTATTGTGTACAGACTAAAATCCAAACATGTTAGCAAAGCATCTAAGGCCCAGTGCAATGGCCCAAGATACCTGTCCGCCTTCATTTCCCACTCTACACTTCAGGCCCCTCCTTTTTTTTTTTTTTTTTTTTTGAGACAGAGTCTCGCTGTTGCCCAGTGGCGTGGTCTCGGATCACTGCAACCTCTGCCTCCCGGGTTCGAGAGATTCTCCTGCCTCAGCCTCCCGAGTAGCTGGGACTACAGGTGCACACCACCACACCCAGCTAATTTTTTGTATTTTTAGTAGAGACAGGGTTTCACTGTGTTAGCCAGGATGGTCTCGATCTCCTGACCTTGTGATCCGCCTGCTTCGGCCTCAAGTGCTGGGATTACAGGCGTGTGCCACCACACCCGGCCCAAGCCCTCTTCTTGATGCCTCAACAGATGTCTTGCAATTTCAGATCTCTGTCCTCTAACTCATGCTGTTTCCCCACTTACGCCTACTAAGTCCTTCACCGCTCAGTTTAAATGCTGTGATCTCTCACAGAAAACTTTCTCTAATTCTCCCTACCTGTCTGTCCTCTGACACATCTGCTTAGCACTTATCTCATTATTTTATTGCAATTGTTCTTTATATATTAATGCCCCAGGTTACCCTGCTTCAAGGACAGGGCCTAAAGTATTTGAAGGACACTGCATTTATATATATGGGCTCAAAAGTATTTGTCGGAAAGAAAGAGGGAGGGAGGGTGAGAAATGCTCACTTCCCTATTACGAGCAAGTGCCATAAAAATCCTTACATCTGGCCAGGTGTAGTGGCTCATGCCTATAATCCCAGCACTTTGGGAGGCCGAGGTGGGCAGATCATGAGGCCAGGAGATGGAGACCATCCTGGCTAACTCGGTGAAACCCCGTCTCTACTAAAAATACAAAAAAATTAGCCAGGTGCGGTGGTGGGTGCCTGTAGTCCCAGCTACTCAGGAGGCTGAGGCAGGAGAATGGCGTGAACCCAGGAGGCGGAGGTTGCAGTGAGCTGAGATCACGCCACTGCACTCCAGCCTGGGCGACAGAGCGAGACTCCGTCTCGAAAAAAAAAAAAAAAAATCCTTACATCTGCCAGGCATGGTAGCACTCACCTGTAATCCCAGCTACTCAGGAGACTAATGCAGGAAGATCACTTGAGCCCAGGAGTTTCAGGCCAGCCTAGGCAACAAAGCTAGACCCCATCTCAAAAAAAAAAAAAAAACCCAGAAAAATCCTTACATCCTTTAAAGGTATAATTCTACTTCCGGGCATTTATTACACTAAGCCACTAATTGAACAGAAACAAATAAAAGCAAAATGTCATTAGGGGCATGATTTAATCCATTATTGTATATTAATTCTATACACTCATATGTAACTGTCAAAAAGTATAATTATGAAAACCATATGCAAACCTGACAGCCTATTAAGTGAAAATGGAAAAATATACAATAGAGCAGATATTATAACAACAATGCTGTAATACATTCACTCATTCATTCATTCAAATATTTATTGAGTACTTCATGGAGTTTACACTCTAATGGAGATGACAGACAATAAGCATTGCGAATAAGTAAAATGTATTGTACAATCATGAAAGAAAGTGGGATGGAGAAAAATAAACAGGCAAGGGAGATAAGGAGTATGTGTTTCACTATTCAAATTGAGATGGCCAGGTAAAGCCTCCTTGAGAATGCAGTTTTGAGTAAAATCTTGGAAGAGGTCAGATATTCACATGAAAGATAAAAAGAAAATTAAAGTGTGTGATAGGCTTATAAAATAACAAGCTGTTTTTTACATTTATGTAAAATTTTATAATATTTCTTAAATACTATTCCATTGCTTTGCAATTTGGGGGGTGTGTGTGTGGGTGTGTCTGTGTGTGTGTGTGTGTTGTTTTTGAGATGGGGTCTCGCTATGCTGCCCAGGCTGGTCTTAAACTACTGGGCTCAAGCAATCCTCCTGCCTCAGTCTCCTGAGTAGCTGGGATTACAGGTGCATACCACTGTTCCCAGCTTGTTTTGAAAATTATTACAAAAAAATTAATAAACACGCCAAAGTTCTGCTAAAAGAGAAATAAAATAAGTTAAATGAACAAAAAGAGCCTCAACTAGTCTTCTGCTATCCGCTCCATGAAACGTGTAAGTTCTTGTCCCAATTTCAACACTACAACGTCTTCAACCTTATTTACCACTATTCCCCAACAGCATCCTCCAGTTCAATCAAGAGAATACATCAGGCTTGCATATCATGCCTATTTCCAGAATTTATATCACCTGAAATGTCTACTCTCTATGTATGCAAATCTTATTCCTTCTTCAAATCTCAACGCCTCTAGAAAGCCTCTGAAGAGTCAGTTACAGAGATTATTCCATTTCAGTATCCCTTATTTTGTAAATATGACAAGGAAACTTCTCAATAGAGGCAGAGGGAGACAAGTTTAGAATAAGCCCTGATTTGCCAGGGAAGGGTCAGAGGGACAGAATGGAGAAAGCATTTAATTCTGTGCCAGCTAAGGCAGGAGACCTGGAAAACTTCAAAGAGGTCAATTTGATTAGAAGTCATGGGAATAACAGGACAACATTATACAAAAGTGGAAAACCTGAGCACAGAAGCAGAGCGCTGTGAAAATACATGGTGCTTTGAGGGAAGAGTGAGTCAGAAATATCAAATGCAAGTTGACTGGAAAGGGGAATCGGGAGCAGCTTGCAAAAACCCTTGAATGGCAGACCGCCTGAATCCCTTAGATCAGGGTGGAGGTGGCAGGGAGTCACTGAAGTCTTTAAACTGGAGCTATGCATTGATGTTCATTTTTGAAATATAAGTTGGCTTTCAAGACAGAGAGTCAAATGAAAAGAGAAAGGACAGACACCCAGTTAACACAAGGCAGATATTTCAAAATGTTTACTGGCTGGGCACGGTGGCTCACACCTGTAATCCCAGCACTTTGGGAAGCCAACGTGGGAGGATCACTTGAGAACATCCTGGGCAATACAGCAAAAACCTGTCTTTACAGAAATTATTATTATTATTTTTTTGTGTGAGACAGAGTCTTGCTCTGTCATCCAAACTGGAGTGCAGTGGCACAGTCTCTCAGCCTCCTGGGTTCAAGTGATTCTCGTGCCTCAGCCTTCCAAGTAGCTGAGATTACAGGCAGGTGCCACCACGCCCGGCTAATTTTTGTATTTTTAATAGAGACGGGGTTTTGCCATGTTGGTAAGGCTGGTCTCAAACTCCTGGCCTCAAGCGACCCACCCACCTCAGCCTCCCAAAGTGCTGGGATTACAGACGTGAGCCACCGTGCCCAGCCTACTCTACACAAAAATTTTTAAATTAGCTGGGGATGGTGGTGTGCGCCTGTAGTCCCAGCTACTCAGGAGGCTGAGGCAGGAGGATCATTTTGAGCTTCGGGGTTGGGGCTGCAGTAAGCACAACTGCACTCTAGCCTGGAAAACAGAGCAAGGCCTTGCCTTAAAAAAGAAAAAAAAAAAAAAAAGAAATAAAAGGAAACTATTTTATTTTATTTTATTTTTATTTTTTGAGACGGAGTCTCACTCTGTCGTCCAGGCTGGAGTGCAGTGGCGCTATCTCGGCTCACTGCAAGCTCCGCCTCCCGGGTTCACGCCATTCTCCTGCTTCAGCCTTCCCAGTAGCTGGGACAATAGGCGCCCGCCATGGCGCCCGGCTAATTTTTTGTATTTTTAGTAGAGACGGGGTTTCACCGTGTTAGCCAGGATGGTCTCGATCTCCTGACCTCATGATCTGCCCGCCTTGGCGTCCCAAAGTGCTGGGATTACAGACGTGAGCCACCGCGCCCGGCTAGGGAAACGTTTATTAACCAGACTATCACAGAGGAGAGAGAATTCTTTCAGTTCCGAATGCATTTAAAGGCAGCATCGTTTGATGACTGCTGAATTGTTGTAAATACATTAGTTTTCTCTCTTTCCAAGATTATAATTTAGGAAGAAAGAAAGATGAAGTAGCAGGACAGTGGAGTCAGAGAGTCTGGGTTGAAACCCATGTCTGACTGACACTTGCTGGCTGTGATCTTGGGCAAGTATCTGTGCCTCACTTTTAAAGTCTATATAATGTAATATCATGTGCCCCTCACGGGACTTTAAAGGACTAAAAATATACCTAAAATAACCAACACAGTCCCCTGCATAGTTAGTCCTCAGTAAATAACATCTGTATGAACTGTATTTGGCATTCAATATCATATGCTAAGCACATAATAGAAACTCAATCACCATAGGTAAAGATTTATTAAATCTTCGTCAATCACATTTTTCTATAAACCCTGGAGAAAGTTTAAAATATTAAGCCGGGAGTGGTAATCCCAGCACTTTTGGAGGTTGAGGTGGGAGGATTGCTTGAGGCCAGGAGTTTGAGACCAGCCTAGCCAACACAGTGAGAGCCCATCTCTACTTTTAAAAAATTAAAATAAAATATTAGTCCTGGTGCGATGGCTCACACCTGTAATCCCAGCACATTGGGAGGCCGAGGTGGGGGAATCATTTGAGGTCAGGAGTTCGAGACCAGCCTGGCCAACATGGTGATACCCTGTCTCTACCAAAAATACAAAAATTAGTGGGGCATGGTGGCCCACACTTGTAGTCCCAGCTACTCTGGAGGCCGAGGCAGGAGAATCGCTTGAACTCCGGAGGCCGAGGTTGGCAGTGAGCGGAGATCGCGCCACTGCACTCCAGCCTGGGCGACAGAATGAGACTCCGTCTAAAAAATAAAATAAAATACTGTCAGGGCGGGATGGCTGACGCTTGTAATCCCAGCACTTTGGGAGGTCGAGGCGGGCGGATCACGAGGTCAGGAGATGGAGACCATCCTGGCTAACATGGTGAAACGCCGTCTCTACTAAAAATACAAAAAAATTAGCCAGGTGTGGTGGCGGGCGCCTGTAGTCCCAGCTACTCGGGAGGCTGAGGCAGGAGAAAGGTGTGAACCCGGGAGGCGGAGCTTGCAGTGAGCTGAGATCGCGCCACTGCACTCCAGCCTGGGAGACAGAGCGAGACTCCGTCTCAAAATAAATAAATTAATTAATAAAAATTAAAAAAAGTAAACTTTTCCATGCATTTACGTAAGTTAATACTTCAAGTGATAATGGGAAAATAACTTTTTTAAAACGCAGTGCAATTTAGAAATGGAAAAGCATTTTCCCAACAGGTTTTGAGAAGCAGTTGACACAAAAGTCACTTTGACAGCTCTGCGAAGAGCGACAGTCATTGTGTAACCTTAACTTGCAAAGTCATACTCAAAGCCAAAAATCAAGGTCCAGGGTATCAGCCACAGAGCCTGAGGCCATAAAGATGTTAGGCAGGAGCTCCAGGCTGGGATAAGGGGGGTGGTTATTTCAAAATCGTCCCAAGTGACAAGCTCTAGGACGTGCTATGCTTTAAAAAAAAAAAAAAAAAAAAAAAAAAAAAAAAAAAAGTCGCGGTGAAATTAACAGGGGAGAAAACTCTGCCCAGCGATCGCAGCATGAAGCTCTGCGCTCTCGAGACCATCGAGTGGCCAGGGCTGGGCGCTCCTTCAACAGCAGCGAAGGCAGCGGCGCCCGGGCCGCAGCCGCCTCCCCCGCGGGCCGGCCCCGCATTCCTGCCCGGGTCTATACTTAACCTCCGGCCAGCGCCCCGCCGTGCACCGTATTAGGCAATGCCCGGCGCGCAGGGCCCGGCCACCCCGCCCGCTCCATTCAACCCCGGCGGTGGCCGCGGCGACAGCTCCCCTCCCCCACGGCCGCTGCCCGCATCCCCCGCGCCCCTCACACCCCTGCCCGCGCCCCCTGAGCCCGGAACCTCCGTTGACCGCGGCGCCGGGAGGGCCCGAGGGTGCCCCGCGGCGCGCGTACCCCGCGGTCATGGCGATGTTGTAGAAGGTGAGCCAGGCGGTGGCCAAGAAGCCCAGGCGCCTCCGCTTGCCAGGAGCCTCCCGGTCCTCGCCGGCCTCCGAGGCGCCGCCGTTGGTGCCGTCCTCGTCGCTGGACGCCATGGTGGCCGCGCACCCGGGGGACGTGGGAGAGAGCGGCAGGAGCGTGGGAGGGGACCCTGCCCAACCTGCAGCCCGAGCGCCGCTGCCCGCTGCCGCCGCCTCCGTCAGGCGCCCCATGTGCCACGCGCAGGGGGCTCGGCGCAGCCAGCACGACCGACCGCGAGGGGGAGGAGCGGACGCCCCCGGCCACCGCCCGCCACGCCCCCGCCCCGCCCCGCCCCTTGGGAGCGCGCGCCACTCGGGGGCCAGAACGCCTGGCTCGGCACTGAGGATCAAGGACCCGCGAGCCCCGGCACGCTTTCCAGGAGGCGCTGTAGTTTCCGCTCCCGAGGAAAGTGCACCCGCCTCGCTAGCTGCGGGGACCTCTTCATAGACGCCCAGACGCCTTGCGCCCTGGCGATGCACACCCTGCGAGTGCATTTAGTGGGGACGCAGGGAACGCACCTAAACTTGGCGTGGCTCTGCTCTGCCTGGCCTTTTGTAAGGCAGTTTCTCGATGCGCAGGCAGGGAGCGGGATCTTCCCGCCACTCATTCTTTTCTTTTCTTTTTAGGGACACGGTCTCAGTCTGTCTCCTAAGCTGGAGGGCAGTGACGCGAACATAGCTCACTGCAACTTCGTGGGCTCAAGCAATCTTCCCACCTCTGCCTCCCAAAGCTCTGTGATTACAAGCCTGAGCCACAGCGCTGGGCCAAACATTCATTCATTCTTAAAAGCTTCTGGGGAAGAAACGCCCATTTCGCCCTGTTTCCCATTTACCAGCGAGTCCAACAGGTCTTCCAACAGTGAGAAGACCGTCCCACTTGAGTGATTTTTTTTTCCTTTTTCTCTCTCTCTCTCTTTTTTTTTTTTTAAGAGTCTGGAGTGCAATGGTGTGATCTCGGCTCACTGCAACCTCCGCCTCCCTGATTCAAGAGATTCTCCTGCCTCAGCCTCCCGAGTAGCTGAAACTACAGTCATGCACCACCACGCCCGGCTAATTTTTGTTATTTTTAGTAGAGACGGTTTCACCATGTTTGCCAGGCTGGTCCCGAACTCCTGGCCTCAAGTGATCCACCTGGCTTGGCTTCCCAAAGTGCTGAGATTACGGGCGTGAGCCACCGCACCCGGCCCCACTTGTGTGAATTTTACCGGAGCGTGTGTGTGTGTCTGTATGTGTGTGTGTGTCTGTGTCTATTTACCAAGTGTCAGGCCTCTGAGCCCAAGCTAAGCCATTATATCCCCTGTGACCTGCATGTATTCATCCAGCTGGCCTAAAGTAACTGAAGAATCATTAAAGAAGTGACAATGGCCGGTTCCTGCCTTAACTGATGACATTACCTTTTGAAATTCCTTCTCCTACTGAGATACAACCCCCAAATTCCTGACTCTTCCCGTTTTATTAGCTGTGTGAACTTGAACAACGTAACCTATCCATGCCTCAGTTTCCTTAGTGGAAACAATTTTTAAAAATCGTGAGCAGAGATCGGCCATTGCACTCCAGCCTGGACGACAGAGTGAGACTCTGTCTCAAAAAAATAAAATAAAAAGAAAAGGAAGGCTGGGTGTGGTGGCTCACCCCTGTAATCCCAGCACTTTGGGAGGCCGAGGCAGGCAGATCACTTGAGGTCAGGAGTTTGAGGCCAGCCTGACTAACATGGTGAAACCCCGTCTCTACTAAAAATACAAAAATTAGCGGGGTGTGGTGGTGGGCGCCTGTAATCCCAGCTACTCAGGAGTTGAGGCAGGAGAATCGCTTGAACCCAGGAGGCACAGGTTGCAGTGAGCTGAGATTGCCCCATTGCACTCCAGCCTGGGTGACAGAGCGAGACTTCATTTCAAAAAAGAATAAAAATAAAATAAAGGGAAGAAAGAAGTAAAACTGTTTGCAAATGAGAGCAATGTGTTTCCTAGAAAATCCCAGGAATCCTAAAAAAAAAAACCTACTGGAACTGTGTACTAGTGGCAGGATACAAGATCAACATAACAAAAATCAGTTGTTTTTCTACATATTTACACAGAACAACTGGAAAATGAAATTTAAAATAAACCATACAATGTTAATCAGCATCCAAAAACATGAACTATAAAGGGATAAATTTCACAAAATATGTGTGAGACGTATACACTGAAAATTATAAATCATTACGCAAAACTATAAATCTCTGCTGAGAGAAATGAAAGATCTAAATAAATAGCTGTTCCCTGTTCATGAATTGGAAGACTCTATACTGTTAAAATGTCAATTATCTCCAAATCCCAGCAGACTTTCTTTTAACTTGACAAGCTAACTATAAAATTCATACAGAGGTGCATAGGAAGAAGAAAGTTGGAGCGCATATACATCTGGTTTAAAGACTTACTATAAAACTAGTTTTCAACACGCTGTGGTACACATAAGATGAGACATATAGATCAGTGAAACAGAATCAAGTCCAGGGATAGACCCATATGTATATGGTCAATTGATTTTCATAAGAAGCTAAGGTAATTTCCATGTGGAAAATATAATTTTTTCAATAAATGAAATGACTGGATACCCGTATCAAAAAATAAATCTTGACCCTTACCTCACACCATAGACAAATATTAAGTGGAAATGAATGACAGACCTAATCATGAAGCTATAATTACATAATTTCTAAGAAAATATAGAACAATCTTTGTGACTTTGGGGAAGGTGAAGATTTTGGAGGTAGAAAAAAGCACTAATCATAAAAAGGAAATAAAAGACAGATTGAGCTTCATCAAAATGGGAAATATCTGTATTTTCAAGACAACATTAAAAAAGTGAAAATATGTACAACAGATGTCTCTAACAAGGAATTTGTATCTAGAACATATAATGAAAGCTTACAACTTAATAAAACAATTCAATTTTTTGAAATGAGCAAAAGATTTGAATACACACTTCACAAAGATATAGAAATGGCCAATAGCCAGCCAGGCACTGTGGCTCACGCCTGTAATCTCAGCATTTTGGGAGGCTGAGGCAGGCGGATCACCTGAGGTCAGGAGTTTGAGACCACTTTGGCCAACATGGCAAAACCCCGTCTCTACTAAAAATACAAAAATTAGCTGGGCATGGTGGCATGCCCCTGTAATCCCAGCTACTCGGGAGTCTGAGGTAGGAGAATCACTTGAACCTGGGAGGCGGAGGTTGCAGTGAGCTGAGATGGTACCACTGCGCTCCAGCCTGGGCTACAAGAGCGAAACTCCATCTCAATAAAAAAAAAAAGTAAAAAAGAAATGGCCAATAGCACATGCAAAAGTGCTCAATCTTAGTAGTCATTTGGGAAATGCAAATTAAATCCACAATGAGATAGTGCCACACAACCGCTCAAGTGGCTAATATATTAAAATGTTAGGAAGGATTGGCATTCTCATACAAGGCTAAAAAGAATACTGCTTTGGAAAATAATTTGGCAATTTCTTACATCAATATACACTTACTTAGCATATGATCCAGTAATTTCACTCTTGGTATTTAACCAAGAGAAATAAAAACATATGTCTACACTAAGTCTTGAAACCAAATGTTCATAGCAGCTTTAGTCATAGTAACTCCAAATTGAAAATAACTCATGTGTCCATCAATGTGTGAATGAATAAACAAACTGTAGTGTATTCATACAATGGAATATTACTCAGCAATAAAAAGGAACATACTATTGTACATGTCACATGAATGAATCTCATTAACTTTGTGCTGAGCAAAAGCAGCCAGACACAAAATATTATATAGTATATGATTACTTTTATATAAAACTCTAGAAAAGCAAATATCTAATCTAAAGGGACAGAAAACAAAAAAGGTTGTTTCCTGAAGTTGGGGATGCCTGTAGGGAGAATAGACTAATAATAAATACAGGAAACCTTTTGCAGTAGTGTGAATGTTCGCCATGTTGATCGTGGTGGTTACACAACTTTACATATTTGTTACAACTCATCATACTGGCCGGGTACAGTGGTTCATGCCTGTAATACCAGCACTTTGGGAGGCTGAGGCGGGCAGATCATCTGAAGTCAAGAGTTCGAGACCAGCATGGCAAACATGGTGAAACACCATCTCTACTAAAAATACAAAAACTAGCCAGGTGTGGTGGTGCATGTCTGTAGTCCCAGCTACTCGGGAGGCTGAGGGATGAGAATGGCTTGAACCTGCAGGCGGAGGTTGCAGTGAGCTGAGATCATGTCCCTGAACTCTAGTCTGGGCAACAGAGACTTGGTTTCAAAAAAAAAAAAAACCTCATCATACTGAACACATAAAATAGATTCATTTCGCTGAGTATAAATTATTAGAATAGATTTATAAATGCCATGAACACTACATATTTTAACGTATAAAATTTATAATATTGTTATGTTTAACATGAAACCCAAATATTGTGGCAGAATGCCTTTGTATTTTGCAGTTAATAGTTTCCCTACCAAATATTCCTTTAAAGCATCGAATTGGCCACAAGATATAACTCATTTTCACAACAGTTATGCATGGTACAAAGTTCAATATAATAATATTTTGAAAAATAAACTTTTAAATGCCCTAGGAATAAATAATATTTCAACAGATTTGTAAAATCGTCCCTATAAAATGTGAATTTACCATGTACTATGTAGAAATAGGTGATACCAAAATGAATGAAAAATGGAGCCCGTTTTCATGAAGCTAACAATTGTTATAAAATGGATAAGAAAATAATACAAATTAATATATTCTAAGATATGTTATTAACATGTCACTTCTCATGTGCCAGACACTTCAGCTGATTTAATCCACACAGTCTTTTCAGGTACGTATTTCTATCCACATTTACAAATGAGCTCATTGAAGCCTGGAGAAGTTAAGAAACTTGCCCAAGCTTGTCAGCCAATGGGCAGTGATTTTCAGGGACCACTGACTCCAAAGCCCATGTTCTATTATGAATTGCAGAGTATAATAAATATATAAAAAGTAAATAAATATAATAAATTGCAGAGTATAATAAATTACAAAGTGTTTTGGGAGCTAAAGAGCTGTCGAAAAATGTAACTTGTCTGGAGAATCAGAACATGCAAGAAATCACTTTTAAATACTTAAAGTATGAGTATGATTTCAACAAATCGCAGAGGGTATTGCAGGCTGAGAGCTGATCATGAACACGGGGGCGGGAAGAACAAACAGGTTTGAGAAGTGAGTTGTGCAGATTAAAGAAATGTTAGAGGTATTAGAGGAGAAGGATAAAATAGACACATACTGAGAACCACTCTATTTTAAAAGGCAGTATGAGCTTCTAAAGATTTTCAGTATGAAAACCACAGTGAAGAAACTCCATTCTCAAACATTAATTTGGGCCAGGCCCTGTGGCTCACCCCTATAATCTCAGCACTTTGGGAGGCTGAGGTGGGCAGATCACCTGAGGTCAGGGATTCAAGACCAGCCTGGCCAACAAGGGAAACCCAGTCTTTACTAAAAATACAAAAATTAGCGAGGCGTGATGGCGTGCACCTATAATCCCAGCTACTCAGGAGGCTGAGGTGGGAGAATCGCTTGAATCTAGGAGGGGGAGGTTGCAGTGAGCGGAGATGGCACCACTGCGCTCCAGCCTGGGCGACAGAGGGAGACTCTGTCTCAAAAAAAACAATTAATTTTGCAGCAGTGTATCAAATAAATTGGTATGAGGGGATGCAAGAAATGACAGCTGTAGTCTAGGAGATAAGTAAGAAAGACCAGAACTGGGTTGGTGGCAATAGTCGTTGGAAAGTGGATGGTGAAGAGAACTTCAATTTCAGCTGAAGAGGAGGATGAATAAGGAGATATCTTAAAAAATAAAATAAAGGGCCGGGTGCGGTGGCTCACGCCTGTAATCCCAGCACTTCGGAAGGCTGAGGCGGGCAGATCACGAGGTCAGGAGATGGAGACCATCCTGGCTAACACGGTGAAACCCTCTCTCTACTAAAAATACAAAAAATTAGCCGGGCGTAGTGGCGGGCGCCTGTAGTCCCAGCTACTCGGGAGGCTGAGGCAGGAGAATGGCGTGAACCCGGGAGGCGGAGCTTGCAGTGAGCCGAGACTGGGCGACAAAGCGAGACTCTGTCTCAAAAATAAATAAATTAATTAAAATAAAATAAAATTAGCTTTTGGGGTACAAGTGGTTTCTGGTTTCGTGAATGAAGTGTATAGTGGTGAAGTCTGAGATTTCAGTGCACCTGTCACCTGAGTAGTGTACGTTGTACCCAATATGTAGTTTTTCTATCCCTCAAAGCCCTCGCCCCCTCCCTGCTTCTGAGTCTCCAGTGTTCACTACACCACTCTGTGTGCCTTTGCATACCCATAGCTTAGCTCCCAATGATGAGTGAGAATATATGGTATTTGGTTTTCTATTCCTGAGTTGCTTCACTTAGAATAATGGCCTCCAGTTCCATCCAAGTTGCTGCAAAAGACATGAATAAGGAGATATATTGAGATAACAAGAGAATCAAAATAAGATTTTTATTTGTTGTTTTTTATTTGCCGAAGGTGTCATGAAAGAGGGAGAGATTGATTACCTATTTGGAATGGGCTATTTTATGAAGCAAGATGTCTCTGGCAGTGGAAAGATGAGGGATTATGAAGATGGATGGAAAGATTAGGTTTTTTTAAATTTATTTTTATTTTTATTTATTTATTTATTTTTAACACGAAGTCTAGCTCTGTCTCCAAGGCTGGAGTGCAGTGACACGATCTCGGCTCACTGCAACATCCGCCTCCCGGGGTCCAGCGATTCTCCCGATTAGCTGGGATTACAGGCGCCCGCCACCACGTACAGCTAATTTTTGTATTTTTAGTAGAAACGGGTTTTTGCCATGTTGGCCAGACTGGTCTCAAATTCCTGATCTCAGGTGATCTACCTGCCTCGCCCTCCCAAAGTGTTGGGATTACAGGCATGAGCCACCATGCCTGGCTGGATTCCATTTCAGAAAGAGAAAAAAATCCTTCTTTCTCAGACAGGAATAAAGAAAATGGAGATACAGATATTTTAAAGTAGGGAAAAGAAAGTTGAGGTAAGTAGTTCCACTGAGAGTAAGGTGTCCTGAGGGCAAATAAGATTTGGAATGGCACCTTATATACAACTTTATTTTATTTCTCAAAACATCATATTATTTTCCCAGTCTAAGGAATAGACCTTGCCTTTAGAATAAAGGCATTTACAACTCTCTATTATAACCTGAGCCCACAGGGGCCAATGGAATATTACCTCCTAGTCCATGCCACTGAAATCCTCTGATCCAGCCAGGCAGGTCTGTTCCTTGTCCAAAAAGTGACCTAGAGAGACTTTAATCCAAATCTCCTTTCTGTTCACCCTCCCCAACCTGTTGTTTTCCCTTCCCAACTGCTCCCCAAGCTGCCGTTTTCCCTTATACAAATAAGAATGTTTTGAAAATCTCATTCATTCTTCAAAGATGTTTTCAATACCAATTCTTTTAAGTGTCTTTCCCTGACCACTTCAACGTACATTAAATTCTCCAATAGTTTGTAGTGATAATGTGTCGTTTCTTTTGGCATTTCATTATATATCATTTTCTGCTTTTCCGATAGTTTGTAGGGACACAAATAGTTTGTAGTGATACCAATAGTTTGTGGTGATAATGTGTCGTTTCTTTTGGCATTTAATTATATGTCATTTTCTGCTTTTCCTTAATTTACCCTTGTGTATGTTTTGTCTGTGAAGAAGAAATGCATATGAGAGATCACAAACTATATTTTTAAAAATCCTTTTCAAAAACCCATTAGTGTTTTGCAATTTTGAACAGCTTTGTGGAGTTATAAATGACATAGAGCAAACTGCATGTATTTAAAGTATACCATTTAATAAGTTTTAACAAATGTGTCCTCTGTGAAACTTTCATCACAATCAAGGCAGAGAACATATCCATCACCTCGAAAAGTGTCCTCCTGCTCTTTTGTAATCCCCACCTCCTCCCCTGGCAACCACTCATCTGCTTTCTATCACTGCAGAGTAGTTTGCATTTGCAAGAAAGTTGTATAAATAGAATCATACATGACGTACTCTTTGTTGACTTTGTTTTTTTGTTCACTTGGGGTAATTACTTTGAGCTGGTCCATGGCTGGCCCATGGGCATGTGATCTGTGTAGTCCATAGAGCCTTGCACTTAGAAGGTCTCTGTGCTTGTTTGGGCTGGGCACAGTGCCTCATGAGTGTAATCCCAGCAGTTTGGGAGGCCGAGGCAGGAAGATCACGAGATCAGGAGATCGAGACCATCCTGGCTAACACGATGAAACCCCGTCTTTACTAAAAATACAAAAAATTAGCCGGGTGTGGTGGCACACGCCTGTAGTCCCAGCTACACGGGAGGCTGAGGCAGGAGAATTGCTTCAACCCAGGAGGTGGAGCTTCAAGTGAGCCTAGGTAGCACCACTGCACTCCAGACTGGGTATCAGAGCGAGACTCCGTCTCAGGAAAAAAAAGAGAAAGGCTCTGTGGTTGTTTGAATGCTCCACTGTCATTCTTTTTGAAGTTCTTCATACTTTGTGAACAAGAAGACCTACATTTTCCTTTTGCACTGGGCCCCACACATCATGTTGCTGATCCTGAAATAGAGATTCATCCATATGTGTGTATAGATTAACAGTTTATTTTGTTTTATTGCTGAGCAGTTGTTCCATCGTATGGATATCCTACAATTTGTTTATCCATTCATTTACCAAAAGCATTTGGGTTTTTTTCCAGTTACAAATAAAGGATCCATGAACATTTGTGTATAAGCCTATATAAAGATATGCTTTCAAGCTGGGCATAGCAGCTCATGCATATAATCCCAGTACTTTGGGAGGCCAGGGTTAGAGGATAGCTTGAGGCCAGGAATTTGAGGCCAGGCTGGGCAACATAGCAATACCCTATCTTAAAAAAAAAGCAAAAACAAAAGATACGCCTTCATTTCTTTTAGGTAAATACTGAAACACAGAATGACTGAGAACATAGTAAGTGTATGTCTAACTTTTTAAGAAACCACACTGTTTTCTAACTTTTTTTTTTTTTTTTTTTTAGACGGAGTCTCGCTCTGTCATCCAGGCTGGAGTGCAGTGGTGTGATCTCTGCTCACTGCAAGCTCCGCTTTCCAGGTTCACGCCATTCTTCTGCCTCAGCCTCCCGAGTAGCTGGGATTACAGGCACCCGCAACCACGCCCGGCTAATTTTTTCTATTTTTAGTAGAGATGGGGTTTCGCCATGTTAGCCAGGATGGTCTCGATCTCCTGACCTCATGATCCACCTGCCTCGGCCTCCCAAAGTGCTGGGATTACAGGCATGAGCCACTGCGCCTGGCCTGTTTTCTAATTTTTTAAACAGATTTACAAATTTTTTACTTTTTGCACAAAGAGTCAGCATGGTTTCTTTCATGGGATGGATGACCTGGATAATCCATTCAAGGAAGTTCACTTAGTCCAACTTAATGAAACCTATATCCCTTGCATACTGGGGAACACATTGAGGCTGTATTTTTGGATTACATCATGCTGGTTTGAACAAGAACCCTGGCCAATTTCACAGGTGGCTCTAGTATAGCTGCTGGAGACCCATCTTGCCCTTAAGAGTAAGAGGTGAAAGGAAACAGCTAGCACATACGTGCACCTTTCAAATTTTTCCAGTTTTTCTAAAGTGGTTGCACCATTTTACGTTCCCATCAGCCGTGCAGGAGAGTTTCAGTTGCTCCACATCCTAGCCAACACTTGGTGTAGTTAGTCTTCGAAATTTTAGACATTCTAATAGATGTATTATTTCACTGTGGTTTTAATTTTCACTTCCCTAATGACTAATTATGCTGTTGCTTTTCATGTGCTTATTTGTCAGTTGTATATTTTCCTTGGTATAGTTACTGTTCAAATCTGTTGGCCAATTTTTTTTCTTTCTTTCTTTCTTTCTTTCTTTCTTTCTTTCTTTTTTTTTTTTTTAAGACAGGGTCTCACTCTGTCACCCAGGCTGGAGTGCAGTGGCACGATCTCAGCTCCATCTCCCTGGTTCAAGTGATTCTCGTGTCTCAGCCTCCCAAGTAGCTGGGATTACAGGTGCAAGCCACCATACCCAGCTAAATTTTTTTTTTTTTTTTGAGACAGAGTCTTGCTCTGTTGCTCAGGCTGGAGTGCAGTGGTGTGGTCTCGGCTCACTGCAACCTCTGCCTCCCGGGTTCAAGCAATTCTCCTGTCTCAGCCTTCCAAGTAGCTGGGATTACAGGTACCTGCTACCACACCTGGCTAATTTTTTTGTATTTTTAGTAGATATGGGGTTTCGCCATGTTGGCCAGGCTGGTCTTGAACTCCTGACCTCATGATCCGCCCACCTTGGCCTCCCAAAGTGCTGGGATTCACAGGAGTGAGCCACCACACTTGGCCTGTTGCTGAATTTTGTGGTGCATTAATTGCTTTATTTAATTATTAAGTTTTGAGACTACTATATATTTTCTAGGTAAAAATCCTTTATCAGATACATGATTTCCAAATATTTTTTTCCAGTTCATGGGAGAATTTTATTCATTTTTTTTTTTAGAGACAGAATCTCACTGTGTTGCCCAGGCCAGTCTTGAATTCCTGAGCTCAAGCAATCCTCCCACTAAAGTGCTGTGATTCCAGGCATAAGCCAGTGGGAGAATTTTCTTCACTGTAACTTTCAAAGGGCAGAAGTTATTAATTTTGATGAAGTTCTGTTTATCAATTTTTTTCTTTGAAGGATTGAGTTTTTAGTGTTATATCTAGGAAATTATTGCCTAACCCAAGGTAACAAAGGTTTTGTCCTATTTTCTTCTGGAAATTTAATATTTGAGGTTTTATATTTGGGTCTATGATCCATTTTGAGTTAATTTTTGCATATGATATGAGGTATGAAATGAGGTTCTTATTTTTGCTTATAAATATCCAAGTGTTCCAGGGCCATTTGTTGAAAACCTATCTTTTCTCTGCTGAATTGCTTCTGTACCTTGTCAAAAATCAGTTGTCCATTTACATATGAATATATTTCTGTTAGGTCTATTCTGTTCTATTGATCTTCTTGTCTGTCTTTATGCCAGTACTGTATTGTCTTGATTGCCATAGCTTCATAACAAATCTTGAAATCAAGTCGTGATTTGTGTTTGTGACAGTGACAGGGTTAATGATGTTAGTAATCTGTAATGTATATGTTCTTAGCACATCATGACAGAATTTGACTAGGCATGGTGTGGTTACTTCAACAGGATGAGAGCAATGATACCACTAGAGAGAAGTGATAGCATTAATTTCAGAGGAAAAGAAACACTAAAATTTCACCAGTTTTTCTATTTGTAGGCATCACAATAGGAAGGAATGTGAGGAAGAAAGCTGGTGCATTTGGGAGAACACTTGTGAAATGTAGCAGAAGGCCAGGCGCCGTGGTTCACACCTGTAATCCCAGCACTTTGGGAAGCCGAGGTGGGTGGATCATTTGAGGTCAGGAGTTTGTGCCCAGCCTGGCCAATATGGGGAAACCCCGTCTGTACTAAAAACACAAAAATTAGCCGGGCGTGGTGGCAGGCGCCTGTAGTCCCAGCTGCTCAGGAGGCTGAGGCAGGAGAATTGCTTGAAACTGGGAGGCGGAGATTTCAGTGAGCCGAGATTGCCCTACTGCACTCCACTCCGGGCAATAGAGCAAGATTGAGTCTCAAATTTAAAAAAAAAAGTAGCAGAAGTGAGCTGTAGTGGAAACAAATACAAAGAAAGGGAATGAGAACTGAAACGTGAAGAGCAAGAAACCTCTGAACACAGAGGACTGATCTGGGAAATGATAAGTTGCGCATTGTGGTTTGGAAGGAATATTGGAATTCATTTAACCCAATCTCCTTATTTTTTTGTATTGATGTGAAAACTGAGAGACAAGGAAGTTCCTTTAGAGCTTATCTATAATCTTCTTTAGAACAGAATCAATCGTGCAAATTTGGTTCCAGGCTGACAGTTGAAAGTCAAGACTTTGTAAGTAAAATCCTTCTGTTCTGTAGGTATATTATTGTAAATAAGAACTTCATTCTTAAAGAACAATTTCATACCTTACAGAATTGATTATGAAAATAAAACAAAACATACACATATGCGATTATGAATATTAATTATGTAAGACTAAAAACAATATAAAAAGTAGTATTTTAAATGCTCCTTTGGGGAATATTTTCTACATTGGCACAGATGTAGTCCAGGGAATTTTAGAATGAAAATACCTTTTTTCCTTTTGTAAATATGTAAATTTCATTTTGTAAATATGTATATGTATATAGAGTAAGCGTATGCATTTTTCATTGTGCTAAATGTTGAATTGCTTTCAAAAGTGGAGTCATCTATTCGAAAAATCTTTGAATGGTAAATGATGGGAAGGAATAGATTCCTTTGTGAGGTCTTCAGTTTCAAAGATCCTTAAGATGTATCAGCTGCTGAGTCAGCAGAATCAGCATCAACCCAGACCAGCTGGTAAGTGTTGCTAATCTAGTTACCTGGTGTGTGGTAGTTACTAGGTGTTCATAAAAGAAAAAGACATGATCTTTATAATAGTGAAAGGCAAAAGTGGAAGAAGTCATAAATTGAATTATGATGAATTGGATGAGTTTATATCATACTATCATTTGTTATGAAAAGGTTATTTATAGACCCTGGCATTATATAGATTGGTTCAAACTTCTCCAAACAAGAGATGTCAGACTATGATAGAGCAGCTATTCCAGAATATCCATTAGGAACAAAGGAGCGACAGGGGTAGGGACAGGCCTGCAGTCTAGTTGCTGGGAAAGGGTCTGACTGATGCTGTGGTTTTCAAACATTTTTGCTTTTTTGAAACATATACCTTCTCTCATATTTTTAAGTGATCTACAGTTTTTTTTTTAATCATAGCTCTAAACAGTTGCAAAAGATATAATTTCTGGTGAATTTTAACAGCTTTATTTAGGTGTAATTCAAATACAGTATCCGTGCATATTTAAAAATAAATATTGGCATATATACCAACATACATTGAAAATGTAGTAATGAAAGCATTACTACAGTCAAAATAATGAAGATAGAGAGTCACCCCTTCCCACCCTTTTCCCCTCCCCAAAATACCCTATCTCTTTTAAAAATTTCCAGTGAAGCCATGTAGGCCTGGTGTTAACTTTGTTGAAAAATTTTAACAAGAAATTCAAATAGAGCTTTTCACATTAAATATTTCTTGGGACTGGGCATGGTGGCTCACGCCTGTAATCCCAGGACTTTGGGAGGCCAAGGAAAGAGAATCGTTTGAGACCAGCCTGGGCAACACAGCAAGACCCCATCTCTACAAAAAAAAATGATACAAATAAATAAATATTTCTTCACTGAGATTTATTAGTTTGTGCCACTGAAAGGATTTGCCATTTCTTCCGTGTTGTCCAGTTTATGGGTCTAAAATTAGTCATAATATTTTCTTATTATCCTGTTAACATCTATAGCATCTGTAGTGATGCCACTTCTCTCATTTTGGAAGTTGATAGTTTGTGACTTTTCTTTTTTCCCCCCTAATTAGTCTGGTTATAGTTTTATCAATTTTATTAACCTCCTCAAAAAACTGGCTTTAGTTTCTTTTATTTTCTCTATTTGTGTCTTATTTCTCATTGATTTCCATTCTGATGTTTATTAGTGCCTTTCTTCTGTGTACTTTGGGTTTCATTTGCTACTTTTTCTAGTTTTTTAAGGTAAAAGCTGAGATCATTGATTTGAGACTTTTCTTCTTTTCTAATGTAAGTGCTATTTTATACTATAAATATCTCGGTAAATACTGCTTTAATTGCTTTCCACAAATTTTGATATGCTGTGTTTTCATTTGTATCCTATTTAAAATACTTTTCAATTTCCATTTTTATTTCTCTTTGACCCTGGAATAGTAAATTAGTTGTTATTTAGTTTCCAAATGTTAATTAGTATGTTAATTCATTTCCAAATATTTGGGGACTTTCAACTAGCCTTTTGCTATATACTTTTAATTTAACTCCATTTTAGTCAGAGAACATACTTTGTATGACTTGAATGTTTTTAGATTTATTGAGATTTGTTTTATATCCCAGACTATAATCTGTCTTAATAAATACCTCATGTACACTGGAAAATAATATATATGCAGCCTTTATTGGATGTAGTGTTCTAACGAGTTCAGTTAAATCAAGTTTGTTGTTAGTACTGTTCGTCTCTATAGCCTTACTGATTTTCCTCTACTTGTCCTCTCAATATTGAGACAGGGAAGTTAAAATTCCAACTATATGATGTAGTTGTTTATTTTTCCTTGAAATTCATCAGTTTTTGTTTCATGTACTTTGAAGCTCCGTTATTATATGCAAAAATGTATAAAATTGTTATATTCTCTGTTTTTATTTTTAAAGTGACTTTCTTATACACGTCATATAGTTGGGTCTTGTTTTTAAAAAATAGACTGACAATTCCTGCCCTTTAACTGCAGTTTAGATCTTTTGTATTTAATATAATTATTAATGACTAGGTCAAAATCTATCATCTTACTTTTGTTTTCTATTTGTCTCTTCTGTTCTTTTTTCTTCTTATCCTCATTTGCTGCCTTTTTTTGAATTATGTGAATTTTAAAAATTTTTATGTATTTCCACCATTGTCTCTCTATATCTTTTTGTTTGATTTTCCTTTGGGGGGTATTGCTCTAGAGCTTAGAGTATGCATTTTTAACTTATCATAGTCTACTTTTAAATAATATTTATACCACTGCATGTATAATGTAAGAACTCTTCCAGTATTATATTTCTATTTGTCTCCTTCTATCTTTTGTGATATTATTTTGATGTATTTTGCTTTTGCCTATGCTATAAACCCCATAATACAATTATTTTTGTTTTTAAATACATTTTAAAATGAGAAAGAAGTGTCTGTTATATTTACTCTCACACGACCATTCGGAGGATTTTCATTTTGTTTTTTAGATTCAAATCTCCAAGTGACACCATATTTCTATTGCCTGAAGAATTTTGGATTTTTGTTTGTTTGTTTGAACGTTTCTTATTGTGTAGGTTTTGCTGATGATGAGTTCTTTCAGCTTTTTTTGTATGCAGGGGATGTAGCCCCAGGACCCCCATGAGGATACCAAAATATACAGATGCTCAAGTCACTTTATTTCAACTTCATTTTGAAAAAGATTTTTGCTGGTATAAAATTCTACATTGACAATTTTTAAATTTCAGGACTTTAAAGGTACTATCCACTATCTTTTAAAAAATATTTGCAGGGCCAGGCGCGGTGGCTCACGCTTGTAATCCCAGCACTTTGGGAGGCCGAGGCAGGCGCATCACGAGGTCAGGAGATCAAGACCACGGTGAAACCCCGTCTCTACTAAAAATATATATAAAAAAAAAATAGCCGGGCGCGGTGGCGGGCGCCTGTAGTCCCAGCTACTCGGAGAGGCTGAGGCAGGAGAATGGCGTGAACCCGGAAGCCGGAGCTTGCAGTGAGCCGAGATCGCGCCACTGCACTCCAGCCTGGGCGACAGAGCGAGACTCCGTCTCAAAAAAAAAATTTGCAATTTTATTAGGAGTCTACAGTAATTCTTATCTTTATTCCTCTATATATAATGTGTCTTTTTGTTTTCTGGATGCTTTTACAATTTTATCATTATCACTGATTTTCAGTAATTTGATCATGCTGTGCCTTAGTGCCATTTTTGTTGTTATTTATTATGACTGGCGTTCACTTACAGTCTCAGATTTGTAAGAATATAGTTTTCATTAAATTTGAGAAAATTTGGGGTTTTTTTTGAGGCGGAGTTTCACTCTTGTTGCCCAGGCTGGAGTGCAATGGCGCGATCTTGGCTTGGCAGGATCTCAGCTCCCCGTAAACTCTGCCTTCCAGGGTTCAAGCAATTCTCCTGCCTCAGCCTCCCGAGTAGCTGCGATCACAGGCATGTGCCACTATGCCAGGCTAATTTTGTATTTTTAGTGGAGAGGAGGTTTCTCCATGTTGGTCAGGCTGGTATCGAACTCCTAACCTCAGGTGATCCGCCCGTCTCGGCCTCTCAAAGTGCTGGGATTACAGGTGTGAGCCACCGCTCCCAGCCCTCCCCACCCCTCTTTGTTACTTTCAATAGAACTCCAATTACCCATGTGCTATACTGCTTTATATTTTTCTATAGGTCATTGAGATTTTTTATTTTTCAGTCTTTTTCTTCTCTGTGCTTCACTCTTGTATAGTTTCTGTTGCTGTGTCTTCAGATTCACTTATTTTTACTACTGTAGTGTCTAAACTCTTATTAATTCTTTTTTTAAAATTATTTTTATTTTTATTTTTTATTTTTGAGACAGAGTCTTGCTCTGTCGCCCAGTCTGGAGTGCAGTGGCATGATCTCGACTCACTGCAAGCTCCATCTCCTAGGTTTATGCCATTCTCATGCCTCAGCCTCCTGAGTAGCTGGGACTACAGGCGCCTGCCACCGCACTCGGCTAATTTTTTTTTTTTTGTATTTTTTGTATTTTTAGTAGAGACGGGGTTTCACCGTGTTAGCCAGGATGGTCTCGATCTCCTGACCTTGTGATCCACCTGCCTCGGCCTCCCAAAGTGCTGGGATTACAGACTTGAGCCACCGTGCCCGGCTAAACTCCCATTAATTCTATCTAGTGGAAGTTTTATGTCAGATAGTGTAATTTTAATCTCTAGAATTGCCATTTGCTTCTTTTTTGATGCCTTTTATTTCTCTCCGTTATATCCATCTTTTTGTAAGCCCTTGAGCATATTGATCACAGTTAGAACTCTTTAAACATTCTTATGTTAATTCAATCATCTCTTTAATTTCCAGGTCTGTTTCCATGGACTGATTGCCCTACTGGTTGTTAGCCACATTTTCCTGCTCGTTTATGTGTTCAGTAGTATTTTATTGGAGTCTGGCCATTGAAGAATTTTATATTTTTGAGTGGATAAATATATGCATTCCTGTTAAGAGTTTCATACTTTGTTCTGCCCCTAATTTATGTTGCCCAGCTTACTTTTCAGGAGTTACTCTTGAAGCTTTTTTAGAGCAAAGGTAGAGGTAGACTTCCATGTCAGGCCACTCCCCACTACTAAGACATTAGCCTTTTGGGTATTTACTTAACACTCAGTGTATTCAACTAATTTTCTTCCTTCTGGCTTTGAGAACTGAAATGATTCCCTGACTTGTATGAACTCTTGGGATTTTTCAGAATTTGCTTCCCTGGTAATAGGTCTTTGCCTAAAAGCGCTTTGCCCAAACTTGTAGAGCTTTACCGTACCCATGACCAGATGAGCATTCAAAGCCCCAAGGGGAACACTTGTGCAGATTTCTTTCTTTTTGAGATGGAGTTTCGCTCTTGTTGCTCAGGCTGGGGTGCAATGGCATGATCTTGGCTCACTGCAACCTCTGCCTCCCGGGTTCAAGCAATTCTCCTGCCTCAGCCTCCCAAGTAGCTGGGATTACAGTCAACTGCCACCACGCCCAGCTAATTTATTTTATTTTTAGTAGAGACGGGGCTTCACTATGTTGGCCAGGCTGGTCTCGAACTCCTGATCTCAGGCAATCCACCTGCCTCGGCCTCCCGAAGTGCTGGGATTACAGGCGTGAGCCACCACACCCGGCCCCTTGTGCAGATTTCTGAAGCTCTTCCCTGCATAGCACCCTCCTAATATATTGCCCTCCAAATTCTAGTCTCTTGGCCTCCTCAAACTTTGATTTTTGTCTCTTCAATGCAATAAGACCTTTGGGTTCTTTTGGGGTCCCACCTCCCTGTGCCACAGCCTAGAAACTGATTCCAGGCAGAATGCTATTGTAATCATTAGGCTCACTGCATATGCTTCCTTTCTTCTTGAAATCATAGTCCAGTGCTGCCTGTTGTTCCATGTTTGAAATCATTCCATATATTTTGTCCAATGTCCTATTTGCTTATTGTAAAAAGATAAGTCTGGATCCTGTTATTCTCTCATGGCCAGTGATGGAGGTTTGCCATTTTAATCATAATAAATTTTATTTATTTACTGCATTTAACAAACATTTATGGAATATCTACCGTGAAGTGCCCAAAAACAGGGAAAAATGATTCAGACTAATGCTTATACAATTAAAAAGTTACAATATTGTGGTAGCTTTTAAGTACGACCCCAAAATTCTTTGACACTCTTTCCACCAAGAGGTAAATTTTATTTCCTCTTCCCTCAAGTGTAGATGCTGTGACTGCCTGTCCAAAAGAATATGACTGAAATGAGGCTGTGCTTATTTCCTAGCCCAGGTCTTAAGAAACTGGCAGTTTCCCTGCTCTTGCAATACTCAGTCGTATGCCCATCCAACACACTGAGAGGAACCAAGCAGATACGTAGGAGCTCCCATGTAGTTGTTCTGGTTGGTAACCCCAATGACTCAGCCAACTGCTAGGACCAACTGCCAGACATATAACTGAGCAAACTTTGAAATGATTGTAGCCCTGGCTGTAGTCATTCCAGCCTCTGAGCTACCCCTGCTGAGACTGTGTGGTCCTGGCTAAGTTCTAACCAAATTTCTGTTTGTAAGCAAAAGAAATGATTGTTGTTGCCCTAAGATACTAAATTTGCAATTTGCAGTGTTTTGTTGTTTTTTTTTTGAGATGGAGTTTCGCTCTTGTTGCCCAGGCTGGAGTGCAATGGTGTGATCTCGGCTCACCACAACTTCCACCTCCCATGTTCAAGCGATTCTCCTGCCTCGGCCTCCCGAGTAGCTGAGATTACAGGTATGCGCCACCATGCCCAGCTAATTTTGTATTTTTAGTAGAGACAGAGTTTCTCCATGTTGGTCAGGCTGGTTTTGAACTCCTGACCTCAGGTGATCTGCCCACCTCAGCCTCCCAAAGTGCTGGGATTACAGACGTGAGCCACTGTGCCCAGGTATAATAGACACCTGTAACACATACCATACCATTAAGTGCTATAATAGAGGTAGTCAATTAACAAATGGATTAACAAATATTTATTATGTGCCTATTACTAGTCAGGTACTGAGTCAGGAAAGGCTTTTAAGAAGCAAAATCAAAGCGGAAGTTTAGAGGAGATCTAGGACCTAAATAGAGTAAGAGCAGGAAAAGCAGATACAGTTGCTTGTTTGAAGATATAAAAAGCATGGGGGTAAATGCCACTAGTTCAGAAAGGCTAACTTAGAGGGTAGGAGAAAAAAACTGTGAAGAGATGAGTTACTGAGAGGCCAGTTCATCAAGGAGGTAATGCTAAAGAAGGGGGGTTTAATCCTGAAGGTAAGGCTACTCTGCACACTTGTAATCATACGAGTAATTTTTTATTTAATGACTATCTTCCCCATAGGCTGTACTCCAAAAAGGCTAAATCTCACCGAGCTTTTATCCCTATAATTCCAGCATCTAAAATGTTACCTGGCACACATGGGAGTTAATAAACATTTACTGAATGACTGAGTAACTGAAGAAACCCTGTAAGAATTTTAAGGAAATGATATATAATCAGATTTGTCTATTAGAAAAATCATTCTGGCAGTAAGACAGAGAATGGTTTAGAGGTAATAGCTGTATTAGCTAGCTTGGGCTGCCATAACAAAATACCAGAGTGAGTGACTTATACAACAGAAATTAATTTTCTCACCATTCTAAAGGTTGGAAGTCTGAGATCAGGGTACCAGCATGGTCAGTTTCCGGCGAGGGCTCTCTTACTGGCCTGCAGACAGCTGCCTTCTCGCCATATCCTCACATGGCAGAGAGGGAGAGACAGCAAGCAATCCAGTGTCCTTCTTATAAGGGCACTAATCCCATTAGCAAGGCCCCAGCCTCATGACCTCATCTAACTCTAATTATCTCCCAAAGATTCTGTCTCCAAATACCATCACATTGGGCATAAGGGCTTCAGCATTTGCATTTTTGAGGCTACAATTCAGTCCACAGCTGTAGGAAAGCAGAAAAGACAGCAGGAGGTGAATGTAATAACTTGCCTAAGAGATGAGGGAATAAACTAAAGTAGTGACAATGCAGTGGAAGAGGAAAGACTGAGAAATAGTAATCATTCCTACTTGGGTTGGAATTATTAAACTGTTAAAAACCTTCCTAGGATACTCCTTTTCCTGAACTCGAAAATTAAGACTTTTTCCTGTAGTAACTCTATTTGCATATCCTTTTTTTTTTTTTTTTAGACAGAGTCTCTCTCTGTAGTCTTCAAAACGTTTTAAAAACTATGGTAATACTAAAAGTGAAACTCATAGTATTTCAGTATTTTAAAGGGATAATAAGGGACGTTAACCACAAAATACAAAGCATTCCACTTATGTTTGTCTTTTAAGTTAAATATTAAAAATTTTATATTTAAAAAAATTCATTATTTATACAGCACATTAATCATCGAGACCCCCCTGCCCCCATAGCTAAAGTCGTTCTAGGTCAGAATACACGGATACTGCTCTCAATACTATTATGTATTATACCCAGTGCACACATATTGATAATCAAGGCTTGAACAGTTTGTGCCCTGGCTTATTGCTGGCAACAGAGTAATTCAGTCCGGAGTACAGAGCACGTCCAAATGCATTTTCATCAATATCTGGCTCTGATACAGCCAGTCTAAGCCACCAATATCTGGCTCAGGCACTTATGATAATGGCCCAAGGCACTGCTCAGGATCTTAAGGTAAACAATTTGTCACCTAATTCTGTCAGCCCAGCAATCAAAGCACATTTTCGAGAGGCAATGTTCTGACTTCGTATCAGTCGTGATATTTCCGAATAATTCTATACTTGTCATAATGAAACACAAGCACGCTTTTGGTATTGGCCCCTCAAAATACTAAGAAACTCGTGGTACCAACATATCATTGTTTACATTGTTGTGTTTTAACATTTTTTCTGCTTTTGAAAGAAATACATGCTCATCAAAATATTTTGACTAATAAAATGCACAAAGAACAAAAACATTGTCTAGAATCTTGCCACTCAGAGACAATCACGTCATAATATTCTCATGTATTTCCTTTCAGACTTTTAAAATTGTGGGCATTTGTAATTTTATAAGGTTTGTAACTTCCTTCTGAAAACTTATGTATTCAGATGTCTATGCAAATATCAATCTGTATTATGCACCTTAAATGGCTGTGTAGTTTTCACATCTTGTGTACTATGATTTAATTGACCAATATAAATTACAATGATCAGTTACACTTATTTAGTGCTTACTCTATGCCAGGCACTGCAATAAGCGTTTTGCTTGTACTAATTCATTTGATCCTCACAACCCTATTATTCCTGTTTCTTACGGATGAGGAAACTGAGACACCAAGAGGTGAAGCAATTTGTCCAATCACAACGTGGGACATTTTAGTGGTTGGCAATGCTTTGATCCTTCAGACAATGTTGCCACGTATACCTTTGTTCATGTTTTAAAAGAATGTCTTTAGGATTAATTTGCCGAAATGGAATTGCTGGGTCCCAAGGTTTTAAAAAGTTTGTTACATGCTTACAAATATTTCCCTTAGAAAAATTATACAGTATTTACACTTCATCCAACAGTATGTGAATGTCTGATTCCTCACATCCCTGACTCTTTGCAATTTTTTTTTTTTTGAGACGGAGTTTCGCTCCTGGGTTCAAGTGATTCCCAGCCTCAGCCTCCCGAGTAGCTGGGATTACAAGCGCGCACCACCACGCCCGGTTAATTTTTTGTTATTTTTAGTAGAGACGGGGTTTCACCATGGCCAGGCTGGTCTTGAACTCCTGACCTCAGGTGATCAACCCGCCTCGGCCTCCCAGAGTGCTGGGATTACAGGCGTGAGCCACCGCGCCCGGCCGATTCTTTGTAATTTTTACCTAAAAGACAAAACATTATCTAACTGCTATTTTAATTAGAACATTTCACTTTTAGAGGTGGGACTTCATTTTTAATCAATTTTTAAAGCACTCTTTGATTACTATGTATTAATCCTGTGTTGACATGTCAATATTAGTTTCCATGGTACATTTGGAGGTGCCGTAATTTGGGGGATAATTTCCATAATTTCAAATTATGTACAAGATGAGCTTACTAAATTTGTTCCAAGTGGGACGCAAAATCTCTAGTAGCTGCTCCTTAAAACTTCTCCATGACACAGAGAATAATTTTTATTGGTTAACTAAACTTATAAGTAAAATAATTAAATCAACATTTTGGGTTGCTAGGAATCACTCACTGATCAACTTCTAGCTCCAGTTTTTTTCTGTTTTCTTTTTTTTGCTCAGTCTAGGGAGCCTATCTTGGGCTGTGAAAGACATGTCACCAACCATCACAGCTGCTGAGTGACTGCACGGTTAGTCAGTAGGTGCCAACGCCCTACTAGAAGAGCTGTCTGCAGATTCCGAAGCCGGGCGTTCAGGGACTCCCGGGAAGGAGCCAGCGTTACCTCAGCCTCTCCGAGGGAGCCGCGCGCCCTGAACACTCCCTTCGTGGGATTCAGGCCAATCCGTTCAGCTCCCATGACTTCATCCGAGCAAGTTTGTCACCTCACACAGCGAATTAAACTGTTTACCTAGAAGATGATCCAAAGGAATTTCCATTTCCTTCCAGAGGGGATAAAAGGTTATGATAACCGAGAGAGCGAGAGGAAAAAAGGGGCACGGCTCGATCCAAACTCAACCTGCTTTCTTTCTCCTGGGTCTCCCAGTCACTCCTGGGGTTGTTAGTAGGCTTCAGCACGCCTGAAGGACCCTGTCCTCCGGAGACTCCTAGCCAAGGGAAAAGCAGAAGACACAAGTACTAATTCCACTCTTCTGTGTGACTAATTAAAAGAGGAGTCAGGCAGAGGGGACTCCTTCTTCAGTCTTTACCGACGGGGCAGGCTCGGGGCAGCTTTGAGACAGGCAGCGCCGAGGTCGCCCAGATTCCCGACAAGCTCCCCGCGGGGGCTTCCTCGGCTCCTTGCTGTTGCCGCCGCCGCCGCCGCCGCTGCTGCCGCGGTTGCTGGGGTTGGGTGAGAGGAGGAGCTGTCGCGGACCCTGTAGAGTCAGTCTCTGTTGCTCTTTTTGCCTGAGGAGTCTTCCTTCCTACGTCGAACCCTGACTCCCGTGCTGTCGAGGGGGAGTCCCCGCGGACACCTCGGCACGCAGTGGAGATGCCTCTCTTTGCCACCAATCCCTTCGATCAGGATGTTGGTAAGTGTTTTTGCCTCTCCCTGCCCATTCCTCACCGGACTGCACGCTCACTCTCTGCCAGCCCCTGCCTGCATTCAGGACCCTCGGGCCAGGGCCGAGGAAGAGTTCGCTCTTCCCCTTTCCTGAGGTTCCTTCCTTCAGAGCTGGGAGGAGGTTGAGGGCTTGGCGCATCCTCTTTGAAAGAAATGGGACTCATCCTGTGAAATGGGCCTTGAGCTAGGACTGTAGGTTGCCAAAGAACTGCTGAAGGGGTTGGTGTAAAGGGCCTGGGAGGAGCAGCTGGTGTAGCATCTGGTGCAGGGACTGTGCTTCTGGAAGAACAGCGAAGGGCTTAAGGCGTATCTTGGCTACATTAGGATTGTAAACCCTACACCAAAAGTGCTTGCCTAGACAAATAAATGTTGAGCGTCTGGAACTGGCAGAATGTTTTAGGTAAGGTTCCTTAGAGGGTTTTAAAATCTTTTATAACGGTAACTGAAGGAGGGAGCTCTGGTTAAGGGTAGACTCTTAAAAATGTGGGGAGCGATGAAGATGAAATACTTGGCAACGACTGAAACTGAATTGAGGACCTGAGCCTCTGGGATGTCTCTCTTAGGCTAGGTCTCTGCACTTTAAAAGGTGTAAAGAAGTGTGGAAGAAGTTGTTGAATCTGGAAAGAGTTTTAAATGCTACATTTTTGTTGTTTTCTGAATCACTGGTGTTAGACACTGATCATGTCAATTCAATAGGTTTGCTTGTTTTTTATTTTATTTTACTTTTTTCTGACTTGAAGATAATGATTATGGGAATTTGAGTTTCCAGGGAGAGAATTTTGGTTTAATTTGAACGCACGTAGGAACTACCTTGGCACACAAGTGTGGAATGAAAGCAAGACAAACAGCATTTCCAAATCCCTTATGGCAGAATGTAATCATTACTGTGAATAAGGACAACCTTATGAAGTTACTTTATACGTCTTTGTGTATTTTAATTATGAAAGGTGGATGTTGAATTTTGCTTAACTCTTCCTAAAAGCAGGTCACTGAAACTTGGAGGTTTATGTAAGAGTAGAAAAAGCTTCACTCCTTACCTCCACCACTTCGCAACTCACAGTGAAATCATAGGCAAGTTAAATTCTTTGAGTTCCAGTGTTCTTGTCTTTAAAGAGGGGAAAACATATCATTACGTTCTGCAGTTAAATGATATGTCTAGAGGGCCTGCTACAGTATGGTAGGCACTTACTAGGTGCTACCTTTTTTGTTCCACCTTAAATGAGTGTCCTGAATCTTAGCAGTGGACGGAACCTTGGAGATCACCGATTATGCTTAATGAATTGGAAAATTACATTTAATTTAATAAGCAGTTAGCACATACTAAAGGACACAGCGGCTCAGTGACATAAGAGATACAGTGATGAGCAAGGCCTAGTTGCTGTTCTCAAGCAGTTTTACATCTCACTACATGAATCTCTAGGGGAAATACTTAAAACAGCTTCTTAATACTTGCTTCTTCTGTTTACAGCACCTTTGTCTAGTTTTCTTGGTCCTGTATAATTTAGCTAGCAACTACCGAGTCATCTTTATAGTCTACTGACTTTGTGAACACGTATTTGCACTGGATTCAGGTAAATTTCTTAATGTCAAACCCGTTCCTAGTACCTGTACCACCCAGTTCAAACACAGGCACCTTCTTGCCTTTATGCTTTCGTCCTATGCTTACGCTTTCTTTTATCTTTCAACATATCCTTATGTGTTAAGGCCAACTCAGAATCCAACTCGTTATACCTGAATCATTTCCTGATTACTGTAGCAAAGGGTTTCTCAGTAGCAACGTTATTGACGGTTTGGATCAGATAAATATCTTTGTCATAGGAGTTTGTCCGGTGCAATAGGTGTTCAGCCTTATCCCTGGCCTTTATCCACTAGATGCCAGTGACACCCAGCCCCCACTCATGACTTTAGAAGTCTCAGGACATTGCTAAATGCCCCCTGGAAGGACAAAATACCTCCCAGTTCAGAACCGCTGCACTAGTCCAGTCTAATTTCCACTTTCTTAGAAAATTCTCTAACTTATTTTAGCATTTTTGCCTTTACCAAATTATTTAGCATTAAAGATAGTTATATACTGTATTTTCCTCCTTAATGAGTGGTTGCTACATAGGAGGTGTTTAATAAATGTTCGTTGAGTTGAGAATGTGTCAGTTGAGCCTGCTAGACAGTATACTTCTTCAATGTAGCAACATTGTTTTGCTCCAGAAAAGCTTACTTTTTAAAGTTGCTCAGGTTTTGGTATTGGACCAATTCTCTTCTCACAATCCTTGTATTGAAATATTACAAAAGGTTTATCTAAGAAGACCCCTCAGAGATTCCCAGTACATAATCCTTGCACAGAGTCCAGTAGACTCCTATATTATTTTTTAATAGTATAACATATAGAATACAGTGTATAGAGTACACTTAACAATTTTTTCTTTCACCATATCTACCAATAAGTATGTCATAACATTAAAGTAACTCATTTGATACAATTATTTATCACTTAACACTTTATATATTTGCAGGTCTTCAAAATTGTCTTCAGTCTTAATCTGAAGCTGAATCAGAAATTCACTGACTGATTTATATAATATAACTTTTTATAAAGAGACACAATGCTGTTGATAGCTTTTCCCTTGGAAGAAACACCGAAAGATGTTACTAGAATGTGAGCTCTGTGAGGACAGGGATTTTTATTTGATTTGTTCACTGCTGTATCCCTAGCTGTAGACCAGTGTTTGGCATGCTAAAGAACTTTCAGTTAACATTTATGGAATAAATGAATCTCATTTTTGACATTATTATTCAAGCGTTGAATTTAGAAGAAACATAAGATAACTTATTTCATCAAGTTTTTATTTCAGAGTCTCTAGTGACTTCCACCTTGCCAAATCCAATGGTCACTTTCTAGTCCATTTCTTTGTTGATCTCTTAAGCATTCCTCTTTGATATACAGTCCTTTACTCATGGGATTTCAGGACACCAAACTTTTTCTCATTTTCTACTTAGCTCCTTTTAAGTTTTTTTGCTTCTCCTTTTTGCAGCTTCTAAAAGTTGAGTGCCCTGGGGCTCAGTTCTGGAGCCTCTTCTTTCCTTCCACTTTTTTTTTTTCCCTTTGAGTATTAGGAAGCAATTTAGCTTAGTGTTAAGAATTCAGACTCTGGGGCCACACTGCTTGGATTCAATCCCAGGTTTGCTGCCTACCGGCAGTGTGATTTTTGGGCTAGTTGCTTAGATACTCTGTGTCTCAGTTTCCTTATCTTTAATATGGAATATAAGAGTAATAATAGTTCTTACCTTAGAGAGTTGTTAAGAGGGTTGAGTTAATATTTGTAAAGCACTTAGAAAAATTTCTGTACTTTTTATTTAGTAAGATTTTAAAAAGAACCTCATGTAATTTCTTAGCTTTAAATACCTAGCGTATTCTGGTGACTCCTGGATTTATGTTCTTACTCTCAGCCTCTTGCCTGAGCTCTCGACCTAGATATCCATCTCCTTACTGAGCATCTACATTTGGATTCTGCTTAGAGTCTAAAAACAAGCATTCAAAAACTCAATTCTTAGTTCTTTGCCCAAACCTGCTCATTCCTTCATCCTTGCTCTTCTCAGTAGACAACATGATTACTGTTTCCTGTCAGTGGGCTCTAATGTCTAGCTGTATCATTGATTCTTCTTATTTCTTCACACTTCACATTCATCCTATCAGCGAGATATTTTGGTTATACTTTAAAAACATATCCAGAATCTCATTGAGAGGTGAAACTAGCTGGACTTCCTGGGTCAAGTGGGGACTTGGAGAACTTTTTGGTCTTACAAGGGGATTGTAAAATGCACCAATCAGTGCTCTGTAAATACGCACCAATCAGTGCTGTGTAGCTAGCTAGAGGTTTGTAAAATGCACCAATCAGTGCTCTGTAGCTAGCTAGAGGTTTTTAAAATGGACCAATTAGCACTCTGTAAAATGAACCAATCAGCGGGCCATGGGCAGGGACAGATAAGGGAATAAAAGCTGGCCACCCCAGCCAGGAGCAGCAACCAGTTTGGGTCCCCTTCCATGCTGTGGAAGCTTTGTTCTTTCACTCTGCATAATCAATTTTGCTGCTGCTCACTCTTTGGGTCCGTGCCACCTTTAAGAGCTGTAACACTCACCACAAAGGTCCGTAGCTTCATTCTTGAAGTCAGCGAGACCACAAACCCACTAGAGGGAACAAACTCTGGACACATCATCACCTTTTTCTGTCTCACCATTCTTACCTTACTTCAGTCATTGTTGTCTCTCATAGTCAGTGGCAAGAGCCTTCTGGTAGGTTTCTTTGTCACCACTCTTGCCTCTACAGTCAGTTCTCATTTACAAAGGTCAGTGATCTTTTAAAAATGTTACCTGCTCAGAGGTCTCTGGTAGCTTCCTATCCTACTTAAAGGGAAATGCAAATTTTTTTACCGTGGCTCACAATATGGCTCCTTCCTGTGTGTCTGATATGATTATGATCTCCAAACTCACTCTCTTGAATTCCAGGCTTCCTAAATCTGAACGCTCCAAGCTCATTCCAGCCTCTGTAGCTATATGGTACTCTTTGCCTGGGATACTCCTCACCCAGTTATTTGAAGGTCTGGATGTTTATCACACCCATTCAGGACTGTTCAAATGTCATTTTCTAAGAGAGGCTTTCCCTAATAATCTTCTGTAAAAAGTGTCCTTCTTGGGCTGAATGCAGTGGCTCACGCCCGTAACCCCTACGCTTTGGGAGGCTGAGGCAGGAGGATTCCTTGAGGCCAGGAATTGGAGACCAATCTGGGCAACATAATGAGACCCTGTCTCTACAAACAATAAAAAAGTTAGCTGGCATGTTGGTATGCCTGTAGTCCCAGTTACTTGGGATGCTGAATCCAGAGGATTGGTTGAGCTCGGGAGGTCAAGGCTACAGTGAGCTATGACTGCACTCTTGCCTGGGCAAGAGGGTGAGACCCTGTCTTTAAAAAAATAAATAAATAAAATTAAAAAAAATGCATCTTTACCCTCTCACTCTGTTTCTTTGTTCCTTTTTTTTCTTTATAGTACTTAGTGACCTGACATTAATTGATTGATTATCTTTTGTGTGGAATGTAAACTCCATCAAGATGAGAACTTTTCATTTTTTTCCCCTAATACTTTAGGGATAGTGTCTGGTACATAGAAAGCACTCAAGAATTATTTATCAAATAGTGAATTATTGGTATTTTTCTAGAACATTAGTCTTGTATTTCTATTTGGTGTTCTTTTTTCCCTCCAAAACAAATTCGTCTGTCAGAAAACTGAAGTTATCTTTCTCAGTCTGACTCTTCATTCATTATTTGGTAACATTTTTGTTTGTTTTTAAATCTTTTTTACGTTAATGTAGATGGGGTTTTGCCATGTTGGCCAGGCTGGTCTCGAACTCCTAGCCTCAAGTGATCTGCCTGCGTCAGCCTCCCAAAGTGCTGGGATTACAGATGTGAGGCACCCGGGCCCAGCCAATTTGGTAATATTTTAGTGTTGTAGTTATCTTGACTTGAAACCCAAGAGGCATCTTTGAATCATTTCCCTGCCTCTGCTAAATCATCATATGTGTTTGTTTCTATAATAGAATATTTGTGTTCCCAGTCAGACTGCTTTGGGCCGATCCACGTCCTACATACTTGGACGTTGTCTTAGTCTGCTTTGCTTAGTCCATTCAGCCTCATAAATCATAAGCCAGATGAATCTTAAATGTTAATGTCACATTCTCCTGTAGTGTGGTATGATAGAAAGACCTTGGGCTTTGGGCTTAAATTGCACCTGCAGCATTTACTCTTAGTAAATGGACACAATATATAGTTGGATAGGTATAGGACCCCTTTGAATTCACTTTCTACTTTGGTAAATAGGGATAGAAATATCCATTATACGTCATGCGGGTGCTATGAGGATTACTTCTGAAAACACATGACATTCTGTCTCTTTACCAGAGTTGAATAGGCTTCAGATATCTCAAGTTCAGCATGTTCAAAACCATTTGAAATTTTTCTTCTCAATTATGCTTTTTGTCTGTTTTGATAGTTGGTACCTTAGTTTACTTAGTCATACAGGTCGAGAGCTTGGGAGTAATTCTTGACTTCTGTAGTTGTAATTTTCTACATTCTAAACAACAAATGTATCCTGTCTACCCTGTGCCAGATACCCTGGTACCGAATATGCCCTCAAGGATTCCAGGTTTAGAGCACCACTCTCTCAGATTAGTACAGTAGCTTCCAGCTGTTCTTCCTTGCTTCCAGTTTTTCCCAATTTATTTTCCAGATGGCTGATGATGATATTTTTAAAATGTAAATGTACGTGTGGCCCCTCTGTTTAAAATATTTCTAGAGAGGGCTGGGCATGGTGGCTCACGCCCATAATCCCAGCACTTTGGGAGGCCGAGGCGGGCGGATTATGAGGTCAGCAGATCGAGACCGTCCTGGCTAACATGGTGAAACCCCATCTCTACTAAAAATACAAAAAATTAGCCGGGCATAGTGGCGGGCGCCTGTAGTCCCAGCTACTTGGGAGGCTGAGGCAGGAGAATGGCCTGAACCTGGGAGGCGGAGCTTGCGGTGAGCCAAGATCACACCACTGCACTCCAGCCTGGGTGACAGAGCGAGACTCCGTCTCAAAAAAAAAAAAAAAAAAAAAAAAAATTTCTAGAGAATCTACAGCTTTCACAGTACTTTGAACTTTTCAGCAGGGCATGTAAGGCCTCTTACATTTGGCTTCTTTGTAACTCTTCAGCCTCACCTTCCACTTTTTTCTTACAGGTGTATTTCACTCCTTGTTGGTTTTATGCCACTGTGCTCTTCAGATGTGGATCCTCTGGCTTGACATGCCTATTTGTTCATTAATCCTCAGTAGATTTGTTTTGAGGAGATGATGTATGTAAAGCACTTAGCATAGCACCTGGCATGTAGTAACCAATGGATACGTTTTAGCTCCTTTTATAATCAAGTTAGAAATAGATGTGGGGACTATTGGATTCTAAGGTGTGCAATCAGTTACTGTCAAACATAGGAGATAAATGTGAAAATTCAGAATACAAGTATGTTAACCGTCTGATATCCACTGGATTAAGAGCTTGTATTCTTTGGTTCTTCTGTCCCTATTTTACCTCTCCTCTAAGCTGTTTTTTCTAATGCCTTTAGGTTATCATTTCTGTTTTATGTTCCTCCCTGAAATGCTTCCATGCTGTTCTTTTGATACCTACTTCTTTTTCTGGTTAGCAGAGCTTCAGATTACTTTTCTTTGCAGATACAGTTTCCAGGAGGATCAGGGACATTAGATGAAAGATTTTTGAAGAATTGATTTGCAAATTGGATAATTTCTTTCAGACTTATTTTTCCATTGGCCATTTTTAATGAACTGTTACATCTTCGGGCTGACTGAATGACAGTCCTTTCCTCACACCCTAAATGTGATGTGAAGTCATCCTGTCAGCATTTCTTACCTCCCTAGATGTTTGACAGTCATAAATTTTGAGAAAAATCAAAAGTAGCTGCTTATCAGAAAAAAGTTCTCTAATCTTTTGAAAAGACTATTGAAATTCAAATGAGGCTCTGTGTGTGTTTTTTCTGGGTACTGCTGGGCAGATTTCTGAATCTCTTCTTTTTGAGTATTAGTGTAAGGATAATCTCAGGATAAAATGAGATCATTATGAAGCTTTGAATTCTTTAGAAGCAAGTCTGTTATTTTTGTCGCTTTTCCTTTTCCCACAAACCCTGTTTTTGTCTTAGAAAATAAATAGTTTTGACTTCATTTGCTATTCACAGAACCATGTTGTAGGTAGTTTATATCCTTCTGATTAAAAAAAAATACTTGTTCTTTTATAACTGAGAAGAATTGTGCCACTGATTTTGATGATTTTGAGGCAGCCTCAATAAATGACGTGAACAATTTTAGATTTCTGAAGTGGGTTGTGTTTCTGATCCATCCATACAAATATGAGTCAGATGCTGATTCTATTTATGTGTAGGAAAGTAATAAAGTAGTTCATGAGTGTTCAACATAATATCTGCTGATAACTATCATGTGTTCCTGGGTGTATCATTAATTCAAGAACTGTAAGATGGCACTCAACTATGATAGTAGGCAATTTATATTTGATCAGATAAACTGTTAACTTTTTAATAAGCTTTAATATGCTTAGCTATTATGTTTTAAATAAGGTGGCAGGTTGTAGAATTTAAGTGTGTTCTTTTAAAAAATGCACTTTTTAAAAAAAAATGCCTGCTTGGCTACCAGTCAGTAAGAATGATGTATTAATTATTAAAATGGATTACCAGACCAAAGTAATAAGATGCTTTCCTTTTCCAAGATGAAGGAAGTGATATTGTTCAGAATGACTCACTCAATATTCTTGGGCTTTAGAGAGGTTGAGTACCTAGGGAGCTCTGGGACTCCTCAATCAGAGCACTTCTACTTGGGTTTGCCATATATATTGGGTTTCTTTTAAGAAAAAATTCTCTTATAGAGTGTTGAATGATAAATAATTTGACTAGTCTTTGTTGCCTAGGAGAGAGCCTCTAAATCCTTTGAATTTTCTGAGTGATAGGAGCATCTTTGTTATTTACGGTGGGCCCCTGGGCTAAAGGCTTAGTTTATGCTAATAAGATGACTGGGTCTGGGGGCCGGCCACTCCAGAAGGACTAACTATGTGATTAAAGGCTTTGGTCTTTGAGTCACAGGACCTCCTGGGAAGGATAGGGACCTGGAGATTGAGTTCCACTATGTGGTCAGATTTCATAAATCATACCTATATAATGAAACCCCAATTGTAGAATCCATGAAGGTACATTTCCCAGTCCATTGAAACCTACACTGAAAAACCAAATATTCCGCGATAAAAGCTAGAAACAAGCTATTTGTGAAAATGCTTTGTGTTGTGTAGATTCATCTCACAGAGTTAAACATTTGTTTTGGTAAAACAGGATAAAAACTCTGAACACTGAAGCTCAGTTGAGCATTCTGGTAGGTGATACACATTGTGGTGATACACACTGATGTACTCCGAGGGTGATGAAGCTTCCTAGCACAGAAGCTTTATGTTTGGGACCCTCCCAGATCTAGCTCTGTACAGGTGGTTGTTTGTATCTGGGGGTCTGCATTCATGGATTCAAACAACAGTGGATCAAAACTTGTAGAGGAAAAAATATCATGTCTGTACTGAACACATAGAGACATTTTTCTTGTCATTATGCCCTATACAATATAATTATTTACGTAACATTTACATTGAATTAGGCATGATAAGTAATCTAGAGAATTTAAAGTATATAGGAGGATGTGCACAGGCTTTATGCAAATTCAATGCCATTTTATATTAGGGACTTGAGCATACATACATTTTGGTATCTGTGTAAGATCCTGGAACCAATCCCCCATATATACCAAGAGACAACTGTGTATCTCGATTGGCTGGTCCTGCTTTGTGTTTTTTATGATAAAACTCTAGTTGTAAGTGTAGTACTTTCTGAGTTATGTGAGTTGCTATGGTGAATTATCAATCCTGAAGGATAGTGGGAACTCCCAGTTTGTATCCAGTTGGTCTGAAGTGCCTGGGGACCCCAGAGTTTGTGTCTGAGGTTTGAAGTGAAGGGAGTCTTATGGAGAGCTGTGTCGTCAACCTGTGAAGTCTTTGCTGACTGGGTAGTTAGCATCAGAAGTATGCTGGCCCTCTGGGTAGTTAGCAGTGCATTGTAGAGGGTTTCTGCATTTGAAAGTTCAGTTTGAAAACCATTCAACCAGGTATTATTATTATTTTTTTTTGTTTGTTTGTTTTTGAGACGGAGTCTTGCTCTGTCACTCAGGCTGGAGTGCAGTGGCATGATCTCAGCTCACTGCAAGCTCCACCTTGCACCGGGTTCATGCCATTCTCCTGCCTCAGCGTCCCAGGTAGCTGGGACTGTATGCGCCCATCACCACACCTGGCTAATTTTTTGTATTTTTAGTAGAGATGGGGTTTCACTGTGTTAGCCAGGATGGTCTCGATATCCTGACCTTGTGATCCGCCTGCCTCGGCCTCCCAAAGTGCTGGGATTACAGGCGTGAGTCACCACGCCCGGCTAAACTAGGTATTATTTAAGGTCAATGTGTTACTATGACTTTTTGTGGCTTCATATTGCAGATACATGAGTAGTCTTATCATTTTTTTTGAGCACTTAGACTGAGAGCATGGTTATTGAAATAATTCCCCAAAGTAAACCTTATTATTTTCAAGGGATTTACAATATATTACCAAAACTTGAACAATGATAGGTAAATTTGAGCTAGTTCTTCTCTTTTCTCTCTTCCAAACCACTTTTACATATTGGTGATTAATGTTTTTCAAAAAAGTCTAGTTCTTGTTGTTTTATTTTCTTATTTAGAACTCTTGGCATTCTGATGTTTTTCGAAGCAGTACAAACACCTGAGCTAGTATTTTAGGTCTTAATGTTGTTCTCTTATTCCAAACTTTCACAAAGTAGTCTGTATTTCAGCCAGCCTAGATTCTTTATTATACTTCTTTTCTGTTTTGATGACTTTACTTTTTACTTTATTCACTTAATTAGAAACAGATGAATTCATTATTCTGTCCTCTTATTTTCTAAATACATCAGGAAGCCCTTCTTGATTCTCCTCTTCTCTCTCTCCAGGCTCTTTACCTTTCTTTCAATTTGCTTTGGGCTTTGCATTATTTGAAACCCTTTCAGTCTTAAATCTATCTGCTGGTTTCATTTCCTTTCTTAGATTGTAAGCTACTTCTGGCAGGGTATGGCATGGACTAGAAGGCTATTCCATTTTGCTGAATATGTGTTCAAATTTTATAATTGCCTGCAAGTAAATCGCTTTATTGAGATCACGAATTGTTTGGATCTTTGTATTAATTCTTATGCAAGGAATTAATTTGTGTGAATAATCTGCTTTTGCTATCTTCTATGTTAGAAGATTGTAGGGTAGCTAGGTAGGTACCCTACCTAACCAATACCCATTGGTTATTATCCAATTGGTCTTTACTAGATGCTTATTTTAGTTGTCCAGTGGTAGTGACTAACTAGCAGGTGATGCCGTGATATATAGCAGGTATTATACACCTGTAAAATATTTGGTCAGAGTTGACTGCTTTCTATTTTCTGCAGTTAAACTCACTTGACCTACTTCCACTCTCAGTAGTAGGTCAAAATGAGGAAATAAATGTACTCTATTGATCTAGGCAGCAGGGCATGGAGGAGAGTATGGAAACAAGAATTTCATTATCACATGGTCAAGATGAACCATTATAGATAAGAATCTTGGTATGAGTCATTTCCACCCTCCCCCCAACCCATCTGTGTTTAAAAAATGGAGACTGCTATTGAAGATCTTGGCGATGTTATCTTTCAGCATATCTGCTCTTTGAATTGCAGTGTTCCAGTCAAGACTGGTTACCCTCTGCTTCTGTACAGCTGTTGTTTTGAAATATAATGATTTTTTTAAAGTTTTTTTTTTCCTCCTACGCATATTCTTTTTCTCTTAAGTTGCTTTTTTCTTTTTTTGGTCTTTTTCTTTATCTTCCACATTAGAAGATAGTTTCCTCACGCCTTTAATCCCAGCACTTTGGGAGGCCGAGGTGAGTGGATCACCAGGTCAGGAGATTGAGACCATCCTGGCTAACATGGTGAAACCCCGTCTCTACTAAAAATACAAAAAAATTAGCTGGGCGTTGTGGCACGCGTCTGTAGTCCCAGCTACTCGGGAGGCTGAGGCAGGAGAATCGCTTGAACCTGGGAGGTGGAGGTTGCAGTGAGCCGAGATTGCGCCACTGCACTCCAGCCTGGGCAACAGAGCGAGACTCTGTCTCAAAAAAAAAAAAAAAAAAAATAGTTTCAAATAGCTTGCTTGTTTGCCCATGGCTAATACTGGAGAAATCAAAAGCACATTGGAAGTTCTGATCATGTGGTTAGGTCTCATTGACTTTTAACTTCACTGTAGGTTGGTCTGGTGGGCCACTGACTGTGGAATTCTGCCTCTTCACTCCTCCCCCTGCAATAATTACTATCTTTAGGTCTTTCCTCTTGGGCTGACATAGAGCCCCCAGAAAAGAGTCTTATAATTTCTTGGAGGGTAACGGTTCAAATGTTGAATCAGCCTTGCATACCTGGGATGAATCTTAATTGGTCATGGCGTATATAATTCTTTTTATACATTGTTGGATTCAGTTTGCTGATATTTTTGTTATCGGTGGAAGGTATCTGAGTTACTGGCAGTGAGTCTGTATAGGTCTGCAACAATCTCAATTCCTGCCTCCTCAGAAGAAAGAATTCATCTTAGGGGCGTAAGGCAGAAAAAGAGATGAGGCAAGTTTCAGAGCAGGAGTGGAAGTTTATTAAAAAGCTTTACAGCAGGAAAGAAAGGAAAGTGCAGTTGGAAGAAATCCAAGTGGGCGACTTGAAGAGTAAGTGCGGTGTTTAACTTTGATCCCAGGACTCTATAGGTTGGCCCCTTTCCTGTGATTCTTCTCTTAGGGTGGGCGGCCCACATGCGCAGTGCCCTCCTTATACTTGGGAGGTGAGCATGCACAGTGTGTTTAGAAAGTTGTATGCATGCCCATCGGACGCTTTCTTCTTTTTCCGGTGGAGTGCCCCAGGAAGGTCATATACTACCGTTTTGTCTCTTAATGCACATGCCTAGGCTCACTCACCCAGTGCCTGAGATTTTATTGGAGCCCCCTTTTTTGCTTCTCCCTGGTGCCTGCATTCAATTAACACTTTAATGTTTAACACTTGTGGACTGTTAGGAGCTTCTCTCTCCCTGGTGCAGGCTGCCAATTTATCACTTTTAGAGAGGCAATGTGATAGTTGCTGAATCACCCAACATTCCTAGTGGGTGTGGGAGAACCCTCTCCTGCCCTGCTCATACCTGTCTTACTACCTGTAACATTTTGTTGAGGGTTTTTGCATTTATGTTCATGAGAGATATTGGCCTATAGTTTTCTTGTAATGTTTTTGTCTGGTTTTGGTATTAGAGTAATGCTGGCCTCACAGAATGAGTTAGGAAGTATCCCCTCTGCTTCTATATACTGCAAGAGATTACACAGAATTAGTATAATTTCTTCCTTAAATGTTTGGTAAAATTCACCAGTGAATCCATCTGGGCCTGTGCTTCCTGTTGTAGAAGATTATTAATTATTGATTCAATTTTTTAAACAGATGTGGGCCATTTAGATTGTCTATTTCTTGTATGTATTTCAGCAGATTATGTCTTTCAAGGCATTGGTCCATTTCATCTAGGTTACCAATTTTATGGGCATAGAGTTGTTCATAATATTCCTTCCTTTTCTTTTTAATATTCATGGGGCCTGTAGTGATGTCCCTTCTTTCATTTCTGATATTAGTATTTGGTGTTTTCTCTCTCTCCCTTTTTTTTTTTCCATAGTTTAGCTTGGCTAGCAGCATATCGGTTTTATTGATCTTTTAAAATAACCAGCTTTTGGTTATGCTGATTTTCTGTGTTGGTCTTATGTTCAGTTTCATTGGTTTCTGCTCTAATTTTTGTTGTTTGTTTTCTTCTGCTTGCTTAGTTTGGATTTAATTTGCTCTTCTAGTTTCCTAAGGTAGAAGCTTATTGATTTTAGATCTTGATTCTTTTTAAAAATATGTATTCAATGCTATAAATTTCCCTCTAGCCACTGCTTTTGTTGCATCCCACAAATTTTGAGAAGTTGTATTTTCACTTAGTTCAAAATATTTTAAAATTTCTTTTAAGTTTTTTTTTTACTCTTATTTATAAGTGTGTTAATCTCCATATACTTTGGGATTTTCCAGCCATCTTTCTGTTATTGATTTCTAGTTTATTCCATTATAACCACTATGTGATTTCTATTTTTTTAGATTTGTCTTGGTTCGTTTTATGGCCCAGAAGGTGGTCTGTCTTGGTGGATGCTGCATGAGAGCTTGGGAAGAATGTGTATTCTGTTGTTTTTGGATGAAGTAGTCTATAGATGTCAATTATCAATTATATACAGTTGGTTGATGGTGTTGTTGAGTTCAACTACGTCCTTTCTGATGTTCTGCCTACCTAACCTGTCCATTTCTTTTTTTTTTTTGTCTCACTGTGTCGCCCAGGCTGGAGTGTAGTGGCACAATCTTGGCTCACTGCCACCTCCGCCTCCTGGGTTCAAGCAATTTTTCTGCCTCAGCCTCCCAAGTAGCTGGGACTACGGTTGCTTGCCACCACACCTGGCTAATTTTTCTATTTTTAGTAGAGATGAGGTTTCACCATATTGGCCAGGCTGGTCTTTGAACTCCTGACCTTGTGATCCACCCGCTTCGGCTTCTGAAAGTACTGGGATTACAAGCATGAGCCACTGTGCCCAGCCTGACCTGTCTATTTCTGATGGAGGAATGTTGAAGTGTCCATGTAGAATAATGGCTTCTCTGTTTCTCCTTGCGGTTATATCAATTTTTGCCACATGTATTTTGGCATTCTTTTGATAGGCACGTACTCATTAAGGATTGTTTTGTTTTTCTGGAGAATTGAACCCTTACTATGTAGTGTTCCTCTTTATCTCTGATAGCTTTAATTGCTCTGAAGTCTAATCTGTCTGAAAATAATATAGCGTTTTCTTTTTAGTAGTTTTAGCATGATGCATCTTTCTCCATCTTTTTACTTTTTTTTTTTTTTTTTTTCAGACGGGGTCTCGCTCTGTCACTCAGGCTGGAGTGCAGTGATGCAATCTTGGCTCACTGCAACCTCCACCTCCCGGGTTCGAGTGATCCTCCCATCTCAGCCTCCTGAGTATGCTCAGCTAATTTTTGTATTTTTTTGTAGAGAAGGGGTTTCGTCATGTTGCCCAGGCTGGTCTTGAACTCTTAGGCTCAAGTGATCTGCCCACGTTGGCCTCCCAAAGTGTTGAGATTACAGGCAAAAGCCACTGTGCCTGGCCTCATCCTTTTACTTTTAATCTCTATGTGTTTATGTGGAAAGTGAGTTTCTTATAGACAACATATAGTTGTGTGTTATTTTTTGATTCACTCTGACAATTTCTGCCTTTTAATTGGTGTAGTATGTAGACCATTGACATGTAAAGTGACTATTAATATACTTGTGTTAATATTTACCATATTTGTTACTATTTTCTATTCATCGCCCATGTTCTTTGTTCCCATTTTCTATTTCACTCTTTTTTTGGCTTTTGTGATTTTAATTAAGCAGTTTACATGATTCCATTTTATCTCCTTTCTTAGCATAGCAGTTATACTTTTTTAAAAACTTTTTTTTTAAGTAATTGCCCAAGAGCCCAAGAGTTTTCAATGTACGTTCACAACTAATCCAAGTCTGCTTTCAGATAACACTGTACCACTTCATGCGTAATGCAGGTACCTTATAATAAATAAAAATATTATGAATTCCTCCTTCCCATCCCTTGCATCATTGCTGTCATTCATTCTACTTACATGGAAGCATACATAAGAATATCAGAATATATATGAAATCATAGGTAATGAATACATTGTTGATGTTATTATTTAGAATAAACTATTTTCTGTTAGAGTAAGAAGAAAAATAAAAATAAAAATAAAGTTATTATTTTTATTTTTACCTTCAGGTATTCCATCTCTATTCTCTTCCTCTTTTTTTTTTTTTTTTTTTTTAAAGAGAGATTCTTGTTCTGTTGTCTAGCTGGAGTGCAGTGGTACGATCATAGCTAACTTCAGGCTCAACCTCCTGGGCGCAAGTGATCCTCCCACTTCAGCCTTCTCGGTAGCTGGGAATACAGGTGCATGCCACCAGGCCCAGCTAATTATTTTTTTAAAGATGAGGTCTTGCTCTGCTGCCCAGACTGGTCTCCAATTCCCATCCTCAAGTGAACCTCCCACCTCAGCCTCCCAAAATGCTGGGATTACAGGCATGAGCCACTTTGCCCAGCCTCTAATGCTGTTTTTTTCTTTATGTGGATACAACTTTCTGACTTACATAATTTTTCTTGTTTGTGAAGAAGTTCTGCTAACATTGCTTTCAAGGCAGGTGTACTTGCAGTAGATTCCCTCAATTTTTGTTGAGAAAGTGTTTATTTCCTCTTCACTTTTGAAGAATAATTTCTTAGGATAAATAACAGGCAGTTATTTTCTCTGAACACTTAAGTAAGTTTTTATTTAAGGAAATACATTCAGTCAAAACTTGGTTTTCTTTCCTTCAGTCCCCTCTCCATGTTATCAAAAATATAATCAACAAAACTAGCTAAATAATTAACTTAATTACCTGAAACATTTTTATAAAGATTTACTAGCAAGTAAATAATCTTTTGTTAATGAAAATAATATTTCTTATTTTAGTCTTTCTATTTGCAGATGGTGGTAGACCTATATATAATTTTTTATAAAGAAAAATCAATGCCTTATATTTTATACTAAGTAAAGAAGCAATTGCATTGTCAATAGGGAAAATAATTGCAAGAGATAATGAGGGTACGTCTTTTCAAGATGGCCATGAAAATAACTAGAATGCTGGCAACTATTCTGATTTGTTGTTAAGACTTGATTATACTATAGTTTTGTGATTTAAATGTGATTATATATCTTTTAAAGATTTAAAAAATAATGTTTCTGCAATCCCTTTTACAATCTACAGAGAAAGCAACCAGCGAGATGAATACTGCTGAGGACTGGGGCCTCATTTTGGATATCTGTGATAAAGTTGGTCAGTCTCGCACTGGGTAAGTATTTAGCGTTTCAAAGGATTTTTATTCTTCCTTTTTAAAAAAAATGAAAGGCCAGGTGCAGTGGCTTGCACCTGTAGGCCCAGCCCCTTGGTAGGATGAGGTGGGAGGATCGCCTGAGCCCAGGAGTTAGAGGCTGCAGTGTGTGATAGTTACACCCACGAACAGCCAGTGTACTCCAGTCAGGGCAACATAGTGAGACCCTGTCTCTTAAAAAAGAAGGATCAGGAGGTAAAATATATTACCATTAAATTTAGTTTAAAAAGAGAATATTTTTATTAAAAAGATTTGAAGAATCATCCCATTTAGGTTATAAAGCTTTTAACCAGTTAGGGTAACATGACTGGTAAAAAGTTGTTACTTTAATCACCCTCCTTCATATTTTCTTCTGGAATCTCATTTTTTTCCACTGATTTTAGAGTTATTAGTGATTTCTCAGTTACCAAGTTTCATGGTTATTTCTGAGTTCTTTTCTCCTTTGTCAGATTTGCAACATTCCACCTAATGAATCAGTTAGGTGGAATTGAAAAGAAATTTTTTCTTTCTATTGAAAGATTAGGGGAATAGAATCTTAAACTTTTTGTCATGTATTACAGAGCTTTCCAAACAGTACAATAATTGGATTAATTGGTGTGGATATGGGTGATTTCTTCAGCTCCTGGGCTAACAGCATTAGCCTTTAGCAGTTTCGATTACTGCTTTATGCCACACAAATGGTATTATCTTATTTGTGCACTTTCATGTTAAAAAGATTAGGAAGCGCTGCTGCATTATACTTGATATTTGCAGTGGTAATATTAAGCCTTTGCCAGTGTCTTCTTTGCCTCATCTTCCTTCACCCCTAAATATAGACGTTCCTGAAACTTTCCCTTATTCATTTTTTATTTCTAAGATTTTTTCTTTTGGTCTCACAACTTCCAGCTGTCTTTATGTAGATGGCATCTGTATTTTCAGCTCTTCTTACTCAAGCACTAGTCTTGTGGACACTGCATTATTTCTGGATATTGTTCTATATAAGCCTTCATCTCACCATCTAGAAACCAGAACTCCTGTCTCTTTTTGCTTTAAACCTACTTTCCTTCAGTTTTTCCATTTCTGTTAATGACAAGATGATTCTTTCATTGCACTAAAACTTGAGTCACCTCCACATTTATTACTCAATTCTGTCCATCTGCCTTCATAATCTCTCTCAAAATGTTGATGTTTTAAAGTCTCATTAATCGAGTTTTTGAGCATGGCCAAATGGTGCAGAGGCAGTTTTCTTCATGGGCTGTCTACCTTCCACTCTAGCTTTTTTTGGCCCCTAATGTCCTCCCACTATGAGGTTCCCAAAGAAACTCCCAAATGTGGTCCCATCCATCCCTTTTGTTGTATTTACATTTTAGTATATTCTGACCTGGTTCATTAATTTAATTTAAAATTTTTAACTACTGTGTGTTACATATCATGTTCTCTTTTCTCCATTTTTATTTGCCCTACTTTACTTTGGACATTCCTTACCTTGCCCAGGCTAGTGAATTAACCCACTGGCATTTTTTTTCTGTTTCCATCTCTTTTCTAATTCTTATATCCAGTTGCCATATAAAACCTGTGTTCATGTTACTCCCCTACCTTCCATACAGAGTTCAGTTTAAACTCCTTAGTCTTCTGAATCATTCATTTTCATTTTTTTCCCTCCTGTATAACATTCATTTCAGCTCAATTATTTGAGTTCCAGTGCTTTTTTTCTACCTTAGTTTGATGCTTTTGGTCCTTTTGTTTCTTGAGTATGGAGGGTTTTCCTCTTTAATTTCCCGTCTCTGTATCTCATATCCTTTCATACCCAATGTAGATACCACTTCTTCCATAAAGCCTTTCCTTATCCCCTTTACTGACAATGGTATGATCCTCTGAATCCTCAAATTACTCTATCAAAACTATTCTTATTTGTGTTTTTTCCTGCATTTTAGTAACATATCTAATGAAAAGTTTCTTAGATATAAATCTAGTAGATTTGTAGAATGAATGGTCCATGAACTTTTGTTGCGCATGGGAAAGAAGCAAATAGCTTAGTGTTGGAGATCATGTACTCTAGAGGGAGATTGCCTGAGTTCAAATCTTGGCTCTAGCCGTTTAGCTATGTCATACTGGGTAAGTAACTTACCCTTCTGGGCCTTACTTTTCCAGTTTACCACCTAAGAATAATAATAGTATCATCTTTAAGGGGAGTTGTTGTGACTTTGAGATTAGTTGTATCAAGTGTTTATAACAGTACCTGACACATGGCTGAATGAGTGCAACTCTGCCCGCTTTTGATTGAAGTCATATTTTGTGACAGTTTCTGTTGAAGACTGGGCACCAAACTAGACCACTTCGTGTGTATTTTGGAGATAAAATTTTTATCTAGCGTTACAGCTGCAAAGCCCCTCCTCTCTCTCTTCCCTTTGTTGGTTTCCTTTTTATCTTTACTTTGGTGTTTTTCATTTTGTAGATACTTTCTGTAATAATTGGGTCAGTTGCTTGAAGTTGTTTGTCAAAAGACAAACCCCCTTTTACAACTATAAATATTCCATGTTTTTCCAGTTAAAAAATCAATTTGTAATGCATCTGAAATTCTGTATGTTGTAGCACAAAGCTGTAGAGATCAATTTGTTTTTCTTCATGTTAACATTATTCTGCCGGAAATGTTTATTATTCTTTTCCCTATTTTATTTCCTTTCATATTTGAAATTTACTAATTTATAGCTTTAACAATATTTTTTATTTGTCTTTTTGTTTTTATCCAGTATCAATAGGTTTAGATAGATGCTCATTTTTTTTAGTTTTTCAAATTTATTTTTAAACTACATACTTTCTCTCAGTATATTCCTCAATATTTGAATTGTCAATTGGGGATTTTAATTGACATTATACTAAGCCTATGGATTTACTTAGGAAATATTTTCAACTTCAGTGAATTCGAATTCGATAAAGAAGGTGGATCTGTTTGTTCTTTTAGTCAGTGTTTTTTCCTTTTCTTCTTCCTTCCCTCCTTTTTCTTCTTTTTTCTTCCCACTTATTCACTTACTTTTGACTCCTTTAGTAGTTACTGCTCTCTGGTTCTTTTAAATCCCCATTAGGTTAATCTTCAGGCATTTATTGTGTGCATAAATGGGATATCCTGTTTTACCTCTTGTTAATAAAGAGTTGTTTGAAAAGGATTAAACAATAATTGAGATACCATTCTAATATTATTGAGGTTTTAAAAAAATGTCAGGCCTTCAATAATTGCTCATGTATGTAGTTTCTTTCAATAATACTGTTTAACATACATCTGCAGTTGTGTTTTTTCTTTCTTGTTCTCGCTTGATAATCTCATACTAGGAAATGGTAAACATAAGGGTCATATTAGGACATTCATGGGCCCTAGGCACTTTTGCCTTCTTGGGCCCCTCTTTCTATTAAAAAAATTGAAAATATTTTATGACTACATTGTTTTAAGGAAAAATATATTAGTATTATATATTAAAACATTTTCTTTGAAGCAAAAGTTCACTTTTTTCTTCTTATTTTAAAAGAAATGAAAACATTTACATGTACTTCTAAAATTATAGTGAGTCATAGGCCCTGTGCCTACATGCCTAATGCATAAGCATTTACAGAATTGAGTTATATATTCACAGATGAACTTAGTAATAGAAAATTGTTAGGTTTGTTTCAGGTGAGCGCTAAACTGTGGGATACTTATGGTGGCATTCCTAATATGTCATTTGTTTTTATTTTTGTGGTAAAATATATATAAAATAAAATTAACTATTTTAAAGTGTTCACTTTAGTAGCATTAAGTACACTCACATGCCCGATGTCTGTCTCCAGAACTTATCCATCATCCCAAACTGAAACCCTGTGCCCATTAAACAATAACTCATTCCCCTTTCCTCCAGCTCGTCTTAAACATTTATAATTTGTCTTTAATATTTTAAATCATTTTATAATTAGTATATATGGACAACTTATAGAAATCTGGTTTATGTTTTGTAGGAACCTGTGATTGGGTATGGGTTGCTGATGGTAGCATAAGAATGTTGAACAGTATTACAGGCTGCCATTGAGGTATTCTAAATACCTGATGTGCTTTAGAGAAGACTATAACATGTAAGTGGGATGAGAGGGGAAAGAGGACATGAGTTTTCCAGAGACAACTTCAGATAGAGTCTTTTGAAGCAGAGGGATGTTGTAGATTGGAATGCAGTTCAGAAGTGATTTGTGTTTCAGGCAACAATCTAGGTTTAGAAAAAAAATTATTATTGCTATTTGGTGTTAGCCTGAAATTTTGTAAAGTGCAGCGATCTTTTTAAGAGGACAGATTCAGAGATGGTGGAAGGACTTTAGGAGAAGCATTTCACTTTCAGTAATACTATATTTTTAAAATCAAAATGATTTGTAACTAGTAATATATAGTAGAATTATTTAGAGGATAAATAAAATGAAATAGTTCATATTATTTTAACCTTTTTTTCTCTTTTGGTTTCTTTTTTTAAAGTCGTCTGTCTTAGAATTGTGGTAGTTTGAAAAATATTCTTGGGTTTTAAAGGGGGAGAAAAGAGCTATTATTGTGAAGTTTCATTTAGTTAGAACTGTGACCTGGAAACATGGCTCTCAGTGGTGTTGTGAAAAATTTTTCTTAATTCGTTCTCTTAAAAAGAAAAAAAACAGACAAACCAATTTTCTGTTCTTTAAACTCATATATACATATGCATATGCATATATATTTATGTTGATTTAAAGAGATACACATGCTTATATAAAGTATTTACTTCTTTTAAAAATAAGTATGTATTCACATGGCTCAAATGTTAAAACAATTTAAAAAGATGGACATTGACAAGTCTAATTCCTATCCCTGTTTCATTGCTGTGATCTTCTATAGGTTACCACTTCTGTATATTTTGTATCTTTCCATTATTCTTTTACACAAACATGAATACATTTCCTCCATTTGCATGTAATAAGCATATTGTATATATTCTTCTGCATTTATTACTTAATTACTTATCATCACCTATTGACTACTTATTGTATCCTGTCAGTCTTAGAAATGTATTTCTTTTAAGTCTATTAGTATTGGACAAGTTTAGAAATGATTTTCTAGTTTAACATTAATTTTGGTTAGTGGCATGTAGAATATCTAATACATATACATAATTACTGAATAAAAATTAGTAATTTTTAGTAATTATCTCAATTTCAGAAAATCTACTAGATGTAATCCCTGTTAACTTCATTTAGATTGTAGTTTTTTTAATCTTGAAATATTTGATTATGCCAAACCTAAAACTTTAACATTCTGAAATTTTTTTCTAACGTCTCAAGATATTCACATGATTTTTAGTGTGCGATTTCCAGTGTATGAGTAACTAGTGAAGAATGCTCAGCCAATTAGGTCATATGATGGGCTGAACAGCCTTCATTTGTTTAGAAATCAAGAGAACTTTCACAATGATAATAGCAGTTTTCTTTAACATGTCTTCACATAAATAATTTTTCTGTGTTAGTATTGATTGGTTTATATTATCATATGTAAACATAGACGTGAGGATAGATACTGATTATCTGCAATAACAAGTTAAAATTAAAGTTCTGTAATTGACCTCTAGATTAATTTTTGCTATTATTTTATATGTTAACTGTCTTTGCTTAGCTTTAGCCAAAGATATAGTTGACTGAAGGTGGAAAACATCATGTAACTTTTTCTTTACCCGACTAATGGATATATTTTGGTACTAAATTTATTCTAACAGAATGAGAAAGATCATATGATAGTCATTACTGGTGTTTTGTGAAAAATACAAATGTAAGCCTTTGGGAAGGTGTTTGTTAAAAATGTTTTTCCTTGGCTTTGTATTTTATTTTTTTTATTTTTTGAGATGGAGTCTTGCTCTGTCGCCCAGGCTGGAGTGCGGTGGTGTGATCTCAGCTCACTGCAAGCTCCGCCTGCTGGATTCACGCCATTCTCCCGCCTCAGCCTCCCGAGTAGCTGGGACTACAGGAACCTGCCACCATGCCCAGCTAATTTTTTTTTGTATTTTTAGTAAAGATGGGATTTCACCGTGTTAGCCAGGATGGTCTTGATCTCCTGACCTTGTGATCTGCCCGCCCTGGCCTCCCAAAGTGCTGGGATTACAGGTGTGAGCCACCCTGCCCACCCTTTGGCTTTGTATTGCTTTGTCCTGGACTGGACTGTGACTATTTCCGGCCTTCAGTAGGAAGTTGAAAGAATATTTCCTGATTTCTGTAAGGGAAAAATAATCTCTGAGCTGGATATCCTAGAGTTGAAAGGGCAGCATCAGTACAGAAACAGACCTCTTTCAAGTCTTTTTTTCTTCCTATGATCATATCCTCATTTTACAGGACTTTATCTTCAAAGTCTTTTAAATGCTCTTTTAAGAATAATTGTCACTTATTGACTACTTATTGTTTGCCAGACCCTGTTACAGTGTCCTATGAACATTTTGTTTGATTATCACAGCAGTTTTAGGTACTGTAGATTCTCTCAACTTTTCAAGTAAGAAATCTAACGGATATTTAGTATTCTTTTATATAACTTAAAATAGGTGAAGTGTTCCAGCAGAATTAAATAGTTTTTTTTTTTTTTTTTTTTTTTTTTTTTGAGACAGAGTTTCACTCTTGTTGCCCAGGCTGGAGTGCAATGGTGCGATCTCGGCTCATTGCAACTTCTGCCTCCCGAGTTCAAATGATTCTCCTGTCTCAGCCTCTTAAGTAGCTGGGATTACAGGTGCACGCCACCATGCCCGGCTATTTTGTATTTTTAGTAGACATGGGGTTTCAGCGTATTGGCCAGGCTGGCCTCGAACCCCTGACCTTGTGATCTGCCCTCCTCGGCCTCCCAAAGTGCTGGCTGGGATTACAGGCGTGAGCCACCGCATCCAGCCCATATAATTTTTTTTTAAAATATGATCTTGATTTCCATGTTTCGCTCAGTTTCGTAACATGGCAGAATTTCTTTAATTCATTTCATTCTCTTTGCATTAGTCATTTTTTCTTTTATTTGTCAAACACTGAATGCTGAGTATCATGCTTTGGCTATACAGTGGTGAATAAAGCAGGCATAGCCTTTGCCATCAATTGTGCTGATATTCTAATGGTGGAAGATGTGAAATAAACAGATAAACAGATGATGGTCAATAGCTAAGAAGCTAGTAACCAGAGTGCTATAATGGAAAATAAAAGGGTAGACTGGTATGAGGGGGTTACATTTATGCTGTAATTTTAATGTTGAAAAGAGACAAAGAGTTGAAAGCACTGCATCCCAGAAAGAAGCAATAGCCTGTAGGTGAATGCTGAATGCTGCAAGGTAGAGAAAACTTGATGCCTTCTAAGAACTTGAAAGTTACAGAGTAGCTGGAGCAGAAGTCAGTTGCCCTGAATGAGGGCAGAGTTGGGTTTCAGAGTGATTTAGAAAAATAGAAGATGATGGTTGGAATGTAGGATGCTTTAAATTAAGACTATAGAGGGTTTTCAATTATTGGTAATGACAAGGTCTAATGATTCCAAGGTCCATCGGAGTTAATAAGATGTGATAGAAGTTGAAAAGCCAGGGTGTTGAAAGCATCACTTACACTCCAAGAATTAGGACAGGAGTGATGTTGGAGAGAGAGGCAGTGATCCAGTAGCTAAAATAATTGACAGGTGAAGGGGCATTTGAGATTTTTAAATAAACTGCAACATGAGGGGACTGACGTGATTAGAGCTGGGCAGTTTTAGGAAAGAGGGAGAGTGGTTTGGAGGAAGCAAGGGAAATGAATGCACATTGCTTAGCATAATGCATATTGAACAGATAGTTCAGAAGTCAACCCCAGCACAATTTCCCCAATTATTCACATTTTTCATTAGTGTATATATTTGTTACAAGATATGAACCAGTATTGATACATTACTATTAACTAAAGTCCATAGTTTACATTAAGGTACACTTTGTTTTGTATAGGTCAGTGGGTTTTGACAGTGTATATAATTACATGTATCTACCGTTATGTAATGACACGTATCTGTCATTACAGTACCATGCAGATTAGTTTTATCATCTTAAAATGACCTGTGCTCCATCTGTTCATTCCTTTCCTTCCTCTTTGAACTTTAAACAGCCGCTGATCTCTTTACTGTTTACAACTTCATCTTTTCCAAATGTTGTATAATTGGGATCACAGACTATATAGCCTTTTCAGACTGGCATCTTTCACTTACCAATATGCATTTAAGGTTCCTACGTGCCTTTTTGTGGCTCAATAGTTCATTTCTTCTTATTGCAGAATACTCTTCCATTATATGGATGTTCTATGGTTTATTAACCTACTGAAGGACATCTTGATGGCTCCCAGTTTTGGTGATTTTTAATAAAGCTTCTATAAACATTAATTTGCAGGCTTTTGTGTTGACATCATTTTCAGTTCAGTTGGGTAAATATGTGAGAACATGATTGCTGGATCATATGGTAAGACTGTTTATCTTTGTTAGAAGCCACCAGACTGTCCCCACAGTCTCAGTATGGTTTTATTTTTTACATTCAAGTCTTTGATCTATTTGGAATTTATCCTGTTAGGCAGTATGAAGTAGGGTTCTAACTTTATTCTTTTCTATTTGGCTACCAAATATCCCAACACCATTTACTGACTAGTTCATCTTTTTTTCCGTCTGATTTGAAATACTTCTTTTATATATTATATTTGCATATGTATTTAAGTCTGTTTTTCTCTTATGACCCGTTGGTATGTGTCTAAACACATTCTGCTACCACGTGGTTTTAATTATTAATATGTTTTGACATTTGGTAGGACATGGTCTTGAGGTTTTTTTTTTCCTGAAGTGTTTTTTTAGATATTCTTTCCCCTTCCTGTTCTCCTTAGATAAACTTTCAAATTGAGTTGACTGGTTTAAAAACAAAACTTTCTGTTTAAATTGGCCTAGATTTAAATTAAAAAATTTATGTCTTTATGATTCTAAATCTTCCTATCCAAGAACATAGCATCTCCTTTTGTTTATAACCTTTAGTAGTATTTTTAAGTTTTCCTCTTAAAAGTCTTGTACATTTTTTGTAATGTTTCTTATGAGGTATTTTGTCCTTTTTGCTGCTATTTCAGTGGGGGTTTTCTTTCACTGACTGTGAATTTCCCTTCTTTTTCTTTTTTTTTCCTGAGATGGAGTCTGGCTCTGTCGCCCAGGCTGTAGTGCAGTGGTGCAATCTCAGCTCACCACAAACTCCGCCTCCCAGGTTCACACCATTCTCTTGCCTCAGCCTCCCCAGTAGCTGGGACTACAGGCACCCTCCCCCATGCCCGGCTAATTCTTTTTTTTTTTTTTTTTTTTTTTGTATTTTTAGTAGACACGGGGTTTCACCGTGTTAGCCAGGATGGTCTCGATCTCCTGACTTCGTGATCTGCCCGTCTTGGCCTCCCAAAGTGCTGGGATTACAGGCGTGAGCCACTGTGCCTAGCTGGGAATTTCCCTTCTTAAAGGGTAGTCAAGATTGTAGCATCTGTGTGTCTGGAAGAGAATGATGCACTGTGAGGGGGAAATTGAGATGATGATTCAGGAGAGAATCGGGATAACAACACAAATCAAGTTGTTGACTAGGTAATGGGATCCGATGCGAGCTGATTTTTCAGTCTTTACTTGCCTAGACAATGATTCTACTTTTTTATTTTACTAAGTCTTAAAAACACCATATATTTTATAGAATGAGACTTGTAGAATTCTAATGACTGTTGCACTTGTTTTGCAGATGAGAAAAGTAAAGCCCTGAGATTTTAATGTGACTTGTCTAAAAGGAGTGAGCAGAGGCAAAATTAGAAGTCAGATTTCTTTACTTCCCATTTTATGTTTTTTTCTACCTTCACTGTGCTGTGTGCCTAAGTGCTTGTATGAGCAGTTATATTTGAAGGTTAAAATTACGAATCAAGACTTACCAATCTTACATTAAATTTTTTGGTGGTTCCTCTCTCCCCATACGTTATGTTACATTGTGTTTTGTTTGACTGAAATATACCTTAGTGTTATATGGTCTGGGAAACTCAAAATATCATCATATTGAACTTAATCCTCAATATTTTAGTTCAGCATGTAGAAGTTTAGTTTACCTCCTTTTCTAATGAAGTCCTTTGGGACTTACATGAACATGTTTGTTAAATAATAGTCAAATAACATCACTGTATATATTTATCTATATTCATGTTCCATTATCTCATAAGAAATGCCTACTTAATAAGCTTAACATTAAGGGAATAATTTGATATTTGTACTCTGTATTTTGCCCCTTTTTATATGTTGTCTGGATTATGTTTTATGTAATGTATGTTACAAATCAAATTTGCATTTTGAATATGTTCAGTATATAAAGATTGCATTATTTCTGTTGTGATTTCTTTTGTATTTTTATATTAGAATTCTCTTACAGTCTGTGACATGCCTTCATGCTTATGAAAGGCATCTAAATAAGGCTCTACTCAATATTCAAGGAGCATTTATATTATCTGTTAATTTCTAAAAATATTTAGTTCATTCAGCAAAGATTTGAGTTCCCATGTCTTTTAGCTCCTACGTGCCTGCTAGGTCCTGGTATACTAAGTCCTATGAAAGCTATGCATGCCTTGTGATCGTTTACTGAGAATGATGTTTTCCAGTTTCATCCATGTTCCTACAAAGGACGTGAACTCATCATTTTTTATGGCTGCATAGTATTCCATGGTGTAGCACCACACACCGCATGTTCTCACTCATAGGTGGGAATTGAACAATGAGAACTCATGGACACGGGAAGGGGAACATCACACTCCGGGGACTGTTGTGGGGTGGGGGGAGGGGGGGAGGGACAGCATTAGGAGATATACCTAATGCTAAATGACGAGTTAATGGGTGCAGCAAAACAACATGGCACATGGATACATATGTAACAAACCTGCACATTGTGCACATGTACCCTAAAACCTAAAGTATAATAAAAAAAAAAAAAAAAAAAAGCTATGCATGCACGTACTCCTCCTTCCTCCAGTATAGACATACGTATGTCCTTGAATGGTAAACCACAGTAAAGCTTTTTTCGTAGCATTTTAGATGAAGATGTAAAGTTTAAATCACTCTAAAATAACTTTGAAAGCTACAGTTGTAAAAGTGAAGATAAAGAATGAGACATTTTTGTGCTTTCAAGAACATTGTTGAGAGTCTCTAAATCCCTGGCATGAGTCTAGGAGTTTTGTATTAACTTTCTGATAAGGAGATATTAGACATCTCCTCTTTTACAGGTGAGGTCTGTCAAAGCTTCAAATCGTTTTTCTACTGTATCACAATGCTTCTTTTGTTTAGTAATGGTTTTCAGCCTGGGTGGTATTGCTCCATTAGGGATGGTTTCAGGTGTCCCATGACAGGGGCATTACTACTGATGTTACTGATGTAGTAACTAGCAGGGATCAGGGATGCAACATGCCAGATAGTCTTTCACTAGTGTCCTTGTACGTTTTTAGTCTGACTTCATAGGTTATTAGAGGTTAACCATGCAAACATATTTGTTAACCATGTTTTTTATTATTGCTATTGATAATTTTTGTTTTGATCATTTTTCTTTTATATTTGCAATACTTTTAGGCAAATACCCTGTTATTTTGTTATGTCCTGAGAGAGGGATAATGAAGAGGTGATAGCCTCATTTTGAAAAGTTGATTGGTCTAAAAATCATTTATTAATTTAGTAATATATACAGGAATTAGAATTTAAATTTACTGTCTTTTCAATGACAATAATTTCCTTAAGAATATAAAATCTTCCTGTCACTGCTCGGCATATGGTTTTTATGATACTAAAGAGTACTTTTCAACTGAGATATAGAGCTATTTGAAATAAGAGACTTTCCAAAGTTTTATACAGCATAGGGTGTCACAAATCTTGACTCTTTTTCCAACAATAGCTTTAAATATTCTTGGCTTCCTCCTATATAGTATTGGGAATACCTTTTCAGGTAATCTCACTAACTGGTGACTGCGCCTAACATTGAGCTATAGTTCTCTCATGACTGCACAGCAGTATACCTTTAAGTAGATAGACATTTGTAAATTATATAGTGACATTGTTGAAAACTTACTGTGGGCCATTCAAAGACTTTTGAAATTTCACTTTTCTTGGAAAAGAGAATTGCAAGAATGCAAAATTGCTTTTAGTTTTCCTTGATCCTCTGACTGTAGTATTGAGCTGTATCATATACATGTTTAACCTACTGAATTTTACTGTATTCTTTTCCAGCCTCCTCAGATTTTTTCCCAAAAAACTAGTGCCTGCCAATTCATTTAGTGAGCTTATATGCGCTGTCTCACAATTACAATTCCCAGTTTTCTCATAGCATCTATACCTCGCTGTGCTGAGGGCCATTCTTGCTCGGAGCATGCATATTTTATTTAACATAGTCCTGTATGCAAGCCAGCTTCTTCAGCTGTTGCTCAAAGTAACAGTTTTGCTTTAGTAATTGAGGAAAAGTTGGCTGTATTGGACACATTTGAGAGACGGTTCATGAGTTCTCCAATAGTTAAATCCCTAATCAAAGAAAATGGATTAACTGCAGTTTGGCCTTACACCTTGACTTTGGAAACTGACCTTAAGAATGTTGGTCTTCTGTGACATCTTACAGCAGTGTGATTTATGTTATGGTCATTTATCAAATGATAAGAGAAGGAGGTATTTTTAGGTGGAAAACTGGGAAAGGTGAGAGATAATTCTCCTTTCCCTGTTCTTTGTCGCTGTCCCTGACCCCTATCTTTTTCTTTTCCCATCTCAAGATAAGGAAAAGAGAGGATGTGTCTTACAAAAAGTTTTAAAATACCAAAATGGGGTTTTAAGAAGCTTTTTGAGAGAGATGAGGATTTGCCCACCCTTTAAACAGGTAGGTGATGGAAACCTTTGGTAGACTCTTCTAAGTGCACGTGCAGATTTTCTCTTACCTTGTATTTTTACAAAATATTTTGCGTTTATTGCCACCCATCTCTTTTCTGACATCCTCTCTTCCTCCCAGCACTACTTATTGTGCGTTTTCCCCCTTATGGTTTTATTATAGTTCTATTAACTACATTTTATGAAAGGATGTACGTTTTCCACTTAGCGAACTCAGTGGAAGATACACAGAACTTGGTAATAAATAGAGCTTTATAAGGAAGATGACTTATTCTAAATATTAGTTGTACAATAGTGAAAAGTAGTATTTTTCGTGTTTTGCTCAGTGACTTTTTTTTGAGCATCAGCCATGTCAAAGGCACAATTCTAGGCCCCATTCACAATTACGGTGTTTTAACTTCAGTCACAGGAGAGCAACAGCAGTTGCTAAATAATTCTTATTTTCATTTTCTCAAATTTCAGTTGAGAATTTATTATGTGCCAGAGGGCATGGTTAAGGAGTGGCATGCCAAGGATGAGCTGTGTAACCCTGGGCCCTGCCTTCAGCAGCCCTCATGATGGGGAGATAAATAGTTAGGGAGAAAAACCTCACAAACCAACCCAACAAAAGAGAGGTGTTAAATACCAAAGCTTTATCATGTGGTGGTGAAGAGCACAGACTCTGGAGTCAGATTGTCTGCTTGTGAGGTTCTTAGCACAGCATCTAACACAAAGCAGGCACTCCCTAAGTGTTAACTATTAGTATTACAACTATTATCTGACAGATTTAGTTCAATATTTGAGTTTGCAGGTGGAATGCCTAACATTCCAAGCACAGCTTGATGTGGGGAGCTATCAAGGGCCTAAGTTCCTCAGTTTAAGAGATGTGTAAGCTGTGATCTGTAGGATGAGTAAGCATTGACTAAGAACAGCAGGGCGGGAGTGTCCTCATGAGGGACTGGAGGTCCAAGAGAGCAGGGTGGTTTTGAGAAGTGATCCAGAGATGAGATTCATGGGTGGCTTTTGTAAGCCTGACCTAATTTAGGCTTTATAAACTTGAAGTGACTTTACTTAAATACGTATTATGTTTAAGTTATGTTTTAAACAGAGATTAAAAGAAGACCCAAACAATTCTAAATAATATGACTTAGTACTATTCAAACCTATCAGCCGTCAGCTTCCTTTGTTAGAGGCTGTTCTAGTTATCTCTTACTACACAACTCTTAGTCGTAACCGTCCTAACACTTAGCTTAAAAGAGCAGTTTATCATATCTCAAAGTTATGTGGGTTAACAGCTGGGCAGTTCTTGCATGGGGTCTCTCATGAAGTTGTAGTCACATAGTGCCTGGGACTAGGGTCATCTGAAGGCTTCACTGGGATGGATGCTTAGTATGGTGAGCAGTGATGGTCGACCATCACCTGGGACCTCACCTGGCTATCAGTTGAAACTCTTACCCAAGGCCTCTGCTTGTGGCTTGAGCTTCTCACAGAATGCTGGTGGGTTCCCAGTTGGAGCATCCTAACAGCCGGTGCTCCAGGAGACCCAAATGTACTCCACATGGCTTCTTGTAAGTTATGAGTCTCAGAATGTCACTTCCACTATATTTTATTGGTCAAGCAAGTCACTGAAGTCAGTCCAGATTCAAGGGGAGGGTGGTTAGATGTCACCTCTTGATGGGAAATGGTAAGTTGATGTCAAGGGAATTATTATCATAGTTATCTTCGGAATACATAATTTGCCTGAGGCCTGTTAGTTCCATAAGTGTTGAATCAGAACTGTGAACTTAGCAAAACAATGAAAAATACCATTAGAAAAAAACAATTCTAATAAACAAAATTATAAATTCCACTTTTGATACTTGAGACACTCAATCCTCAAGAATGGAATGACAAAATGTGATACAAGGGTTTCTTCATTTTTAAATCTAACAATTATGACTTTTGACATGGAGAAAATTGTTCTGTGTTGAAAGATGTACCCATTTGTGTGTATTTATAAATATGAACAGCTGACAGGGAATCTTAACTGATTAGGTAGTCATGAAGATTTTCTTTTGTGGTGCCTTTTCATGGCTTGGTTTTAGACACATGGCCTGATAAAGATTTTAGTTTGTGAAAATTCATAAAAGCCAAATTAAAGATAATAGCATTTTTCGGCTGGGCACGGTGGCTTATGCCTGTAATTCCAGCCCTTTGGGAGGCCAAGGTGGGTGGATCACCTGAGGTCAGGAGTTCGAGACCAGCTTGGCCAATGTGGTGAAACCCTGTCTCCACTAAAAATAAAAAAATTAGCTGAGTATGGTAGTGCCCGCCTGTTATCTCAGCTAGCTGGGAGGCTGAGGTGGGAGAATTGCTTGAACCCGAGAAGTGGAGGTTGCAGTGAACTGAGATCGCACCACTGCATTCCAGGCTGGGAGACTGAGTGAGACTCTGTCTCAAAAAAAAAAAAAAGAACATAGTAGCATTTTCTGAAATTGATGGTTTTAAACATGGTATTATAGTTTATATAAAGTTTGGACAACTATGTTTATGTCACAGTTTTAACTTATACAGGGATTCACTTAAGTTTTAGAAAAAGACACTAGGCTGGACTGTGAACTTCATGAAGCAGAATCAGTCTCCTCTTGTTCACTACTTTATTCCTAAAGCCTTGCATAATGCTTGTCACCTAGAAGGTAATTAATGAACATTAGTTATGGAAAGTATTATTAACAGAGTTCTTTGGTACCTATTGAATTTTTTTTAAACAGTGTCTCTCTAATTTTTATGGAGGTGATTCACCCTGAAAGTCTTGCTTTCCTAATGAGATTAATCCAAAGGGCCGGTATCCTTTCGCACTGATATATACAAATAGCACTCCATGTGGTGGAATCAGATTATCTGAGTACTTCCAACACGATGAATGAGCAAAAATGAGAAGTTTTCCTAATTTACCATTAGATCAGAGAAGTGACTGCTGATAGAATTCATTAAAAAAAAAAATCTGTCCTTTGCACGTTTGCCTTAAGAGCTTCAAGTTCTGCAGAGTTTGTGTTTTGTTTGGGAAATTAGAAAGGTGGATTGCAAAAGAAAGCACAGTAGCACAGTTTGGATATTTGTGTGTGAAGATTGATTGATTAAGGAAGGTTCACGCCTTAATTTTCATTTACTTCCAGGCATGAGCTGACTTGTTTTTAATAGTTATGACTTCACATAGAAACTGAATGGTTGAGAGTGGTATGATGGGGCAGGAGTGGGTGTAGGGAGGATGTGATAGAGAGGAGCTCCATCTTAAATCTGCTTTCTTTGAATCTGACAGTGCAGTTTGTTGAGACAGGAGTAATACTGGTAAATAATGAAATTGAATTTGATGCTTTCAGTTCATCAGCTGACATATGCTGTGTAGGCAGTTATGTACATTCCTGCAAAGTCTGTTTTCTGTCTGGTCTGTGATTTGAGAAAAAGACATTGGAAGCTGCAACGGTATAGAAATACTGCCTACTTTTCCTTTACCCTCTTATGAACTATATGACCCAGATCTATTCATAAAAAGATGATTTTGTGGATGAACATAGTTTTGGCCGTTGTGACCATAACATCCAATTTGCCTTGGACGATTGTAGTTTATGCCTGCTGTTCCTCTGTTATGTCCAGTTAGCACCACCTTTCACTCTCGAAAGCGTACTGCTGTAGAGAATGAGTTATATAGACACCATGCTTGTAATCAACTTTCATTTGTCATTGGAAGGATAATAGCCATAAGTATACTCACGTTAAATTCACTTATAATCCCCGAACCTTTTTAAAAAATAGTATTTTAACCATACTTTTAATTACTTGGTAAGATTTAATAATTGTACATATATATATAAAAGTTCAGTATTATCTATCTGGTGGAAATACTAAAAAGTGAATTAAAAATGCCTGGGACAGAATGAGACAGTTCGTAATAGTGGGTAAGTTCTGTTTTGTAGACAATTCTGAAGGGATTTTAAGCTAGTGTGTAAAAAGATACTGCTGTGTTTGCACAAACAAGGTGTTCATCAGCACTTCATTCTTACTGGCTTTGCAGCTCTGTCCTTTTAGTGGTTCAGTAGCCAATTTTATTTTGGTGCCAGAGATATCTTTGCTTTGGTTTTTACAATTGGCTGTGGTAAAACGACATAGGAATGTCTAAAATAAAAAGGAATAGTTTCATTTCAACACCCCTTTCCCCACCATCCTTTCCAAAAGTCACAGTTTAGGTTTCTTACCTTAAAAAAGAAGTGGTTTATAAACAAAATACATAATCAATTTTATTTAACATTTGGTAAAGAAAGTATACAGGATTATTTTCTAAAATATTGAGCTGAATCATCTTTAGATTATTTTATACTGATTTTAATTTTAGTATTCAAATAATTCTTTATATCTGGCCTTTACCATGCCTTGAAATGATTGTTTTGTGTTTTTATGTCAGCATGGTATTCACAACTGCAAGTCAGTATGGGGTCATGGACCCTGGCTCCTAAAATAAGTCCAACTGTGAAAAAGGCAAAATCTAAATAATAGTGTTAAAGTACCTAATTTCTTCAGTTTAATGATGCTGCTATCCAAAAATTTTAATATCTTACAAAATCAGTAAAGTAGAAGAAAAAAGTTTTAGAATAAAAAAATTGAATGCTTGGCACGTAATAGACATTCAGTCACTATTAGTTCTTTTGTGTGTTGTTTCTCCTTTCACCATGCTCTTTAGGTGGAAGCAGCCTCACAGGCAGTTGAGCATCCTTAAAATCAGGAATCCTACCTTGTATCCTAATTTTTCTATATAATTATTAAAAAGGATTTTTTTGTATTTATTACAGTGCTAACTAATTATCCTTAAGCATATCGCTTTACTTTCCAGGGCTCATTGGAGTTCAAATTGCCCGATAAATGTTTTTACTTTTATAAATGTATATATATTTCACATACCATCAAATTTACCATTTTAGAATATTCAGTTCAGTGGGTTTTAATATGTTCATAAGTTTGTGCAACAGTATCTAATTCCTGAACAATCATCATCCCAAAAAGAAAGCTGTACTCATTAGCAGTCACTCCCATTCCCACCTCTCCTCATTCCTGGAAACCACTAATCTACTTTCTATCTGTATGGATTTGCCTGTTGTAGACATTTCATGTAAATGGAGCTCCGCAATACATGTTCTTTTGTGACCAACTTTCTTCATGTGGTTTAATTTTTTTTTTTTTTGGGGGAGACAGAGTCTCGCTGTGTTGCCCAGGCTGGAATGCAGTGGCACAATCTCAGTTCACTGTAACCTCCACCTCCCAGGTTCAAGCGATTCTCCTGCCTCAGCCTCCTGAGTAGCTGGGATTGGGTACATGCCACTGTGCCTGGCTAAGTTTTTGTATTTTTAGTAGAGACGAGGTTTCACCATGTTGGCCAGGCGGGTCTCAAACTCCTGACCTCAGGTGATCCGCCTGCCTCGGCCTCCCAAAGTGCTGGGATTATAGGCGTGAGTCACCGTGCCCGACCTCATGTAAGTGTAATTCTTTTGAGGTTCATTTATGTTGTAGCTTGTATTAGTACTGATTTTATTTTGGTAAAATACATTTAACACAAAATTTACTATTTAAATCCTTTTTAAGTGTATAATTCAGTGGCATTTAGTACATTCACAGTATTATGCAACCAACACCACTGTCCATTTTCAGAACTTTTTCATCATCCCAAGTAGAAACTCTACACCTTTGAAATAATGGCTTTCCATTTCCCCTCCTAGCCACTAGATACTTTTTTCTATGTTCTATCTTTATGAATTTGACTATTCTAGATACCTCATGGAAGTGGAAACAGAATTTTTTGTGCTTTTGTGTCAGGCTTATTTCACTTAGCATAATGTTTTCAAGGTCCATCCACGTTGTATATAGCATGCGTCAGAATTTCCTTAAGGCTGAATACTATTCCATTGTATATCACATTTTGTTTATCCATTCTTTTGTTGATGGACATTTGGCTGTTGTGAATACTATTAATACTACTCTGAACATGGGTGTACGGATATTGGTTAGAGTCCCAGCTGGATTATATGTGGTTATGCTTAATTTTTTGAGGAACTACCACACTTCACAGTAGCTACACCGTTTTTACATTCCCACCAGGGATGTACAAGGGTTCTAATTTCACTACATCCCTTCCAATAGTTGGTATCTTTCCTTTCTTAAAAAAATAGCCAGCCTAGTGAGTGTGAAGTGGCATCTCAATGTGGTTTTGATTTGCATCTCCCTAATGACTAGTGATGTTGAGCATCTTTTTATGTGCTTATTGGCCATTTGTGTATCTTACTTGGAGAAATGTCTATTCAAGTCCTTTGCCCATTTTTGAATTGGGTTGTTGCTTGTTGTTGAGATGTAGGAGTTCTTTATATATTCTGGCTGTTAATTCCTTGTCATATATATGATTTGGAATTATTTTCTCCCGTTCTGTGGTTTGACTTTTCTTTATTGATGGTATCCCTTAACGCACAAAACTTTTAATTTTGGTGTTTAATTTGTATGTGTGTTTTTTTTTTTTAATGAAGAGTTGATGTTAATTTTTAAACATTTGGTTGAATTCACCAGTGAAGCTTTCTGTTTCTGAGATTTTCTTTATGGGAGCTTTTCTTAATCAGTAATTTGGTCTTTTTACTTGTTACATAGGTCTATTCATATTTTCTGTTTCTTCTTAAGTCAGTTTCTTTTCTTTTTTCTTTTTTTCTTTGAACACCTAAGCATATCATAGAGTTAGTTTCAATAGTTTCCTGTCTTTGTAGGAATTTGTCCATTTTAACTAGGTTATCCAATTCGTTGGCATAAAGTTGTTCATAGTGTTTTTTAAAATCCTTTTTATTTCAGTGAGGTTGAGAGTAATGTTCCCTCTTTATTTTCTGATCCTAATAAATTGAGTCACCTTTCTTTCTTGGCCAGTCTAACCAAAGGTTTTTCAGTTTTGTTGATCCTTTAAAAAAAAGAAACAACTTGTTTTCATTGGATTTTCTCAATTGTGTTTCTGTTGTCTGTTTCATTTATTGCCTCTCTTTATTGTTTCCCTCCTTCTCCTTTGCTTGCTTTGGGTTTACTTGCTCTTTTTCCTTGTTTCTTAAGGTATAATCTTAGGTTATTGATTTGAGATCTTTTTCACCAATTCTTTAGATTGTAGCAAAATAAACATAGCATACAATTTACCATCTTAATAGTATTAAATACCTGCATAATGTTGTGAACTATAGTCCCTACCTACTTCCAGAACTCCTTAAAACTGAAACTGTATACCCATTAAACAATTAAACAGTAACTCCCCATTCCCTGCTCCCCAGGCCCCCTGGCAACCACCATTCTACTTTCTGTCAATGATTTTTACTACTCTTTTTTTTTCTGTTTTTGAAGATATGGTCTCACTCTGTCACCCAGGCTGGAGTGCAGTGGCGCAATCATGGCTCACTGCAGCAAGTGATCCTTCCACCTCAGCCTCTCGAATAGCTGGGACTACAAGTGTGTGCCACCATGCCTGGCTAATTTAAAAAATTTCTTGTAGAGACAAGGTCCCACTATTTTGCCCAGGCTGGTCTCACTCCTAGGCTGGAGCAATCCTTCCACCTTCATCTCCCAAAGTGCTGGAATTACAGGTACAAGCCACTGTGCCCGGCCTTGATTTTGACTACTCTTAGTACCTCATCTAAGGGGCATCATACAGCATTTGCCCTGTTGTGACCAGCTTATTTCACTTAGCGTAATGGCTTTAAAGTTCATCCCTGTTGTAGCATATCTCAGAATTTCCTTTTTATAAAGGATGGATAGTATTCCATGTATGTATGTACCACATTTTGCTTATCCATTTGTGTGTCTGTGGACACTTTGGGTTGCTTCCACGTTTTAGCTATTGTGAATAATGCTGCTATGAACATGGGTGTACCACTATCTCCTCCAGACCCTGCCTGTTTCAGTCCTTTGGAGTATATACCCGGAAGGGGAATTGCTGGAGCATATGGTAATTCTATTTTTAATTATTTGAGGAACCATTATACTGTTTTACACAGCACCTGTAGCGTTTTATATTCCCACCAACAGTGCACAAGTGTTTCAATTTCTCCACATCTTTGTCAACATTTATCATTTTTTCTGTTTTTCTTTATAATAGCCATCCTGATAGGTGTGAGGTGGTATTGAGATCGTCTTTTTTTTTTTTTTTTAAAATGTAGGTGCTTATAGGTGTGAATTTCCCTCTCACTGTTTTATTGCACCCTTAAGTTTTCTTGGGTTATGTTTTCCTTTTCATTAATCTCAAAGTATTTTCTAATTTCTCCTGTGATTTTTTTTCTTTGACCCATTGGCTATTTAGGAGGATGTTGATTTTCACATATTTTAATTTTCTACATTTCTTTGTTCTTTCAAATTTTATTCTACTGTCTTTGGAGAACATGCTTTCTATGATTTTTATCTTTTCAAATCTGTAGAGACTTGTTTTATGGCTTAACATTGTTTATCCTGGGTAATATCCATATGCCCTTGAGAATAATATATTGTATTATTTTTAGTTGAAATAATTTATAGATGTTGATAATGTATTGTGTTATTAGAGGAAAATATATGTCGTTTTCATCTGATGATTTAATACTTTGAGGCTATCCTTTTGACTTATATAAATAACTCCCTGTTTATGTTATCTCAATTTATTGGGAGGCATCTCTGTGGCCAGAACATAGCATGTTTAAGTGACAGGTATGAATCTTGTTAGTGCCTATTACTGCCCGGTAACTGGCATCATGGGCAAGGAACTGAACTTCAGTAAATGGAGGACTTGGTTTGCTGTGAATGTTTTGAATACTGAATGAGTCCTTTGCTTATTATAATTTTTGAGAGCCTAAGCACATGATGTTTCATAGGTTATATGGATGATTACTCTGCTTTACTATTATCATTAATTACCATAAAGCATGCCCATGAAATGCATGTTTGCTACGTGCTTGGCCTGTCATTTAAATAGATCTGTTTTACTGACCTATGATTTATCTACAACAAAAAGCATCCCTTGTACGTGTATGGTTTGATAGTTTGATGAGTTCTGACAAATATATACACCTATATAAGTATCATCCCAACCAAGATAGGATTTAATCACTCCCAAAAGTTCCTTCCACTTGTGCAATTACTAATATGCATTGTCACTATAGAGTAAATTTCCTTTTCTAGAATTTCATAAAATGAAATGGTATTGTCAGTACTCCTGTGACTAGCACTAAGTATGTTTCTAAGATGAATTCAAATTTTTGTATGTATCAATATTCCTGTTTTTTGGGGAAGAGGTATTGTGTTAATATATTACAATTTATCCATTCATCTGTTGATGGGCATTTGGATAGTATCCAGGTTTTGACTCTATGAACAGAGCCTCTGTGAACATTCTTATAAAGAGTACTGGATAGTATGCTTTCATTTTCATGTCCTTAAGGGAGATTATGGTTCTGTGATTTCATTTGATGTAAGCCTTAGATACTTGTTATTTGATTTCCAAATATTTGGGTATTTTTATGCTATCGTTTTGTTATCAATTTGTAGTTTAATTTTGTTATGGTCAAAGAATGTACTTTGTATGACTTTAGTCCTTTTAAATTTATCAGTGTTTGTTTTATAGGACAGAATGTAGTCCATTTTGTTGAATTTTCCATGCGCATGAAAAAAAATGGGTATAGTGCCATGAGTGAGTGGATTGTTGTGTAATGCCAGTCAGGTCAAGTTGCATGATAGTGTCATTCAGGTATTCCATATCAGTACTTTTTTTTCTTGTGTTATCAAGTCATTGAGGGGCCATGTTGAAGTTTCCAGTAGATTTGTCTGTTTTTCCTTTCAGCTCTATCGATGTTTCCTTTATATATTTTGAAGTTCTATTTTTGTGTTCATGCACATTTAGAATTATGTTTTCTTGGGGGACTTAACCGTTTTGTTATTATGTGCTGTCTCTCTTTATCCCTGTTAGTATTCCTTGTTATGAAAACTGCTAACAGTAGTGAATTGATACAAGTGTAGTTGGTTTACAATCTTAATCTGCCATTTTTCTAGATGATTGGTTATGTTTCTTCTGTTTTCTCTTTCTATCTTTTGTGTATCAATCAAATAGTTTTTATGGTTTTTTTTTTTAATTTAAAACATTTTTTTTGAGACAGGATCTCACTCTATCTCTCAGGATGGAGTACAGTGGTGCCATCACAGCTCACTGCATCCTTGACCTCTGGGGCTCAAGTGAACCTCCAACCTCAGGCCATTCACTGTGCCCCTAGGAGCTGGGACCATTTCTGGCTAATTTTTGTATTATTTTTTGTAGAGATGGGGTTTCACAGTGTTGCCCAGGCTGGTCTCGAACTTCCAGACTCAAGCCATCTGCCCGCCTAGGCCTCCCAAAATGCTAGGATTATAGGTGTGAGCCACTGCACCCAAGCTATTTTATTTTCATTTCTCTCTTAAAAGTATTTGTAATGGTGGCTCTCTGTTAAATTTTTTCATTTTTTTTCTCTCTGTACTTCAGTTTGGATACTTTCAGCATATTTTCAAATTTACTGATCTTTCATTCTTACCTGATTAATTCCATCTACTTTTTAATTTTTCATATTTTTTGTCTCTAGACTTTTTTCTGGGCCCTTTTTAATATATCATTTCTTCATCATTATGTGGATGATTTCCAGCATACTTATAATAGCTTATATAAATATATATTTATAAATATATATAATAGCTTATATAAAGTCCTTGACTGCTAATTTCATCATCTTTGTTATTTCTGCATTCTCAGTTGACTGAATTTTCTGCTAGTTGTGTATGGTAGTTTTCTTCTTCATATCATGTCGTCATATCATTTTATTGAATGCTTAATATTTTGAATTTTACATTGTTGAGCATCAGGTGTTGTATTCCTGTTAAGGAGTATTGGACTTTATTTTTTCAGAAGTTGTTACATTTGTCTGTGGCTTATGTTGTTAGGCGGTATGTAGGTATGGTTGAGCTGCGTTGCTAGGGTCTAAACTCCCCTGTATATCCACTGAATGCTCTGGATTTTCAATAGATGCTTCACTGTGGTCTCATCTCTGACAACTGTGTGAGCTTTGGATCTCTTTAGCATATCGCCCTCGTCACTTTTTGACCAGTTTCATGGAGTTTTTTACCTGTGCATGAGTGGGTTTTTCAGAAAGTCTTCACTGATACTTGGAAAGTGCCTCTAGGCAGAAAGTTGAGGCAAACTTCTGGCTTATCTAATTCATTTTCCTTCTTGGGGATTATCATTCAGTGCTGCCTATGGCTTCATGTCTTTAAAAAGTTAACCTCAGTGTGTATTTTAAATCTATTTTTCCAGTTTTCTAATTGTTTACAATGGGAGTGTAAGTCTGGTCTGTTTTTCCACCCTGGTTGGAAGTGGAAGTCATGGCCTACCATTTTATTTTCAACGCTTTTTTTTTTCCTACCCAGAATTAGCCTGAAATGCCTCATCTACGATTACTAATAAGAGAGCCTGTTAATTTTGTTTGAAAAATTTAAAGGAACTAGTTTACAGTTTTTCAACCATGTTATTAATGAAAATTAAATTTGTCTACTTTATCGTAGTCTCCCTTTTTATCGTAGTCTTTGGTCTATAACAGTTAAGGGGCAGGGGGAAGCCAGATGTATTATTAAGTAATTTTTACTTTTCTTATTTTTTAGACCTAAGGATTGTCTTCGGTCTATTATGAGAAGAGTGAACCACAAAGATCCTCACGTTGCTATGCAAGCTTTGACTGTGAGTGGTTTTGTTTTAACCTGTACCGCAAAATTATCTGCCACAGTTGAGCCTCTTTAACTTCTGATTTTGTGCTTTTAGCTTCTAGGAGCATGTGTATCAAACTGTGGCAAAATTTTTCATTTAGAAGTATGTTCAAGAGATTTTGCTAGTGAAGTAAGCAACGTATTAAATAAGGTAAGGAGCATTATTTCCAGAAATTAAGACAGTCTTCTTTCTTCACATATTTTATTGTTTAAATCTTCACAAAGGACTATTCTGTGCTTTTTAAGAAATCCTTTCTAGGCTGTGTCTATCCAGTATATAAATAAATATTATGTTTTGTTGAAGAGACTGTGGATTCATGTAACTTTGAGTTAGTTTTTTCAAGCCATATTAGAGTATTTTTAACCTGTTCTTTTCCATCATACTTTCATCTGATAAGAAAACAGGTATTTCTATATCTAATTAAATAATATCAGTCTATTTTAGGTACTGTTTTTGTAGGCACAAGGTATTTTCCTAATGGAGAACCTTTCAGAAATACTGCCAAAAGTCTATGGCACCGTTGAGTTTTTATCTTTATCATTAAGGCCACTTCCTGGCCATCACAGGATGTTTTTTTTTTTTTTGAGACGGAGTCTCGCTCTGTCACCCAGGCTGGAGTGCAGTGGCGCAATCTCGGCTCACTGCAAGCTCCCCCTCCCGGGTTCACGCCATTCTCCTGCCTCAGCCTCTCCGAGTAGCTGGGACTACAGGCGCCCGCCACCACGTCTGGCTCATTTTTTTGTATTTTTAGTAGAGACGGGGTTTCACCGTGGTCTCGATCTCCTGACCTTGTGATCCGCCCGCCTCGGCATCCCAAAGTGCTGGGATTACAAGCGTTAGCCACCGCGCCCGGCCCCATCACAGGATTTTAATACTATACTGCTGTTCTTACTGGCCGAACCCACAGCTGGAGTTGCCTCAAAAGTGGTGGCGGGGGAGTTCCCACAAGGGACTACCCTAAACTGTTCCAGATAGGGCCAGATGAGAGTCCAAAAAAGGAGGCACTAAATGCCAGGGTGATCAGTCGAAAGCATTTATTAGGGGAACTTACACAGTAGGGCTGCAGTTTATAGGAGGTTTTAAGGAATTTGGCTCAGGGTCGGGGCTGGTTTCTACGTGTTTAGCAACATATTTGATCTTTTAGTGTTTCGGGCCACAACCTGAACAACTGTATCAGTGCCTGAGAATGTTCAAGGCCCCAGTTTGGGTCCAAACCTATGGTGGAAAACATGCAGCTGGCTGAGTCACAGAGCGGGACAAGGCACTCTGTTTTTCTACTGGGACACAGAAAGAAAGCAGGGAGAACTGGGGACCCTACAACTGCCCACTCAACTGTAGAATTCCAGTCACACAATTCAGGACATTTTTAAATTTTCACTTAGTAATATGTGAGTTTCCCCAGTAAAAATTTGTGCATTCTAAAGGTAATTATTTTTGGCTCTTTTAGGGGGAGTATTGTAAATCAAGAAAAAGTTTTTGTATGTTAAAATGGAAAATGCCTCATGTTTTTGGGAAAAATGAGTAGTTCCAGGTTACAGTAGAAAAAAAGCAGTATAGAAATATAGTAAGAATGTAAAATTCTGTACTTTTCAATCATCATGTTTAAGTGATAATTCTTTCCCTTTCCTGCTTTATGCAGTTAATATTTATTTTCTCCTAATTAATAAACATTATGTCTTTTAATGTCCTGAATGTCCATCGAGATTACAACTGTTTATGAAGAGATTCTAATACCATGTTTTTTGTAATGTAGGTGAAAAATGTGGTATACTTACCTGTGTGTAATAGTGCAAACAGCCATTTCCAAAAACGACTACCTATAGGCAAGAGGACTTCTCTTTATTTTCTGAATGTTTTACAATGAACATATTGGTTTTGTGCTTAATAACATCCCGCCTTCTTTTTTTTTTTTGAGACAGTGTCTCTCTTTGTCACTCAGGCTGGAGTACAGTGATCTCAGCTCACTGCAACCTCCGCCTCCCAGGTTCAAGTGATTCTCCTGCCTCAGCCTCCTGAGTAGCTGGGATTACAGGCATGCACCACCACGCCTGGCTGGTTTTTGTAGCTTTAGCAGAGACAGGGCTTTACCATGTTGGTCAGGCTGGTCTCGAACTCCTGACCTCGTGATTGCCCACCTCGGCCTCCCAAAGTGCTGGGATTACAGGCATGAGCCACCGCGCCCAGCCAACATCCTGCCCTTTTTAAAAATTTTTTAAATTTTTTAAATTTTTAAAAATTAAACAAATTAAGTTCATGTATAGTCTCAATAAAGCATTTACAAATCCACTATATGCTCCCTGACCAAAATACAGATTACATGTACACTTAGGAAGAATTCTTTTTCTTCTAATAGAGTAATCTAAAAGTCTAACCTCCATTTTTAAAAGCTTTAGCCAATTATTTAGTAAGTATTGATTTGAAATACATTCATGACATTTCATAGAGGAGTTATTTCTTCTCTGGTATCTGTGAAGGTTTCTTTATGTCTATTACATCAAATAGCAAGACTTCAAATTATTGCCACTATGAAGATACATTAGTATTTTAATGAACTGGCCAGGTTTTTTTCCTTAATAAGCAATGAGTAAAATAATTTATTTTGAAAACTCACTACATTTATCTCTTTCTTTAATACAGAAGAATAATGCCCTGTACACCTGCCTTAGACTAACTTGGATCTTTGTTATACATCAACCATAAAGAGTTACGTTATTTTGGGCTGAGTGTGGTGGCTCATGCCTGTAATCGCAGGACTTTGGGAGGCTGAGGCGGGTGAATCACTTGGGGTCAGGAGTTCAAGACCAGCCTGGCCAACATGGTGAAACCCTGCCTGTACTAAGAGTACAAGAATTAGCTGGGCATGGTCGTGCGCGCCTGTAATCCTACTCGGGAGGTTGACGCAGGAAAATCGCTTGAACCTCCACCCCCCACCCCCCTCTGGGAGGCAGAGGTTGCAGTGTGCTGAGAGTGAGCCACTGCACTCCAGCCTCTGCCACAGGGTGAGACTCTGTCTCAAAAAACAAACCAAAAAAAAAAAAAAAAGAATAAAAAGAGGTTATTTTGAAGAAATTAAATTTTTAAGATGATTAACGTGCAATGTACCTCAAATTAGGCCCCAGATAATTAAGCATCATGGAAAAAATGCATAGTCATGAACATTAAGAAGTCAGGAATTCGGAATAAAGGAACTGTATCATTTATTCTCTCCTTCCAACTTTTTTATTGCTTTGCAAAAAGCAAACACTTTTCCTTGTCTTACTGATGTACAAACCTTGCTTCATTGTAAAATATTCTGAAAAGTCCTTTCAGATCTCCAAAATGTTATTACCTATTTAATGCTTTAATTTTGAAGTGAGATATACATGATGGGTTTTTTCATAGTGTGAACATTAGTTTTATTTCTAATAACTATATTTTCTTATTTGTCTATAGCTATGCATAACTTGTGATTCAAAAAATATCACTTTATAACTTTACTATTTAAAATGTCTGTATTAAATCATTGGCTAGGAAATCGGTGCTCTTTTATTTCTTTTTCTATTTTACAGGGTCATCCTAAAGTATGTGAAAAATTAAAGGCTCTTATGGTTGAATGGACAGATGAATTTAAGAATGATCCACAGCTTAGTCTAATATCAGCAATGATTAAGAACCTTAAGGAACAAGGAGTTACATTCCCAGCTATTGGCTCTCAGGTATTTTGGGAATGAAGTTGTGTGTGTGCTACAGTTTGTTTCTCTTAAATAGATATATTTATTTGAATTTTTTTCTTCATTCCCAGGTAATTTTTACTACTTCAGAGGAATTTTCGTTATTAATACTAATTGTATTAGTAACTAGTTGTATTGCTAGTTAGTGATACTAGTTTTCTGGCATTCAAAGGTGCCAGAAAAGTATTATAATGGAATATTAATGTCCTCCAACCTCTCTACTTCTTTGTAAATGAATTGGTTTAACATTTTGCAGTTTTTGAAATTTTTTGATATAGTTTTTGTTTGTTTTTGAGATGGAGTCTCACTCTGTTGCCCTGGATGGAGTGCAGTGGCATGATGTCGGCTCACTGCCGCCCTGGATGGAGTGCAGTGGCGTGATCTTGGCTCACTGCAACCTCTGCCTCTTGGGTTCAAGCGATTCTCCTGCCTCAGCCTCCTGAGTAGCTGGGACTACAGGCACGCACAGCCACACCTGGAAATTTTTTTTTTTTTTTTAATAGAGGTGGGTTTTAACATGTTGGCCAGGCTGGTTTCGAACTCCTGACCTCAGGTGTTCTGCCCGCCTTGGCCTCCCAAAGTGCTGGGATTACAGGTGTGAGCCACCGGGCCCGGCCAGTACAGTTTTAATAATATACACAAAATAGCTTTATTAATTAGGTAACATTGTCTTTTTAAATGCTCTTAATGCTATAATTTTCTACAAAGAATGACAGCTCAGAAATCAGGATATCCTTAAAAGTTAGGGATGACTTGAGAGATTCTATTGATGAGGAAATTTATGAATTCCTGTATTAACAATGAGAGGACTCTAGAAGGGGTAAATGGGAAGAGAAGCACCTGAAGCATTTTCTCCTTAGTAAGAGCCAACGAGTACATAAGTCTTCCTTTCCCCAGTGGGTATGGCTAAATAGCTTAACTTTCCTCTCCTGTCCGCCCTCGTGCCAAAAAAATTCAGTCTCTATTTTATGTCGTGTAGAAAAAAAATCAAGAAATGTCTTTTTTATTCCTATTTCTATTTTGGGTAACCTTCCTTTAGGATGCCCAACTAATCAAGAGGCTTAAAATATGTGCTGATTTACTACACTGTCTTTCTCCAGTTTATTGACTGGGACAGACTGTAATGAGCGATGTGAAACCATGAACAGAAATCTGTGAGTGTGGAGGGCTTATGTTTTGACCACTTCAGGGAGTCATGTAGCTTATCTACATTCATCCAGACCTACATGTGCTTTCTTCCCAAGGCATTTCCAGTTTATCTGAGCACTCTTGAGATGTGAAGACTCAAAAATGTATCTGGGAGAGGAAGGGAGCAAAGGACATTTTTCTTCTTAAAAAAATTTTGGTTTATGATTGGCTTTACAATGATAAATTATGTCTTTGAAAATTTAGTCATTCATAACTGATAGCTGGGTTTTACTACACAGTATAGTTTCTAGAATCTGTATAATTAAGGAAAAATCTGAAGCAGAATAATCCAAGACATTATACATTCCTTGACAACAAAAACAATGTTTGTTTATCAAAGAGTAGACTCACTGCAGAGAACCCACCTACACTAGGTAGAGAAAATGCAAGCCCACTAAATATCTAGAGTCTTTGGTTCTTGTTAACTCAAAACATGGTTTGACCAGCATCACTGGCATTATCTGGAAGCTTGTTAGAAATGCAGCATGGTTGAACCCACTCCAGACCTATGGGTTCATTATCTCCATTTTAACAAGATCTTCAGAGGATTTATATGCACGTTGAGGTCTGAGAAGCACTGCTGCTCTAGAGGACAGCCTTCAGTGCAAGTGAAAACTGCATTTCAGTCCACAAAGGGACTTATCTTGTAAGAAAAGGAAGAATTAATGATTGTGCTGTATGTACCTTTGTTTGGTTAATCTAGAATGTTAGCCAGGGAAACAGTTTTAGGGAGCCTCTAATCTAATCCGCTCATTTTTACAGATGAGGAAACTGAGACTCAGAATGGTTAAGTGACTTGCCCAGGGACACAACTCATAGTTGACAGCTGGAACTAGAACACAGGCATGCTGATTCTCAGTCCAGTGTTCTTTTCACTGCCCGAGTCTGCCTTCTTTGATAGAGAGGTTAGTGAATATGTGTCTGTCTAGACCAGGCTAACAGTGGAGTGAACACTGGCAAGAGCATTATGTCTTGATTGGTGGAGAAACTAGTTTATTCTCTTGTTCAAGAGATTCAGGACATAGAAGAGCAATAGTAAACATAGGACTTAATTTTCATCCTTTGATCTAGATATTATAAAGTATGTAACAGCTAATCTTATCATAGTGGCTGTATTTCACCTACAAGAAATATATATATAAAGTAAAATATGATGAGGTAGAATGATTTTTTTAGTGGTTTCTGAAAAGCTTATTAGAAACCCTACATGTAAAGAGCTTCACATTAAATGAAAAAAATAAATCATCTAAGTTCAACTGCAGAACTCCCTGTAGATTTTAAAGCCACTTAGTTACTTAAGTTATTACTGTGTTTTCATCAGACTAGATTTTTGTTAGGGCATACTTAACAAAAACCTCTGAAGATATATTTTTCTAAGTATGTTTTTTTCATCTGAGTACAGAAGAAAATAATGTAAAAATATTAAGAAAAGTGGTAGTCACCAGACTCCTGCTGATGCAGTTCTGTTAGCACTAACTTTTGATGTAAAGATAGAAGTAGGCTAGCAGCACTGCTACCGTAGTTGGCTGCTTAATAAGGCAAGTGTTATCGTTACATTTAGAACCTGATGATAGAAAGGAACTTTGAATAAAAAGTGCAGTTCAGAAACATACGGCTTCACATAGCTTATTTCTGCACTTCTCGACTGGTAGAGATTTCTTCACACACCATAGAAGTTCAAATCTATCTAATTGTGAAGTTTGCCAAATTGTGAACAAAAATTTATATAAACCATAAAAGTTATTTCTGACCAGGCATACCTGTAGTTTTCAGAAATGTCTGATAATTAAAACATCATCTAAAGAAAATTACAACTAGAGATAGGTCAGAATTGAGAGTGTTTAAAGTTGTATTCCGTGAACACCAAAAAGTTTTTTTCTTCTCAGCTCTTCTAAAAATAAATGACTGGCCGGGCGCGGTAGCTCAAGCCTGTAATCCTAGCACTTTGGGAGGCCGAGGCGGGAGGATCACGAGGTCAGGAGATCGAGACCATCCTGGCTAACATGGTGAAACCCCGTCTCCACTAAAAATACAAAAAATTAGCCAGGCATAGTGGTGGGTGCCTGTAGTCCTAGCTACTCAGGAGGCTGAGGCGGGAGAATGGCGTGAACCCGGGAGGCGGAGCTTGCAGTGAGCCAAGATCGCGCCACTGTACTCCAGCCTGGGCGACAGAGCGAGACTCTGTCTCATAAATAAATAAATAAATGCCTGTGCATTTGTTTGACAATACGAAATCCAGTAAGTGAGGAATGTAGAACTGTATTTTATTATAATGTCGAATATTTTTCCTTTCATACCCTCAACAAACATTGATTGACTGCTTGTAATATTTAGGCACATTCCCTCAGGGAACATACAGTCTGGTTGTGGAGACAGACATGTAATCAGACAATTATAAGAAAAGCTGAGATTATTGCCTGTTACAATGTTCCAGTCAGTGTTCTAAGTGCCGTACATGTGGCAATTTGAATGTTTTTTGGAATTTCATTTTTAAATTGTTTGTCCCGGGAGTGACAATATACATTCATAACTTTTCGTGATCTACTTTGAGTTAATATTTGATGTAAAATATAGCAACTTTGCATCTGTAGAGCTCTATTTACGCTGTAGTTGTCATGTGTATTACCTCTACATACCTTATAAGCCCCGGAGGTAGTGTTACATACTTTTTGTTTTAAACCCTGAATGAACCCATCTCATCTGATTTTGGAATCACATGTGTTAATTTAATACTTTAAATAGGCTGTGAGGTGCCCATGAGGTGTAGGTGCTAATATTGTACTCATTTTATTGATGAGGAATTTGAGGCACCAAGAGGCTAATTTGCCCAGTGTCATCCAGCTAGAAAGTGGTAGATCTGGGATTTGAACTCATGTCTGTCTGACTTCACAACTTACATTCTTAACCACTCATATCACAGTACCTTGTTTAAAGGTGTTATCATAAGAACAAACAAGAGAATGTGTAATTAACAGGTTAAGGGTGCTTCACTGACAGTGATATTTTAGCTGATTACTGACTGATGTGTTCAAACTCAAAAGGGAAAAAGTGAATGGAGCAAAGGGGGAGAACGTTGTAAGTAGAAGCAAATGAGTGTGAGACCTGTAAAGTACCGGTATAGAGACTGCTCAGGAACTGCTAGCAGTTTCTGGTAACTGGTAGAATGGTTGGAAATGAGGTTGGTAAGATAGGCTAAATTCTGATTTGCCTTGAATGCTAGGCAAAAACTGAGAGGCCACAGAGCCCATAGGCTTAGAAGCTTGTAATTCCAGAAGTGTGCATTGATTTATATGTTTGTTTGTTGTGCATTCCCTTATTTACACAATTTAATAGAGGCAGTGATATACTCTCAGAATTAACTACTTGTAATTTGGTTTACAAAATAGGATTTTTGAACATTTATATTGTTTTATATATATATATATATATATATATATATATATATATATATATATATCTGAGTTCCTGAAGATAACATCCTGACACTTGATCCAAAAGGAAATGATAAATCTAACTATTAATAGATATTACATTTTTTTTTTTGACTATTTATGTTTAAAGTAGTTATCTCTTTCTGTCTCCCATCCCCTTTTCTGGTTTTGGAGTTTTTTTAAACACGTTGAAATCTTCTCTAGTCTGTCTTCTCTGACTTGTGTACCATATGCTTTTAGTTGAACCTCTTGGCACAAACCTGGGAGGGTGTGCCTAGGCTGCCTCCTCTAAGTGTCCAGTTGCTCTCTGTGTCCTCCAATTCTGATTCATTTCCCTCTCCCTTTTAAGGTGGAAGCTGCTGCAGTTGGGATTTCTTCTTTCAGAAATCTGTGCTAGATTGATGAAAAGGTTTTGCAAATTCTTAGGGTAGATAAGAGGAGGAGAATTTGATAACAACCCTCAAGTACTGTGTTCCTCTTTTTTGTTAGGCTGCAGAACAAGCAAAAGCAAGCCCAGCTCTTGTAGCCAAGGATCCTGGTACTGTGGCTAACAAAAAAGAAGAAGAAGATTTAGCAAAAGGTGCGTTTTTAAGTCCCTGATGGTGGGAATAACATAAGCCTTTATTTTTTCTCTGAGATATTTAAAGGTAAAATAAATAGAACTTTATAGCAAAAGCTGAAATCTGCTTTCTTGCCCTCCTCAGTATTCTTTCCTTTCCTCTTGAGAGGCAATTACTGTCACATGTATCCTTTCAGTCTATGTTTTTATGACAGTTTTTTACTATACTGTGTATCCAAAAACAATATCAAGTGCTTTTTTGTGTCTAACAAATTTGTTTTTTGTAGATAGTACACTCGAAGTGCCATTTGCCGCTTGCTTTTCTCATGCAACATTATGTTTGAGATCTATTCATGTGGCATATCCATTAACTGTTCTATCCAGTGTACTAATGAGGGTACCATATTTTTCTGTCTTCCTACTGATGGACCTGTGGATTATTTCTGATTTTTTTTTTTTTACTAAAATTAAGCTGCAGTGAGTATTCTTGTACATATTCTCTGTGCACATATATGTGACTTTCTCTATTATGTGTGACTAAAAGCAATATTGTTGGATCATGGCATTGGTACATCTTCAGTTTTGTTAAATGGTTCTATGATTTCCTTTTCCATTAGCAGTGTATGAAAGCTATTATTATTAATCTGACAACCCTTGGTAGTCTTAAGAGTTTAACTTTTGTGAATCTGGTAGGTTTAAAATGATGTCCTGTTATTTTAATTTTAATTTTTTTGATTGCTAGTGAGACAGTTCTTTTTTTGTATATTCACTGGTCATTATGTTTTTCTCTTGGGTAAATTGTCTTTTGTTAAATAAAATAATGATGTGTAGAAGTCTTTATTTGAAATATTAATTTGTTATCTGTTGTAATTATTGTAGATATCTCCTCCTCGTTTTTGACCTTAAATTTGGTAATGGTGTATTTTATCAAGTAGAAATTTTAAGTTTTGAGAAGGCCAGTGTTGTTTGCTTTTTTGTTATGATTTTTACTTTTTAATGGCTTTAAAAAAATATTGTTCCCTACCTCAACATCCTAAAAGATAGTTTTCTGTATTGACTTTTAGTAGCTTTGAAGTTTTGTTTTCGTATTGGTTCTTTTATTACTCTAAAACAAGAGCGGAAGAGCAGAAAGGGTTCTGGGTTGAATTGAAAGCAGGATAATCAATGTACTGATATTACATTTCAAAGTCTGAGTGACATATGGTGATGGTCTGCACTTGGGAAGTAGTGGTGGAGATAGAGACACATTTGAGATCTGTTTTGGAGGATTTGTTAGGTTGAGTCTTTAGACTGATAAGAATTACCCTTGGAGCAATAAAATCTGGATTCTCCAAGATTGCCTTTAAGGCTTTGATTTAGTAAGTCTGCAGTGAAGCTTGATGTTCTTGACTTTCCAGGCAATTTTGATGATTATTTTGAAAAAAAGGTCAAGGAAAATATCTGCAGCTAAAAAACAAAAGTAGATCTAAGAGTTTGTATTTTTTATTACCCAGAATAATTTACATTATATTTGTTCAGTAAAAATAGGAGTTATGCTGTTCCAATTTTGTTAATTTATTTTTAAACTTTCAGTTGTGAATGAATGAATGAAACTGACAAAATGATTTTTGTTCAGTATATCAGGATATGTTCTAGTTTCTAACTATACTATTGAAGGAAGAATACCTTTTATCTTGATGTCTTTTTCTACTTCTTCGGATTGTTGGATATAATAACATTTTGGGTCTTTAAAACTCATTGTTTTCTAGCCATTGAGTTGTCTCTCAAGGAACAAAGGCAGCAGTCAACCACCCTTTCCACTTTGTATCCAAGCACATCCAATCTCTTAACTAACCACCAACATGAAGGCCGAAAAGTTCGTGCTATATATGACTTTGAAGCTGCTGAAGATAATGAACTTACTTTTAAAGCTGGAGAAATTATTACAGTTCTTGATGACAGGTAATGTTAATATTACATTTAAAATTTGTATGAAAGTATGTATGGCTTCTGTGTTTCATATTATTCCTGTTGATTGCAGTTACCAAATACAATAATAAATATTGACCCAGATGCTTCTCTGTATGACAGTTGGCTGATTTGCTTGTGTTATACTGGGTGGATTCTTATTTTGTTGTTTAATTTTTTTCTTATTTATTACTTAGTTTATAATTTGTTTTGGAGGCCTAGTTTAATCTATTCATTTTTGGTTCCACCTAATAATATAGATTGTTAGATTATTTAAAAAGTTACAGTTTTAGAAAAACACTGAGTATGTATATGTACTTAATGGAATTTGTAAGAAATATATAATCTATTGAGTTTTTTTTACACAGAACAGTATATCCATATGGAACAAATTTATTTTATGTGGAATTACACATTTATTCAGGAGGTGATACAGTGTATCAGTTTTTTTTTTTTACTATAGCTTTGTGATGTTTCACTTGAAAATGAATTGTTACTGATGCTTGTTACTGATAATGAAGTATTAAAATTTGCAGGTGTTTTTTAAAAATCAGTTCAAATTGATTTAAAGTTCTTCCTGTAGTGTCTCTCTTACTGCCTTAGTCCATTTGGGCTGCTGTAACAAACTACCATAGACTAACTGGTTTATAAACAACAGGAATTTATTTCTCACAGTTCTGGAGTGTAAGTCCGTGGTCAAGGACCCAACATATTGACTGTGTGTTGAAGGCCCACTTTCTGGTTTGTAGAAGGCTGTCTTTTTGCTGTGTCCTCCCATGGCAGCAGGGGCAAATGAGCTCTCTGGGGTCTCTTTTATAAGGTCGCTAATCTCATTCATGACTTAATTGCTTTCCAAAGGCCCCACCTTCTGATACCATTGCTTTGGGGGTTAGGATTTCAACCTGTGAATTTTGGGAAGACACAAACATTCCGACATATTTTAACATTTTTTTTTTTTTTAATGGAAGAAAATAAAGTTTGAGCTGGTTAGCTGGAAATTGCACAAAACCTTACACCTGTTCTTTCAAAAACATGTATTGAGTGCTTGCTAGCTTTCCATATACCAGAGTTTACACCTAGGAGTGTACTCTTTGCAAATGTTGTGTGCTGTGAACAGTGTCATCTTTCATATTTGTTCTGCTGGGAGAAAAGAAAAAACCTTGCTCCTGTGTACTAGAAAGAGCAATGATTTAGGAATGGAGACTGAAAGTAAGGGCCTGTTTTTATAGCTCATTACAAAGACTTCTTACTCTGGAACCTGTGAACCACCTGAAGCTGACAATTTCTTCGTATGGGTGCCTATTTTTTTGGGAGAGAGTCCATAACTGCAAAGCATGCATTGGCAGTCAAAAAGATAAGCAACCGTGTGTTTAATAGCTTCTTACCTTTTCTGAGGCTTCTTCTTCTTTTGTAATAAAGGAAGATTCATTGGCTTTTTCAGTGGGTTATTGTGAGATTCAAATTTTGTAGTAGTGTAAGTTAAATACTACAAAAGATAAAGATTTACAGAAATAAATACATTTGTTATGGTAAAGCATTGTTTTTTGTTTGTCATAGTGATCCTAACTGGTGGAAAGGTGAAACCCATCAAGGCATAGGGTTATTTCCTTCTAATTTTGTGACTGCAGATCTCACTGCTGAACCAGAAATGAGTAAGTATTTTCCAGCCTGCCAATAAATGATGTTTTCTAATCCTTTTCTTAATGGAAGTTGAGTTAACTGAACTTTTTAGAGCAGTGTTGCCCAGGCTGGAGTGCAATGGTGCGAGCTCGGATCATTGCAACCTCCGCCTCCTGGGTTCAGGTGATTCTCCTGCCTCAGCCTCCTGAGTAGCTGGGATTACAGGCACCCGCCGCCACGTCCAGCTATTTTTGTATGTGTATGTATTTTTAGTAGAGACAGGGTTTCACCATGTTGGCCAGGCTGGTCTTGAACTCCTGACCTCAGGTGATCCACCCACCTCAGTCTCCCAAAGTGGTGGGATTACAGGCGTGAGCCATTGCACCTGGCCTGACTTTTGTTTTTCATATGTATCTATGTAGAGGTCATTGTTAAAATGCAAATTCATTAAGGAGTCTTACAGAATTTATACATTACATATTTTTCTTATCAGTTGATTACAGTGTGACAAGTACAGTATAACCTCAGGAATGATTTTTCCTTTTCAAAGGTTGGGACCATTTCTCTAGTGTGTAGTCTCAGACTTGAAAGCAGTGGTCTCCAAGCAACATGTCAGATATTCAGAAGGAGCCATTTTTACTAATCATATAAAAGTTTTTTGTTTGATTTACAAACCTGCTGAGTAGGATAATAAACTAGAAAGTGGGGCCGTGGAGAAAAAGTGATACTAGTGGCAGGCTTAACAGTTTCAGGAGACATAGCTACATAGTCGGTCTAAGTAGTGAGAGACAGTTTACTATATTTCTACATAATATTGTGCTTTAATGAATCTTCATAATGATGAGTTTAGTCATCAAGCAAAGTTTAAGTCATAATCTCCCCTCTATTTAGGAAGACAGAAAAATATATTCAAATCTAGAAAAATTTGTGTTTGTAATAAAATGTTTAAAATTTTTAAGGAGCTTATGTATATAGGTTGATATGCTACAGTTATTTGGCAAAATATCTCATTATCGTTTTTTAATGCTAGATAGAAGGGATCAAAGAAAATTACAAACCACAAGATGCTTAGGTGTTTTTTAGTTTATAAGAATTTTTAGAAAAAAAATCTTTGTCCTGGTCATCTTTTTATTTCCAGCAGCTCCTAATAGTGAATCTTATAATACACACTATGTATTTATAGAATAAATGATACAGAAATATATATGTTAATAATAAAGAGATACTTCACTTCTCTTTCAAGAGAAGGCTTGAACAGCAAACCAGAAATTACAGATCTTTAAGAAAATGATGCGCTGTCATAGTTATTGCCAGGGTGTCTGGTGTCATTTTTATAGAGACAGATTAGTGAGACCCAGTCTTTCAATGATGTTTTCTATGTCTGTGAGAATTCAAAAACATGTCAACCTTGTTTAAATGGCATTGCATAGTGTGCTGACTTTTTAATAACCTGGGCTGGTAATGATGTTTTGTTTGTTTTTGGACTTTTTTTTTTTTTTTGTCCTGAATCAGTTCCTGGAGAGGATAGAATTGCTTGGAGTTCTGTTCAAGATAAGGTCAAGGATCTCATGTAGATCCTGGAGCCATTTCATCTTTTTTTTTTTTTTTAGTCATATAGCAATGCAGCTTCAATATGAGTTTTCTAGTTTTTCTCATATTTTTCACTCTGGACGATCTAAAAGAGAAACTGAAGCATCAGAGCCTATGTAATGGGGTTGTAGTTCTCAAGCGTGGAGAGCAGGTGCTAGCATGATCCCCAGAGCATCATTCTTTTGAGGAAATAGAAGTCTATTTCACTTAGCCTGTCAAAGAGAAATAGCTGCCCTATTTAGCTTGCTTTTGGTTTGGAGATACAGTAAAATATTGTGAAATCCCTTTGTTATATATTGTATATAAATAATATATTTTTTTACACACACATAGTATTAGTTCCTATGAGAAAAGGGGCTGCAAACTTGTGTGTCAAGAGCTGTTAGAGTATGAAGTCTGCCATGTGTTTTCTTATGGGTAATGGCCAATGCAGTGCTGTCCCAGCTTTCTACTTGTAATAGCTCAAGATAGAAAAAGCAAAATGTCTGCAGCAGATGTTTCTTTTCCTTTATAGGAAAATGAATCAGCTGTAGAATTTTGCTTTTGGTGACTTGAATGGAATGATTATATTTCTTAGGTTGGAAATTAAGCTATTTCTGTGTTATACAGAAGCACACAACACAGTACCCAAGTGATTGGACTTCATGTTCTCGGGGTAAAATCACCGGCACAGGCCAGATTTCAGTAGTATGGGCTAGTAGAGCAAGATAGATTGGCATTCAAATCCAGGCTTTGTCATTTATTAGCTTTCTCTTTTATAAGAGTTTTTAATCTTTCCAAACTACGTTATTTATAAAAAGGGCATATCTCATAAGATTGTTTTGGAGATTCATTGGAGGAAATGTAATATTCCATCAAGCATATTCAATAGTTTAATAAACATTATTTCCCTTCCTTAAATTGCCCCCTCCTATCTTCCTTTCCATCATGATTCTTAATATTTTTATGAATTGATTGACCACATTGATGTAAGAATTAAAAATATAGAAAGGAAGTTTGTTTAGTAGAGTCGTATATGCCTTTCGGTAGTATTTGGAGGTTGTTATGTAGCTACTGTTATGTTAAATTGTTTTTAAAGATTGCTTTGGTGAGTAGGAGAAATATGTGCTTCTGGCCAATGAATTGTTGATCCCTCAATGACCACTTTTTAATGTCAAATGATAATATTATATAACTAGAAAATATAGGCTGATTTGTTGGAAGACTGAGATCCCTGCCAAGGCCACTTGTAAAGTTCTCCACTGGCATGGATGTCATTCTCTAAACGCCTAAGTGGCATGCCAGATAATATATAGCTGATTTTCCCATTCATTACATTGGAGTAGTGTGGATTTTTTATCAAACCAGATTTTTTTTTCTACCAAATGAAATTTTTTCTTGAAGGATTGGTAATTTAAAAAGAGAGTTTATTTTAAAGTGCAGAATTCACTTAGGCCATTGTAAAACTTTGCTTTTGTCCTCCAGCTTACTAAACTCTGATGTGTAGTAGGTGATTAACCTTTTTTCAGAAATACAACTCTTATTATTAGTGAAATCTCTTTTTATGGAAAATGGAAAATGTTTACAAGAGAAAATTAAGAAATCCAATTTCATAAAGTAATGTTCTGTTATTACTGCCAAAATCTGCAACTCAGTTATTTCTTAAACTGCGCCTTTTAGCTTGCTGGGAATATAAGAAAAATCCCCAAATCCCTCTTGGAGGTTAAAGTGCTTTAAAGTAGAATTTTAAATGTATTATAAAAAAAAGATAACTTTTACATATCTTACAGTTAAAACAGAGAAGAAGACGGTACAATTTAGTGATGATGTTCAGGTAGAGACAATAGAACCAGAGCCGGAACCAGCCTTTATTGATGAAGTAAGTGGTTTCCATGGTGATAGGAGTTGGTACTTTGTATTGAAATTTAAATGGTTTTGCTTTAAGAAAAAATTGATTGAGTTTTTTTGTTGTAAAAATTTTTGTATTTTTTTATAAAAATTCAAGCAATATAGACGATGCAGGTTGTTTTTGAAACTTCCTCTCCAGTCCTTTGTTTGCCGTGCCAGAGCCTCATTATTTTAAATTCCTGCTGAATATTCTGTAGAGTGGCCTTACCATGATTTATTTAATCTATTGTTGAATTCCTAGGTTGTTTACAGTTTTTACAGTGTTGTAGTGAGATTTTTGTTTTTGAACATGTATCTTTGTGTTTCTTTAGGGTAGATATTCAGGAGTGAAACTATCAAGTTGAAGGATTTGTGTGTTTTCCATGTTAATAGATACTGTCAAATTGTTGAGCACAACAGGTTTTTACACTCCTATTCATATCATGCGAGAACTCCTGTTTCCCGGCATACTCAACAAGGATATTAAGATTGTTTGCACATTACTGAGGAAGGGACACTCATTGACTGTCTAGTGAAACAAATAAATTACTGTTGTAAAAATAAAATTGTCATTAAATTACTTCTACATAAATCACTGCATAAAAGCAGTGCTAGTATATTGAATATCATTGGAGATGATTCATGGTTCCTCCTTGTATTGAACACATTCTAGTATTTGAGGAAAAGCTTATGCTAATTTTATATTAAATGTCTTCATATGTCATTGTCACACCTGAAACAAAGTATATTTTTAGTAATTATGCTCAAAAATGTAATATCAACTTGGTGACACACCACACTTTTTGGAGCCACATAGTGGTATCCAAATTGGTATTACTGGGATTTAAATTTGAGATTTATTGGATTAAGTTAATCATTCCTATTTAGTTAAGTTTTATAGAAATATCTGCTGTTACTGCATGTAAAGAAAAGATTAAAACTGGCTATCTTTTTCATCTTTAAGCATGTTTGTGAAAAAATAAAAAGTATGTTTGTGGTTGTCTTTTTCTACTCAAACTTATTGCCTTGTTTTAAAAATAACATTAACATAACTGTTGAGTTAACTTAATAATACATTAAATTATGCACCTAGCAAACCATTAAGGATTTTTTAAGTGTCACATTGTATATAGATCAGGAGTCGGCAAACTCTCAGGCCAAATTTAGCCTGTTGCCTGTTTACTGGAACACAGATAAATTTGTGTATATATTGTTTGGCTGCTTTTGTGCTGCAGTGGAAGAATTGAGTAGTAGCAACAGAGATCATGTGGCCAGCAAAGCCTGAAGTATTTACTGGCTGGCCATTACAGAAAAAGTTTGCTTGGCCCCTGGTGTAGATAATTTAAAGAGAATCTTTTCAGATCCTCAGTTACCATAGCATTCTTTCCTAAACTGATCTGCCCAAGAGCATTCTCTCCTACCATTTTTCATTTTTACCCCCGTCCTCTCCCTTTTCAATTCTTCTCTCCCACTTTATGGAAGAAAGGCTTACCGCTTGCCTGTAGTGAAGATTACCGTGGTACATTGCCTCAGAGTATAAGAAATACCAGGGATGATTCCATATATTGGTTTTGGTATTAAGAAAGTAATGGCTCTAATGACTAGTTAACACAGCTGAGATGGTTCCATATTTTTTGTTTTTAAAAAATAGGACCAAAATGAATTTTCAGCTAGTAGATCATTAAAAATAATTTTTAATGACAGACCACTATCATTCCATTCCATCTTTCAGAAGATACCGAAAGAACTTAATGAAATTGCTATAATAGCTTGATTATATGAACAAAATTTCTCCTCACTTTCAGCTATAAAAACGAAAAATAGGAATAGAACTAGTGCTGAATCCTGGCTCATTTTACTTTTCAAAACTTGAAATATAGTTAATGTTGTTTTGACCCTTTATATATTAATAATAATAATCATTACCTTATACATATGAATGAATCTAACACTGAGAGTATTATCAGTTTACATACTTTTAGTGCAAAGAAATCCCATATGGTCATCAGTAGAAAACTTTCAAGTATATTCGGATAAAATTTTGGAGGGGAAATTGAGTGGAAATATGATAAGTTCAAGGAGAAAAACAATTTGAAATATGTGACAGAGACTTTGTTTGAATGGTAATGGTGAGTGCAGATTGCTCTGGTGTTTAAATTCCTTTGGCTATATTTAACGGAATTTTTGACTCTTTTATTTTAAAATGTGAACACTTAATGTCCTGGAAATCTTATCCTTTGTAACATTTTAAACGTATGAGAAATGAGATGTTATCTTTGAAATATGTAAAGGGGTTTATGGGCTTTTAGCAATCTTTTATGGGAGGCAGAAACAAAATTTGAAGAGTGAAACACTGTGGAAGACTGTGCTAAGGGTAAGGAATCCACCTGGGCTAGGAGAAGTGATGTTTGGCTGATTGCATGATATAAGAAAATGCTGGCCGGGCGCAGTGGCTCTCGCCTGTAATCCCAGCAGTTCGGGAGGCCGAGGCGGGCAGATCACGAGGTCAGGAGATGGAGACCATCCTGGCCAACATGGTGAAACCCCGTCTCTACTAAAAATACAAAGATTCGCTGGACATGGTGGTGCGCACTTGTAATCGTAGCTACTTGGGAGGCTGAGGCAGGAGAATTGCTTGAATCTGGGAGGTGGAGGGTCGTAGTGAGCCAAGATCATGCCACTGCACTCCCTGCACTCCAGCCTGGGAGACAGAGGAAGACTCCATCTCAAAAAAAAAAAAAAAGGAAGAAAAAGAAAATACTTGCAGAAGCAGACTAGTCATCTATCTAGAAACCCTACTTCCTTGACACTAAGTAATTTTAAATATTATATAGTATTCTGTAAGCAAACAAACCGGAAACCATCTGCATGTTAATGGACTCTCACTTTCATTTGACCTTTTTTTGTGTGTGGTACGCAAACTTTCTTGACATGTGCTTTTGTTTTTTAAGACTGCTTAAAATGAAAATTGTGAATAATTTACATTGAAAATTGGTATCCATTTCAAAAAAAAACAGAATTATTTTGACTTGGGAAGAGTTTTTTTTTAGCATACATATGTCACTTTCACTCTCTGATGATTAATTCGTTTCTCAAGCTATTTTCCTTTTACACAGAACGTAGTTTTTAAATTTTAAATAATTACTTTGCTTAGAATTAGTCTTTATTTGCCCTACGTACCTGTATATAGTAGCATAACCATGTAAAAACCATGCATGGAGAAAGGTTTGTAATTATTTTAGTAGTAGTCATGGTAGAGTAGATCTGTTTGGATTTTTTAAAAAACATAAATACATATATACTTATATATCGTGTAGACGTGTGTATGTGATGATGCTTTCATTCATTCCGTTGGTCTGTATAACAAAAGATTCTGAAATAGATCTGTGTCACTGGTTTGAGGTACCTTCCAGCCTTTCCCACATAGGAAAATAGAGAAACCACTAGTCTTCCTCCTTCCTTTTAGGACTAACTGAAACACTGGTAGAAAGAAAATGTAGAATAAACCCTAAGAGTCCCACTTAGAAGAGCAGCTGTGATACAGCTGAGCTCTGCCTTACTGAAACAGCTGCTGTATTCACCATGGGCAAGAAGGAATGACAAGTTGTTAGTCATAAGCAATGCCATCTTGAGATGGATAGTACACTTGTTGGCATGGCTAAGCTAAAGCTGCTTCGAAACAAAGCAAAATCCTCTAGCCTGACATAAGAGGTGGAAGAACTCACGCATTGTAGGTTTAAATGTGGCTTGATTTCTTCTCGCTTAAGAGAATCTCTGTTAGCAGTTGATTGGTTGGTTGATTTATTTATTTAAACGGGGTCTTGCGCTGTTGTCCAGACTGAAGTGCAGTGGCGAGATCATAGCTCACTGCAGCGTTGACCTCCTGGGCTCAAGTGATTCTCCCACCTCAGCCTCCTGAGCAGTCTCAAAAATATATAGGAAGCACTTTCAAGGCTCTGACTTCATGCAATACTAGAGAGAATAAATACATGGGACACTGAAAACATAAAAGCAAAATTGGAGTCTCCATAACTATGAATTTCAAAAGTTTGTCTAGTTAATAAAGTGAAAACATAAAGTTGCATAAAGGTTGGTAGCTTTTTATATTAACTACTTCATTCCTGTAGGATAAAATGGACCAGTTGCTACAGATGCTGCAAAGTACAGACCCCAGTGATGATCAGCCAGACCTACCAGAGCTACTTCATCTTGAAGGTAAAACTTTTCTATTTACCTTGCAAATAAAGAATAATTAGAGGTTAATAACTGGTGTCCTGTTAAAGAATGGGTTTTGAGGATAATATTAAAAATGGAACATTTCTCATTTCTCCTTGACCCAGGCTCACTCTCATACGCAGTTGAAATCTTGGGTAGAATTTGAATTCTTTTTTTTTTTTTTGAGACAGAGTCTCGCTCTGTTGCCCAGGCTGGAGTGCAGTGGCGCTATCTCGGCTCACTGCAAGCTCCGCCTCCCGGGTTCACGCCATTTTCCTGCCTCAGCCTCTCCGAGTAGCTGGGACTACAGGTGCCCGCCACCTCACCCGGCTAATTTTTTGTATTTTTAGTAGAGATGGGATTTCACCATGGTCTCGATCTCCTGACCTCGTGATCTGCCTGCCTCAGCCTCCCAAAGTGCTGGGATTACAGGCGTGAGCCACCGCGCCCAGCCAGAATTTGAATTCTTGTGATTTTCTATCCAAACTAAGTGTTCTGTTCAACATTTTAGAATCTGGTAAAATGAAAAATGGCACTTTAAGATTTCGAGATTAATATTTTAGATTAAGTTGTCACCATTATAACTTTAAGAAAATCAATTTTGGTTTCTGTAGACTAAGGTTAACGAATGTATATTTTTATTACTCCAAATTAAATCTTTTATTCCTTAAAGTATACAAATATCTATCAAAGGTTCACATTTTTTTTCTTGTACTTTCTTATATTTCTTCACATCTTGTCATTTTAGCAATGTGTCACCAGATGGGACCTCTCATTGATGAAAAGCTGGAAGATATTGATAGGTAAAAGAAAATGGGTGCATTTATGTTGTGTACCTTCTTTCCTGAAGCTATCACTATAAACTGCAAAGTGGGCTATAACTGCCTTTTAAAAAAAAAAAAATACTGTGGAGGAACCAACTCTCATTCACGTGTCTTGTGCTAGATGTGGAGAATTAGACTCATTTGTCCTTTTTTTTTAAAGTGAGGATTTGATTGACCTTTACAATATAGTCAAAAGGACCAGCATAGATAGGTCTTTTTAAAAACAAGGGCTAGCTGTGTAATCCTTTTTGCTGAAGTGGCATTATCAGAGCTCACAAATGACCCATATGTTAGTAACTAGGGAAACCAAGATATTTCTGGTACAGTCAGGTCCAATAAACTGGAGTTCCCTCAGCACAGCACGTAAACCTTACAAACAGTTTGAGTTGCTTCAGGGCTAAAATGCAGGATATTTTTGTTATAAGTGAAATTTTTAATAATGCCTACTAGTACTACTTTTTGCTATTTTTGACATTTTGATGTATCATTATTTAGAACATTATATCATTTTAGTAAGAGCTATGCTTCAAATTATTGTGTCATTTTCAGAAAACATTCAGAACTCTCAGAACTTAATGTGAAAGTGATGGAGGCCCTTTCCTTATATACCAAGTTAATGAACGAAGATCCGATGTATTCCATGTATGCAAAGTTACAGAATCAGCCGTATTATATGCAGTCGTCTGGTGTTTCTGGTTCTCAGGTAAGCTTTTAGAAGCCCATGTTGTTTTAAATTCTCAAATGCACAGTCAGGTGTGGTAGCTCACGCCTGTAATCTCAGCAATTTGGGAGGCCAAGGTAAGAGGATTGCTTGAGACCAGGAGTTTTAAGACCAGCCTGGGCAACATAGTGAGACCCTGTCTCTACCAAAAAAAAAAAAAAAATTAGCCAGGCTGGGGCATGTTCCTTGGTCCCTGCTCTTGAAAGACTGAGGTGGGAGGATAGCTTGAGCCCAGAAGGTCGAGGCTGCAGTGAGCCATGTTCACACCACTGCACTCTAGCCTGGGCAACAGCGACACCCTGTCTCTAAAATACATAAATAAAGAAAGAAATTCTCAAATGCATTTGAGATTATTTGGAATAGCTATTTGAAACTTTCTAAAACTAATGTTTAGAATTAAAATAAAGTTTAGCAGAATTTTTTTACTTGGCAATTACAGTATATAATATACTAATTATACTAATAGTTTTTTGTTGTTGTTGTTTAAAGGAAATTGCTTTTATACAGGGGTATGCAGCAGAATCAGCCATCACGCTTTTTAAACAAATTACAGATATATCCGTCCCACTCCAGACCTATTGAATTAGAATCCTCAGGGTTGAGGCCCCCTCCCCTTTTTTTTTTTTGAGGCGGAGTCTCACTCTGTTGCCCAGGCTGGAGTGCAGTGCTGCAATCTCGGCTCACTGCAAGCTCCGCCTTCCGGGTTCTCGCCATTCTCCTGCCTCAGCCTCCCAAGTAGCTGGGACTACAGGTGCCCATCACCACGCCAGGCTAATTTTTTTTGTATTTTTAGTAGAGACGGGGTTTCACCGTGTTAGCCAGGATGGCCTTGATCTCCTGACCTCATGATCCACCCGCCTCAGCCTCCCAAAGTGCTGGGATTACAGGCCTGAGCCATCGTGCCCGGCCGAGGCCCATATTTTAAAAGCGCATATGTAATTATTTGCTTAAGAACCTTAGTTCTTCATCAAGTTGTGTACACTCAATATGTATAGCCTTTTGCAGGTCAGACATATCTCAGTAAAGTAGTTTCGTAAAAAACACAAAATGCTTTAGAGCTCAGAAAACTCTCTTAAACATCTAATGAACTTCTAGTTATCCTTAAAAGGAAAACTTAAATGCAGTGAAAAAAAAATGAGGTAAAAACCTGTTTTTATTATTACAAACCAACAAAATATATTTCCATAATTTAAAAACTGCTTTAATCTGGAATTTTCCCTCCTTTACATGAGAATGCATGCAATACAGTGTAGAGCCCTTTGCTGTCTTTTCACCCCAAGCAACTATTTCAAGGGCCCCCTTTTCACAAACTCATCACGGTGAGGTGAGGTTACAGGGAATAACTAGCCAGATACTGGCCGGGTGCAGTGGCTCACACCTGTAATCCCAGCACTTTGGGAGGCTGAGGTGGGTGGATCACGAGGTCAGGAGATGGAGACCATCCTGGCTAACACGGTGAAACTCTATCTCTGCTCAAAGTACAAAAAAAATTAGCCTGGAGTGGTGGTGGGTGCCTGTAGTCCCAGCTACTTGGGAGGCTGAGGCAGGAGAATGGCATGAACCCGGGAGGCGGAGGTTGCAGTGAGCTGAGATCCTGCCATTGCACTCCAGCCTGGGCGACAGAGCAAGACTCCATCTCAAAAATAATAGCAATAATAATAAAAAATAATAATAATAAATAAAAATAAAACTAGCCAAATACTCCATTTTTTCCATGCAGAGTGGGCACGGACTGTGTTCAGATTAACGTTTAGCAGAATTGAGGGGCCAGCACCCTGTAGATGAACAGCTAGGCCCAAGAAACTTGGGGCTAGAGGGCACCTGCTTTAGAGTCTTGATCACCAGTTTGAGACAAAGAAGCAAAAAACCTTCATGTTCAATTTTCTAAGAATGACAGAATACAGTTATGAGGACTGGTATAGCTGTGTTTATAATGAAGACCCTTTGGATCCATGTGTGGGTCTGTTGTTTAACAGAAGTGCTAAATGGAAGGATCTAATGAATACCGCAGAAAATTAGGACATTGTGTGTTTTAGACTTTGGGTAGTTAAGACTTCAATCTCTTTAGATTAAAAATGCATTTTTAAATACAGAAGTAGACAAATCCAGCCTGTTGCATGTTTTGTTTTTTTTTAATAAACTTTCTTTTTGAGACAGAGTCTTGCCCTTTCACCCAGGCTGGAGTGCAGTGGCGCGATCTCGGCTCACTGCCAGCTCTGCCTCCTGGGTTCACGTCATTCTCCTGCCTCAGCCTCCCGAGTAGCTGGGACTGCAGGTGCCCGCCACCACACCCAGCTAATTTGTTGTATTTTTAATAGAGATGGGGTTTCACTGTGTTAGCCAGGATGGTCTCGATCTCCTGACCTCGTGATCTGCCCGCCTCGGCCTCCCAAAGTGCTGGGATTACAGGCATGAGCCACCACGCCCGGCGGCTTTAAATAAACTTTTATCAGAACACAGCCACTCTGATTTACTGACAGAGCCGAGTAGTTGTGTCAGAGACTACGTGGTCCACAAAACTTAAAATATTTACTGTCAGGTCCTTTACAAAAAAGTTTTCTGACCCCTGCTTTAGAAAGTTAGCTTGCTCTATTGTTCAGTAAACTGCAGTTTAGGAATTGTGACTTGTATCCATTGCAGTCTATGGCTACAAAACAGTGAGTTCAAATACACTTTCTAAATATCCTTTGGGATTCCTTAAAAAATACCAACATGCAGAATATTAAAATATATTTAATGTAAGGGGAGATTAGTATAAAGTTTCAGGGTAAGTTTCTTTAATGCTTCAGTATGGAGATAACATGAGTTTAGCATATGTTTAACTAAAAATGAAAACCATCAACAGCCTATTTCATTGAAAAGTGTTTTTCAAAATGCCTGTTGACAGAAATAACTTAGAAAAAAGGATTCCAGAGTGGTAATTTTTCTTGTTTTTGTAACTGAATACCTCTACAGAGAAAGTTCAGTATGCTTATTAAAATTTTAGAATTGAATATGATTTCTCTTTAACCGTCCCAGGTGTATGCAGGGCCTCCTCCAAGTGGTGCCTACCTGGTTGCAGGGAACGCGCAGATGAGCCACCTCCAGAGCTACAGTCTTCCGCCGGAGCAGCTGTCTTCTCTCAGCCAGGCAGTGGTCCCGCCGTCTGCAAACCCAGCCCTTCCTAGTCAGCAGACTCCGGCCGCTTACCCAAAGTAATTTTACTATTGATTCTTGTTTGGACTTAATGCTGTTACAGCTGTTTAAGTGCTCCCAGTTATCTATAACTATAAAATCTGGCTAATAAATATCTGTGGTCAGCGTCATGCGGCTGGACCATTCGCGCTAATGAGTGGTGGAGCCTCTGTGGTATTCCAGTACCAGCCAGCAAGCCGGTCCTCTGCCCCCGACTCGCTCAACTCATGTAATCTGGTTTCAGCCCTATATTTTTACTACTACTCTTACCATAAGTTTTTATTGTTTTTATTTGCATCTATGATATTTGATAATGTCTTTAATGAAATTTACGTTTAGTGACTATAATTTGTCATTTTCCCACACATTTTGTATAAAATCTAAATTCTGTTATTTTAAAATATATAGTTCTGAGCTGTCTCTTTAAGACAAATATTTTCTTATTTTTGCCCTGTTTTGGAACTTAGTTTATATTATAGCAAGGTACCCTATTTGAAACAAGAAGATACAAGAAGATAAGCACCCTTGTTTCTCAGGAGGCAGATGGCTGAATATGTGATGACAGAGGCCCATTTACTTTGCCATTTACTTACAGTGCTCTCTGTCATGTAGTTAAATGATTATTATGTGTTTTTTTCTGCTTTAATGGGACTCTAAGCTGAAATCTTTTCCTTGAAGCAAATAAAGGATAGGCTTTTAAGAGTTTACCAACATGTATTCTAGAAGTTACGATATTCTAGCTGGCAACAGAAGTTTCTAGGTAGCACAGGCACAACTAGAAACCTTTCCAGCAGTGTCAGGATTGCCCAGGAATGCTCCTGTACTGCCCTCTCTTGCACTATTCATCCTCAAAGAGTTACATGTTAGAGATGCTTGGGGATTTTCAAGCATTATTTGGTTGTCAGATCTAGTATCCCGAAGTGACCTTAAGGGGAATGATGGCAAGGCCTAGTGTCAGAAAACAGGGCATTCCCTGGTTGGTTAGGTATCTTAGAAAAAAGTGTTAAGTGTAGCTTGCACTCTTGCAGGATTATTTTTTTTAAGTTGAAATCTGGTGGAAATGAATACCCTTATGGAAAATAAGCAGCTGTTCTTAGAGTAGCATGTTGCTTTACAACTAGATACAAAGTGGGTAGAAGGTAGGAATTGTTGAGAAGACACTAGGGTTCCTGACTTAATAGGACCCTTCAGCTATTTAGTTTTAGCCGGAACTGCCACCTTTCCCCTGCTAGTCCTCTGTTTGACTATGTCACGTGCTGCTCTACCTTCCTTGTTACTAGAGATTACTTGAGACTCATTCTTCAAGGTCAGGGCCTTGGGAAATTATCCTTATGAATGAGATAACCTGTTACTTTAACAGTGAAGTTCTGTAGCGCTGTGGCACCCTGCTGCTGTTCTCTGTGAGTGACTCTGCTTCTACATTCGGGATGTGAAATCCCTGGCATGGGCCCAACCCTACCCATAGAGTGTAGCTGTTAATGTCACCTCTCAAGGAACTCATGTTTATTTCAACAGGTGTCTTTTGAAGAACATTTTCTTGAAATATTTAGCTCTCTCGTCCTGGCTCATTCCCGTATATTCTTTAGTTGTTAGCTTAGCTGCATTTTTACTGGGACATCTTCCTTGCTTTTCCACCTCTCAGCACTGTTCCTCCTGTGTGCTGTCAGAGGACTGTGTGTGTACTTCTGTTTCCTGGCTGGTAGTTGCCTTTTTACTTGTTTGTATACCCACTGAAGACAATATCTTGAGAGCTGGCACTGTCTCTTTCACCTCTATAGCCATCCTATGTAGCACACAGTTTTACACTGGCTAGGAACTCAGTAAATATTTTATAAATACGTATTTTAGTGTTAATGACAATTTCAAATGCTATATGAGACCAGTTAGGTGTATTTTTTAAAAAATTCCTTGCAAAGGCTTCACAAAGGCTTAGAGACCATTTAAATATCTATATATAAAGGTACAATGTGTAATATCTGTTTATCGATATATAAAAACAGATGTGTGTTTGTGTGTTTCAACGGGGAAATGAGGAATTGCTGGTAGAGCAAATGTAGGATGAGGAAATCGGAAGGAGCGAGGGCCAGGGTTAGAAGTCTCCTTACTAGAGGTGTCCTCCATATTTGACTCGAGCTTTCTAGAGGCAAATCAAGGTCAGTGAGGATTGTTGTTGTTTTTGGTAGGCAGGTTTTTTAGCACTCCTCAGTTTATATATTTCTGAGAGGCTATCTCTTGTTACATAAAATTTTGGTGTTAAAGCTCACTGTTTTTCATACTTCTGTCATCCTAGGACAGTCTTACTGTTGGGGAAGGTGTCACTGATGACAGTTTTCTAAAGCTACCTGTAGCGATGGTAGTATTATAAGGTGATAATAAGTGACAATTACTGTTAGTATTTTGAGACCACTGAAGCTTATGTATTTATTTGTCTCTGATTTTAGTTCACTACAGTTAGCATGTGCCAGGCACTGTGTTAGACACTTGAGAGTCTTCTTTAGCTTCAAGGTGCTTACTGAGTAGTAGGGGCAAACACATAAAAAACATATAATTTTATACAACATGGTTTATAAATAAAGAAAGATATATGCCTTGTGCTTTAGGAGCCTCAGGGTTTGAGGAAGTTTTCCAAGAGGGTTATTCTTAGCCAGTAGAAAAAAAGTGAGGAAGATGTTCTGTCATGTCAAAGATGCGGCAGTTTGGAATGGCATGGTACCCGTGGAGTGAGCAAAGATGGGAGGTGTGAAAGGCATGGTACGTATCGGCATTCCAGCAGCACACTTACCAAGGGATGTAAGCGTGTGGGGGAGCAGTGAGAGACATACTTGAAGACACTGCCAAGGTCGAAGAATGCTTGTTCTAGATACGATCTTAGGGATAATGAAAAAGTTCAGAAAGGGCTTTGAATGGCAGTAGTGTAGATGGATTTGTAGGGGCAAGATTAGAAGCTGGGAGACCGTGGATATTAGGCAAGAAATGATGAGTATTTGTTGGCAAGATACAGTGCTATCAATTGGAAAGAGTTATTTAGGAGATTAGCAAATAATTACACATTGGGTGACATGGTTGGGAGATAGTGTAGCGCAGAGATAAGAGAAAGAAGTATTGGTGAATTGCGTGGTTTTGCCCCAGGCAGTGGATGCTGGAACTGTAAATTGAGAATGATTACAATAATGCTAACATTTAAGGGTTATTTAGTATGTTCCAAGCACTGTGCTATATGCTTTACACAAAGTAACTTATTCCTCATAATAACCTGTGAAGTTGGTAAACTATTACCCCCATTTTATAGATGGGGAAGCTGAGACCTGGAGACAGATCCAAAGTCCCACTTGGCTAAGATTCTAAACCAGACATTCTGACTCCAGAACCCAGCACATAGACTCTATATTATGGCAATATTATAGCCCATACCATTGTAAATAACAGTATGAAATTTGACATCTTCTAATCAACTTTATATCTCACACATATGGAGTGATGACAAATAATGCCTTAGGTCACCACATTAGTTGGTGAAATGTAGCATTAAATTACCATCTCTTATAATAAATTACCATCAAATAATGAATTTGTGCCGAGTACAAGAGCATTGAATTTACCAACAATAGATTTATAAATAATATTGGAGGAAAGTTTAGAAATAGGCCATATTTTCAAAATTTGGCAGTTGCTTTTTATATCGCTTGTTTTACATTTTTAATCCAAATGTAGGGGGAATTCTCAGCATCTTAGTACTTCTCTTCACATAGCAAACTTGGTGTCGTACAGTGGAAACGCATGTATTCGGTTGGAAACAGGAAGACAGGAAGTAGAGGCAGTGGATAAAGACAACCCTTTGAAGGATTTTTTTCTTTCTTTTTCTAATCGGAGCAGTGCACAAGTGCAGGGCCTTGAGACGGGAGTACTGGCAGCGGAGCGGTGGGAGCCGTGGGCAAGCTCAGTAGGTGAGGGGGTGCAGCTACAGAGAGTTGATCAGTGTGGTGTTGGAGCGTGTGCTTCTGTATTTTCACGGAAATAAGAGAAATGAGGTTATGAGGCCTTCCCTTCCACTAGTCCTCTGGGACTGTTCTTGTCAAGGACCCTAGTGATGCCCATATTGCCAGACTCCCGGTCGGTTCAGCATTCTCCTCTTCCTCCATTTGACAGTCCGTGATTCCCTCCTCTTTTCTGAAATGCTTTCTTCACTTACCGGTGACCATTCTCTTTTCCCTTCTGCCTCACTGCCACTTCTTCTCAGTCTCATTTGCCTCTTGCCTCTTTATCTTCTGGACCTCAAGGTCCAGTGCTCAGCAGATGGACTGCCTTTTTCTCTGTTTGCAGCCGCTCCCTAGGGGATCTCATGCAGCCCAGTGATTCTGAATGCCGTGGATCTGCCGAGGATTCCCAGATGCATATTTCTCCTCCGCACTTCCCTACAGGACAGCAGGCTTGAATAGCTGACTGCCTATGCAGGACAACAGGCTTGAATACCTGACTGCCTATGCATTCTCTTTGCTTGTCTGTTTTTTGGACATCAAACTTGACAGATCTAAGATTATTACTTTGATCTTCCCCACACCCTTCCCACCCCCGAGTCTACTATAGTCCCATCATAGCATTCTGAAAATCAGTGAATGGCGACTCTACCAGTTATTTCTAACAGTTTTTCGGTTCTAAACCTCAGGCATTCTGGACTCTTCTGTTCATTATCATATTTTGAAGGCATTATCTTCAAAATCTATCTAGACTCTGACCCTTTCTCCGATCTCCGCCATTACCGCCGTGGCTCTGCTGCCGGTCGGCTCTCTCCTGGTCGATCGTAATAGCCTGCAGTCAGCTATCCTGGTCCAGAGGGAGCCCGTTAAACCCTGTGGAATCTTATCACCCTTCTGCTCAGAACCAGCCAGTGTCTTTCTGTCTCACTCAGAGTGTAAGCCACAGCCCTTATTGTGGCCATCGGGTGCTGTGTGTTCTCCAGCCGCCTCCCCACCACCCCAGTCCTGCCGGGTGATCTTAGCTGCTCTCCCCTCGGCCCCCTCTGCGGCCCCCTCTGCCGCAGCACTCGTGGCCTCCTGCTGTTCCTTGAACGTGCCGGGTTTTTTCTCTCCTCAAAGTCTTCTTTCTGTTTGCCTGAAATGTACTTTCCTAGGGAATCTATCTGGCTCACTCGCTTACTTTTTCCACATCTTTGCTTAAATAATTGCCTTATTGGAGAGGCCCCTCGCATAAACTAGAATCCCTTGCCCCAGCTGCTCTTGGTCCTCCGTATTGTGCTTTGTTTTTCTTCTTAGCAGTTAGAACCACTTGACACATGATACATATGTTTGTTACCCTTTTCTACCACTGGAACAGACGCTCCATGGTGGTATAGACTTACTTCCACAACCCCCTCACCACCTTTTTTTACACAATGCTTAAATAACACACATTTTTTTAATGCGATGCCTGATATCACAATGCCTAAAATAACAATGTTTGTTTGGCACATTATAGATATTTAGTAAAAGATTATTAAATGAATTGACTGTATGAATGAATGCTTAATAAATAGCTTTTCCATTTATCTGTACTTGCTCTATAAATCAGTATTGATCTAACTGAGTGTTTTTCTTCCTCTGCAGTACAATGGTCAGTTCCATTCAAGGAAACACGTATCCCAGCCAGGCGCCAGTATATAGTCCTCCTCCTGCCGCTGCTGCTGCTGCTGCAACTGCTGATGTCACTCTGTACCAGAATGCAGGACCTAATATGTCCCAGGTGCCAAACTATAACTTAACATCATCAACTCTGCCTCAGCCTGGAGGCAGCCAACAGCCACCTCAGCCACAGCAACCATATTCTCAGAAGGCTCTGCTATAGGACCCGGTGTTCCTCTTGGTGGCAGATACCTGCTAAATGCCACTGACAGTGTTATGAGATTCATTACTATCTTAAGATGTGTTTATCCTCAGCTTATAGGAATCTTTCCAGGTCAACAAGTTCAAATATTCAAGAAGGTAGAACTCTCCTCAATTTACACTGACTTTTTAGAGGTTCTTCCCCCCTCCCCCCCCAGGAATGAAACTACTTACAACATTTAATTCCTTTCATAATATGAAAGAATTGATACAAGGCTATTTGTCTCGTAAACCTGGTCTGCAGAAAATCAAACTTACAAAAACTGTTGTGGCAAATGTTATGTACATATATTGATATGTAACTGCATTAGTGGCCATTTTGAATCACAGTGGTGATCATGTGAATATATTTAACACTGTGTTAAATTAATTTACATTGCTATTTTATTTTAATCATAAACAACTACCATGTTTCTTAATGTTTTGTGTAAATGTAAGGTAATTATAATATCCTTTTAAACTGCAAGAAAACAAAGTTGTAGCGTATTTACACGAAGGCGCATTATGTTGTCGTGTGTTTCAGTTTCGTATTAAACTGAACCTTTTACTAATTGTGAGCTAAAGAGAGAGATATATATACACATATATATGTATATATATGTGTATATATATATATATATGTATGTATATCTCTACATGTCTTTCTGTAGCCTCTGCATACTACTAGCTGTCATCACACCAGCGTACAGTAGCTAAATTTTTGGTGCAATTATAGCAAATGATAATGTTCCCCTTTGAACTTTTACATTTTGGCATGACATTTCAGAGTACTGTGGGACCATGAGACAAGATTAAGTACGATCATGTCCTTTATTTCTTATTTTTAAGGAAATGATGCTGGTTTACCTTTTCCTAGTTGAAGATAGTAATTAGGTTTCTAAGCTGTATACTGTGTTTATTGGTGGCAGTGACACCAAAGATAGAGGCAATGGATAGAAATTTTTAAACTGGAAAGAAAACCTGAATTACACTACATTTTCGAAGTCTCTTGTAATTATTTGGGATATCAACAAAATTTGATTCGTCTGTCTAATCCCTTGCTAGTCTTTTAAATATGTCTTTAACACATTGTATCCTTTAATTCTTCATTAAAATGGAAATAAGTAGATGTTTCAAAGTAATCTATATTCCTGGCTTTGCTTAACAGTTTATATATTTATTGTTATCTTTCAAACTGGATTTTTGGGTTGCTCTTTCTGGCCTTTTAAAATTCTAGTGGAATTATTTTGGCTTCTTACTTGGGAATATTTTCGAATGAATGCTTTTCTTTTAATTCATGCGAAAAATGTTTTCCACTGACATTGTAATCTTAAATATTTATGATTTCGCTGGTTGGGCTATACTATTATTTTAACACTATTTAAACAACTGAAAAGTTGAGGTGAACATCATATTTAATGAATTGATGTAACAGGTTTCTTACTATAAATGAAAATTTTATTTTTATTTATTTATTTATTTTTGATTTTGATTTTGATTTTCTAGACTGTTGTAATCAGGTAGCTTGTTTATTTTCTTTTTGAGAGAAGATTAAATCTTTGGCCAGTAATCTTAAGGGTGACTAATTTCACAGACTCCGATTTAAAGCGCCGTAGTTTTAAATCTGAGCCTGTGAAATTAGTCACCTGTAAGATTACTTAAGGGTAACTTAAGTGTTTCGCTCAAGTGTTGTGTTGTGATTTCCTGTGTTTAAAATATGTTGCCGTGCCCTGAAGTCAAATTTCACATTTTAAATACTATAAGTTACTTTTCGATAAACATCAATCAGATTATAATCTTTTCCACTCCAATTTGAGTATTATGGTTTAACTGATATACTTTTCCCCAATTTTTCTTTGTCTTTTGATAAATTCCTGTTTACCAATGTTAAATGTGTCATTTTCCCACTTTAATTTTGATATCTTTCATGCTGAAAATCAATGACATAGTCTCTAGTATGATTTTTGCCCTATAAAAGTCAAATGACAGTGAATAGAAAAAACTACCCTTATTACAACCCATATACATTTTTCTTTACCTATTACATTACTAGGCTTATAAAGGTTTAAATGATGAGTACTTTAAAACTTACTGTATTAGTTTATGCCTTCCCGTTGTTAAAAATGAAAATACCAGGGGGAAAAACTCCAATGAAAGTGAAGCACTGGCTTGTCTTTCAAATGACATGACGAGGGTAGAAATAGGAGGGGGCCAGTTAGGATCATGAATGACTTTTAAGTTCTGAAACCTGCAGGTCTTGCACTTTCAAGAAATCTTTCATTAATAACTGTCCTTATTTTGAAAGAATAGAATAATTTGTAAAATGAACTAGCTGTAACATAGGCCAGACGTGGTGTCTCACACCTGTAATCCCAGCACTTTGGGAGGCCATGGCGGGCAGATCGTTTGAGGTCAGGAGTTCAAGACCAGCCTGACCAACATGGTGAAACCCCGTCTTTACAAAACTACAAAAATTAGCTGGGCGTGGTGGCAGGCACCTGTAATCCCAGCTACTCAGGAGGCTGAGGCGAGAGAATTGCTTGAACCTGGGAGACAGAGGTTGCAGTGAGAGGAGATCACGCCACTGCATTCCAGCCTGGGAGACAGAGTGAGGAATAAATAACTGTAACGTAAACTTCCGTGAAGCAAATTTTATTTCTCTTTTTTTAAAAAATAAAATTTGAGGTTGGTTTTCTGTAAAATAGTGACACGTAAATGGAAAAAATCTAATCCAGTTACAATCTAGCATATATAGCCAACAGGCCCATGGCCTGTGATGTTATGCCAGTGCCCTGAACCTGTAAGAGGATTTCTAATGCATACCTAATGTGACTTTACAGCCTCTTCTAACTCCGTCTTTCTCCTTCACTGTTACCTATCTTCCCTATGCAGCGAGGGACCTTTTTATGTGCCTAAGATTCCTTTTTTCACGTACTTCTGGCATTTTGTTTCTATACCTCATAGTTTTTGTATTTAAAATGCTTAATAGACCAGTATCTTTTTTCTCTGATAGATAGAGCTTTCCTATGCGATATATATATATAATTCAGTTTGAAGACATCTTTTTTCCAAAGCTTCAAGTTGATATGAGACAAATTAGCACCCTACATGATAAACTATGCAACTATAAAAATTATGGAAATTATTTTCCAAAATGAGATTTATTGGTATAATTGCTCAAATTTTCATCTGTTTAATATACATTGAAGTCACTATTTTCTTTTGTCATCTATTTTCTTGGTTTACTTTCCAGTTCTAATAATTATAGCTTGCCTTCTGTTACATCATTTTTAAAATATTTAATAACAAAGCTATAGTTTAAATTTTTCACTTGTATCATTTTCCTTTGTTTTTCTTTTTTTTTTGGATTAACTGCTTGTACCCCTTAGAATAAAATTTATAGAAGAAACTTACCTAATATTTCTCAAAGGCCTTATATTCAATTATCTTTTATTTTATAATCCTGATTCCATTAAGTGTTCTTGTCAAGTACCTAGACTGTTTTCTGTATTCTTTAGACTGACATGCCCCCCACACCCCCACGTTTTTAAGCAAAGCTGCCTTCATTGTATTATATGTATTCTTCCTTAGAATGGTCTTCTTTCGAAATTACTTAGTACTTGATAGTATCTTTTTCTGAAGATTTCCAGGCTTCAAAAATGCTCTTCCCTATGACATTCTAGAACGCTTTAAATCTCAGTATTTAAAATTCTAGATTTCCTTGATGAAGAAAATTGAACATTTTATTGGTGCTAACTTGTGGCCAAACTGCACTTTGCCAATTCTCTGATTCCCTGGCTTCTGCTAACACTTACCACTGTCATTACTGTCTTCTTGCTGCTGCTGTTAGACCTAGAATTTCTGATAATAAATTATTAAGAGTCAGTAAACCCCTCGATAAAAGCAAAAGGGACTGATTTTAATGGTCTTTTGGTGGTCAGAGACTTAAAAACAAAAAGTCATGTCTGTTTTATAGAAGAGTAGTATCCACATTTTCTGATTAGATACCCCAATGAGTAACAAATTTTTTGAGTGTGTAGCCTTAAAAATATGTATATGTATTTATTCACAAATATTTTACAAGTTCTACTGTATTAATGCATATTGTACATTATGAAACACACCAAAAAATAGAAATCTTAAAAGGATGAGATAAAAAGTTATTAATAGAAATTTAAATATTTTCTTTCTATATCTTAGTGGTTTGCTTTCTCTGTGCCCTAGGATATATGAACCTGATTTGGAGACCACTTGGTTGAGAGGCTAAGATTAAACAGGCAGGGGATGTAGAATGTTACTAAGTTGGTCCCTTGAAGTAAGTATCTGTTACTATAAGTGGTACTTTCTCAAAAAAATTGTTGGGAAATTTTCATACTTACAGAAAGATTGGAAGAGTGATAACACTGAACATCTAATTACTATTCATCTAGATTTGCTAATCATTAAAAATTTGCCACGTTTGTTTTATCTCCTTGTATATGTATGTTTATATATGCACGTGTGTGTGTATATATATATAGGAGTGGTCATATGTATATACACACATACTTTATTGTGTGAACTGACACGTTATAAACATTGTAAACCATATTTCTAAGTTCTTCATCTTGCGTCTTGTAAGGATTTAGACAGTTTCCCACATAACCTAAACCATTTTCACATCTAAGAAAATTAACAGTAATTCTGTAATATATTGTTATTGAATGTCCCTCAAACTGTCTTTTATAGATATGTATGTATTTTAAATCCAGGATCCATTCCAGGAATATATAACCATACTTCTAATGTCCTTTGATTCTCTGCTAATCTGGGTTAATCTTGTCATCTCCCCCTGATGCTCCATGACATTGACTTTTTAAACACCCCTGCCAGTTGTCTCGTAGAATTTCTTACATTCTGGATTTCTAACTTGATGCTCTATTCTCATTGCCTTGACTCTATTACTTATTCCTAAAAGAATTACAATCAGAACCCTATGAGTTCTGGTTAGAGGTAATGAAATTAAATTTTTCAGGCTTGCATCGAAAGCTGCACACATAAAGGAACGTCGTTAACCCTAACATGTAGCTGCTGTGTGATAGCCTGTATCCTCAGGCCATTGATGCTGCCGTAGCTCAGTACAGTTTTGTGTTCTTCATCTTGAATTGCATTCAGAGAAGCTGAAGAAAATTTGTGCCCTTTCCCTATTCAAACCCAAGTCAGCTTTTCTCCACTTATTCAATACCCACCTTATTCACTTTGGATGGCTTTTAGGTAACTCTAGAAATGTAACCAGCAAATAGAGTTCTATGTTTTTAGATGCAAACATTTTGGTACGTTTGTTTTAAAAGACTTCTCATGACCCTGGTCATAACCTTCTGTTAAAATACGAAAATCACTGAAGGAGAGGGAAAGTCCTTTCTTTTTAAAAGTTACTATTGTTACTTATTTTCCTCAAGTTGATAACTAAATTGGAAGCAGACTGAATAAAAGATATAGACACAGTCAATTTTGAAACACACGCACATTACAGTAACATATGCCATCAGCTTATTAAAGAGCTAGTTTTGGACTTGTTTCCGTTGGTTAATGGCATTTAAAAAGATTAACTGTTTGTAATCAGTTGTTTCTATGGCAGGATTCATCAAGTTTCTTAACGGCAGGGTGATCACATTATCTTGTTACTTTAGAAAAAGATACGCTGTATAAACAGTTAAGAATGTTTTTGGTTAATTATAGGTGATATTGTCTGTTAGCCAGGTAAGATGCCAAATAGGAAAATGTATGTGAGACATCCATGTATGGTTATTTTTCTCTGAGCCAAAAACAGAAAAAAAATCTGTTTACTGTTTCAGAATTTGTTTCTGTTTCTCCAGAGAAAAGAAGGGTTTGATATAAGTATCTTTGATATTCTGTAATTTAAAAACATAATACGCTGTAAAGGAGTGGCTGAAAATGACTGAAGAAGTTGTAATCAGGAATACAGGTAAATTCACTTAGAAGAACCATTATAACAAGTTCATTTCTATGAAAGGTGGATGGCGCATGAAGAAATGGTTTTATTAATTTGTATTGTAAATGTATCATACTTTGTGAATACATGGATTTCTTTTAAAGAAAGGGGTGGATAGTGGTGATGGTATTTGGGGTTGAAGATAAGAATAAGAACGAAATTAAGTTGTAGGAATTTACTCATCCATTCTGCTATTAAGTGGAAATTTCAGCTCATGGCTCTAGGAATTCAGAGAACTAGATTTTAATCCAGATATATCTTTTGTCGAAAGAATATCTTGGTAGATATGTGATTTGGGGCAGCTCCATGTATCTTTGTGGGTCGTCTACTTATTTATGCATTGTAGGGCTAATGTATCATGATCTTTTGTAGCTTGTATAAATTTTCTGTTTCATACCATGTACCTCTGCCTACCTTAAATATCCCTGCCATTCAGCCTGAATAGTTCACCTATGACACTGAATGGGACCTGGGTACCATGGTACTGAAACTTGGGTGCATGATTTCTAGCATGTTGTTATACCAGTGTACTTTCTGAACGTAACCTGGGGGTACTTTATCTCCGTTAGTATCTGGTGAGCCTTTTGTTCTGAGTGATTTTACCAGGAACATCTGCATTCCAAGTAGAAGCACTTCAGCCATAGTACTTTAACTTTCATTGGTGTTGATTTGAAAAAATAAAAATAAATAGTTGCAGCTCTGGGACAGATACTGTATTTGTATACTGCCTCAAACTAAAGGAGATAAGTAGCATCAGACTACATGAAATTTTATTCTTGATGTTCTTGTATGCAAAGTGGCATCTTGGTCTTGGTGAACTGAAAATGATAATGTCACCAGTATACTGCACTTGCCCTTCTTTAGCTGTTGTATTGCTGAGAGGCTAGAGTACTGTGGAAACTAGTAGTTTCCATCTTTTGTGCTGGCTAAAATTGTCTACCAAGTAAGGTGCAAAATCAGCAGTGATTTTTTTTTTTTTTTTTGCATCATAAGTATTTGGCCTAGAAAAATGCCATTATATACTGCTTAGTTACAAGTTATTAATATAAATAAGTATTAAAGTAGGCATTAAATTCAAGGAAGGTTGATTTGTTTTTAAAATCGGCTTTTTTCTGGTGTTGTCAGTTATGTTTATCTATTATTTTATATATTTTATAAAACAATTCCAAGAATAAAGAATACTTGTTTTTAGTTTTCCTGTTTGCACTTTAGAAGATTAGATACCTTGCTGGCATCTAAAAAGCTTTCCTAAAAGTTTATATTATTTAATGGAATCTGATGAAGAAGTTGGGGCTTACTTCAAGTACTAAGTAAACTGGATAAGGCTTTTATGCTTGTTGAGGGGGAAAGACAAACTTTTCCGGTTGTTTATCATATTGTGTGTTGTCTCCCTTTGTAAACAGGTACCTTTTAAAATCTTTTTTGCTATTTTTTGCTAATGTTTTATAAGAATGGTCACAGAAAGGAATATTGGTCGGGCTGTACCAAAAAACAAGAAAAAAAGAATTCTTATAGTAAATGCCAATTCTGTGTTTATAAAATTAATGCCTTTTTCTTTCTTTTTAAAAAAAGCCACTTAGATTCTAATAGATTTTAGTGAAGTATTTTAATATCAAAACATCAGAACAGTCTTATTTCATTCAGCTGGTTGCCGAATATTAATTTACATGGGGTGTGGGGCAGACAGTCAAGTGGATTCTCTTCAGGTTAAGTTAAATAAGCATTCCATGTGGAAAGACCTAGTGGCTAGACTAGAATTACATTAGGCTATGAGTTAAATTACTGTGCTTTTGCTTCCTTCATTAAGCCAAGTAGTAGAGTATTTCTACTTTTCTTCATGCCTCTCTTGTATTTGAAAAAGAATACTTTTCTTAAGGTTTTTAGCATGATGGAAGCAAATTACATTTTTATTTTAACTTTTCACCAACATTTGTAGATATTTAACTGTGCTAAGTTGTATATTTTAAAGGCAAAAAAAAAAGCCTCCAGATTTTTATTTGTCAGAGCATGTTTGTTGAAACATGATTTTGTTTATGCTTGCAGTGGGGAAAACTTAAAATTGAATAAGTGCCTGGTTTATGCTAAATGTTTGTTTTATGTATGTAGTAATTTAAAATGGTCTCAGGGGATTTTCTTCAAAGTTTAAACGAAGATAGTGGTATTAAAAGCTAAAGGAGCAGTGTTTAGGTAATATGTCTTAGTAGTTTTGTCACAAGTAAATATTTTAAGATTAAAACTTTGAAGTGCTAGTGCTCGTTATAGACCAAGTGGTAAACACCACTAAATTAAAATTGAGTAGCATGATCTAAATTACTGTTTAATGTCTTTTGAAAATACATTTCTAAATATTCATGGCTTATTAATCAAATGCTGTTTATAACTCATTTGTTTCTAGATGTTTATTCCAAGAGCTGTCATTTGAGAAATGTAAAATGCTATACAGAATGCTTAAATTCAAGAGAATTCTGAACATTGGGGGTGGTTTCCAGCAGATACCTCTTGGATATTGGACTTTAATTGCTATAATTTTGATGAAATGATGCTCACAATAGAATGCAGTGAATCCTGTTGTTAATGCACACTTGCCTTCTAAAAATCAGAATGCTCGGCAAAATTGCACAATAAAGAGGCCTTAGGATATATGGGGAAAACTGGGTTAGAGGCTCAACACCCCAAAACTTGAACAGTGACATACCCAAGAGTAAAGATAAGAATCTAATAAGAGCAGCACAGTTTGACACATGTTAAATGGTTAATAAATATGGCACTTTACCTTGGAAAAGACCTGAAGTGTGCCTGTAGAAGTGGGCATAGGAAGGGTTGCAGCTCGTGAATTAGGGTGAAGCTGTGGAAGGAGAGTCAGCTGGAATCAGAGGGTGAGTTCTAATCCCAGGAGTGGGTAAGTGTGACTCAGTACTTGCAGTGAATGGAGGCTGCTCACTCGTGTTCTGTGTGTTCCGATGCTGGGTGTCGTTTTCCACATTTCACCTAGCGTTGCTCCTGGATGAAACATGCATAAGCAAACTGCGAAATTTGCGTTCTGCTCATATTCCTTGTAGTTCTGCTCATATTCCTTAGTAATTTCCTGGAACAAGTTTGTGTTTTCCAAACAAATGTGATATCAATATTGACTTTAAAAGATATTTTGTGGTGGAGAATGAGTGGCTATTTACCATTTATTTCTACCCAGAAAAATAGTCTTGGTATTTCTAAATGAATAAGAATTGTGGACAACATCTAAGATACAAAACTCTTTCTTCCCCCTTACCAGATCAGAAATGATCCCAACTGAACATGTAAACACATTTAGATTCAAATAATTATTTTATGTGTTTTGCTTAAAATGCTTAAAATCCATGGGAAATTGAATGCCCTGTAAACCTGGTAAGAAAACACAAAACACATAAAGCCTGTGAGAAATTATATGCCCTACAATCCTGCCTCTCCCAAAAAAACAGGGAAAGAAAAGAAAATTAAGGATAAATATCACTTTTTGAGATAAGTGGTCACAGCCATTATGCCCTTAATTTATTTTTGTTTATTAACTGTTGATGGTTTGGTCTTCATTTGCTTAAGTGTTTACACTATTTTCAAGATACACTAACTGCCTTCTTAAGTTTTACATTTCATCGCACTAAATATGGCAGGCATTTATTTAAATATTTAAGTACCTTTAGAAATCAGAAAACTTGAATCCAGGACTTTTTACAAGTTCATTTTGATATCGACATGTAAACTTACTGAAAAATGAACAATAAGGAAACATAGCAATGAGCCCACTCTAGTGTTAAAATTTAATTGTTACACTGTATGTTAGAAGGTCTTTTGCACAAGCCTTCCCTCATTTACATGTTCCACAAGCTCATTTGTAACATAGTAAATTCTAGGAAACATTTAGAACAGTGCTGAATTTGGTGACTGGGATGCCGGGCTGGGGTCCAAACCCCAGTTAATTTATGATATAACCAGAATGTAGCGTAGTGTTACTGATATGTCTGGCTCATACCCCGTGAGTGCTTTATAGGAAGGCACACCAAGTCCAAGGGAGATTGCCAGGCGCACATCTCCTGGTGGCCATCCGTGGGTTCTGAGGCTCCTCCACCTCCTCAGAAGCTGTGGGGCTTCTCATCGCTACCCTCAGAATACCTGGTCTAGGCCAGTGCGCTGTCATCCTTTTTTGGGAGTTCCAGAGATAAATCTACCTGCCTTCTTTCCACTTTGACAGCTTTACCTGATCCATGGAGAGACTAAAGACAATTTCTCAGCTCCTCCTTTTCTCTCCCTGAAGCAACTCTTTGTGGTTTTCCAGTGGATTGAAGGCTGAACTGTAACGGATAGAGGCCCTAGGCAGGCTAATTTGATACCTGTTTATCATGATAATCCTTAAATTTATTATTATTATTTTTTTTTCTGAGAGGCTACACCTTGTATATCCACCTGAGGAATCCGAAGCCCAACACCCATCCTTAGAGGCAGTTGAGCAACCAGTTACTGGAGCAGGGCCCTTGGTGGGGAGGGGGACAGGGGAAAGGAAGGTGGTCATTTTTCGCACCCCTAAATGCCTCATTAAACAATCTTTTCATTGTAATGCTCTCTCAGGGTTTGAAAGTCAATGTTCATTTCATTATGATTTTCATTTCCTTATGATTCCATCAATTTTATGGCATGTTTTATCTTAATTCTGCTGTAGGAAGCGCCAAGGTAAACTAGGTAAACCTTTGCCCTGTCTTGCTTGTCATTCTTAACTGGGGCAAAATGCAAATATAGAAAAGAATGAGTATAACTAATCAGGAAAATATGTTTTGTTTTCTTCTGGACATTTATGAGTTGGGAAAGAGTCTGATGAGAAAAGAGATCTTCTGCTTTCCTGCTTCCCTGTCAAACTGTCCCTTGAGTCAAATGGGAAGCAACGGTAGGTGGGATGGCATGCGACAGGCTGGGGAAGAGGAAGGCCCACCGCCCAGGAGAGGCCTTGGTCCTGGGGGATTCTCCCTGTGTGTGGTCATTTCTTAAAGACTGCAGTGCTGTAGCTCCCCAAAACTTTCAGGAAATAAGATTACTCTGTGTGATTCAAATTGACAAAATAGTAGAGAAGGAACCACAGTAGGAGATGGGTACCTTAAAGCTGAAGTTAAACGCTGCTGGCTTAGCCAGATCAGTGTGACATGTTTTATTTGGCTCGCAGAGAGTTAAAAAATGTTTTTTGAATAGATGATATTTTATGTCTAGGTGATTTCCCACCAAAAATACAGACTTTCGGCTCCTTGAAAAATCCCAGATCTAGGCCGGGCGCGGTGGCTCACGCCTGTAATCCCAGCACTTTAAGAGGCCTAGGCGGGCAGATCACGAGGTCAGGAGATCGAGACCATCCTGGCTAACATGGTGAAACCCCGTCTCTACTAAAACTACAAAAAATTAGCCAGGCATGGTGACAGGCGCCTGTAGTCCCAGCTACTCGGGAGGCTGAGGCAGGAGAAAGGCGTGAACCAGGGAGGCGGAGCTTGCAGTGAGCCAAGATCACACCACTGCACTCCTGCCTGGGTGACAGAGTGAGACTCAGTCTCAGAAAAAAAAAGAAAAGAAAAGAAAAATCCCAGCTCTAACAACGTGAGGCCTGCGTTCCCAGAATTATCCATGCTGTCTCCAGTTTGCTACTGAGCCCTCCCAACTGTTGGGGAGAATCAGAGACGGACTCTCGTCAAAGCAGTAAAGAGACATTTATTATTATTTTTTTGAGATGGTGTTTTGCTCTTGTTGCCCAGGCTGGAGTGCAGTGGCACCATCTCAGCTCACTGCAACTTCCACCTCCCAGGTTCAAGCGATTCTCCTGCCTCAGCCTCCTGAGTAGCTGGGATTACAGGCATGCGCCACCACGTCCAGCTAATTTTCTATTTTTAGTAGAGGCGGGGTTTCTCCATGTTCGTCAGGCTGGCCTCGAACTCCCCACCTCAGGTGGTCTGCCAGCCTCAGCCTCCCATAGTGTTGGGATTACAGGCATGGGCCACTGCGCCCGGCCTGGGAGATTTTATACAGAAACTATTGCAATAGGGAAAAGAGACTTGCGTCCAGAACTGGGCTCAGTGGAATACAGTAAAGATAGATGGGGACTTACAGCCAAGGGTGGTGGGGAGTAGTTCATGGGTGGAAAATCACTAAGAGGAGACCTTGGGGATAGAGAAGATTCTTGCTAAGAGCCAGCCAGGGTGATCAGTTAGCCAGGGTGGAGGACAAGGGATTTGATGAGATCTCAAGGGCAGGAGGGCTTCTCTTTTTGACTTAGCAGGATTCTTGCTAAAACTGGGCTGTGCGGGCCTGACAAGGACAGTGGCCAAGATCAAAGCCTGAGAAGAGGTTTTAGAGGTCAAGGAAAGCGCTCGTCACCACTTCACTCTTTTGCCTGACCCAGGGGATATTTGAAGCATTGCTTCCTGCTTTAAAGAGAGGGTGGATCTAAGACTCACTGTTCATTTGGACTATTGAGCACTTGGAATGGGCTGGTGCAATTGAGGGACTGAATTTTAAATCTGATTTCATTTGAATTAATTTAAACTTAAAAACCAGCAGTGCAAGCTATTTCGTAAGCTGTTTTGGTGGGGCTCTATTTCATAGTAACCATTGCATCCATAGCACAGTATTGTAGTGTATGTACTTTTCACTTTTTTTTAATATGGGTGCTAGAAAAGTTAACATTACACACATGGTTCGCATTCTTTTGCTCTTGGACAGTGCAGGACTGTGGCTTTTAGGACCTGGCCGTGATTCTAAAGAATGTGTCTGTGGCAGACAGACTCTGGAGTGGGTCCCCATGAGCCCTTCCTTGTGATGTTCAGACCTTTATTTAATTCCCTTTCTTTGAGTATGGGCAGGACATGTGACTTGCTGAAAACCAACAGACTATGGCAAATGTGATGGGCCATCACTCCTTGCTGACATTATGTCATGGTTTTGCCGGCAGGCTGAGCTTGGAAGCAGACCCTTCCCAAGATGAGCCTCCAGAGGAGAACCCAGCCCTGGCCAACACTTTGATCGCAGCCTTGAAGAGGACTCAGCTAAGCCCTGTCCAGATTCCTGGCCCACAGAAACTGTGAGATAATCAGTGTAGGTGGTTTTAAGCCATTAAATGTGTAGTAATTTGTTATGCAGCAATAGAAAACACGTGGCCTGGAAGGTTTGGGGCACATGGAGAACTATGGAAATCCAGCAAAAGGACGGTGCAGGATGGGAGGAAGCTGAGGACCGAAAAACTACCCATTAGATACTGTGCTCACCACCCAGGTGATGAAATAATGTACACCAAACCCCTGACACAATTTACCCGTGTAACAAAACTGCGTATGTACTCCCGAACCTAAAATAGTTGGGAGGAAGGCTGAGCACAGTGGCTCACGCCTGGAATCCCAGCACTTTGGCAGGCCAAAGTGGGAGGATCACCTGAGGCCAGGATTTCAAGACCAGCTTGGCCAATATGGTGAAACCCCGTCTCTACTAAAAATACAAAAATTAGCTGGGCACGGTGGTGCACACCTGTAATCCCAGCTACTTGGGAGGCTAAGGCAGGAGAATCTCTTGAACTCGGGAGGTGGAGGTTGCAGTGAGCCAAGATCACACCACTGTACTCCAGCATGAGCGACAGAGCAAGACTCCATCTCAAAACAAAACAAAAAAATGTTGGGAGGTAAAAAAAAGGTAATCTAGCAAAAGGGAACTCTCCTGATGAGAGTGAATCTTAGTTGGTGTCACTTAAGCATCCTGGTCCCATGAATAAGCTGTTTCTCAGGTGCTGACTGATGTGGCTTTGGTGCTGATTAGCTGGCTGTCCTTGGTGATGGTTACTTTCATCCCACGTTGGTCTGCTTCAGGGAGGGGAGTTCAGGTTCATCTGATTTTTGAAGGTAAACTCATTGTTTGTGAGAGTTAAGTGGCTGGGTCCAGGCCACTGGGGTGTGGTTGAAGTTGGCCTTATCCTACTGCTTGCAGTGTATTGGTGGTAGTTTTAATTAAATGTGCCATGGAACAGATTGGGCCCCAGCCTCTGTCAGACAGATTAATCATAGTGGCTGATGGATTGGCGTATGCATGGAAAAATTTGCCAGAAACTTAATGGTGTGGAAACGAAAGGCAGAAATTGTTGGGAGATAATCCTCCGTAGTTCTTGCAAGCAGAGAAAATGACAGTGCTTTTTCTAGGCCATCTTTTCCAAGATATTTGTATAGCACACAACCTTGGGAGATACAGATAGCGTCTCCTTCTGGAGCAAAGGGCAGGTTTGTTTACACCCTTGGAATATGGAGTTGGTGTCTCTCTTTAGAGCAAAGCGCAGGCAGGCTGACCATGATGAAAGACTGAGAGATCTAGCTCAGGGCTCCTGTTTTGTTCTGCAGCTCACTGCCTTTGCCCTTGTCACCTGCCCTTCGTGTCTCCCCTGTGCTTGAGGAACTGGCACAGGAAATGATACTTTGGCTCCTGCTAACGCTGTGAGTAGCATAGTTCTTTGTCTTGGAGCCATGCCTCTGTGCCTTCTGTCAGCATTCCGGGAACTGTGGCCGGCTGACTTTTCAGCTTGCCCTCATAGGTCTTGATAGTTGTGTTGGATAGTAATAATAAAGACAAAAAGTCGTTTCTTGTGGAACAGAAGTTAATCCACTTATGACTAAACCTTTCCCAGAATAGGGGTGGAAGCCCATGTTTTTTCATTCCCTAGGGTCAGGGGCAGGGATTTTTGTTTTGGTGGATAAAATTACTCCCATTGATGTATAAAATATGTGTATCAGCAAGCAGGTCTTCCCAGGAGTGAGGTGATTACACCTTTTGCAGTGGCTTACTGAATTCACCTTTTCTGGGCCTCAGTCTTATCTCTAAAATGAGAAAATTGGCCAGCTATGGTGGCTTGTGCCTGTAATCCCAGCACTTTGGGAGGCTGAGGCGGTAGATCGCCTGAGGTCAGGAGTTCAAGACCAGCCTGGCCAATGTGGTGAAACCCTGTCTCTACTAAAAAACAAAACAAAACAAAACAAAAAAACAAAAATTAGCCAGGCATGGTGGTGCGTGCCTGTAATCCCAGCTATTCAGGAGGCTGAGGCAGAAGAATTGCTTGCACCTGGGAGGTGGAGATTGCAGTGAGCCAAGATCATGCCATTGCACTGCACTCCAGCCTGGGCAACAAGAGTGAAACTCCATCTCAAAAATAAATAAATAAATATTTAAATAAATAAAAATAAAATAAAATGAGAAAATTATATCTCTCTTAAAGGCCCTTCCAGCTACAGTGGCTCCAGGTGATGTGAAAAATACCATCACTTTATTCAACAAGCTCTTATCTTGTCCTTACTGTGGGACGGGCACCAGTGTAAGTGCTTTTCAAATAACTCATTTAAACTAGGATGATACCAATATCCCCCTGCCTTAGATGAGGAGACTGAGGTACAGAGAGATTGATTATCTGCCCAAGGTCATCCAGCAGGTGGCATAGCTGCGGTACAAACCTAGGCAACCTTTGTGCTTGTGTCCGCCATGCTGTGCTGTCTCCCATCTTGTCATTGAACAGTTGATTCAGTCTCCACTGTCTGGGAAGCCCCTCCTGAGAATGCTGGAGGCCACAGGGGAGAATGAAGCAGGTCCTTGTTGTCCAGGGTCTTGCACTAATGGGGAATTTTGTATTTTTCTCTCTCCGTGTGTGTGTGTGCGTGTCACACGGAAGGACTCCAAAGTAAGCATTTGCATGTAAGAATGCCTCATTAGAATGCAGAAGTCTACATTAAGTGTAGGTTAAAGAATTGGTTCCAGGTTTTTAGTTTGCTTATTTAAGATCATTTAACTAAACCTTAGGGTTCTAATCTGATGGTAGTAAACTAGGTCAGACTCTTGTGGGGAACTATCGAGACATAATTGCTCCAAAGTTCTACCTATTCAATACCTAAGATTGATACAATTGTGTATAGAAATTTAAGTAGTTATGCTGAATCACATCCCTTAAAAATGGTTTTTGTCAACCCTAATCCCCTTCATGTGTGTAAATTTAAGCTTCTCGCGGAAAATAGTGGAATCTTTATTATCTGCTATTATGCCAAGAGCAATCATTTTTGCAATATTCACTTAATAAATGTTGAGTGGGTGTCCAGTTCCACTTCACCGTATGCAAGCTGGGTCTCCAGAGCCCTGGAGAATCACACTCAGGAGCTTCAGGGGACAGGCTTTTCTGAAAGAACTTATTGAAGGCCAAGGGAACAGACACCCTCAACTGTCACCACCCTGGGCACAAAGGAGCAAGCGTTCAGTGGCAAGTGTGTACAGTGATTGCTGGGCCTAGGAGGAGGGACGGACTGACAGAGCTGAAACTGGCACAGTGAGTGGGAAAGAGGGACAAGGGAATCAACACCCTCGCTTCTCCTGCTGCCCGTTGGCCTCCTGCCAGTCCTCTCGCTGGCCAAACCCAACTCGAATACAGAGTGATGGGGAAATATTGAGGACAGGGAGAGAGAAGTGGAGGAGAGCCAGCATGCTGGAGACATACTCAATTGAAGCAGGCATTGTGTAGCTCACCACCTGCAAAAACATTAAATTTTTCTTCTAGCAATTATATTACCATGCATATTATTTTATGAAAACCCAAAACATGTTCTAGGTTCTTTCGAGTTAATTGTTTGCTGTGTACCTTGCTAAGAATTTACGTAAAGTACTGAATTTAAATTATCAGTAGGTGGTGCTGCTGAGATTGACTCTTGAAAAATCCAAATTAGCCATTTAACAGAAGATGATCTAGACTTCAGACAGATTATTTGGGAAAAAACATAACACTGCAGGACAGTTCATTTATGATTCACTGTTTTTTCATGACATCTGGAATGCACCGATTTTTACAATTTTATTTCCTTAATATGTGGACCATTCTGGGTTTTCTCAACAATTAAAGAGCGGGAGCTGATGTTTCTCCGCAGAATTAGAAGGATGGTCATGCTATAGGCCATATGCTAGATGAGGGGTAGCTGTTGATTTTATGTCTTAATTTTCTGTTAGAGATTCACATCATGAATTATAATATGGATCAAGATTTTTAAAATGATTCAATTTGAGTTTTCTGGAGAAGAGAATTAGATGCAAGGAATTTCAGAGCCATGTCTTCTGAAAACATCAGAAGTGAGCCCCTGAGGGGCCATTTTCCTAGCAACCCTCAAGAAATAGAGTACTACAGGCCTTTACCAATAGAAATAGGCCCATAAAAATCCGGGAGTTGTGAAATGTTTAACCTGGCATTTGGATTTTAAAGATGCCGAAGTCCTCTATTTTCCAAACGACATCAGAGGGGTACTTGGTAAAATACAGATTCCCAGGCCTTTTGCCTGCAGATTCCGATTGAGTCAATCTGGGATGGGACTGGAAAGCTATAATTAGCAAGTGCCTCCCCACCCCCAGGAGTCCTTAGGTCACACTAGTTTGGGAAACACTGATACTGTGCAGCTGCCTCCTTTCCAGCAAGTGTCTTCACCTACTTGGTCTAAAGCTTCACAGACATTCTGAGGTCAGAGTCACCTTTGAAAATCGAAGAAAGCTAGGGACACTTTCACCAGAAAAATACTCCTGCCCAGAGTTTTACGTATGATTTCAGGTGCTTCAGGGACCCTTTAGAACTCTTTTTTTTGTTTTTTAGACGGACTCTCACTCTATCGCCCAGGCTGGAGTGCAGTGACATGATCTCGGCTCTCTGCAACCTCTGCCTCCTAGGTTCAAGAGATTCTCCTGCCTCAGCCTCCTGAGTAGCTGGGGTTATAGGTGCCCACCACCACGCCTTGCTTTTTTTTTTTTTTTTTTTTTTTTTTTTTTGTAATTTTAGTAGAGATGGGGTTTTGCCATGTTGGCCAGGGTGGTCTCAAACTCCTGACCTCAGGTGATCCGCCTGCCTCCGAAAGTGCTGGGATTACAGGCATGAGCCACCACACCCGGCCTAGAACTCTTTTCTGTAGCCTTTCTTATGAACCTCTATCCTAGAGTTGGTTTAAAACTCTCCAGCCTAGATTTCAAGGCTTCCCCTAATCTTGCCCCATCCTACCAGTTGAGCCTCTTGTCTCATTATTCCCATGATAGCCAGGAGCTGTGAAGAGGAACCAGTTATATTCCAAGTCAAAATCAAAGGAATCTCTGTGCTTTCCTCTAAGCATATACGAGGCCTTTGCAATAGAGTGGAGTCTGTTAAGGAAACGCAGTAGGCAGGATTTTGTAGATTGTGGTCATTAGCATCTTCCAGGGAGAAAAAAGATGATAAAAGTCACTGATGATATGCCAAGGCAGATGTCTCACTTCGCTTTCTTCTCTTCCCAAGGACACAGTGTCTCATTTTTAGAGCATCATTTTGGGCCCTGTCATGGCACAGCAGAAGTCATTCTTATAACCCCCTGGTGAACCACAGGGGCTTACTTCAGACTCCACCAGAGTCTTGCTGAAATATCTGTTAGCATCAGTAGGCTTGGATCCTACCAGCAATTAGAGTTGTCCAGTCACTCAAAAAAATTTTTGTTTTTTAAAAGAGACAGGGTCTTGCCATGTTGCCTAGGCTGATCTTGAACTCCTAGGCTCAAGTGATCCTCCCACCTCAGCCTCTTAAGTAGCTGAGCCTATAGGAGCACACCACCACACCCAGCTCCCAGTTACCCAAACATTTTAAATTATTGAGACTAGTAGGTTTATTACTAGCCTGAATCAATCTATCAACAGTCTGATACTGGCCTTGTACTATAAGTTCAAAGTATTATTGTTATTACAGAGGAGGGTCATATAGATTAATTTAAATACCTTAAGTCAGATCATACATAAATGTTGAAAATAGAAATCATACCTGGGCCACTACCTCTGTGGTGGTGATTTAAACTATTACATTTTGTTTACTTCTGTACTTACGATGATGACTAGGTATTTACATTAAATTGGCTTATCCATGCTTAAATAATATAGGAACAAACAATATACTCAAATGGCAAGACACAGTTTTAAAAAATATACATGCAAACAGTTTAAAACTGTAACTAATTGTTGATATGTATGATGTTTTCATTTAATTCCCATTGTTTCATTTTAACAATGATATAAAGGTGAAAATAGAATTGAGCAGATGTTTAAGCACTAGAAGGATCTAACACTGAGTAAGTGGACAGAAAACAGTTCACCGAGCAGGCTGGACTGCTGTCTTTTGAAAGGCCTGTTTACAAAGTTTGCCCTTGGTTGGCGTCTGGGAACTTAAATTTCGGGAGGGTTCCCACAATTCCCGGAATTGATAAGAGTGGCTCACTGTGCCTAAACGATTTGCATCAATGATGTGGTTTATGCTGAACACCTACTTTCCTTCTGGGAGTCTGGAATTTTGGTGGGTTGCAGGCAAAAGGTGCCTTGGCAGCCAGCACCCAGTAAAAACCGTGGGCACTGAGTCGCTGAGGAGCTTTCCTGGTGGCAACATTTCATGTGTTGTCATGGCCCATTGCTGTGGAAACTCAGCATGTCCTGTTTGACTCGACTGGGAGAGGACCTGTGCAAACTGGTACCCCGTTTCCCATGGACTTTACCCCCTGTGCCATTTCCCTTTGTTGATTTTCCTTCAAGTTCTTTCAGTGTAAAAAATCATTGCCCTGAGTACAGTCATATCTGACTCCTGTGATTCGTAGACATTTATTGAAACGGGTGGTGGTCTTGGGGTTCCCCCAACACAAGATACTGTCACCACCTTTAAGGAAGTAAAATGAGTAAGAGAAATATGCATTTGAAACTACAGCACAAGGTTAGAATGTAAGTATGATAAGAAGAAATAGGGACCAATATTGCTTGCAGCTGAATAATTAGATCTAGTCTTCCGTTATCTCAGTGTTTTGTAGCAAATTTAGTGTATTTCGATTAGGACCTTTGAAAGAATCCAGCTAGACTAGTGTTAAATGAAATTTATGGGAGGCCATTATTTTGATCTAGGCTCCCAGCAGATCAGACTAAACCCAAATGCAGTCACCCGTTGAAAGTTGAAAGTGCCATGTCATCAAATTGAACTCTGAGAAGTTTTCCAAACACCTGGAGATTTATAGCAGCCAATCAGAAGGGGCCCAGTGTACCTGAGCCAACATGCTAAGGAAGCCCCCTCTGATGTAAACTTATAAAGTAACTTTTAAAAGACCAATCTGCTGTTCGTTTCTTATTTCTGCTTTCTTCAGCCCTTTTCTGTCTATACAGCCAGTCTCTTCTGCTCTACTCATCAAGGTTCTTCTCCTATTTTATAGAATGAGATGCTGTCCTGATTCATGAATTGCAATAAAGGTCTGCTCAATTTTTAAATGAATTTTATTGTAATATTTTTTTTTTTGAGATGGGATCTCACTCTATTGCCCAGACTGGCATACAGTGGCATGATCATAGTTCACTGCAGCCTTGACCTCCTGGGCTCAATCAGTCCTCCCACCTCAGCCTCCTGAGTAGCTGGGCTACAGGCGTGTACCACCACGTGTGGCCAGTTTTTGATATTCTGTAGAGATGGAGTCTCACCATGTTGCCCAGGCTGGTCTTGAACTCATGTGCTCAACCTGGAGGTTCAGGTAAAATTTCCTTTATAACAACTGGCACATTCTCTGTGCTTAAACTGTTAAAAAACAAACAAACAAACAAACAAACAAACAAAATTAGACTGATGCCTATAGTCCTAGCATTTTGGGAGGTTGAGGTGGGAGAATCACTTGAAGACAGGAGTTTGAGACCAGCCTGGGCAGTATGGCGAGACCCCATCTCTACTAAATAACAATTAGGTGGGAGGTGGCTAAGGTGGTGATATGCACCACCTAAGTCCCAGTTACTTAAGAGGCTGAGGTGGGAGGATGACTTGAGCCCAGGATTTCAAGGCTGCAGTGAGCTAGGATTGCACCACTACCCTCCAGCCTGGCAACAGAGTGAGAAGTGAGACCTTGTCTCAAAAAAAATTGGTGGCCACTCACAGTGGCTCACATCTGTAATCCCTGCACTTAGGGAGGGTGAGGCGGCAGATCACCTGAGGTCAAGAGTTTGAGACCAGCCTGGCTAACATGGTGAAACCCCGTCTCTACTAAAAATACAAAAAAAATTAGCCGGGCGTGGTGGCGGGCACCTGTAATCCCAGCTACTTGGGAGGCTGAGGCAGGAGAATTGCTTGAACCCAGGAGGCGGAGGTTACAATGAGCCGAGACCATGCCATTGCACTCTAGCCTGGGCAACAAAAACGAAACTCTGTCACAAGGAAAAAAAATTGGTAAAAATTCCTGCTGTCAAGAAACTTACATTTCAGTTTGAGGGAGACAGGCAATTAACATAAAAGTAAAATATTATGTTAGATAGTGTTAAATGATAAAAATGAGGCAGAAAGAGGAATAGGAAGCTGGGGAGGTGTTGAAATTTTAGATAAGTTGTCTCATGAGAAAATGTCACTTAAGAAAAGACCTGAAGAACAGGAGGCGGTTGGCTTTTTGGATTTCTCTGGGAGTTTTCCAGGCCAAGAGAATAACAGGGCAAAGTCGAACAGAAGTCCTTATGCTTGGTGTGTTTGAAGAATATTGAGGAGGACAAGGAGAGAGGAAATTTAGTCAGAGAGAGAGGTGGTAGGGGAGAGATCGTGGAAGGCCTGGAAAATTATGAAGCCTAGGGCTTTGATCTTAGTGGCTTTTGAGATGAGCTCTGACGTACCTCACTAAATATCAAACTAAATGAACCAAATTTACATAGTTCAAGACGGCGTATTATCTTCCACAAGACTCCCAACTTAATAGCCTACATTTTAAAAAGGAATAATTTAGGTTGGAAGATTTCAAACCTATAATATCTTTTAAAATACCAACTCAAGGCCAGGCACATTGGCTCACGCCTGTAATCGCAGCACTTTGGGAGGCCGAGGCAGGCAGATCACCTGAGTTCAGGAGTTCGAGACCAGCCTGGCCATCATGGTGAAACCCTGTCTCTACTAAAAATACAAAATTAGTCGGGCATGGTGGTGTATGCCTCTAATCCCAGCTATTCGGGAGGTTGAGGCAGGAGAATCGCTTGAATCCTGGAGGCAGAGGTTGCAGTCAGCTGAGATTGTGCCACTGCACTCCAGTCTGGACAACAGAGTGAAACCGTGTCTCAAAAAAATACATACGTATATATAGATATCAACTCAAAAATTGTGGTGAAAACAGAACAAAACCAAACCTGCGCCACCCAGTGGAGTTAGGAAGCACTGCATACAGGCAGATCAGTCGGAATTTTTTTTTTTTTTTTTCTTGATTTTTGCTTTTGTTGCCCAGGCTGGAGTGCAATGGCGTGATCTTGGCTCACCACTGCCGACCTCAGGTGATCCGCCCGCCTTGGCCTCCCAAAATGCTGGAATTACAGGCATGAGCCACCGTGCCCGGCTAGAAATTTTATTTTAACTTTTATCTACAGTGATCACATTAACTGCACAATTATCATTTTTGCTTACTTTGTGAATATATGGCGGGCAGGACTAGTAATAGTTATTTTAAGATATTTTAAGTTACGTAAGGAAGAATTGGAGAGTTCCGAACTTATCAAGTCCTCTACAGTGAAGATGTGGGAAATTTAGGTTAAAGCATCCTTGTGAACTTTGGGATGAATTTATGCTCATTGATTAGGCCTGTACCTACATTTTTGTCTGCTTAAATTTGTTACTCCGGAATACCAAAAGGCTAACTTGTTTTAGTCCCTTGAAAAATAAAATTTGAGAATTGTTGCAAACAGTGAAGTGACTTCCTTTTTTCCTTTAATATAGTTTTTTAAAAATTTCTAGCTCATTTACACATTATCACACACACAATTTGTGTGATAGTGGCTACATAGTGGAGTGGGAAATTTTAATTCACTTTCTTTCTCTTTTAAGATCTGGGAAATTTTAATGGAATGACATTTTAAGGGAGTGTAATTTTTTTTTTTAAGTAAGGATTTCCTATACATTTTGTTAATTTCAAGAACAGAATCGGCTGGGTGCAGTGGCTCACACCTGTAATCCCAGCACTTTAGGAGGCTGAGGAGGGCAGATCACGAGGTCAGGAGATCGAGACCATCCTGGGTAACACGGTGAAACCCCATCTCTACTAAAACTACAAAAAATTAGCTGGGCTTGGTGGTGGGCACCTGTAGTCCCAGCTACTCAGGAGGCTGAGGCAGGAGAATGGCGTGAACCTGGGAGGCAGAGCTTGCAGTGAGCCGAGATCTCACCACTGCACTCCAGCCTTGGAGACAGAGTGGGAGTCCGTCTCAAAAAAAAAAAAAAAAAAAGCAACAACAGAGTCACCAGTTATAAAAGGGCTACAAAAGTAAATAGACTGTCATCTTTGCTTTTACAAAGTTGCTTATTTGATAGCCAAACAGATGAAATAATACTTTTTCCTATAGTATATATTTAGCATAATCTGGACTATGATAGCATAAAATTGGTCAAGGGGGCTTAAATCAGATAGTAACATCATCTTACTAAATTCACTTCAAGTGGTTTATTTGGTCATGCCTGTGTATCATGATCAGGAACTCTGGAAATTTTAAATAATCAGTAAACCAGGCCCCAGAACCTACTTTCACTTCTTCCCTAGGCTCTATGTACATTCAGCTCCATCCCAAGAGCAGTTTCACTGCCACTAGCTCCTGTCTTTTTGCACATCATAAGATCACAGGAAACAAACCACAGATATGCCAGAACATTCCTGGCAGTTTGTACATTGTGTTTCACAGACCCTACGCTGAAAACAATGAGCAAACCTTGAGATTACAAATGATCTTCCTAACAATTTTGGAGACTCGATTTTTGACTTCCTGCCTGCAGGAAGGAAATGACAGTTGGAAGTGTGGAGAACAGGTGTTCCCCTGAACAGAATGATATCTTCTGCTTACTAAAATAAAAAACACTGCATCAACACTCCTACATGGAAGTGAACTCTAACCACAAGGCTCAGTCTTTTCACCACGGATCCAGCTTCAGAAACCCAAATCTGTTTCCTACCAGGAAGCTGTTAAACCCAGCATTAAAGAGCAAACTAAGGCACAGAGTTCCTCGAATCAGTACTGGGTTAATCCAAGTAAAGAATCTGGGTGTCCCCTTCCATGTCTTTCCAGTTACCACAGTGCAACTGCATGGCACACTCATCAGAGGACTTAGAAGGGCAGGAATCAGGATTGGAGTAAACGGGTTCCAGCTGAAGGGTAGGTAGGTGATCTTAAACCCTCTTTCATCTCCCATTGTCTTTGTCTCCAAGTCAGGGATCTGGGATTATTTCCTTCCGGTAGCTTAGTGTTGGCATAATAGCTTTCTTTTTCTTTGCCAAGGTCGCTAGTTGCTCTATCCCTCATGAAGGAACCTTCGCTGCCTCCAAATCCTTTCTGTAAAATTCAGGCAAATGACGCCTTAAAAGGGCTGAAGACTGACATAATTGAAGGCCATGCCTGGGGTCAGACAAATACCAGACAGTCCTCTCCAGTCTCCTTCATTAATGGTGCAAACCCATTAGGGCGTGTGCATTTTCTGAGGACCCACAGATTGGAGAAGGCTGGGGAAATATTGTAGCATTCACATCTATGAAGCCGTGGTGGTGAATGCTTGGAAAGGGTCATAGTCTTTTGCAACAGGCATCATGAGATTAATCAATTCTGCAATCCACAGCGACTTTGTCTTTTCTCTTTTACCTTGAGACCCCAAGGAGCCATGCTATGGAGAAAGAGATCTGGTAGCTTTATTTGGAGCCAAGCCTTGCAAGGGTAAGGAGGAGTGAGCGAGGACATTGAAGCCTGTAGACTGAGTAAGTAGATTGAATTGAGACTCATAGAACATGATTTCTCCTTCTGAAACGTCAGCATGGGAGACAGCTGACTCTCCCTTGGAATAAAAAAAGAGTTAACCATGATCAAATCCCTGCACATTCCTTCTGCTGCCTACTTCTCTTTTTTTTTTTCTCTGCCATATTCTTGTTTCTTTAAATTTTTTTTTTCTAATTTTTATTCCTAACTCACCACTTCTCTCTCTCCTTTTGAGTTGGAAGGCGACAGGGTCTCACTCTGTTGCCCAGCTTTGGAGTGCAGTGGCGCAATCATAGCTCAACCTCCTGGGCTCAAGTGATCCTTCCTCTTCAGTCTCCTGAGTAGCTGGGACTACAGGTGCACACCTCCATGCCCAGATAATTTTTGTATTTTTCATAGAGATGGGGTTTCGCCATGTTGCCCAGGTTGGTCTCGAACTCCTGGGCTCAAGCAGTCTGCCCACCTCAGCCTCCCAAAGTGCTGGGATTACAGGCATGAACCACTGTGCCTGGCCGTCTCCACTTCTCTTATACTTCTCTTGTGCATTCCTTTTTTCCAGGAATACGTATTAAGGGACCGTTGTGTGCAGAGGCAGATGCTGTCTGCCTTCCAGGAGCTCACGGTTTTGTGAGGGACCCAGTGTGTAAGTGAATGGTATAAGAACCTTTTATCATTTGTGCTACCCTACAAGTATCCAAAAGATATTTTGAGCCTGGGCACAGTGACTCACACCTGTAATCCCAGCACTTTGGGAGGCTGAGGTGGGTGGATCACTTGAGGTCAGGAGCTCGAGACCAGCCTAGCCAACATGGCGAAACCCCATCTCTACTAAAATACAAAAATTAGCTGGGCATAGTGACCGATGCCTATAATCTCAGCTACTCTGGAGGCTGAGGCAGGAGAATCGCTTGAACCCGGGAGGCGGAGGTTGCAGTGAGCCAAGATTGCAGTGAGCCGCTACACTTCAGCCAAGGTGACAGAGAAAGACTATGTCTCAAAAAAAAAAAAAAAAAAGTGTTTTGAGAAAGGAGGGAAGACTTCATTCCGCTTGTAAAAGAAGAGTAAGAAAAGGTTGCACAGAAGAGCAGAAGAGAAAACAAGCGTCTGTAGAAGGATGAAGCTTCCCTTTTCAGCCTTTTCCTGTGAAAGCAGGAGAGGATGATCCAATTCCACCCAAAGACCCAGCCAGAAAACAGTGGTTCAAGCCTGTCTCCTGTCTTCTGCTTGCCTCTTGACTATTTCACTGTTCTTAGGTACTTACATTAAAAGGATAATTGAAGTGCAGTTTGATTATTTGGCTTCTATAAAGTAAGGAAATCAAATTGGTGGAGGAAAGATTAAAAAAAAAAAAAGGCACAAAATTGTTATTAAACTCCCTCCACCCCACTTCACCCATTCTCTAGGGACAGCACTGTGAACAGTTTGACAAGTATCTTCCTGGATTTTAAAATTTATGTAGAAACCTACAACTACAATATTTGAAAGCAAAAAGATTGTACCATTGATGTTGTTAGACATAGTATCCGCAACTTGCTTCTCTCTTCCACCATCTTCCGTGTCTTACTACATCATGAACATTCTTAGAGCTATTTTTCCTTGAAAAAAATCATTATTATTTTTAGAGGCAGGGTTTTGCAGGCTAGAATGTATTTGCTGTTCACAGGTGCGATCAAAGTGCACTGCAGCCTCGAACCCCTGGGCTCAAGCAATCCTCCCACCTCAGCCTCCCTAATAGCTGGGACTACAGGTGCGTGCCACAATGCCTGGCTAAATTTTTAATTTTTTTTTTTTTTTGTGTAAAGACAGGGTCTTGCCATGTTGCCCAGGCTTGTCTCAAACTCTTGGCCTCAAGCAATCCTCTCACCTTGGCCTCCCAAAATGCTGGGATTGCAGATGTGAGTCACTGCACCCAGCCAGAACAATTTTTCAAAGGAAATATTATTATACTATACAGAGAAAATTGCTGTAGCAATATACAGCTACCGCTTTGAGTCAACAGAAAGATCGATACAAAGCTTACCTCCTCTGAGAAGCCTTCTCTGATTAACTCTTGAGTTTTTTCCATCCTTTCCCCTGTATTTTCTGGTAATTTTCCATGGGGTTCTGAATGGTATTTGGCCTCTGCTCATAAACACACTCCTTTGTCTTATTCTCAAGCCCTTTCTCTTGCAAAGAACAAAGACCACCTTTTGTAAGGACACATGTGAGCTGGAAAGTTCAACCACTCAGACCCCTTTAAAGACTGGTCTTTCTTGGCACGCTTGCTTCCCCGTATTGATCTTTCCTAGCCTTCTCACTCCCAGGTTCCTTGCTCAACTCACTCTTCTATTCCCTCACCGCCTGGCTTCTATTTGTTCATTCATCAGATAGAATTGACAACATGCCAGGACTGGAGGTTCCAGCCCGTAGAGTTTGGCTTGCTCTAATTCTGACTCAAACTCATGACCTTCTTTAGCTCCACTTACCAAATTCTCCCCATGTTTCTGAGTTCAAATTCCTAAGGGTGAGAATCCGATTGACCTGGTTTGTGCCAGGCTATACATAGATGGCTGGACACTATGGCCCAGGACCCATTCATTCAAGAAGATGTGGCTGGAGAAGGGAGATGGACTGTGGGCAGGTCACCCTTCCCAGCCCTAACTCGCCCAGTGTACTTACTCCACCAACGTCCTCGGGTCTTTGCGGGGCACTTGTGTTATCTCCTTAAGCAGTGGTGAGTTAACAGGGACTGCCATGATCTGTACGCAGGAAGTGTTCAAAGGACAATGTGAACACACTCAACAGTTTCTTTACATGGAGTTGGACTCGTGGTGGGCAGAAAGCGAGAATCACAGCCTTCCTCCTAAAGAAACCACAGCCAGTGACCAGAGCATTCCAGAAGGTAAAAAACACTGGTCACAGATCACGTCACATGAGTGCTAACACTCTTGCGGTCGTCTTTAAAGGTAAAGGTGACCGGAAGCAGTGGCTCACACCTGTAATCCCAGCACTTTGGGAGGCCAAGGTGGGTGGATCACTTGAGGCCAGGAGTTCGAGACCACCCTGGCCAATAGGATGAAACCTCGTCTCTACTAAAAATACAAAAACTAGCCAGGTGTGGTGGTGGGTGCTTGTAATCCCAGCTATTAGGGAGGCTGAGGCAGGAGAATCACTTGAACCCAGGAGACAGAGGTTGCAGTGAGCCGAGATCGCACCACTGTGCTCCAGCCTGGGAGACAGAGCGAGACTCTGTCTCAAAAAATTAAAAAATAAAGGTGGAGGAAGATTATGAACCAGAGGAACGTTACAGGTGGGAAATAGAAAGCTACTGTCAGTTTTAAATTCTCAGAAACGGAAATAAAAATTGAGCATTCGAAATGGAATTATAGACCTGGGTAAGAGACTTCTTTCTCAAGAATCAAGCTATTCAGTAACTCTCTTCAAATGCTCAATAATTCTTATTCATACACAAAATTTGTAGCAGAAGTTATGATTCAACAGTGGTAGTGACTCAAGACAGACTGTTAGGAGGTTAAAATATAATTCATATCCAGTATCATTTAAATAGGCATTTTCATCAGGGATGATATTGACAATTGATGTCAATGATAAGTTATTAGAAGTAGTTGACAACTGGATGCAGTGGCTCACACCTGTAATCCCAGCACTTTGGAGGCCGAGGCGGGTGGATCACCTGAGGTCAGGAGTTCAAGAACAGCCTGGGCAACATAGCAAAACCCCGTCTCTATTAAAAATACAAAAATTAGCCGGGCGTCCTGGCTTGTGTCTGTAATCCCAGCTACTCAGGAGGCTGTGTCAGGAGAATCGCTTGAACCCGGGAGGCGGAGGTTACAGTGAGCTGAGATTGCATCATTGCACTCCAGTCTGGGTGACAGAGTGAGACTCTGCCTCAAAAAAAAAAAAAAATGTAGTTGACGACAGAACTGCTGCTCAGATGGGCCTCCACCCCATCCTTTCATATTTTATTATTGTTCTTCTGAGTCTCTTTGGCTTGAAAGAACTTCTGCTAAACGTCCGTGGATTCAAAATCCAAGTTCAAATAAAATAACTAGATGGCTTGAAGAACCTGCTGACTAATTGTCTGGCAGTGAGAGGGCAGAAGGCATTAATCCTCAGGGCCACACTAGGAGCTTCCGATGCACCCTGGAAGTCCAGCAGCGCAGGGCCCCTTCTGCCGGAGGCCTTGAGAGAGAGAAGCCTAGAGAAATACAGGTCTGCATCAGTGTGACAGCAGGCATAGGGAAAGCCCCAGAAGGGATGGGGCTCAGTGTCTGCTGGTGTGACGCCCCCCTCATCACTCCCGCTCCATCTGTGTTGGCCGGGGGGCTCTTACCTCTAGCCCAGGCTCCTCTGTGGTTCCCAGCTGGCCTCCTGCCTCTAGGGTAACACTGCTCTGTCCTTCCTCCACATCAGCATTGAGCCTCCTTTCCAGATGACCAAAGGACTGCTGTGTTCAGAAAACCTCGCTTTTTCACTACCGGCTACACACACCCGCCTAAATCCTTAATGGGACACGACATTCTTACCCCAACCTGTTTTGTTGTTGTTGTTTTTTGTTTTGAGATGGGGTCTTGCTCTGTTGCTCAGGCTGGAGTATTGTGGCACGATCACAGTTCACTGCAGCCTCAACCTCCCAGGCTCAAGCAATCCTCCCACCTCAGCCTCTGGAGTAAGTGAGACCATAGGCATGCGACACCGTGCCTGGCTAATTTTTTGTATTGTTTGTAAAGAAGAGGTTTCACCATGTTGCCCAGGCTGGTCTCAAGCTCCTGGTCTCCTCAAGCTATCAACCCAGCTTGACCTCCTAAAGTGCTGGAGTTACAGGTATGAGCCACCCCACCTGGCCCCCAAACTATTTTTCTAACATTGCCTCTTCCTGTTTCCTGCTGTGCCACACTAGATTCTCACCAACCCCTGCAGCCTCCTTGGCTGTGTCTGAAATGTCACCGACACCGCAGTGCCCCCATCCATCCTGACCGTGCTTATGTGCCCATCCTCTTCCCGCAACACCAAGGTGAAGCAAGGTGAAGTTCACCTGTGTCCCTGTAGCACTTCGTTTACACTCTTCTGACCTTGGTTTTTTGTTGTGGTTCCTCAGTTTATCTCCTCCATTGGACCTCAACCACTTTTAGAACAGGAACTGCTGCCATTCATTCATCTTCACACCCTAACACATACTAAAATGCTCATTGTTTAAGTGCTCAAGTAGGTTTTCCTTTTTTTTTTTGAGAAGGTGTCTTACTCTGTTGCCCAGGCTGGAGTGCAGTGGCATGATCTCAGCTCGCTGCAACCTCAGCCTCCTAGGTTGAAGTGATTCTCCTGCCTTAGCCTCCCAAGTAGCTGGATTACAGGCATGTGCCACCACACCCCTCTAATTTTTGCATTTTTTTTTTTTTTTTTTTTTTTTTTTTTTGAGATGGACTTCCGCTCTTGTTGCCCAGGCTGGAGTGTAATGGTGCAATCTCGGCTCACTGCAACCTCCGCACCTCCCAGGTTCAAGTGATTCTCTCGTGCCTCAGCCTCCCAAGTAGCTGGAATTACAGGCATGCACCACCACACCTGTCTAATTTTGTATTTTTTTTCTTTTTTTGTGCAGATGGGGTTTCACCATGTTGGTCAGGCTGATCTCGAACTCTTGACCTCAGGTGATCTGCCTGCTTCAGCCTCCCAAAGTGCTGGGATTACAGGTGTGAGCTACTGTGCCTGGACTTAATTTTTGTATTTTTTAGTAGAGACGGGGTTTCATCATGTCGGCCAGGCTGGTCTTGAACTCCTGACCTCAGATGATCTGCCTGCTTTGGCCTCCCAAAGTGCTGGCATTACAGGCGTGAGCCACCATGCCCGGTCTTAAGTATGTTTTTCGAAGGAAGGATATTCATGGAGACAACAGTCATTCTTTAAATATTTGATATGCATTTGAGCTAGTCACAGATAGCTGTTAATGTGTAAATCCTGATAACAGGCTTCTAATGTCACCATTTCAGTTTGCTGGGCAGCAAAACAAAAATAACATTAATTTGTGTTATACGGCAACTAATGCACAATAATGAATGAATATCTTAAGTATTAGGGAGAATCCTGGTTAGAAAGTTGATAAAGTGAATTCAAACTCCCTTTTCAAGGACTTGAAAGGGAGGGGTGGTTTTCCAAGATGAAGACTTAGGTTTGAGTATCTCCCTTTGCCTGAATTTGCTTTTATGTAAAAATAGAGGGTTGGATTCTGTCTATTCCCTTTTAACTCTAAAATTATATTATTCCAGCAGTTTTACTTAACAAGAGTTGACTGTTACACAAATGGTTCCGTGCTAACATTAGCAATAAACACCTTTTTAAAACCCTGCTTTTACCCATGCTCCCAGGCATGCTCTAAAGTTCATTTGACTTCTAATAATGGATGTGCAAATATGTTGAGTGATCACTTCCACAACGGCCCTGTTCCTTTAAGAGACCACGGTTGTTAAGTTAGGAGATCATTGAACCATATGAGGGTCAATAAAAGAATAAAAAGTCGCTGGTTAGCGATTCAAGGACAAGGAACTTGATCCCAGTTCAGTGTCTGTAGGCCCGTATGCTGCCCACAGTCAAAGAGGGAGTCCCAGGTCCTTGGCAGCTTGCTTTTCCTCAGGATGGCTTCTGGAAGGCTCATTAAGTTCGTGGTTTTTGAGCTCCTAGAGTTTGCCGCTTTCTCCATCCCCACACTCGTGATCACAGAACAGTTTGCCACCGCCTACCAAGGAACAAGGGCTGGATCTGACAACACACACTACTGGCTGATCGTCTCCTGTTCTATTGCCTATGTTGCGTTAGTGACACTACTGATCTGGGTTCCTGTAAAAATTATACTGCACAAGAAACGTTATATTTACAGAAAAATTAAAGGATGGTAAGTAAAAGAATTTTTTTTTTTTTTTTATATGGAGTCTCGCTCTGTCACCCAGGCTGGAGTGCAGTAGGGCCATCTCACCTCACTGCAAACTTCGCCTCCCGGCTTCAAGTGATTCTCCTGCCTCAGCCTCCTGAGTAGCTGGGATTACAGTCGCGCACCACCACACCCGGCTTATCTTTGTATTTTTAGTAGAGATGGGTTTTTGCCATGTTGGCCAGGCTGGTCTTGAACTCCTGACCTCAAGTGATCTGCCTGCCTCAGCCTCCCAAAGTACTAGGATTACAGGCAGGAGCCACCATGCCTGGCCCGTAAAAGAATTCTTTAGTAGGGAATCCCCGTGATGCTGTCAAAGATACGTTTGTTTGTTTGTTTGTTTGTTTGTTTGTTTGTTTGTTGTTTGTTTTAACTTTTAAGTTCAGGGGTGCAAGCGCAGGTTTGTTACATAGGTTAACTTGTGTCATTAGGGGTTTGTTGTACAGATTATTTCACCAGCATGCACCACCATGCCAAGCTAATTTTTGAACTTTTAGTAGAAACGGGGTTTTCATGTTGGCCAGGCTGGTCCCTACTCCTGACCTCAAATGATCCACTCACCTCAGCCTCCCAAAGTGCTAGGATTACAGGAGTGAACCACCACGCCCAGCCCGTAAAAGAATTCTTTAGCAGGGAATCCCCGTGATGCTTTCAAAGATATGTTTGTTTGTTTGTCTGTTGTTTAACTTTTAAGTGCAGGTTTGTTATATAGGTTAACTTGTGTCATGGGGGTTTGTTGTACAGATTATTTCATCACCCAGGTATTAAGCCTAGTACCTATTAGTTGTTTTTCCTGATCCTCTCCCTCCTCCCACCGTTCACCCACTGAAAGGTGCTGGTATGTGTTGTTCCCCTCTGTGTGTGCATGTGTTCTCATCATTTAGCTGCCACTTATAAATGAGAACATGTGGTATTTGGTTTTCTGTTCCTGCCTTAGTTTGCTAAAGATAATGGCCTCCAGCTCCATCTGTGTCCTTGCAAAAGACATGATCTTGTTCTTTTTCATGGTTGCATAGTATTCCATGGAGTATATATACCACATTTTCTTTATCCATTCTATCACTGATGGACATTTAGGTCTGTTTCATGTCTTTGCCATTGTGAATAGTACTGCAACGAACATACAGGTGCGTGTGTCTGTATAATAGAATGATTTATATTCCTTTGGGAATATACCCAGTATTGAAATTGCTGGGTCGAATGGTATTTCTGTCTTTAGGTCTTTGAGGAATCACCACACTGTCTTCCACAATGGTTAAACTAATTTAGACTTCCACTAACAGTGTATAAGTATTCCTGAAAGATATGTTCTAACATACTGTGGGTAAGGATGTGAGCAGAGCGTAAGGATAGAATGTGACATTAACGGGAGGCTACAATTACTGCTTCTGTAAATGTATGGATATTATGGTATCTTCCATAATTTTTCTACAGTCATTTATACTGAGTGAGAATAACACATGAGATGGGTGAGTAAGACTGGAGTTTGTGCCAGTTCATGCTATTCTAAGTAGTAAATGTTGGACTTAATTCTCCTGGACACTAAACCACATAAACTTATTGGAGTGAGCTTACACAACTCATAATCAGAAGATGGTAATGTAGAATTTTAATTTTGTGTAAAACTGAAAGTAATATCTATTTTTAATTATTTACATTGCATTTTGCAGGCTTACGTCATACTTTGACCATTAACTAAGACTTTTAAAACAACTGGTTCCTTTAGATTTTTTATTTACTTATTTATTTATTTTGAGACTGGGTGTGGCTCTGTTGCCCAGGTTGGAGTGCAGTGGCGTGATTGTTGCTCACAGCAGCCTCGACCTCCCCAGGAGGCTCAGGTGATCCTCCCACCTCGACCTCCTGAGTAGCTGGGACTACAGATGCGCACCACCACACCCGTCTACATTTTTTGTGTCTTTTTGTAAAGATGAGGTTTTGCCACATTGCTCAGGTTGGTTCCAAACTCCTGGGCTCAAACAATCCACCCGTCTTGGCCTCCCAAAGTGCTGAGATTACAGGCGTGAGCCGCCAAAGCTGGCCTACTTAGACTTTAAAAATAAATAATTTACTACGTTGGTAAATTCTATTACCCTTGTAGGGGAGGAAAGTACTTCAATAACAATACAGAGATACTTTAAATAAATCAAGATTTAATGTTGGTTTAACTAGCATCTTAGCTAACGGATATACTGATCCACATAAGGGTATTGAGAACAAATAATCTCTGATATCAATGTATTTTTCCTTTTAGATCTTCAGATTTGATTCTTACTCATCTTGGACTTCTCTCTTTTCTTTAATAAGTTAACATAAGCTAATTTTTCTTTCATACTGATGTTTTATTTATTTATTTATTTGAGACAGAGTTTCACTCTTGTTGTCCAGGCTGGAGTGTAGTGACGCGATCTCGGCTCACTGCAACCTCCACCTCCTGGGTTCAAGCACCTCTCCTGCCTCAGCCTCCTGAGTAGCTGGGATTACAGGGTCCTGCCACCACTCCCAGATAATTTATTTATTTATTTATTTAATTTTTAGTAGAGACAGAGTTTCACCATGTTGGCCATGCTGGTCTTGAACTCTTGACCTCAGGTGATCTGCCAGCCTCGGCCTCCCAAAGTGCTGGGATTACAGGCGTAAGCCACTGCTCCCGGCCGATGTTTTATTTTGAAAGCCAATGACATAGAACACATGTGAAAAGTGAGGCACTGGGAATTTGCACATACACGCAAGGGCAGAGATGTAAAAATAACAGACTCTGCAACAGAGCTAGACATACCATTGCTGAGGTTGGGAGGATGCTGATGCAGAGCTGACATGTGAAGTTCACGGTGCTCTCTTTAGGTACCGATCCCGGATGTGGCCACTTCTGCGAACCTTGCCAGGAGACTTCCATTTCCCCGAGAGCAGGGGTCTTAAGGGGTTTCCGGAAATAAAGCATTTTGTTGTTGGCACTGCATTTATCAGTAGGGTTTAGGGGCTTTCCAAACCTTGACCAGAGCCCCAGGGTCACCTAAGGGGTAGCTGGGAGCTGGGCTTGACTCTCCACCTCTCACACCCTGTAGGGGTGGCTTTGACTGTCCAAGATTCCTGGCTGGGTTGGAATTTTGAGGGAATGGTGGAAGGTTCAAATGACAACAGGAATAAACCAATGGGAAACTGGCCTGCCATGGCCCAGGAAGAAGCTCTTGGGTTTTTTTATGTTTTGGTTTTTTGTTTTCACATGGACTCAAATCCCTAAAACTCTAGATCCTGAATGTCATTTAAGCAGCAAACCTTCCCATATAACTTACTGTTGTTATTATTAGGCTATAATTGATTCTTTATAGATCATTGATTATGTGCCATGTAAGTACTGATATGGGGTGGTACAGAAATATATACTTCATAGGCCAGGCCCAGTGGCTTACACCTTTAATCCCAACACTTTGGGAGGCCAAGGTCGGAGGATTGATTGAAGCCTGGAGTTAGAGACCAGCCTGGGCAACATAGTGAGACCTCATCTCTACAAAACATCAGAAACTCAGCAGGACGTGGTGGTGCATGCCTGTAGTCCCAGCTATTCAAGAGGATGACTTGAGCCCAGGAGTTTGAGCCTGCAGTGATCTATGATTGTGCCACTGCACTCTAGCCTGGGTGACAGATGGAGACCCCCAACTCTGAAAAACAAAAAGAGAGAGAAATATCTACTTCACCTCATAAAGTAGTTTTTTTTGTTTCTTTTTTTTTTTTTTTTTTTTTTTTGAGGTGGAGTCTAGCTCTGTTGCCCAGGCTGGAGTACAGAGGAGCGATCTAGGCTCCCTGCAACCTCTGTCTCCCAGGTTCACACGATTCTCTTGCCTCGGCCTCCTGAGTAGTGGGGATTACAGTTGTGCATGACCACACCTGACTAATTTCTGTATTTTTAGTAGAGACAGGTTTTCCCCATGTTGGCCAGGCTGGTCTCAAACTCCTGACCTCAAGTGATCTGCCCTCCTCAGCCTCCCAAAGTGCTGGGATTACAGGCATGAACCACTGTGTCCGGCCTAAAGTAGAATTTTTATGAGTTTATCGTTCTTATTCCCTAGAGAAAATTACTGATTAAAGAGGTTCAGCAACTCTCCCAAAGTCAGTGAACTAGAGAGAGTGGAAGAGGCAGACTTTGGACCTAGGTCTACGTGGCTCCATAATGGGTACTTCTAGCCACTGTCCCAAACTGCCTCTTTGAAGGACAAGGTCCCATTCTCCTGGGGCAATTGAGATTAAGGAACAGAGTAGTCTTTCGCTTCTGCCCCTCAGTGCACGTGGTATACCAGTCACCTCTAGTGTCTGCTCAGATTTCATTTTGTACATCTGGTTCAGGTACCGCCCCTGTGCTAAAGTGTTTTCGGTTGTCATAACTGTATCTCTCGGTGATTTCTTTTGGGAAATACACTTCCAGTCTTTAGTTTCTGTTTTGCGGGTGTGGCTGGCCACATGTGTTTTAAATAGTGTTTAGACAGTGGGCAGGTTATCTGTAATTTCAGTGAAACTGAAACCGTTTCCTTCTGGCCACATTCATGAGCATCATCATATAGTTATCTTTTACTGGCATAGAAGAGAAGCAGTAGCTTCTGATCACTGTTCTAGGAGCTTTACACCTTCTGTACTATTAAGTTTAAACTTTACAACAACTCAGCGAAGTGTACGTGCTAGTGTTCTCATTTTATAGACAAAGAAACCGGAACTTGAAGTAATTAACTTTGTCAACTGATAAAGCTAGCAAGTGGAGCCAGGCATGGTAGCTCCTGCCTGTAATCCCAAGACTTTCAGAGGCTTAGGTGTGAGGATCGCTTGAGCACAGGGGTTCAAGACCAGCCTAGGCAACGTAGTAAGACCCTGTCTCTGCAGAAAAATTAAAAAATTAGCCAGGCATGGTGGTGCGTGCCTGTAGTCTCAGCTGCTCTGGGAGCTAAAGGGGGAGGATCACTTGAGCCCCGGAGATCAAGGCTGCCGTGTGTTAAGATCATGCCACTGCACTCTAGCCTGGGTCACAGAGCAAAACCCTGTCTCAAAAAGAACAAAAACAAAAACAAAAACAAAAAAAGCTATATAATGGGGGAGCTAGGATTTGTGAGCCTAGGTCTGTCTGATTCCATGCAATTTCCTCTATCTCATGCAACTTTCTTTTCCTTTATTTTTTCTGACTTTGAATGCCAAGTGTATTTCAAGAAAAATGCAATGCATTTTTTTGTTTGTTTGTTTTGTTTTCTGTTTTTTGAGACGGAGTCTCTCTCTGTTGCCCACGCTGGAATGCAGTGGCATGATGTCTGCTCACTGCAACCTCCACCTCCAGGGTTTAAGCTATTGTCTCATCTCAGCCTCCTGAGTAGCTGGGATTACAGGCGTCTGCCACCATGCCTGGCTGATTTTTAAATTTTTAGTAGAGAAAGAGTTTCACCATGTTGGCCAGGCTGGTCTCCAACTCCTGACCTCAAGTGATCTGCCCACTTTGGTCTCCCAAAGTGCTGCGATTACAGGCGTGAGCCACCAGGCATGGCCAGAAAAATGCAATGCTTTTAATATCATTAACATACATTTCACCCAGAGGTGTATTTGGCTCTTATAATATATGGGGTAATATATAGGGTGTCATATCTTGATTGCTACATGAAGATGATGCAAAAATAATGGCTACTAGACAAAGTAAGGATTGAGCATATGAATTATTTTTGAGGAATAGTCAAATAGTTGTTTATGTGAAATTTCATAGACTCTGAACATTCAAGATTTGATGTTGATGAGACTTATCTGAGAGCTTCCCTGAAGGTCCAGGCTGGTGTCATGAGCCCTGTGAGGCTGGTCTTCAGGAGAGAGTGAGTCATCAGTCAGTAAAGGGTGTGCCCCAGGAATATATGTAAAAGGAAAGTGGCCTGGATTCAAATCCTAGCCTTGACATTGACCGTGAAACCTTATGTGAGTTATTTGAATTCTTTGAGCCTTAATTTTTTTGTGAGCAAAACAGAGACAACTTAGTTTCTTTCTTGGAGTGCTGTTTTAAGAAACGTCATGAGATCATGCGTGTAAAGTTCCTAGCATAGCAACTGGTCTGTAGTCATTAAATGAATATAAGTGTTATGACCTCAGACTGAATTTACCATTTTCATTAAAAATGTGATCGTGTTAAATCTTCAGAATGACTCTGAAAAGTGGTAGAAGTGACAATAAAACTGAAGGAAAGTATATCCTGTCAGTAATATTCCTCGATTTTGGAGAATTTTGCAGGTTTCTTTTATTCTTTGAGAAGAATGAACACCAATATGGTAAGATCATTAGTATCTCAGAAATGTTTTACATTAACAGAATTATTATGTTTTATTTTATGTCATATTTATGTTTTATTGTTACTTTTTTTGTTTCATTTTCTCTCTAGGCCTACATGCCAGTGTTGTAAAGTTGACCAAGCAGACATAATTCCCATTTTATGAGGGAGGAAACAATTTCAGAGAGCTTAAAACGTACTGGAGGCTGAACTTTAATCCAGTACTTTCCCCTTCTCTCGTTAACACTTCCTGATTTTTCTGGAATTATGGCTCCATTCTGGGGATGCCTGCCAGAATTCATAATCAACAAGTGAGATGCTTGGGGGAATGAAGAAAGCTATTTATATACACACACCAAACTGTGTATTCCAGTAAATCAGAGAGTTACTTTCCTGGAGTATCAGTAAATGTGTGATAACATTGAGCTACAAGGCTAGCCTGAAACTGGAGCAGATCTTCACTGAGAAGGTACATTGGCAGTAGGATCATCCTAGAATATTTGTGGAGGTTCCCAGACTGTCTTGGGACCTAGAGCTATATTTCGGGTGTTCTTTGGGTCCTTTGGAGTACAATTAATTCAGACTATGAACATGTCAGGAATCCTGGGCAGGGCAAGTTTAAAAGACCCTACCATTTTGGGCAACATTTTACCTGGCTTAAGTTTTTAACATATTCCGTGAGATTTTGCTGTTGATCTGCTTTAGGTAATGGTGGTGGTGATCATAGCAGTAGTAGCTGCTGTAGTTGTAGTAAAGTAAGAGCAAATATTTACTGAGCAAGTACTATGTACCAGGCATAATTTTAAACACGTAGTCTGTATTATTTTAGTTGATTTTCTTATCTTGATATGCAAGAACAATGATAGTCTCCCCTTTACAAATGAGGAAGTTGAGGCACAGGAGTTAGAAGATCACAGAGCCAATGAGTAGTTGAGTCAAGACTGCCCCAAGGGGACCATCCTGGCTAACATGGTAAAACCCCGTCTCTACTACAAATACAAAAAAATTAGCCGGGCATGGTGGCGGGCACCTGTAGTCCCAGCTACTTGGGATGCTGAGGCAGGAGAATGGCGTGAACCCAGGAGGTGGAGCTTGCAGTGAGCTGAGATAGCGCCACTGCAGTCCTGCCTGGGCGACAGAGCGAGACTCCGTCTCAAAAAAAAAAAAAAAAAAAAAAAAAAGACTGCCCCAAGGGAGCCTTGAGCCCCTTACTGCTCCACACTGGCCCTGACAACTGAAACACACAGCACTAGTGACATCTGTGCACTGCTGGACACACGGGTTAACCTGAAGGAAATGGAGCTCACTTTTCAGCACCTCTGAGAGATCATTAATTGATAAGACCCCATTAACTAAACACTGCTGCTTACCAGTTTACTTCTCAGAACATTCCAGTTTCTCCTAGTGAATCTATTGTCTATCGTGTTTAACATTTTCTCATAGATCTATTGGCTATTTGTATTTTCTAAAAATCATATATTTTTGTCCTTGATCTCTTTTTCTGTTGGTGTATCCATTTTTTTTGCTACTGATTTATGAGTTCTATAAGCATTAAGGATGTTCATTTGTTTAAATTGCACAAGATCATCAAGCAATAAGTATGTTGAATTTGATGTAGCATACATTTCAGAGTTATCATTAGTCTTTTAATTTTACTTTGGTGTTTTTGATATGGAGAATTTTTATTTTTCACGTAGTTTAAGCTATCCATATTTCCTTTACAGTTTGGTCTTGGGCATTATACATGAAAAGGATCAACAATTTTGTCATAGTTGACTGCAGGCTTTATCTTCCTTGCCCTACTATATCCAGTGTATTAGTCTGTTCTCATGCTGGTAATAAAGACATACCTGAGACTGGGTAATTTATAAAGGAAAGAGGTTTGATGGACTCACAGTTCTGCATCGCTGGGGAGGCCTCACAATAATGGCTGAAGGCAAATAAGGACCAAAGTCATGTCTTACATGGCAGCAGGCAAGAGTGCATGTGCAGGGGAACTCCCCTTTATAAAACCATCAGATCCATGAGACGTATTCACTATCACAAGAACAGCACAGGAAAGACCTGCCCCCATGATTCAATTACCTCCCACCAGGTGCCTCCCATGACATGTGGGAATTCTGGGAGCTACAATTCAAGATGAGATTTGGGTAGAGACCCAGCCAAGCCATATCGCACAGTAAACCAGCAGGAGTGTATTTACTTTTTCTTTTCTTTCCTTATCCTATGCAGGAAGTCAGCACATTCTGGTAATTCTTCCTCTTCCTTTCTCTTGCGTCAGCTCCTTGTTCTCCATGGCTGTTTGTCTCATCCCAATTAGGCCCTTATTTCAAGACCATCAAAACTTCAGTTTCTGACGTGGTCCCCCAAATTTTCATATATTCAAATCCGGTGTCAGACCTGATTTGTCCTGATTTTTTCTGTTCAAGGCAAAATGAAGACCATTTCATTAACTAACGCTTAGGCTCTGGCAACCTTCACCCACTGGTCTTCTTGCCTCTTGCTCCTTTTCTCCCCCCGTATTCCCTCCCAGTCCTTGTCAATAGGGTAATTCTCTTCTTAAGAAAATTTTCTGGGCCAGGCATGCTGGTTCACATCTGTAATCCTAGCACTTTGGGAGGCCGAGGTGGGTGGATCACTTGAGGTCTGGAGTTCAAGACCAGCCTGGCCGACATGGTGGAACCCCATCTCTACTAAAAAATACAAAAGTTAGCTGGGTGTGGTGGCTCGTGCCTGTAGTCCCAGGTACTCAGGAGGCTGAGGCAGGAGAATCGCTTGAACCCGGGAGGCAGAGTTTGCAGTGAGCCGAGATCGTGCCACTGCACTCCAGCCTGGGCGACAGAGTGAGACTGTGTCTCAAAAAAAAAAAAAAAAAAGAAAAGAAAAAGAAGTTTTCTGTATCTCAGCCCCATCCTTTAAAAATCTCCTCTTCCCCTTGCTTGTAAATCAAATAATTGGAATAATTGACATTATTCCACAGCATCCTGGAGCTGGGTGAACTCTTAATGTTCATCTATAAAATGATTTCTCACAGTACAAATACCTCTGATTCTACAGAGAACTCACTACTTTCTGTGGCTCTACATGGAACAGCCTTCCTTATTCCCTTATGTTGAAACAAAACTTATCACTGTGTAGCTGTCTTTCCCATCCACTTTGTAGACTTCACCTCCTCTGCCCTTTCTTTCTCCATGGCCAGGAGCTGTGCCCATCACTGCCTAATTCCCCATTTCTATTGCTTTTTGAGCACTTCCATCAGCTCTCATAATGTAAACTGCCACTTGTAGGATGACAGCTCCCCAAATTGTGTCTCCAGGGGTGACTTCTCTGAGCTTAATGTGTCTGTGTTAAATTTCTGCACTGTTTGAAGGCAGTGGCATCATTTTGCCATCTCAACCACGCCACATCTCAGTCCACTAAGTTTTCTCTTCTCCCGTGGGCAGAGTTTCATCAGCCATTCCTATCCTATGATTTCTGGACCTTTGACTCTTTTGAAAGTCTCCTTGGGATGCTGGCTGGATTTTTAATGCCTGGATATTATCTCAGTGACACCCTGATGTCCTCTTGATGCAGCTACTGACTTCACGTATTGATATAATGCAATTGGCTTCCATTGCAATGATGTCACCTGTTTCATAACTGAGTGTATGATTGACTAAACCTAGTTTTACTAGAAATCCTCTGGGTTAATAGTGATCTATGAGTCTTCTCTATGGGTTTGTTTAAATAGGTATACGTTTACCTATCTGAATTTCATATATATATATAATTTAGGTTTTATTATATATATTTATAAATGTATATATTTAGGTTTTTGTCAAGACAGGGCCTTGCTCTGTCACGCAGGTTGGAGTGCAGTGGCATGATCATAGCTCACTGTAGCCTCAACCTCCCAGGCTCAAGTGATCCTCCCACCTTAGCCACCTGAGTAGCTGGGACTACAGGTGTGCACTACCATGCCTGACTAATTTTTAAATTTCTTGTAGAGACAGGATTTGCTAGGTTGCCCGGCTCGTCTCTAACTCCCAGACTCAGGCAATCCACCTACCTCAGCCTCCTAAAGTGCTTGGATTATAGACATGAGCCACCATGCCCAGCCTCCCTACATGAATTCTTCATGTTAGCCAGCATTATTTCCAGGCTGCTGCAGGTACATGCCTTTGTGCTCAGGTACTGCCTCAATCCTCGGGGACTCTGTAGTCCACTGTGGAGTCTGGACAGTTATATATGAAAAAACTAGAAAGTGATGTAAACCACTGTACAACAAACCACCAAATTTTATGTGGCCCACCACTAGTCCTTTATTATCCCACAGAAGAGCATCATCAAAATTTAGTACTGACTGGGCACAGCCTTGGAAGGCTGAGGCAAGAAGATTGCTTGAGACCAGGAGTTTGAGACCACCCTGGGCAACACAGCGAGACCCTGTCTCTACAGGAAGTTTAAAAAAAAATTACCTGGGCATGGTGGTGCATGACTGTAGTCTCTGTTACTTGGGAGGCTGAGGTGGGAGGATCACTTGAGACCAGGAGTTTGAAACCAGCTTCAGCAACATAGCAAGACCCTGTCTTTCTATTAAAAAAAGAAAATAAAACCCTCAATACTGACAGTAAGGGAGATGTCCTATTTGATTCATCCTTCCTACTCATCCCTTTCTACCCTGCCCCATCAGCCCACCACAGTGCCTTGAACTCAGCAGCTTTTTAGTGCATAAGGTTTATGGACTCAGGTTTATTAGAAAAACACTATGCTTTGGAGTAATCAGAGAAAGTCTCATAAGGAAAGCTTGATTTGCACTGAGCTTGGAAAGATGGGTGTGGGAGGGCATCCAGAGAAGGAGGATGAGTACGAGGAATGAGTTGATATAGTGAATTATGTAAGGGCCTGTAATCCCAGCTACCCAGGACGCTGAGGCAGGAGAATCGCTTGAACCTGGGATGCAGAGGTTGCAGTGAGCCGAGATCAGCCATTGCACTCCAGCCTGGGTGACAGTGAGACTCCATCTCAAAAAAAAAAAAAAAAAGAATATATATATATAAAAGCATATCCTAGCAGTAAGTCAAGATTTCCAAACACAGGTTAACATAACTTCCGGTTAAATAAAACATAGACTTGGGTTGTATTTATTTATTAATGAGTCCATTCATTTAGTATTTACTGAATTCCTACTATGTGTTGGACATTCTCTAGCATCATGAAGTTCTTGAACTTGGATGAGTAACAATTTCCATTGTTTCTTTCATTAACCTCTAATTGAAAGCTACCAATCTTTTCTGATGTGGATGTTGGTGACAAACCACAGTAGTATTAACAGGACCTGTAATTTTATTACATAGAGCTTTTCAGACCATGTATCACAGATCTTTTCATATGACACAACAGTTGTAGGAGAGACTGTAGTATATGGTTTATGATCTTCAATATCTTGAAATTATGAATGATTACAATGTTTACTAGATCTTAAGTACTCACCCCCAATTTTTTTTTTTTTGAGACAGAGTCTGGCTCTGTCACCCAGGCTGGAGTGCAGTGGCGTGATCTTGGCTTGCTGCAACCTCTGCCTCCCATGGTTCAAGAGATTCTCCTGCCTCAGCCTCCCAAGTAGCTGTGACTACAGGTACACACCACCACACCTGGCTAATTTCTGTTTTTTTTTTTTTTTTTTTTTTTTTTTTTTGTAGAGACGAGGATTTGCTGTGTTGCCCAGGCTGGTCTCAAACTCCTGGGCTCAAGTGATCCACCCACCTTGGCCTCCCAAAGTGCTAGAATTACAGGCATGAGCCACCAGGACTGGCCTGCTTCAAAGAAAATAAAAAAAAGACAATGTGTTCATAGATAGACACATATATTGTTATGAGGTTAATGAAAGGAATGATGTAAATTGTTTCTCATCCAAGTTTAAATTTTTAAAAGAAATTGGATTACTACATAATTCCTTAAAAAAGAACCACAAACTTATACAGTTTTTAAAAAAAGACTTTAGGTAATTTTAAAAATTTGGATAATTTTAATATAATTGATTTATTTTCTAAAAATCTGTATATTTTATTTTACTCATTTAAAAATGTTGTCCTGAGAAGGGCTCATGGGATTCACTAGATTCTCTCAGAAGTTTCATTGCACAAAAATGATTCAGGAACATTATTCTAGATGCTGGAAATAAAGTAGCAAACAAGTCAGATAAGGTCCGGGCTTCCACAGAACTTACCTCGGGGGATGAGGAAAGAGGAAGATGACAAACAATAAACAAAGAATCAGCAGATTTCTAGGTAGTCATAGGGCTATGTATACAACTCGTGTGTGTGTGTGTGTGTGTGTGTGTGTGTGTGTGTGTGCGCCTGTATGTGTTTCCTATACTATATATGAGAGTAGGAGCAATAAGAGAAACCATATCACGTTCAGCATGTAGACTAGGGTAATAAGTTTCAGTTTTCTTCTAACCACATTGTGTGTTCATCAAAGATTTTTTTAAATTGTGATAAAATACATATAATGTAAAATTTACCATCTTAATCATTTTAAGGGTACAGTTCAGTGGCATTAAGTACATTCACATTGTTGTGTGACTGTTGCCACCATCCATCTACGAAACTCTTCTCATCTTGCAAGACTAAAGCTTTATACCCATTAACCAATAACCCCTTCCTTTCCCCAACACTGGAGCAGTGACGAGACGTGTTTTACATTTTAAAAGCATGACTTCATTTCAAAAACATGAAGACAATGTTGCTAGGCAAGAATAGAACCACCAACAGGAAACCAGTTAGGAAATATGGCAGATGAGAGGTGACAGTGGATGAACTATGGTGTTGGCAGAAAAGGAGTTTGAAATGGCCTTTGGCAGTAAATCAGACAGGATTAGATGATGGACTGGAACAAGTATGGAGGAGGACTTGGGTTCTCTTTCGGACATGGTAAGTCTGAGTTGCGTCTTTGCCATCCAAGTGGAAGTGCCTAACAGTTGAGTAGACAAGTCAGAGTTCAGGAGAAACACCAGAATACATTGTGGAGTCCTGGGCAAACGAGTGGTATTTGAAGCAATGGGAATGGATGAGATAATCCAGGAAGATAACATAGAGAAAGAACAGGCCCAGGAGGAATCTCTGGGGCATCGTCATAGTTTAGAGGTCAAGCTGAGAAGAAGAGAACTTTATGAGTGGCTTGTCCAATCTTACTTAGAGAACTTAGTGTTGTAGGAACCTGGATCTTGGCTCAGACAAACAGAAAAAGCTACCAGTGGAAAATTCCATCAGACTAGTCTTAGCCAGGTTATACTGGGTCTGGCCATGAGAGAGGAGTAATCTCATCTTCTAATTTATATTTACACCTAGGACATCTAAGATGGCACTGGGATGGGGGAGGCAAGACAGCGCCAAAGAGAAATTGTTCTCTATTATTTTATTCTTTATAATTTCAACTTGTATTTCAGATTCAGGAGGTACATGTGCACGTTTGTTACGCTGGTATGTTGCACAATGCTGTGGTCTTGGGTGTGACTGATCCCGCCACCCACTTAGTGAGAATAGTACCCGATAGGTAATTTTTCAACCCTTGACCCCTTTCCACCCTCCCCTCTGTAATGGTCCCCAGTGTCTATTCCCATCTTTATGTCCATGAGTACCCAACATTTAGCTCCCACTTATAAGTGAGAACATAATGGTTTTCTGTTCCTGAGTTAATTCGTTTAGGATAGTGGCCTCCAGCTACAGCCATGTTGCTGCAAAGGACATGATATCATTCTTTTTTATGACTGTGGAGAAATTAATAATTTGAAAGCATTCAACACAGCTTGTACGTAGAAAACATTATATAAATGGAATTAACATAATATATATTAACGAATCAAAGAGGAGGTAAATATTTCATTGTAGAAAACCTTTGAGTAGGTATCTTTTGTTGTCCCATAAATTAAGGATGCTAAACATACATTTAAATTTTCTATTTTTTAAATTAATTAATTTATTTATTTTGAGACAGAGTCTCGCTCTTTTACCCAGGCTGGAGTGCAGTGGCGCGATCTCAGCTCACTGCAATCTCTGCCTCCCGGGTTCTCGCCATTCTCCTGCCTCAGCCTCCTGAGTAGCTGGGACTACAGGCGCTCGCCACCACGCCTGGCTAATATTTTGTATTTTTTGTAGAGACGGGGTTTCACCGTGTTAGCCAGGATGGTCTTGATCTCCTGACCTTGTGATCCGCCCGCCTCGGCCTCCCAAAGTGCTGGGATTACATGTGATCCACCATGCCCGGCCACATTTAAATTTTCTGTGTCATAAGATATACTATTTTCTACATACAGAATCTCAATAGCTATTTGATTGGTTGATCATGCAAGGTTTAAGAAGTGGTCCAAAAACAACTTTGCAAAATTATGTCATTTTTATGTATGTATGGTTTTTTTTTGGTTCTAGTAAAAAAAGTAAATGTTTTTAAGTGATCTTTAAATATCTAATAGTTTATCATCTCTAAATGTACATTTTGAAATATAAATGTTACAACATGGGATATGATATAACTTGAAAGTCATGCTGTTCATTTATTCAGTTGGTCACTACAGCCTGACCTCTTGGGCAGGATTTTAATTAATGAATTATGAACATGTTGAATGTCATTTGACTTGCGATTTGATGCTTTTAATAGTTTGTGGTTTGCTAATTATTTGGAAATCTCTCACCCCTTTGTTCTAGAAACAGCATTCTGGTTTCTGTGCGTGTTCCTCTTTGCCATAGGCAAACATTTGGGAAATGGAAATAGGGAAGCAGCAGCTTCTTAGAAAAACTATAGATGAATGGAACAGGAACTGCAAAATTAGCAGAATGTAAGAGGAACTGTCGATCTTGTCCATGATTGCTTTGGCTTATTTTTTCTCCTTTGCTAGGAGACCTGTTCTGATGATGTGTGTGGTCCTCACCACACTGCCCTGCCTCACCTTTTCCATAGCAGTGACTGAGGTATGGAATTTTGATTTCTTCTGCTACAAGATTATGAGATTTTATAATTTCTTGTTATTGGAATTTGATAGAGCAGCATGCTCAACAAATTTCTTGACATTTATGTAATCCAATCTTCTTCCAGGTTGCAATATATGTTATTTAAAGTACTAAGATCATTGTTACCTCTGTGATTGTGAAGGAAAGTCTAGTAGCCAATTTTCAAAAATTAATTTTGTGTTTGTGTGTGAGAGACAGACATGATATTTGAATGTTTAAAAAGTGAAAAATGTGAAAGTTGATCTATATTTGTTTCTTCTACCAACCTGATGTTTTTCATGATTGTCCTCAATTCTAAATGAATACGACAAGATCTAAGGGAAGGACCGCTTACATTTTAATACCTTTGATAAGATGTTCAGTGGTAATAATTTGCATGTGTTATTTATTTGAAAATAATGCTGAGTTTATGTTTTGACTAAATATAGCTTCAAAAGGTCTTGAATAGATACCTGCAGGGCAGGAATATCTTAGGCAGAACTTTCAGGCTGTAAGCACTTCATTATCCAAGAAGGTCAGAGAAGAATGCCCCACTAATCTTATTAATTTGCAAGGTGCTGTGGAAGATAACTTTTGTTTTCCCAAAGCATACTTAATTTACTTAAATTACTTAATTTACCTTGTGATATTTCACTTATATGTGAAGCAAATATTCATTAAGTGTATATTACAGGCCGGGCACTGTTAGGTACAGGGCATAGGGGACTCAGGAAATATGGCTGAGTCTCTGGTATAATTTTCTGACATTAGAGAGAAAAATAAACAGGGAATTAGAACAAGTACCACAAGTGTACAGGGCAGTACCGAGTAATGTATGACATTAGAAATTACATGGTTGTTAGAATGCATCGTAGGTGCCACTAGAATACATCATAGATGCTAAATTAGGACAACATATGAATGCATAGAATAATTTTGGGAGGCCACACACATGTGCTTTGCTTCCGGTGAACTGCAACAGGTGAATATTTCAATCTAGATCTGTCTTTTCCCCTCCCAAAGACCTTGTAAATCATTTGGAAGTTTCCCAAAAGCTGTAAAAATTTAGTTTAGAACCTTTTAAGAAACATCACTGTGGTAAACGGATGGCATATCTGGAGCTTGATAGACCTTTTTGGTTCTTTTTTTATGATGTCTCTTCCATTGTTACATCTTTTTATTTCCTTTCCTTTTTTTCTTATTTAATTTTCACCGAAGTATAACACATAAACAGAAAAGTGCACGAAACACACAAGTACAGTAACAATGGAATACCACAAAGCAACCCCCCGGGTAAGCATCGCTCAAGTCAAGGTCAAGAAGGAAACCTTGGCCAGCTCCATGCCCACGCTCCTTTATTTTTATTTATTATTTTATTTTGTTTTTGTATCAGTAACCATTGCTTGCTCATTCTTTTTTTATTCTCATTTCAGTGACTCCCTTTCCCTCCTTTCCAGAAGTCACTTCTAACTTGACTTCTGATGCTGCAGGCTAGTTTGCCTGTTTCTGAAATTTTTCCAAGGAGAAATCAAATGATGTCTGGCTTCTTTTATTTAAAATATGGTTGTGAGGGTCATTCGTGTTTCTGTGAATACCTGAAGCTCATTCATTTTCAGCTGTAGAATATTTCATTTTATGAAAAGATCATAATTTACTCATCTGTTCTACTCTTGGTCGCCATCTTGGTTGTTTCCAGTTTTGGCAATTACAAAGGATGCGGCTGTGAACATCTGTGAATATGTCTTTTGGTGTGCACATGCAAGCATTTCTGTTGGTTACATATGCAGGAGCAGAATTGATGAATCATGAGATATTGAAATGTTAAATGGTGAGAGATAAGGTCAAACAGCTTTCCAAACAGATTGTAGTGATTTCTATACCATCTCTGTAGAACTCACCAGCAGAGAAGGAGCATTCACCAGTGCTTGCATTGTGTCTTATTTTTTTGGAGACAGAGTCTTGCTGTGTTGCCCAGGCTGGAGTGCAGTGGTGTGTGTGATCTTGGCTCACTGCACGCTCTACCTCCCAGGTTCAGGTGATTCTCCTGCCTCAGGCTCCCCAGCAGCTGGGATTACAGGCACCCACCACCACTGCCGGCTAATTTTTCTATTTTTAATACAGACGTGGTTTCACCATGTTGGCCAGGCTGGTCTCGAACTCCTGACCTCAGGTGATACACCCGCCTTGGCCTCCCAAAATGCTGAGATTACAGGCGTGAGGCACCCCTCCAGGCATCATTGTGTCTTTTTATTTCAGCTCTTCTGGTGAGTCCTGAATCTCATTGTACTTTTAAATTACATTTCTCCAGTAATTAACAACGTTGAGCATCTTTTCATCTTGCCGATTTTTTATTGTGTTGCTTATCTTTTAACAATCTATTTGGAAGACTTATTTTCATATTCAGATTACACAAGCCCTTTTTTGATTATATGTATTGCAAATATCTTTATGTAACTTGTCTTCACACTTTTATATCTGTTTGATGATGAAAAGAAGTTCTTAACTCAAAAATAGTCCAGTTCATTTCTTTCCTTTATGGATAGTGCTTGGGTCACTTGTAGAAGATTTTGTGATTGTGAATCTGAACTTCAAAATCTTAAAATCTTTCATATATATATGTATATAAATATATATATATATATATATATTTTTGACATGGAGTGTTGCCCTATTGCCCAGGCTGGAGTGCAGTGGTGCAATCTCTATTCACTGCACCCTCCACCTCCTGTGTTCAAGTGATTCTCACCTCTCAGCCTCCTAAGTAGCTGGGACAACAGTCGTGTGCCACCATGCCCGGCTAATTTTTGTATTTTTAATAGAGTTTGGGTTTCACCATGTTGGCCAGGCTGGTCTTGAACTCCTGATCTCAAGTGATTCACCTGCCTTGGACTCCCGAAGTGCTGGGATTACAGGTGTAAGACACTGTGCCCAGCCTCCTAATTATATTTTGAAGGCTATATTGTTTCTTCATTCTTTTTTAGATTCACAATACATCTGGAACTGATTTTGGTATATGTTGTGCAGCAGTGAGTTAATTTTTTTCCCCACGTAACATTCAATGGACCAAGCACCATTTTACTAAAAAGTCCATCCTTCCCACATTTCTCTGCTGTGCCACCTTTGTTATAAATCAAGTGTAGATACACATAATTCCTGTGCCAACTCTACACTGTCTTAGTTCTTGCAGCTTTATACTAGTTCTTTATATCCAGAAGAGTAAATCTTCCTAGCTTATTCTTTGTCTTCCAGAATTTCCTGCCTTTTTTATTTTCATATAAATTTTAGTGTCAGCCTGTCCTTTTCCACAAAAAGTTGGAATATTGATTGAAGTTGCATTGAATAGTATCATTTTTTTAAAAAACTCGTATATTTGAACTCTTTCGTCTTTGGTATTTAGAAATAATTTATCCATTTGGGGGAGATTTTCTCTATGTACAATCAAATAGTCTTTGAATAATGATATTTTGTCTTTCTTCTTTCCAGTATTTACACTGTTAATTTCTTTCTTTCCTCTCTCCCCTTCCTTCCTTCCTTCTTTCCTTCCTTCCTTCCTTCCTTCCTTCCTTCCTTCCTTCCTTCCTTCCTTCCTTCCTTCTTTCTTTCCTTCCCTCCCTCCCTCCCTCTCTCTCTCTTCTTTCTTTCTTTCTTTCTTTCTTTGTTTCTTTCTTTGTTTCTTTCTTTCTTTCTTTCTTTCTTTCTTTCTTTCTTTCTTTCTCTTTCTCTCTTTCTCTCTTTCTCTCTTTCTTTCTTTCTTTCTTTCTTTCTTTCTTTCTTTCTTTCTTTCTTTCTTTCTTTCTTTCTTTCTTTCTTTCTTTCTTTCTTCTTTCCTTCTTTCTTTCTTTTTTTGAGTCTCATTCTGTTGCCCAGGCTAGAGTGCAACGGCATGATCTTGGCTCACTGCAACCTCTGCCTCCTGGGTTCAAGCAATTCTCCTGCCTCAGCCTCCTGAGTAGCTGGGACTACTGGCATGTGCCACCACGCCTGGCTAATTTTTTTTTGTATTTTTAGTAGAGATGGGGTTTCACCAAGTTGGCCAGGCTGGTCTCGAACTCCTGACCTCAGGTGATCCACCTGCCTCGTCTTCCCAAAGTGTTGGGATTATAGGCGTGAGCCACCGCACCCAGCCTACACTGTTTATTTCTTTCTCTGGCCCATTACCATGGCTAAGATCTCCAGGACAATGTTGAACAGAAATGGCCATGGTGGCATCTTTGTCTTATTCCTGATTTCAGAGGGAAGACTTTCAATATTTCATCATTAATACAACGCTTTCCATGGTTTTTTTTTTTTTATTGTGGTTTGTTTTTCTTTCTGTTTTTTTGTGGGGCAGGGTCTTGCTCTGTCACCCAAGCTAGAGTGCAGTGTCTCAATCACTACTCACTGCAGCTTCGACCTCCCGGGCTCCAGTGATCCTCCCACCTCAGCCTCTCAAGTAGCTCAAACCAAAGGTGTGTGCCACCACACCCAGCTACTTTTTAAATTTTTCATACACATGGCTTCTGGCCTTGTTGCTCAGGTTGGTCTCGAGCTCCTGGGCTCAAGCAGTCCTCCCACCTCGGCCTCCCAAAGTGCTGGGATTATAGGTGTGAGCCACCACACCTGGCCTTGCCATAGCTTTTTGTAAACACTTTAAGCAGATGAAGGAAGTGTCCCAAAGTCTAGCCGGAATTATCTGAGTTCTGTCTTCTTGGAAGACCCTAGACGTTAATATTTGTTCCTCTAGCTCTTTGAGGCTGGATTCTTGGAAGCTCTGCTCAGCAGTAGAGTTGGAAGGAGTTACCCCTTCAATATTACAGGGAGCCCACTACTGCATTTTTGCATGCATTTACCAAGGTCTGTCTTTAACTGAAAATATGCTTCCACTGATATGAATCCTTATGACAGCTTTAGAAATGGTTCAAAACCTTGTGGCGTTTAAAACCTGACAAGTTAAAAACCAACCTTCTAGGTTTTTAGTAAATGTAATTATAATTAAATTAATTTAGTGCTACGTTCAGACTATTGAAAGCATTTTGAGCAAAGAAAGCACAGTAATTTAATGCTTCTAAATGGTTTTCTCTAAACAGGTTCAAAAGAGCATTAAAGGGTCCGCTGATGTCTTACCTGATATGTTACCTGACCTGCCCGTATCTCTGGTTCTGTCATCCCTGATCATGGTTGATATTATTGAAAAACTCAGGATATATCCTCTTAGAGGGAGTCAAAAGAGTAAGTGTTCTTTTAAATATGAATATTTTTTAAAGTTTGATATGTCTTTCACCTTTCTGCCACTCTGTTATCTGACAACATGTTTAATGATACCTTTTCTTAGGGCTAACATGAAGATATCTAAACATAATTATTTTTAAACCTACCTTGATAGCTAGATAGCTGCTTTTGTTTGCTATTTGCATTTTAGTAGTACTGATAAATTAAAAATTATCAAATAGTTTATTTTATTTTATTATTATACTTTAGGTTTTAGGGTACATGTGCACAATGTGCAGGTTTGTTACATATGTATCCATGTGCCGTGTTGGTTTGCTGCACCCATTGACTCGTCATTTAGCATTAGGTGTATCTCCTAATGCTGTCCCTCCCCCCTCCCCTCAACCCACAACAGTCCCCGGAGTGTGATGTTCCCCTTCCTGTGTCCATGAGTTCTCATTGTTCAATTCCTACCTATGAGTGAGAACATGCGGTGTTTGGTTTTTTGTCCTTGTGATGGTTTAAATTATCAAATAGTTAATGCCCAAAACCTTAATGTTTATTCCAGCAAGAAATTATCCAAGTAAATTATTATAGTTGTATATTTTTCTAGGAAGTCTCTTAAACCTTATGTTTAAATGAATTAAAAAAAAGCTTAGTTTGGAGACTTTTACTACAGGAATTAATATGACTGTGGTAGTTGTGTACTAGATAATCATGTGTTTTTAATTGTGAATTATAAAAATGCCAAAGTTCACCCTAATAAAACCAAGATATGGCTGGGTGCGGTGGCTCACGCCTGTAATCCCAGCATTTTTGGAGGCCAGTATGGGAAGATGGCATGAGCTCAGGAGTTTGAGACCAGCCTGAGCAACATAGCAAGACACCGTCCCTATAAAAAAATAAAATGTAAAGAAAACCCAGCAAGATATGTCACATCTCCTCCAAAGTGATGAGTTGAAACTAAATACAGATGGGCCCTTACAAAAAGATATTTTGTTAACAGAATATTTTATTTATTTAATCATAAATTACTCCAACTTTCATTAAATTTCATGCGGTAGTATCTTTGTTTAATTGGCAATATTTGTATGCTAGTTACCGTGTGGCTAAGATTTTGTCATGTTGTGCATTTGAAATGGGTAAGGTTTGTCAGGTTGTTTTCTGATGGGGTGAATGGAGTCAACTGAGTGAGCCTCAGGAGACAGCTTCAGAGTGACGGGGTCACCAATGGGGCTCGTCAGTCATTTATGGGTCAGATACCAGTACCTTCCAGTCACTCTTGCTGCTCAGATGGAAAGCAAAACTGAGGTGGAGGCCACTAGGAAATTGGAGAATCTGAGCCTGTCACTTTGTACTTCATCCTTGGGTGGGAGATGACGGTCTGTTATGTCTAACATAACACAGGTGACATGTAGGTAGATAAGATGGCAGCCGGGGCCATCTGTTGAGTGGAAAGCACACCCAAGTCACATCTGCCCTCCGGAGTCAAGCATATTTGTCTTAAACTCAGAAGAGTTGGGAATCTCCAAATCCTTTACTACATCTCTAGATTCCTTAAAAATGCAAATCTATTTTTTAAATTCGATTTTTTTTTCTATTTGAGCTGGGGTCTTGCTATGTTGCCTAGGCTGATCTAGAGTTCTTGAGCTCGGGAGATCCTCCTGCATCAGCCTCCTGAGTAGCTGGGATTCTAGCTGTGCACAGCTGCACCCAGCTTTAAATTGGATGGTTTCTGATGACTGTATTTTCCATATTAATTTAAATTTCCTGTCCAAGTTAAAAGATCTTTTTAAAAAAGAAAGACACATGTATCTTTTTCGGAATAAGTTAATGACATTTTATTTTTGTTAGTGATAATTTTTTTTTTTTTTTTGAGACGGAGTCTTGCTCTGGAATGCAGTAGCATGACCTCTGCTCGCTGCATCCTCTGCCTCCTGGGTTTAAGCAATTCTCCTGTCTCAGCCTCCCGAGTAGCTGGGATTGCAGGCATGCACCACCATGCATGGCTAATTTTTGTATTTTTAGTAGAGACAGGGTTTCATCATGTTGGCCAGGCTGGTCTCGAACTCCTGACCTCAGGTGATCTACCCACCTGCGCCTCCCAAAGTGCTGGGATGACAGATGTGAGCCACTGTGGCTGGCCATTAGTTGGGTTTTTAAAGGGGAATTTTCCTTGTATCCATAACTTCAATAATGACACTGAGAACTGAAGTAAGACATGTAAAGAAGAAGTAGATCTGGGGGAGAAGACTCTAGCACATTTTGTACAACTGCTTCTCACTTGAAGAGCCTCCTTCTTGAGCTGTTCTCTGTCCAAATTTAGGAAGATTAGTGTCTGGTTTGGTAGTTCCGCCGTTTAATAAATTCACACTTAAAAAAAGTAGCAGTCACTTGAAATGCCTTTGTAAATATGAATGATACATGCTTTTAATTTTTATGCAAACCTTGAACCCAAATAGTCTCCTACACTCATTTTAACATGAAATTAATGATATAAATTATGTAAATTTTGAATCCACGAGGTTTTCTCATTTATTCCTTGGAACATGAATTAATATATAAATACATTAACATGTAAATCTTAAATACATAAATCTGAATCTAAGCAAGTATACCATAAATATGGTTTCACTACAGTTGGTACTTGCAAGTAAAAAAAATTGACTAGAGGCGGGGGGATGAACAAGATCTGGAATGATATGGCTCCCTTTAGGAAATGTGGGAAAAGTGAATATGTTCTTTGCTCTTTCCAGATAGTCTGAAATGCATACATGTCTGTCAGCTAGCAGCAGTTTGGACTTTATGCTAGATGTAACCAACATAATCTACAACGCTTTCATTTATGGACACTCTTCCAGCCTCCTAACCATCTTCATTCCAAGCTACGAAACTTTTATCTTTGTGTAGCTGTTCTTTTTCCAAAATTTTAAATAAGTTATTCTGCTGACGAAATATGCTTATGCTTAAAGCAGTCTTCACTGGACCAAGGAATCCTTTCTATTAACTTCCTATTACCAGTGGAAATTTCTCAGTATCAAGTAACTATCATGCAACGGCTTCTAAGTGCATCGTTTCGTGGAGGTTGAGCCGTGCATGGGAGCATTTTTCTGACGCGTGGATCTCTGCAGCATGGCAATCTCACAGATGTGCGTGGTACCTAGGAATGCCAATCCCCAGTCCTGTGCACAAATAACAAGAATACAAAGGATAGCCTGTGGGTACAAATGAGCGCACCTTAATGCTTCCATCTGAATTTTGCTAACTGAATCTCATCTATTAATGCTCATTTAGCATTGCAACCATACCTGTTTCTAGGACATTACCATTTCTACAGAGAGGTAGATAGGTTGCCAACTCTCTCTCCAGGCCCAGCTCCCTGGTAATCATGACCTTGAACCACGTAGAGGCAAAGTGAGCCCCCATCTAAGGTCTTGTGATTGCTGCCGCTGCTCTGGGCAATTTCAGCTTTGTAGGCAGAGCGACCCATCTTGGTGGGGTACGCACTGGTTTGAGGCTCAACAGTGAAGAAGAGGACTTTCATCTCCTCTTCTTCACTGTCTTTTTTCTGCTCTCATTTAATTAATTAGTTAATTAATTAATTTTTTGGGACAGAGTCTTGCTCTGGTGCCCATGCTGCAGTGCAGTGGTATATCTCGGCTTACTGCAACCTTTGCCTCCTGGGCTCAAGTGATCCTCCTGCCTCAGCCTTCCAAGTAGCTGGGAATACAGGAGGGCACCACTATGCCTGGCTAATTTTTGTATTTTTAGTAGAGATGGGGTTTCACCCTGTTGGCCAGGCTGGTCTCGAACTTCTGACCTCAAGTGATCTGCTTGCTACAGCTTCCCAAAGCGCTGGGTTTACAGGCATGAGCCACTGTGCCCACCTGCTGCTGCCGTTTTAAACCAGACCCACAGTGGGTCTCCTGTGCCCTTATTTGTTGATCCAGACCCCTGACTACCCTGCTGCATCTGCTGTGCACTCAGCTTTTCACTCTCATGTGCAAACCCCTCGGCATGCTGTTTTCTACCACGCCTGCTCAGCTCTGCTCTAAATGCTGTTGGTGCTGCTGTTGTTTGTGTCTGGGATATTGGTGGATGCTTTGCTAGTGCTTTAGATTGACTTCCTTGCTTCTGCTAGTGGGAATATTGGCTTCCTGCCACTGAGTTCTAGTTTTCTAAAGAGGTCTCAGACAGAGCACTATAATAACTGTTTTTTCTTGGAAACAACAGCCTTTCAGCCCTTAGAGTGTATATGTACCAACAAATTGGCTGGGCTTCAGTGATTTTAGGTAATGGCCATTCTACTCCCCTGGAAACCACCATTTCCCCTCCCACCTATAGACCTCGTGGCTGAATATGGCAGAGCCAGACTCCTTCTCTGAGGCAGCTTTTCTCCATGGGGGGTCTCATAGGTCCTCAAATCAGGCTTACCTATATTGCCTGAACCTCAATCCTTGCCACCATTAGAGTCCTCTCTCTGTCACCACCTAGATTCCTTAATCCCCATCAAAACCAGTGGGTGCAAACAGACCCATGAAAGTGTCCATGATTAGAGAGGGAGTTTTCAGTCCTACCCTCAGGACTCATTTAAATAGGACTTGCAGCCCAGGCCAGACACCCTGTTACAAAGTGCTACAATAGATTATAATAGCTAAACTACTGTGCTGCCACAGATGAAGGAAAACTTCATTTTATCTAAGGTGTTGAAGGTAAGAAAAGACTAAAGGGAAGATCTTGGATTTGCAGGAGTTTGTAGGTAGACATGGTAAAGAAAGCTTTCTACATAGAACAAAGGTTGGGCCTCCAAGAACTAAGGTGTGTATGTAGCAAATGGCCATGTTTGGGAAGTGAAAATGAAGCAGTGTTGTTGTCTGGGGTAAATACCCAAGGTTCATCATCTCGTGCCAAGAAGATTAAGGACATGGACACACACAGGGAGTGAGTTTAGGAGCGGAGGTTTAATAGACAAAAGAAAGAAAGGAGAGCAGCTCTCTCTTTTGAGACAGAGGGGCTCCTAAGTGGGAATTCCAGCCCATGACAGAGTGCACTGGGTTTTATAGACAGGCTTTGGTGGGTGGTGTCTGATTTACATAGGGCTCACAGATTGGTTGGATGGGGTGTGATGTTTACATAGCACCTGGAAAAGGCTGGTCACCCCACCCTAATCTTATTATGCAAATGGACTTTCCACTTGGCTGGTGCCATGTTGCTTGCTCCTCACCGTACACGCAGCTGGCAAAGAGAAGGGAAGATGGTGCCACCATTTTGACCATGCCTAGTTCCAGGTGGCCTTTTCCTATTGGCACAGCTGCCGGCATTCACCCGTGCAAGCCTCCAGCTTGCTTGTCTATGTCTGCAGCTCGATTTTACAGGCTGCTGTTTGTTAGAAAATGATTTGGGAGTGCTTTTCATTAAAAGGAAAACCTTACCAAGGACTCCCGTACCCTCATATCGGCCTAAATAATTTCTTCTTAACTCCTATATCAACATTAAGCTTGGTTGGATTTCACACCTTGAATCAACAAACCTGGTGCTGGAGGCAAGTTGCCTTCTTAAAACCGACCACTGTTCATTAAATTGTCATTTCAGAAACCTACAATGTTACTTCAAGAGTGACTGTAAAAATTTGCATGCAGCCGGGCACGGTGGCTCACGCCTGTAATCCCAGCACTTTGGGGGGCTGAGGTGGGGGGGGGGGATCACCTGAGGTGAGGAGTTCGAGACCAGCCTGGCCAACATGGTGAAACCCCGTTTCTACTAAAAATACAAAAATTAGCCGGCCGTGGTGGCAGGCGCCTGTAATCCCAGCTACTGGGGAGGCTGAGGCAGAAGAATCGCTTGAACCCGGGAGGCAGAGGTTGCAGTGAGCTGAGATGGCACTACTGCGCTCCAGCCTGGGTGACAGAATATGACTCTGTCTCAAAAAAAAAAAAAAAAAAAAAAAAAGGAAAGAAAATTTGCATGCATGTGTGTATTGTATGTGTGTGTTTGGGAGAAGGGAGAGCTTCATCATGATCAGCAATATTTTTGTGTGTTTAAGAGTTGATGTTTTGTGTGAGATTTCATTTGGGGGAAAAAAGGTTCCTCTGCTAAATGTAGAAATCATTAATCTATGGCTTCATTTAGCATTGTAACCGCACCTGTTTCTAGGACACTACCATTCCTACAAAGAGGTAGATAGGTTGCCAACTCTCTCTCCAGACCCAGCTCCCTGGCAATCATGACTGCACCACCTAGAGTCAAAGTGAGCCCCCATCTAAGGTCTTGTGACTGCTACTGCTGCTCTGGGCAGTTTCAGCTTTGTAGGCAGAGTGACCCATCTTGGTGGGGTACAAACTGGCTTGAGGCTCAACATCTTTGAAAAACAGAGAAACCTTTTAACATGCCATATTGAATTTTTTCTTTCTAATGTTTCATTTTTCCTAAAGAACACATACTCCTTTAAAAAAGTTATAAAATAGAGATAAACAAAAAAGAAAAGGTAAACCAACCATAACCCTACAAACTAGGAATTTATAACTGGATAGCATCTTGATGTACATTCATCTGTTAAGAAAACCTATTCTGCAACTCTTTTTTTTCTTAATGTATGGTGGGCATCATTCTCATTATTACATCTTCTTTTTGTTTTATTTTGTTTTGTTTTGAGACAGTCTCACTCTGTTGCTCAGGTTGGAGTGCAGTGGCATGATCTCTGCTCACTGCAACCTCTGGTCCTGGGCTTAAGCGATTCTCGTGCCTCAGCCTCCCGAGTAGCTGGGACTACAGCCATGCACCACCACGTCCCTCTAATTTTTGTATTTGTAGTAGAGATGGGATTTCACCATGTTGGCCAGGCTGGTCTTGAACTCCTGACCTCAGATGATCCACCCGCCTCACCTCCCAAAGTGCTGGGATTACAGGTGTGAGCCACCACACCCGGCCTCATTATTACATCTTCTACTGTGTAGAAGGTGTTATTGGTCAAATTATATTCCATTATGTTAATGAACCATGATAATATATCTAGCAGATCCCCAGTTGTTGAACAACTAGATTTGTTCCAGTTTTCAACTATGATAAACTGTGCTGTTATGAGTCTCATTCAGAAGTAAAAGGGTTGAGAAGGACAAGCATATGGTTAGAATGCCTAAGGCTTTTGAGTTGGGCAGGGCAGACAAGTCACCGTTAAAGCACGTGTCCATGTGTAGTGCAGGTGGGCTGTGTTTAAAGCGCCCTGTGCTGGGTGTGGGAGTCAGAAACCTCTCAGTGAGGTGACTGGCAAAACAGAAGCTGGGGATGGAGAGAGTTAACTGCCTCTGGATGGGAGCCGAATGATACCAGGATGATGACTGCAGAGTGTCCTCAGAAGGCCTGGAGCATCTGCTCGTGCCCAGACTCCTCAGCAAGAACACTGCCAGAAGAAAAGTGACTACTACGGACTGGCTACACATGCTGGGAATGTAGAGGGGCCCATAATGGGATCGTATGTACCGTGCGGTGTGGCAAGAGGTGTTTGGCTGCATTAGGGAGAGCCACATGGTCAGAGATGGCTGGCTAGAGGTGAGGTCAACAGGCTATTTGAGTGGAAAACCTCAGCGCCCTGCAAAGGAGGCGGTTTCCACTATCACATTGGCGAGAGGTGCCCGGTATGATGTTGGCAGTGTAAGATTTTCAAATAAATCTGCTCCCAATGGCCCTCGTCCAATCTTTCTGTGTGGTCTTTTAATATCAGAAACTTGAGTCAGTGCCTGCAGGCACCTCAGCAGCATAGATGGTTATTTCCTTAGGTCAAATGTTTAGATGCAGAACTTCTGGCTCAAAGTCCATGCAAGCTTTTAAGGTTTTTGATATGTGTAGTTAAATTGCTCCCTCTAAAGAACTTACCCTCTAAATAGCAATGCAAAGAAATACCTGTTTCTCCTTAACCTTACAACCTTGCAACACTGGAAATTTATTCCATTTCCTCTCTTGCAAAATAGTATCGTAGGCAAACTAGTACCTTATCGCCTTTATAATTTGCTTTTTAAAGTAGTAGTTGTAGTTGTGTTTGCCATCTTCTCATAGGCTTATTGGCTATTTGTATTTTCTTTTAAATCGTATATTTAGGTCCTTGATCTGTTTTTCTGTTGGTATGGCCATTTTTCTTTTATTTTCTTCTTCTACTTCCTTTTTTTTTCTACTGATTCATGAGTACTATAAATAGTAAGGATGTTAAGTTTTGCCTGTCATAGGTGTAGTGTATGTTTCAGGGTTCTCATTTGCCTTTTAATTTTACTATGGTTTTTTTCATATAGGGAATTTTAAATTTTGATGTCATCCAAGCTATTAGTATTTCTGTATGGTAGTTATGCTTAAGAAGTCTTTTTTTCACTACAAGTAAAAATTATTTACAATTATTTTCCCAAAGCAGTTTACATTTAAATGTTTAGTGAAGAAAAATTGAATTCTCTATAGGACACAAGTTGGTTAATTTATAAATAACCAATAAATTAGACAAGGTAGTCAACATGTTTATTTACCTGAGCTGGCAAAGTTTTTAGACTTCTCTTTCTATTGTATTTCTTCTGGTGTTTCCAACATATAAAAATGCACTTAATAGAGTGCTTTAAAAATATCAGTTGCAAGCACAGCTGCCCCAGATGAACTGAGTCAGGATCTCTGGGGATGGGATTAGGCATGTTTGGATTTTAAAAAAGGAAACCTCATTGAGTGACCCTGATTTATATCTCTAATTAAGAGCAGTGCTTCTCATCCTTGGCTGTACATTAAAATCAACTATGGAAATTTAAAAGTTTTGATGCCTAGGATGCTGCCTGGTTAATGAAATCATAATTTTCTGGAGTGAGGCCCAGGCACTACTAATTTTTACAGTTAGTGATTCCCAGGTGATTCACAATTGGGAAAATAATAGGAGTGGTTTGGGAGAAAGCAAGCAAGGGGAATTTACATCAGATAATGCCCCAATTTCTTCATGAAATAGGAAGCAAATTTTCTGCTGAGAACAATGGAGATGGATGGAGGGGAGAGGACTCAAAAGAATGGGGAAGCTCTGGGGTAACTGCTGTGGGGAATGGAGATGAAGTGGATGAGGGACAGAGAGACAGATGGATGAGTAATGTTGAGTGTGCAGCAGAAATTGGAACCAGGAATTTGTTCTGGGGCCGATCCAGATTATGTGATTTTTTTCCTCACTGAGGCTCAGAAATCTGGGCCTCGCAGGTTGAAAAGATAGAAGCGTTAGGACTGACCCAGGTTTGAGAGTTTGCAGAACAGGAAGGAAGAAGGAAAAGGAACTGTTTCTTTCTGAGTTATTTCTTCTTGGTATTGACTTACCAGAATATAATTTCTGAAAATGAATGCCAACGATAATTTTTATGGAATGTCTAAGCTATTGCCATTGAATCGGGGGCCACTGGTTATCACAAATACAGGGACTCTTACCCCTGGGTTTCCACCAGAGATCATCAATGTGTCTTCACAATACATATGCATGAGCTCTACCTACCGATCAACAGACTAGAAGACAGAACCTGGCATCTGTAATTTTTTAAAGCTCTGCCATCGATTATGATGCCCACTCTGAGAACCCCTTACTATAGAAAGTACTAGGAGCTGTCATAAATATCAAGTTAGAAGCGGAGAGGCCAATCCCAGCACAGGCCAATCCAAATTCTTAAAGGGAACTGGCTTTCCAAATTTCCTTGAAATGTAACTCATGACACTTTAACCAAATAGCATGTAAGAGATGTCGTAGACATTAAAAGGAAAAAAAAAAAGGACGCAGCTCTTTTTTCTGAATAAAATGAATGGCATTTTGAGTTCCTCTTTAGTTCTTTTTAAGAAATAGCTTATTATACAAGATGAGCCCCGAGTGTGAGCTGGATTTCCATAATGTGTTGTTTTGCAATGTGCTCAGGGGTGAGTATGAGGAACACTGTGTCCGGGGCCAGCTGGGGGGGATATTTCCTTTCCTACCCTCCCTTTGCTATTTAGAAGAAGGAAGTTTCAGGAAAGTATGTTAGTTCTAGGATTTTTTTTTCCTCTTCTCAAGAAATAAGTGGCCATCTACTAGACTGGGGTAAGAGAAGGGTAGGATTTCTGATTTATATCTTCTAATGAAGTGCCAGCTGTCTGGATTAGACCCATGAGATTGGGCCAAAAGCTATACTGGAGTGAGCCGGGTGCCAACAGGCATAGAATGTCAGGTGCTATCAAAATTTTCGGTGAAGGCTCCCTTTGATTTTGACAGCTTTATATGATTTTAATAATTTGGCATTAAGTTGTTTTTTTTTCCTAAGTGGGCAAAATAATTGTGAATAATTTTAGTTATTAAATGAGACACTTGCAAGTCGCAGAATACTTTGGAAACAAATATTTCAGGGAGACTGATAGGAATAAGGGAATAAAAGAATTCAGCATGTGTTACTTTATAATGCCAAGCCTTGTGTTCCATATTATTATGGACCAAGAAAAGCTTATGGCCCCAGTTTGACATTAAAGGCATAGGTCACTGATTTTCAATATTTACATTTTCATATCTTAGGTCAAAGATGTGGATGTTCTTTTTCTCTTCTGTTTTTTGAGACAATGTCTCATTCTGTTGTCCATGCTGGAGGGCAGTGCCACGATCACAGTGCACTGCAGCCTTGACCTCCTGAGCTCAAGTGATCCTCCTGCCTCAGCCTCCCAAAGTGCTGAGATTACAAGCATGAGCCACTGGCTCAGCTGATGTTCTTGATCATTTGCTGTTGACATTGTGTGTATACTGATAGTAAGGTCCTATCTAGAAGAACACCGCTTTTCTCACGCTCTGCTTCCACTTGCTGTTTTGGGACCCTGAGTCCTTCTGTTTCTGGATGTGTGTGCATAGGCGGGTAGGTGGGGGGACTGGAGGGTTCTCAGGGCTTCTTCCTGTGAGATCACAGACACCAGCTTCTTGAAATCACACATCTGTGTCGCCACCCAAATCTCAACTTGAATTGTATCTGCCAGAATTCTCACATGTTGTGGGAGGGTCCCAGGGGGAGGTAACTGAATCATCGGGGGTCTGTCTTTCCCATGCTATTCTCATGGTAGTGAATAAGCTTCATGAGATCTGATGGGTTTATCAGGGGTTTCCGCTTTTGCATCTTCTTCATTCTCTCTTGCTGCCGCCATGGAAGAAGTGCCTTTCACCCTCCGCCATGACTGTGAGACCTCCCCAGCCATTGGGAACTGTAAGTCCAATTAAACCTCTTTTCTTCCCAGTCTTGGGTAGGTCTCTATCAGCAGCATGAAAACAGACTAATACATGCCCTTCTTCCCCCTGCCTGGTGACCCCTGACACTACTGGTGCCTGGATGGTTTCTGGCATGCTTTGAAGCACTGCTGCTGCTGTTGGTGCCAACTGTCTGCCCAAGCACTGTGGACTGTGCCATGCCAGACAGTGCTGGCACCCTCTGTGGGGCCTGATGTCGCATTACATCCTCTCTTAGTGTTGAGCTATGCCGGTCCCCAGCCTGTGCTGCCAGGTGCTCCCCATGTCTTCCAGGGTGTGTTAGTGGAGTCGGTCCTCACGGCCTTGCTTAAGGGGCCTCCTCCAGGACTGGGCCAGAGGAGCATCTGAGTGGTAGACTCTGTGCAGAGCTCCACATTTTACCCATTGACTCTACCAGAACCAGAGCCAATGGTTGGGCTGAGCTTTCATGCTTTGGTTTCCTTGCCTTAGTGCAGGTTTTTTCCCCAGAATGCTCATTGCTCCCTCATGCTAACAGATTCCAGAAAAGAAATTCCTCCCACCTTTTATTCAGCAAATCTTTATGGTGGATCTGTTCCATATCAATACCAGGCACTCCACTGGTGCTGGGGGCACAAAGCTGAGCAGAAACAGGCAGAGGCTGCCTTTTGGGGAGTTCCTGGTCTAGACACTCCAGGGTTCTTAAACTACACTAGTAAATATGCATAAACCGGGCTGACGGAGGTTCTTAAGAATGCAATGACTCAGGTTTAATCCATTGTGCATCAGTTTCTGTCATCCACTCCTGCTGGGATTGCTAGCTCATGTCTGTATCCAAGCACTTAAAACTCCTGAGTATTTGGAATAAAGGAGGAAACATGGGTAGAGGCATTTCAGACCATTTCAAAGTATTTATTTTTTGAATAATACTTTTATTTTTTGGTTTGCTTTTTGAAAATACATTATTTCTCTTTGGCAATGAAATAACTATATGCACCTTGACATTCTACCTTACTATATATATATATATTTTAAACATATTCAATAGTATTTTTATATATATTATAAAACAAATAAATGTTTCAGGGACACTGATAAGAATAACAGAACATGAAGAATTCAGCATGCATTTATTTATATATTATATATTTTGAGTAAAATGTATCTAGAAATATATAGCATTATAAGTAATATAAATAATATAATTACTTTTGTATAAAATATATTGTAAATTAAATAACATTTTCTATTCTAACCATGTATCTCTTGGGGAGAAGGACCACAATATGAATGAAAAGCTGAAGATTAGGAATTTTAGATTGGAACATTTTTTTCAATATTTAAAAATTGATAATATTAAGATTTTAGCAATACTTGTCCAGTGTTAGATAAGTCTGTAAAGCAGCAGTAGAGGGAAAAATGATCTCTAAACCATCCAGTGGGCTGGGCGTGGTGGCTCACACCTGTAATCCCAGCACTTTGGGAGGTCGAGGTGGGAGGGTTGCTTCAGCCCAGGAGTTCCAGACCAGCCTGAGTAACACAGCAAGACTCCATCTCTAAAAAAAAAAAAAAGTTAAAAAAAATTAAACCATCTAGCTTTCTAGTTGTGTCCTCTGACAAAATAATTCTCTTAACATTTTACATTGTATAAGATACAGAAATGATACATTTATTTATTGTCAGATTTAAGCAATGAGTGGCAAGGAACTGAAATGAGGTCTTAGGGTTTTTGAATTTACTGAACAACAATCTCATGCTTTCTGTAAAGAAAGTTGCCGCAACTGTTTCACAGCTGGGAATGCATGCCCACAGGCTTTTCCAGAGCTGATGATGGGTTGAATATTTGTCTTGAATTCATTATTATTATTTGGTGAAAATTTGTACACAGTTTTGAGCACAGGCAGTAGTATACTTACTGGTCAGTGTTTAATCAATTGCCTTTGTGGAGTGGGGTTGAGGAGTGGGCAAGCCCTGATTTGTAGCATTTGCCAATGTCTGTGGTGTAAATTCTCCCACTATGACCAATTTCAAGCTACCAAGGTGATATCACTGAACACTAATCACTGAATTAGGAAGAGATACACACAAGAGGCTCTTGTTAGCTGGTATAAGCTGCCTTCACCTGTGTGGGTTATATCTGTAGGGTAGCATTTTTCTTTGTGATGTGAACAGGCAAATATGAGAATTAAACTCAGGATCTTGTTTAGTCTCTGTAGTGTGACAGTCTTTCTCTAACTTGTGACCTCCCCTGATATACCAGATAATGAGTTATAGTGTAACTATAGCCAAAGTTAAACAAATTATAGTCACTCTTACTATTTACTGCATTCTAATATATTCTGTTCTGTCCCAGTTAATTTAAAACAATAAATTATTTCACTATTGCTACTTTTTATTTATTTAACACATACATGACCATTCTATATGCCAAACACTATTTTTAAGTGCTTTACAGATACTGATGAATTCCTTCATTAGAACGGACCTGTGAGGTTGATGTCCCATTTCATCATTTATTGCTTGGCAATATCACTCGTCTTCCCTACCTCAGTGAGAATATGTCAAAATAATAGTGTTTAGCTGGGTGTGGAGGTTCATGCCTGTAATTCCAGTGCGTTGGGAGGCTGAGGCAGAAGGTTCGCTTGAGGCCAGGTGTTCAAGACCAGCCTGGGCAACATAGTGAGATCCCCATCTCTACAAAAAATTTAAAAATGAGACAGGGCGGGGCATGGTGGCTCACGCCTGTAATGCCAGCACTTTGGGAGGCCGAGGCGGGTGGATTACGAGGTCAGGAGATCAAGACCATCCTGGCTAACATGGTGAAACCCCATCTCCATTAAAAATACAAAAAAAATTAGCCGGGTGTGGGGGCAGGCGCCTGTAGTCCCAGCTACTCAGGAGGCCAAGGCAGGAGAATGGTGTGAACCCGGGAGGCAGAGTTGGCAGTGAGCAAAGATTGCGCCACGGCACTCCAGCCTGGGTGACACAGTGGGACTCCGTCTCAAAAAAAGAAAAGAAAAAAACAAAAAAACAAAAAAACAAAAACAAAACAAAAAATGGGCTAGGCGTCATAGTACATGCCTGTAGTCCCAGCTACTTGGGATTCTGAGGGGGGAGGATCACATTTGCCCGGGACATCAAAGCTGCAGCGAGCCAGGATTGTACCACTGCACTCCAGTCTGGGTAGAGCAAGATGCTGTCTCAAAAATAATAAATAAATAAATAAATGATGAAGTTGAAGTTCTGCTTTCTAAGGTTTAGTCCAGAGTGCTGTATTTGAATGGAAGCTGCTAGAAGGGTGAGAATCATACCTATTGATTGTTGCATCTTCCACAATTCCTAGTACAGTATCTTAGACATTCTAAGTGTTTGAGACAGTGAATAAATGAACGGATGAATGAGTGAGCCTGTAGTCCCAGCTAGTTGGGAGGCTGGGGCAGGAGGATCGCTTGAGCCCAGGAACTTGAGGCTGCAGTGAGCTATGATTGTGCCCCTGCACTCCAGCCTGGGCAACAGAGTGAGACCATGTCTCTAAAGTAAATAAATAAATGAATAAAGAAATAAATAACAGTTTCTAATTTACCCTGAAGTGTATTTTAATTTATTGCCTTTTTCCCCTTGTCCTCTGAAATTATTATGACTACCACTGCTTTGTGTGCTGAATGTTTTTTCAAAAATCATTTTAAAAGGACGGATAATTTTCTTCGGCTCCATACATTTTTCTCTGTGTTATGCCTAAATCATTCATTTTTAGATTCCTCTAACCATCTTCCCCTTGGGAGAAATAGATTTGGTGGATTGTTGATTAAGACGAGCCATATTTGTTTCTGAGTAATTGTGTTTTGGCTGCTTTGAATTGGGTAACAATCTCTTTGCACATCAGCTGCCTCTGCTGACTTCTGTGTCTTCATTCTACTGCCTCACATTCGCCTCTAAGTTGCTACTTTTGCAACAACCTAATAAACTTAGAATAAAATCCAGAACGTTTATCCTGGACCATAAGACTCTCTATAGTCTGTCTCTGCCACAGACAGTGTGGTACAAGGGTTAAGGGTTTGGGACTCAAGTTCTGGTCTTTCTACTTGCTAGCTGTGTGACCTTGGAAATAGTGCATAATCTCTCTGTGCCTCAGTTTACTCATCATTAAAATGGGAAAATAGGCTGCATGCAGTGGCTCATGCCTGTAATTCAGTGCATTGGGAGGTTGAGGCAGGAGGATCACTTGGGTCCAGGAGTTTGAGACCAGCCTAGGCAACATAGCAAGTCATCCGTGTCTCTATAAAAAGTAAAAATAAAAAAAAATTAGGTGTGGTGCTGCAAGCCTGTAGTCCCAGCTATTTGGGAGGCTGAGGCAGGAGGATCGCTCGAGTCTGGGAGTTGGAGGCTGTAGTAAGTAAGCTATGATTGTGCCACTGCACTCCAGTCTGGGCAACAGAGCAAGACCCTGTCTCTAAAATAACATAAAATAAGATAAAGTGGGAAAACCATAGGGTTTTAATAAGTGAGTTAAAGCATATAAAGGGCTTGGAACAGTGCCTGATACGTGGAAACTTCTTAATAGTCACCAGCTCTTTTCCTCTCCCACTTCCTCTCTGCATCCCCCACCTCTCACCTAACTCCTTTCTTTCAGTTCCTGCTAGCTGAAGGATATTTACACAGGCCATTCCTGCTACCTGCAAGTTCTTTTTTCCATTCTTCACCAAATCAGTTCCTACTCATGCTTCCTATCTCTGCTTAACTCTCAAGTCTCAGACGAGCCTCTTTTGACTCCCCAGTGAATCCCCTTTGATTATCTCTCATCACAGAATTTACTTTCCTTTAAAGCCTGGCCACCATTTATTATTCTATATTTATTGGTGTGATTGCAGGAAACTCACAGTCATGAAGCTAGGAGCTACTTCCATGCTATTTGGGACGCCATTTGCCAACGTCTAGCCCAGGCTTGGTACGGCACTCTTGTATTTGCTCATTACAGGCAGTTGGGAGTCTAATGAATGCATTTTTAGCATCAGCTTTCTTCCTGGATGTTTTTAGGTGCTTTTCTTTGTGATTCCTTTTTCTTTTCTTCCTCTTTAATTAATTAATTAATTATTTGAGATGGAATCTTGCTCTGTCGCCGAAGCTGGAGTGCAGTGGTGCAATCCCAGCTCACTGCAACCTCCACCTCCTGGGTTCAAGTAATTCTCCTGCCTCAGCCTCCTGAGTAGCAGGGATTACACACATGCACCAACGTGCCCGGCTAATATTGTGTACCTTTAGTAGAGATGGGTTTCACCACGTTAGCCAGGTTGGTCCGGATGTCCTGGCCTCAAGTGATCCCCCTGCCTCGGCCTCCCAAAGTGCTGAGATTACAGGCATAAGCCACCGTACCTGCCTCTGTTTTTATTTAGATAACATATTGTTTTCCTGTTCTCTTTGCAAGAGAAATGAACACTCTAGAAAATGCCTCACTACTGAATTGTGATCATGTGCCTTTGTTTTACGTTAGGTATTAAAAACTTTTGGAGAACAAGTTAGAGGTAAAAATAAATCCATAAATAAACAACTAAGTAAAGTATGTAACAGTTGCCTACTTAGCCTCTTGTCTGCTAACAAAATGACATTTTCTTGGTCATTTAGCTTACACAGTGATGACCAAAAGTCGTTTCAGCAACTAGAATCAGATGTGGGAAACTAGATCAAAAGGCTGCTATTTTTAATTTTTACAGGGCCGTGTGAGCCTCTCAGGAGGTGAGGAGATCTCTCTTTTTATGCTTATATCTTCTATAGATTTTGCACCAATGATTATTGTTTTACTCAAACAGAACAAGTAATAACTAACAACAATGGGAAAAAGAATTCCAGCTCTACGGGGACATTTAGAAAGTACTCAATTGGTGAGAAAACTCATCCTGGAGCTAAAGGGAATAGTATCAAATCCATGACCCTGTACTTTGCTCCGAGATGTACTTCCTGGTCCCTTCCAATGACCAAAAGATTTCTCAGCTTCCTTAACTCTCCCCAGCCCTCTGGGAGGCCATCAAAGCTTTCCAGTTAATAGTTCTAGTACTTCTCACTTGGAAAGAGGAAGCAGAGTCCCTGTACCCGCTAATTTAATTTGAACTGTCTAGAGATACGAAGTTCACAGACCTAATCTCACCACGTATACATGTATCTCATTAAAACCAAACTCCAGCTAAGAATTCATTGTTCATAGCAGCTGCTCTTAGCATCTGAAATGTTAAGACTCTCCCTGACTGTTTAAAAAAATGTTAATGTGTCACTTTTGGGGTTTCCACTTCCTGGCTTTGAAACAATGCTGAATTCGCAATCATCTCTCAAAAGCCCAAATTATACACTGTGTTCTGAATGTTGACAAAGCCATTTGGATTTTCATTATGACAGTTTCACCTACCAAGAGAGGGGAACAAAAGTTCTCTAGGACATGACATATTATAAGGCAATATTTTCTATATTGATTTTTAAATTCATTTTTATTTATTTTATTTTTTGAGATGGAGTCTCACTTGTCACCCAGGCTGGAGTACAGTGGTATGATCTTAGCTCACTGCAACCTCTTCCTACTGGGTTCAAGCAATTCTCATGCCTCAGCCACCAGAGTAGCTGGGATTCCAGGTGCCCACTACCACTCCCAGCTATTTTTTTTTTATTTTTAGTAGAGATGGGTTTCACCATGTTGGCCAGGCTGGTCTCGAACTTCTTACCTCAGGTGATCCACCTGCCTCAGCCTCCCAAAGTGCTGGGATTACAGGCATGAGCCATCACGCCTGGCCCTATATTAATTTTTTTAATAATATAAGAGGTGCAATGGATACAAATGAGCATCTGAGTTTAAAAAGAAATGGTTTTATGAATTTTAGAATAACAAATTGTTATATAATTTTCTCCCTTACTTGCGTATTATTTGTTAAGATGATTCCCACTCAGGCCACTGTGAATTCTAATATTGGTAAAGAAGTTTCTATGGTCTTGGGTGCTGACATTTACCTATCAATGATTCATACTGGAAGTAATGTGTCATCAAGAATTTAGATTATCTTTTTAGTTTATAAAAATGCTCAATTCACACTTAAACTTTAAAACTAATTAGTTACTTGTATAAAAGAAACTAGAAATGTATTGTATCCTTTAAACAAACTCCTACTTACAGTAGTTAAGCATTTTATTAGTTATCAACGATAATTTATTTATTTTAAAATGTTTTCACATTCAGTTCCATGCGCTTCAACAAATTTTTATTGACTTAGTCTCTTTGACCTTTAGAGCTATTCGGTCGAATGACTCCCTTTAAGTTTTGTCTTATCACGTCATATGGCAGCTCAGCATGTTTGCTGAATAAACTTTGTCAAGTCCTGATAATTTCTTAGCAACCAAAATGGTGTTTTAGTGGATAAATGTTTGAAAAAGAACTCGTTATACCTTCTGTGCATAAAAACAATGCCATCGACATTGTTTTAGGTCTCGAGATTTGAGAATTTGTACATAATCCAACCTCAACACCCATGTATACATGGAGAGGAACACACACACACACACACACACACACAATGGTGTTGCATCACGTGCCCTATTCATTCAGATCACTGGTGTGTTGATCATGGCCACAGAAGAGATGCTTTAGGTTAACCAATCCTAACGATCACTTCAAGAATCTTTGCAAAAGAACAGCTGAAAAACCTTGGATTCGGCATGTCACTCTTCACTATGAATCTCTAGTGGTCAAACAGATTCCCTCTAGGCCGGGCACCATGGCTCACACCTGTAATCCCAGCACTTTGGGAGACCGAGGCAGGAAGATCACGTGAGGTCAGGAGTTTGAAACCAGCCTGGCCAACATGGAAACCCCGTCTGTACTAAAAATTAGCCAGGCATGGTGGTGTGCACCTGTAATCCCAGCTACTCGGGGCGCTGAGGCAGGAGAATCGCTTGAACCCAGGAGGTGGAGGTTGCAGTGAGCCGAGATCATGCTGCTACACTCCAGCTTGGGTGACAGAGCAAGACTGTCCCCCCCCAAAAAAAAGAAAGAAAAAACAACCAAAAAAAAAAAAAAAAAAAACCAATGGATTCCCTCTTAGCACCAAACTTCACGCCTGGAGATCTAGGGTATGGTCATGTCTGTGAGCCTCTTCTTACAAAATGACAGGGCCTTTGTCTTACAAAATGGCAGGGTTGGATTGGGGGACTTTTAGATTCACTTGATTTTATAACACTCAAATGTTTTATAATTAGCTCATGATCTATTGCATCTAGACAGGTAATAGCAGCCATAAAGTTAGGAGTTTGTCAAATGGAGTCAAACAAATCTAGGTGTGAATTCCAGCTCTGCCCAATACTAACTGCATTTGAATATCGGCGTTCTTTAACCTCTCAAGCCCCAGTTTCCGTAGTTGTAAAATGGGATAGTAATCCCTATTTCTCAGCTTTGTTCTGAGGATTAAATGAGATAATATGTGAAAGTGTATAGCTTAGAAACCAATAATGTTTGTTATTATGGAGTGGTAAAAAATGACTTCGGATCTGAATCCAGGAAGATACCAAGACAGCAAGAGCCTTCTCCACCTCTCTGTTTTTTCAGTGTGCTACTTCAGTGTTATCTTGAAATTCCATGGGTAAAATCGGCCTCAAATAGTAGAATATGCGGGGAGGGAGAGCATCAGGATAAATAGCTAATGCATGTGGGGCTTAATATCTAGGTGATGGGTTGACAGGTGCAGCACGCCACCATGGCACACATTTGCCTATGTAACAAACCTGCACGTCTTGCACATGTATCCTGGAACTTAAAATAAAATAAAAAGTGAAAAACAAAAGAATATGGAGAATTCCACCTTTAAATGGAATTTTAAGTTTGAATAACATTTGAGTTAAAATGGATACATTTTAAAAACTAAAATGTAAATAAATCTGTTAATTGCAGGTAGCGAAAATGGACACATCCATTCAACCTCTTTGCAACACATAAAAACTGTGACGGAACAAGTGAGGCAAAGTCAAGAAAACGCTGCATCTCCCCAGGCAGCCAACAGCACCCAAGTGTCGCAGCCATCAGGAGCCATGACACGGAGCCAGGTGTCTGTGTTCATGGGACCCCAGGAACCCTCCTGTGACTCCGGAATCCTGAGAATGATGTCCCGGCGAGATGTCCGGGCAGAGTTATTCTTATGGAGCTTTCTCCTGTGGTCTGACACAATAGAAATGGTGCGTGTGGCTGGTCACCCCAACGTCTACAAGTCAAACTGGCTATACCCAGTCTACATATTCAGTTTTATTTCTCTCCTTCGAATTACATTCACTCCCCAAAACCCTCTTCTCAATTCCCTTAGCGTCCTGCTGCAAGATTTACCGTTTGTTTTTGTTAGACTTGGTTTAATCATTGCCCTGGGGACTATCACACCCGTACTGGGCCTGTGTAAAAATATCCTCGTGACTCTGTCTTACATTTACTTCAATTACCTAACCAGACTCAGGTTTTTTTCTGCCTTTGAAATGTCTCCATTTTAAAAAGAAAATGGGATCTAGGAAGGCCTCTTTGTGATACCTGTGTGCACATTTGTAATCCTTCTTTTTTTCTTGGGGTGTAGGTGTTTGCACTATGAAGGAAATGACTAGATTGTAGAGAATAAGCCATTTTTACTAACTCTAACGTATCAGGTTTTTTTTTTTTTTTTACATATACAAATGGTGCTAAATTTAAGTAAAGTAATATTCTTATAAGTTGGCTCTCAGGTATTTCTAGAAAATGTTAGCAGTTAATTTTAGTTAGTTATGTATACTGAGGTCCCCAACCCCTGGACCATGGTCTCAGTACTGGTCCATGATCTGTTAGCAAGCAGACTGCACAGCACGTGGTGAGCCTTGAACTGAGCGTTCCCGCCTGCATTCCACCTCCTGTCAGATCAGCAGCGGCATTAGATCCTCACAGGAGCCCAAACCCTGTTGTGAACTGCCTATGCGAGGGATCTAGCTTGCGCTCCTTATGAAAATCTAATACCTGATGATCTGAGGTGGGACAGTTTCATCCCAGAACCCAACCCCACCCCCAACCCCGGCTGTGGAAAAATTGTCTTCCACGAAACTAGTCCCTGGTGCCAAAAAGGTTGGGGACCAGTGATGTATACCACACTTTTTCTAAGAATGCTCTTCCACAGAGCCTTTTAAAAAAACTAAGAACCTTTTCCATCAAGTTAGCCCAAGAATAAGATTTTTATCTTTTATATAGATAGCATTATATGAATTGACTGGTTAAATTTAGTTTTAAAAACACACTTGAAATTATTGAATAATTTTTAGGTTATAGTTTGTTTTTTTTTGGAGACAGTGTCTCGCTCTTGTCCCCCAGGCTGGAGTGCGATAGCGTGATCTCAGCTCACTGCAACCTCCGTCTGCTGAGTTCAAGCGATTCTCCTGCCTCAGCCTCCGAAGTAGCTGGGATTACAGGCGCCTGCCACCACACTGGCTAATTTTTGTATTTTTAGTAGAGATGAGGTTTCACCACGTTGGCCAGGCTGGTCTCGAACTCCTGACCTCAGGTGATCCACCTGCCACGGCCTCCCAAAGTGCTGGGATTACAGGCGTGAGCCACCATGCCCGGCCAGATTATACTTTTTAAAAATTTGAACATTGTAGTTTTAGGGGTTCCTTCAAACATGGAATTATATTCTTTATTCCATTGTGGCATGGGATTTTATTCAATAAATTGATTTTAGCATAAAAAGTAATTCACTTTAATAGATATTTGGCTCAGTTTAAGGCTTAGCTGTGTTGCCAGTACTGAAGTACTAATATGACTCTTGTTTAGTATAATGAAGTCAAGGTACATCAGTAATACCAAGATAAAGTTTCATAATAAAAAGCCATAAAGTGAACACAGAGATTCCAAAGTAAAAGAATATTTTATTTGTGGAATTTGATACTTTGATAAATAATCAAAGTACAAGCCCTGTTTAAAATTAAAAGTTCAGCTTACAAATATAATAGCCAATGTATCAGTGTCTTATGTGATACTATATCATGGATATATTGATGTTATAAAATAATTAGGTACAAAGTCATGCAACTTGCTTTCACCGTGTTGGGACACTCTCTGATATTCCCAGTTAGCACTGTTCATTTGATAGGAATTTTCAGATGCTAGAGAGATTTGTGAGAGGCTTATGAATGCAAGAGTAATGATTTATGTAGCCAGTTTCTTCAACGATCTGTGATAACAAATAGCTTAAGAATTTGACATATGGCAGGCTGTGGTGGCTCACACGTGTAATCCCAGCACTTTGGGAGGTGGAGGCAGGTAGATTGCTGGAGTCCAGGAGTCTGAGACCAGCCCAGGCAACATGGAGAGATCCTACCTCTACAAAAAATACAAAAATTAGCTGGGCATGGTGATCTGCACCTATAGTCCCAGCTACTTAGGAGGCTGAGGCAGGAAGATTGCTTGAGCCAGGAGGTCAAGGCTACAGTGAGCTATGATCATGCCACTGCACTCCAGACTGGGCGACAGAGTGACACCCATCTAAAAAAAATAAAAGAGAATTTGACCTTGTGTTATTCTATGCTCCACCAAATACCTCTCCCCCTGCCACCCTGTCTCCCTTTCCCTCTGTTGTAGGATTTTTCTCACACTGTAAAAGAAGGTTTACTCACAGTTGTTAAAAGCTTACCTTCCAGCTTTCTGATTTGAGGTAGGTTCTTTTTTTTTTAAATTTTTATTTATTTATTTATTTATTTTTGAGACGGAGTCTTGCTCTGTCGCCCAGGCTGGAGTGCAGTGGCGCCATCTCGGCTCACCACAACCTCCGCCTCCCGGGTTCACGCCATTCTCCTGCCTCAGCCTCTCTGAGTAGCTGGGACTACAGGCGCCTGCCACCACGCCCGGCTAATTTTTTGTATTTTTAGTAGAGACGTGGTTTCACCGTGGTCTCGATCTCCTGACCTCGTGATCCGCCCGCCTCGGCCTCCCAAAGTGCTGGGATTACAAGCGTGAGCCACCGCGCCCGGCCGAGGTAGGTTCTTTAACCTCTGTGGGTCCGCATTTCCACATCTAAAAGATGAATATAATACTAGTACTACATTAATAGGGTTAGGAGGATTAAAGGGTAAAGAATCCTTTGAGCACGTTATCTGGCAAACCATAATAACTTGATAAATGCTAAGCATTGGAATGGGTACCAAGTCTCCAAGAAACAAGTATCTCAATGCATTTTTAGAAATTTCCTGTTTTATTCTTTTCTGTGGCCCTGCTCACCCTCTGGGAATAATCATTTAAACTTTGCATTTGTGAAAAATAATACATACAATCTTAAGGTTACTTCAGACTATACTTTTTCATGGAGCAGTATTGTATTCAAACGTGATCGATCTGCTGAATATATAAATTAAAATGGACACAAGCCTCCATTCATCGGACATTTGAGTGTCCTCTGAGTTCCCATAGAATCTGAATTACAGCACTTTATTCATACTTACATTATGTGTTTACTTTTCTGAGTGTCCTGTTAATCTTTATTCCTTAAAGGAAAGCCTGAGGGCATCTTGTATAACAATGCATCTCTGTCTTCATCAGTCAAACTTGCAGGTGCTTACAAGACTTATAACTTAAAAAAATTATAATGCAAGGCCCAGCGCAGTGGCTCAAGCGCTAACAGTTTCAGAGGCCTTGGCAGGCAGATCACTTGAGACCAAGAGTTCGAGACCAGCCTGGCCAACATGTTGAAACACTGTCTGTACTAAAAATACAAACATTAGCTGGGTGTGGTGGCACGCGCCTGTAGTCTCAGCTACTTGGGAGGCTGAGGCAGGAGAATCACTTGAACCTGGGAGGCAGAGGTTGCAATGAGCTGAGATTGTGCCGTTGCACACCAGCCTGGGTGACAAGAGTCTCAGAAAAAAAAATTATAATACAAGTAGTTACTTCCGAATCCTGCCATGGGTATCTTTTTATTATTAAGAAAAGCCTATCATCAAGGGATTCATTTATGATATTCCTAAATATGAAAATATTTTATGTAAGTATATATTTATCTCCATATTAGAACTTAGCAACGGTGCTCAGATAAACTCAAAAGTACTACTTGAGTTTAGAATGCATTTTGTATCTAATATTTTAATATGAATGTGCCTGATATTTTTGGAAGTCACAACACTTTATACAAATAATGAAGGCATGCACAAAAGATTTGTGAGTAGCTAATTTAATTTAATATTTTACTTAGAGTGTATACATGTTCACAGAGTGCAGGCCTATGGGATTTAATAGATATTATAGCAAATTACACTGGGAAAACATTGATAGTTCTACACTATAATTAAATGTTATATATATTATTAAAATTATTAGGTTGGTGCAAAAGTAATTGAGGTTTTTGCCATTGAAAGTGGTGGTGCATGCCTGTAATCCCAGCTACTCGGGAGGCTGAGTCAGGAGAATGGCTTGAACCCAGAGGGCAGAGGTTGCAGTGAGCTGAGATCTCGCCACTGTGCTCCAGCCTGGGCAACAGATTGAGACTCTGTCTCAAAAAAAAAAAAAAAGTCAAGTACAGTTAGTTATAGGAATGGACATTTAAAAATTAATCTATGATTAGGCTATTAATATATAGTCTGATTATTTTATTGCATTGTACTTATAAAATAGTTTTATAATTTTATAAAATTTTATTGATGCTGTAATTTTTATAAAATTTTATTTATTTTATAATTTTACAAAAAATTCTAATATCTGTAATACACTTTTTAGTGTCTTTTCTTTCTAAAAGTTAATGTTTGAAATTACAGTGTGTAGATGTTATCTCATCTTGTTTTTCTTATTAGGGCCCCATTTCACTGAATGGCAATTGCAATGAGGCATAGGAAAGAAAAGGGAAATGAAATTGCTTGCTGAAGTCCTACTATGTGATGGGCACTATGCTGTTTGCCTAATAAATAATTGCCTTGTGCTGTGTACCTTGGAGCAGGGCCTTACATAGTGAATATATCAATAGCTTTTCACAAAAAGAGCAATATACCACTTAGAAGCTACAGAACTTAAAAATAGCTACTTATACTCCATAGAAGATATAGTAAATAATAGAAGAAAAAAATGAAATGGATAAAGACATTTTGTTTTACAATGGGGCTATTTTTACGTGTTAATTAAAATTCTATGTGTAAGCAAATCTCTTGTGATGTCTGTTTCATTATGAGAGGCTGCATTTGTATTAGTCAGTTCTCCAGAGGGACAGAACTAATAGGATAGATGTATGTATGAAAGGGAGTGTATTAAGGAGTACTAACTCACACGATCACAAGGTGAAGTCCCACAGTAGGCCCTCTGCAGGCTGAGGAGCAAGGAAGCCAGTCCAAGTGTCAAAAGCCGACAGTGCAGTGTTCAGTCTGTGGCCAAAGGCCTGAGGGCCCCTGGCAAACCACTGGTGTTGGTCCAAGAGTCCAAAAGCCGAAGAACATGGAGTCCAATGTTGGAGGGCAGGAAGCATCCAGCACAGGAGAAGAATGGAGGCCAGAAGACTCAGCAAGTCTAGTCCTTCCACGTCCCTCTGCCCGCTTTTATCCTAGCTGCGCTGGCAGCTGATCAGATGGTGCCCACCCAGATTGACGGTGGGTCTGCATCTCCCCGTCCACTGACTCAAATGTTAATCTCCTTTGGCGACACCCTCACAGACACACCCAGGAACAATACTTTGTATCCTTCAATCCGATCAAGTGGACACTCAATATTAACCGTCACAGTCTTTATACAATGTTCAGCTTCCGGGTTGCCTGTCTCACATCCACCTTCTGTGCTCTGTAGTAACTGAATCCAAACACACAAGCAGTAGAGTCAGAAGGTGAAAAAATAGAGAAACAGAGAGCCATGTACACCTGCCCACACAGAGACACTGAGAACCAGACCCAACTGCATTAGAAAGGTGTTTCCAATGTTTACAAGGCGAGATTAATTAATGAATTCTAAATCATACAGTGCCCCTTCAGGTTGAACAACGCACAACCTCTATATCCCCGAGTACCAGTGATTAATAGCTTTAGTAACCTGAGATATTTGCATTAACAATTATTTACAAGAGCTTTTACATATGTTACCATATCTATTCTGAAGATTATTTTTTGGAAATTTCATTAATTTGTTATTTGACAAATTTGAGTGCCTGTTATAGACTAGGTATGGTTTTATATGAATTTGAGGATAATATTTACTAAAGTAACACTTGCTGTGAAAGTGTGCATTTATATATACACAAATTTTAATTTCCCAAGATATGCCTATTTTTAATAAGATTATTTTTTATTTTAACTCGTAATTATTCTTATATTGAAATGGAAATAATGGATTTTTTAGGAATGCCTTCTTTCTCCACAAAACTTTTTTTCTTTTAAATATTTAACTCAGATGCCTTAGAGGTGTTCAGAATATTTGAGTGAATAAATAGAAAATTTGCATTTCAAATTGCTGAAAATTATACATAACCTTACATAGTTAGTGTTGTTCTGAAGAACCAGCCCAACATGGTTGTGTCTTGGTTTCCATCTGTAAAGTACAGGTCACTTTCAGATTATAAATACAAATTTAATCTTACTCTTAAAATTTGTTTCTGCCGGGCGCGGTGCCTCACGCCAGCACTTTGGGAGGCCAAGGTGGGCGGATCACAAGGTCAGGAGATCGAGACCATCCTGCATCCTGTCTAATATGGTGAAATCCCATCTCTACTAAAAATACAAAAAATTAGCCAGGTGTGGTGGTGGGCGCCTGTAGTCCCAGTTACTGAGGAGGCTGAGGCTGGAGAATGACATGAACCCAGGAGGCGGAGCTTGCAGTGAGCTGAGATTGTGCCACTGCGCTCCAGCCTGGGTGACAGAGCGAGACTCCATCACAAAAAAAAAAAAAAAAAAAAAATTGTTTCAAAAATTAAATGGGTCAAATAGCCTTTTAATTAAATTACTTTGTAAAATTTAGTATATTAAAACGATGTGTGCCAAGACAAACAGAACCAAATGAAACAAATTATCGGTTATAGAAATACGAAATTCAAAGGTCCTTCAAATAGTATGAATCTACGCACTGTAGATTACAATAAATCTAAATATATTATCTGAAGGCAGTTACAATTGAAGCCTGATTTTATGTAAGTAATTGAATGCAAAGAAATTGGATTGCTATGATATAGTCATTTTCTATTAAACTGTAAATGCATTGTTGATGTTTTGCTATATTTTGGTAAGGACTGAAAAATATGAGGTATAAGAACATCTAAATTTTTAAATTTTTACTCAAAAATATCTTTTTTTTCTTTCGGCTGAGTAGGAATTATGTTGATAAGAGTTGAATAAATTTGTTCATTCAAAGATAGGTTTACTGAAAACACCATTTCTGAAGGGCTTACCAGTTTTATCTGTGAGAAATGATGTAACAGGTTATGAAAAAATTTGCCCAGCTATTTTTCTCAGAACGATTTCAGAGCAAAGCAGACATTAAGTTCATCTTACATGAAACTGAGTGGGTAGGAGGTGGCTGATGTTTGAGAAAGTCCAGGAGGAAATGACACAGTTGATTGTCTTGCCAATAAAAAAATGAGAATTTCCTTTATATTTTAGCTTGAAGAAAGGACTAGTTAAAAATAACCACCATCATCAATAGCTAACCAAAATTCAGAACCAGAACTTAGTAGAAGAGTGTAGACAGGATGGCATGAGTTGGATTTTTAAAATAAAGTGGTAAAGGATACATAACACAGTTATTATTGTAGTCATTTCAGCTGTACCATTCAATGGCTTTAAATATATTCACCATGTTGTTTAACAATCACCACTCTGTATTTCTGGAACTTTTCATCATCCACCGTCCAATGGGCTCTGTTCCCATTAAACAATAACTCTCCATTCTCCTCCATCGTCTACCTCCCACTCCTTAGTAAACATCTTCCTCCTATCTCTCTGAATTTACCTATTCTATGTACCTCACATAAGTGGAATCACATAATATTTGTCCGTTTATGTTTGGCTTATTTCACTTAGCAAAATGTTGAAATGTTGTACATATAGCAGATATCAGGAATCCTTTTTATGGCTGTATAATATCCCACTGTATGTTCATACCACATTTGTTTATCTGCTAACAGACACCTGAGTTGCTTCTACTTTTTGGCTATCATAAGTAATACTTCTTTGAACATTGTTGTACAAATATCTGTTTGAGTCCCTAATTTCAGTTCTTCCGGGTATATACATAGAAGTAGAATTGCTGGATCATATGATAATTATAGTGTAACTTTGTGAGGCATTGCCAAGCTGTTTTCCACAGTGGCTACACCATTTTACATTCCCGCCAGCAATGCCCGAGGGTTCCAATTTCTCATATTCTCACCATCACTTGTTATTTTCTGTTTTTTTAAAATAATAATTCTTTTGCGTGTGAAATTGTATTTCATTGTAGTTTTGATTTACATTTTCCTAATGACTAATGATGTTGAACATCTCTACATATGCTTAGCTTATTGGCCACTTGTATATCTTCTTTGGAGAATTATCTGTTCAGGTCCACTGACCATTTTGTATTTGGTTTTGTTGTGGTTATTGAGTTGTAGTTGTTAATATATTCTGGATATTCATCCCTTAATCAGATATGTGATTTACAGATATTTTCTATTTTGTGCTGTCTTTTCACTTTCTAGATAGTGTTCTTTGATGGACACAGTTCTTAATTGTGATAAAGGCCTTTTTATCTACTTTTTTGTTGCTTGTGCATTTGGTATCCAATCCAAGAAATCATTGTCAAATCCGATGTTGTGAAGATTTTCTTTCCTGATGTTTTCTTCTAAGAGTTTTAGAGTTTTTAGCTCTTATGTTTAGTCATTTGATCCACTTTGGGTTAATTTTTGTATTTGGTGTAAGGTAAGAGTCCAATTTCATTCTCTTGCCTGTGGATGGCCAGTTTTCCCAGCACGAATGCTGTTCTTTTCTCATTGAATGCTTTTGGCACCTTGTTGGAAATCAACTGCCCACACAGGTTTATTTCTGGCCTCTCTATTCTATTCCATTGGCCTATATGGCTATCCTTATGCCCGTACCACACTGTTTAGATTACTGTCATTTTGTAGTATGATTTGAAATCAGGAAGTGTGAATCCTTCAACTTCATTCTTTTTTGAAATTGTTTTGGCTGTGCAGACTCCCATGAAATTCCATATGAACTTTAGGATGGGGTTTTTAATTTCTGCAAAAAAAAAAAAATCGTTGGGATTTTCATAGGGATTGCATGAATCTATAGATTATATTGGATAATATTGACATCTTAACAATATTAAGTCTTCCATTTCATGAACACAGGGTATCTTTTCATTTATTTAGGTCTTTTTCTTTCAGCAACCGTTTGTAGTTTTCAGTGGACAAGTCTTTTGTCTACGTAGTTAAATTTATTCCTAAGTATTTTATTCTTTTTGATCCTATTGTAAATGGAATTTTCTTAATTTTATTTTCAGATTGTTCATTACAAGTGTATCAAAATTCAACTGATTTTTGTGTTTTGATTTTGTGTCCTGCAACTTTGTTAAATTTATTAGTGCTACAGTTTGTGTGTGGTGTGTATGTGCGTGTGTGTGGTGTGGGTATGTATGTGTGTGTGTGTGTGTGGTGTGCATGTGTGGTGTGTATGTGTGTGTGTGATGTGTATGTGTGTGTGGTATTTGTGTGTGTGGTGTGTGTGTGTGTGTGTGTGTAAGCTTTAGGACTTCCTACATTTAAAATCAGGCCATCTGTGTACAGAGATAATTTCACTTCTTCCTTTTTAATTTGGATGCTTTTATTTATTTTTTTCTTTCCTACATGCTTTTACTAGAACTTCCAGTACTAAGTTGAAGAGAAGTGATGAAAGCAAACAAAAGCACCAATCAGAACACACAGTCCTGACATTTGGAGAGCTAAATACCTGTTGCCTGGCCTGGCCTCACCAAGCTGCACTGGGCGTGTGGGCTGCTTCCCCCTTCACAGCTGCCTAACACAGCCATAACCACAGGGAGAGGCTGAAATTCACTGAAATGTAGCAGCCTCTTTATCAAGCTCTCCCTTGGATGTTCGAAGTTTCTGACTAGACTAGTTCCAAAATACAGATGGTCCTTGACTTAGGATTGTTAGACATAATGATTTACCCACTTTATGATGATGTGAAAATAGAAATGGTGCATTCAGTAGAAGCTGTATTTCAAATACCATACACCCATTCTGCTTCCCACTTTTAGTACCATATCCAATAAATTACATGAGATACTCAACACTATATTATAAAATAGGTTTTGTTAGATGATTTTGAAATAGAAGAGTTCCCTTATGACCCTTGCGGGGCGTGTGACAGGAATGAGGCTTGTTCCTTTGGTGCCCTGCTGCTCAAACCCCTAGGGGAAGCATGCAGCATGCAAATGGGCAGGTGCAGAGGCTGTGGGGAGTGCTTTTGGGCTCCGGCCCCACGGCAGCATCTAGGACTCCTGAAGCCCAAGTGGGCCTGTGTTACAGTGTGCTCTTTCAGCTATACCATCTGCAGACAGCTTGTGTTAGTCAGCTCAATAGACCCTCTGCCTTATCGCAAGGACAGGGAGCCAGCGTGACAGCCTGAGTTCTTGCCCAGTATACTGGAAGAATCAGATCGCATGTGGGCTGGAGGGTTGAGTGCAAGGTTTTATTGAGTGGTGGAGGTGGCTCTGAGTGAGATGGATGGGAAGCTGGAAGGGGGGAATGGAGTGGGAAGGTGGTCTTCCCCTGGAGCCAGGCTGCCTAGCAACTGGACTGCTCTCCAACCACCACTGGCCAAACTCCCCTTGGCGTCCAGATGTCCTTCTTCTCTCTTTCTCTGCTGTGCCACCCCACTGCTCTCCACTGCTGTGTTCCTTCACTCTCAATGTTTAGCGCTTGTGTCTGTGCCCGCTAAGGTCTCAGGTTTTTGTGGGCACAGGATGTGGGGTGTGGTGAGCCAGAGTGGTCTTGGAAATGTAACATTTGGGCATGAAAATAGGAGTGCCAGTTCCCACTTAGGTCCGTGGGCACAGGTCCGAGGGTGGAGCCCTCGCCAGGGATCCTGCCTTTCTCTACCTAGCACTTCTCTGCCTCCTGTCCATATCAGTTTTGCCCAGTTGGAAGCTAATGTAAGTGTTCTCAACACGTTTAAGGTAGGCTACGCTAAGCCGTGATGTTTGGTAAGTCAGGTGTATTAAGTGCATTTTTGACTTACCATATTTCAACTCACATTGGGTTTAACAGGGCCTAATTTGATCATAAGTAGATAGAGGAGCATCTGCAGTTGCTTCAGTCAGTTCCTGTCCATTTGATGGCTGCTTAGATGGAGGGATGAATTCCTGGAGCTTCCTACACCACGATCTTCTGTGACATCCCTTCCCCAAGATTTGGATTTATTTTTTGCCCTGGTGGCCTCTTGTAGCCTGATAAATCTTTGTTTCAACGAGGTCAAGGTAATGGGGTAAATTCTTTGTGGGGTGGTTGGCTGCATTTTGTTTAAACTTCACAGATTTTAGTACTGATCTTAATTTTTAATTTTACTAATGTGATATACACACTTACGTAATTAAAAAACAAACCCTGGGCCAGGTATGGTGGCACACGTCTGTAATCCCAGCACTTTCAGAGGCCAAGGCGGGCAGATCACTTAAGGTCAGGGGTTTGAGACCAGCCTGGCCAACATGGTGAAACCCCGTCTATACTAAAAATGCAAAAAATAGCCGGGCATCATGGCACGTGCCTGTAATCCCAGCTACTTGGGAGGCTGAGGTAGGAGAATCACTTGAACCCAGGAAGTGGAGGTTGCAGTGAGCCCAGATTGTGCCACTGCACTCCAGCCTCGGCAGCAGAGCGAGACTCTGTCTCAAAAAAAAAAAAAAAAAAAAAAAACCCTGAGTGTGATTATATACATAATTCAATTAAATTGCATTTGCTTCTGAAATTTATATAAATCTAAATTAGGCAGTCACTTTTTGTGTATGATTTATTTATATTTGAAAGCCACAAATGACCCATTTAAACTATTTTTTTTCATAGGTCAGTGAAACAATGTCTTAGAAAGAAACATTTTTGTTTGTTCTGTTCTATAACAAACATTTTTTTTTTTTTCAGTCACGTACAGCCTTAGTGACAAAGAAACATTGGTCCTCTGTCCTACATTTTCATTATCTTTTTCCCTCTGGTCAGAATAATCTCAAATTTACATGTTAAAAACAATCAGTAAGAGAACTATATCACATTTTTAATAGGATGGAAAGTTTTCAACTTTATCACAAAGACAATGAATGTGGAGGCTTTCCGTTTGAAGATAAAACTATTCATTTAAAAAATTTTAAAAATTACAATGTTTCCAGTAGCTTCTTTTTGAATTACTAACATATTCCACACTCTAGTAATGGTTTGGCCAGCTAATCGTTAGTTTCTGCTTTAAAATGTTCTAAATTCCTGTTTTACTTTTGAAAAATGACAACATAGATGTCTGGAGGGTTATTTTCTGCTTAATGAAAGATCTAGAAACATTTTTTATTCCAAGAAAAAATTTCACTTGCCTTTAAATAAAGATATACCTTTTGACCAAACAGATTTTCTTTTTCTTTTTTTTCTTTTCTTTTCTTTTTTTTGAGACAGAGTTTCACGCCTGTCGCCCAGGCTGGAGTGTAGTGGTGTGATCCTGGCTCACTGTAACCTCTGCTTCCCAGGTTCAAACGATTCTCTTGCCTCAGCCTCCTGAGTAGCTGGACTTACAGGTGTGCATGACCACAGCCGGCTAACTTTTGTATTTTCAGTAGAGGCGGGTTTTCGCCATGTTGACCAGGCTGGTTTCAAACTCCTGACCTCGGGTGATCTGCCTGCCTCGGCCTCCCAAACTGCTGGGATTGCAGGCATGAGCCATTGCGCCGGGCCAGATTTTCTTTTTCTAGCAAGGGGACCCACTTAAACTTGAAGAAGACTGCGATGGTTGAGGCTGGGCAGCAAGGCTTTACTGCAAACCCTTTACCACTGTTTTTTCTGGCTTTCTAGAGAACTTTCTAGCAAAAGGTTTCTAGAACTTTCTCCTTCCTGGCCTAACTGACATTCCCTGTTAGGTGTAGCCTCCCTTTCACTTTTCTTCTGCCTGGAGGAAATGAAGCTGCATGGAACTTTCTCTTCAAACTTTCCAAGAAAAAAAAGAAAGGCTCTAAGCACTGAATGTGGAGACTGAGGGGGATGAGCTTCAACTCTGAAGTGTTTCCAGCGTAAAACTGTCCTTTCCAGGGCCCGTGTGGCTGTCACTTGAGTGGAGGTTGTCTGCTGAGGGACCCCTGACTCAGCTGCTTCCCAGGGGAAGCTCCGTCTTCCGGCACAGGTAATGGCCTGCAGCTTGGTCTCCACCCAGCCCCATCTGAGCAGGCCGGGAGCTCCCGGGCCGTTTCACTTCTCTCCTTCCTGACTCCTCACCATCACCATCGCCCTCTCGCCTCCCCACCCCGCCACTCCTCTCCCACACGTGTCCCTTTCTCCCCTTCCTCTGCGTCTGCTCTTCTCAGAAGTAAGCTTACGAAGCAAAGTTGCGACTTTGAATTCCTGTTTTTCCAGCCACCCTCATGTGACAGGATGTCTCCTCAGTAGACGCTTTCCCTAAATTCAGGAGCCCTTTAAAAGGGAGGGCTTCCGCTGTAGTTCTTTTCAGCTGGGCAGCTCTGGGAACTTGGATTAGGTGGAGAGGCAGTCGGGGGGCCTCGTTGTTTTGCGTTTTAGTTCCGCCCTCCTGTCCATCAGAAGGAAAGGGTAAACCCTGGGCCATGAGGCTGCCCCTGCTCCTGGTTTTTGCCTCTGTCATTCCGGGTGCTGTTCTGCTACTGGGTAAGTCTGCTCTGAGGCAGGGGCTCTCTGACTTGGGGGGCCGGAACCCCACCTTCCTCTTCTGGGTTGCTGTGAATGGGTTCGTTTCAACACCTTTGTGAGGAGGAAACGGGGTTCCCCTGCACCACACAGTCCACGGCTAAGCCTGCTGCCTTCACCTGGCGGCCAGGCATGGGAGGCCCGGAGCTGGAAGAGGGAGGAGGATGCGCCTCAGGGCTCGGCTGCTGCGCGGCCGGGAGCCCTACAGACCTTCAGTGTCCTCCTGACTTCTCTCATCGCTCGTTGTTCCTTCCCTGTTTTCTTCGTGCAGAAATTTCCTGCTCTGTGGTTTACTCTTTTCTGGTTTTCAGTTCACACTATTTCTGTCTCACCACCAACAAACACCTTCTAAGTGTCTTTGGCTGGAAGGAGGGCAGCCCTGATGTCTCCGCTCGTCTTAGGTCCAAGGATATCATCGCAGATCATCCGCCCCCAAAAGTGATTCTAAGCAATTTCCATGCTTATTTTTTTTCTGCCAGAATCATTCAGACACTTGATTGTTAGAAAGTTCATCCTTATCTGTATTCTAGACTATTCAAACTGCCGCATAAGCAGATCGATTCCTGTTTTTCTTCTTTTTCTGGAGATTAGAGATTACTCATTAGGAACAGCTCCAGAGTTGTTCAAATTCTCAAATACCTTTTCCAGTCTGTCTTTTCTATTTCTCTAGACTCAGCTGCTTAAACTTCAGGATGGGAGTGCCTCGGGGGATTTTCATTGCTGGTTCTATTTGGAGATGATATAGAAGAGATTTCAAATATGATTTTTTGGTTTCTGATCCCCCTTTATTTCTATGAAATCAACAAACACTTGCAGAGAATGGTTTGTGCCTACGATCTACTCTATGCACTGATGTGAAGGTGGGTAGGAAGTTTCCTGGGAAGAGAGTATTTTAGTACCGCAAAGGTTAAATCATATTAAGTATTGAGTAGTAGTGATTATAAAAACACAAGTGAAGGTGGTATGGTTTACACCCTGTCTCTCTCACTCACTAGCTTTGTGACCTTGGGCAGGCTACTTTATTTCTTTGTGCTTTAGTTTCCATGTCTATAAAACGGAAAGAATAATATTACCTGCCCCCATCCGTTTTTGTGACGATTCAATGAGTAGCAATATGTGAAATGTTTAGAACAGAGTATGACCCATAGTAAGAGCCTTATAAGTGTTAGCTATTAAAATCAGTGGCAGAAAAGCAGTACATAAAAGGCCAAATAAAAAGGATAGATGAAATTAATTTTATTTTTATTTTTGAGACAGACTCTCATTTTGTTTCCCAGGCTGGAGTGCAGTGGTGTGATCTTGGCTCACTGCAACCTCCACCTCCTGGGTTCAAGCGATTCTCGTGCTTCAGCCTCCCGAGTAGCTGGGATTACAGGCATGCACCACCATGCCCAGCTTTTTGTATTTTTAGTAGACACGACATTTCACCATGTTGGCCATGCTGGCCTCGAACTCCTGACCCAAGTGATCTGCCCTCCTCGGCCTCCCAAAGTGCTGGGATTATAGGCGTGAGCCACAGCGCCCAGCCCAGATTTTACTAATATATTTTATTTCACCCAGTAACTCGGAAATATTATCACTCAACATTTAATCGATTTGGGATATTTTCCCATTCATTTCTTGAAACTCTTCAAAATCTGGTGAGTATGGTATACTTATAGTACGTCTCAATTCACAGTAGTGTCATTTTAAGTGTACAATGGTCACATGAGGTGACTGGCTGTCATACTGGGCTGCACAGATACAGTGCGTAATTTTCTTTAAACTGACTCAATAACGTTTCTGAGCAATAGGAGTATTTCCCTCTTCCTGACAGCAGGATGCCCTCCTCTGACTAATGTCTTCCTCTTCATAGGCACAGATATTGGGGAGAGAAGGGGGATGCTGAAGATCTGTTTACTTGGAGAATAAACAAACAAAAAATTCAAGGGACCCCCTTCCAGATTTTTTTTTTCCTACGTGAAAGCCTGTAATTTGTGTTGTTTTGTATTTTGAGACGGGTTTCACTCTGTCACCCAGGCTGGAGTGCGGTGGTGTGATCATGGCTCACTGCAGCCTTGACATCTGGGCTCATGCAATCCTCCCACCTTGGCCCACTCCCACCTCTCCAGTAGCTGGGACTTTGGGCTTAAGCCACTATGCCAAGCTAATTTTTAATTTTTTTTTTTTTTTTTTTTTTTGTAGACACAGGGTCTCACTATCTTGCTCAGGCCGATCTCAAACTTCTGGGCTCTGGTGATCAACCCACTTTGGCCTCCCATAGTGCAGGATGATAGATGTGAGCCACTGCACCCAGCCTGTAACTTTTATTTTATCTTTTCTTGGCCCAAGAAGCATGTGATTGGAGGAATTTGTGTAAAGGCAGGGCACCTGCTTAGTTAGCAGCAGGTTAAAGCTATGGGAAGCCTCAAGACCTCTCCCCTGGCTTCCTGCCCACTAGGAAAACCCATGGGAAGGTCTCCCTACTTGCAATCGGTTTATTTCTTTTCAATCCACAACCCTTCCTTCCACCTTCAGGAGAGCATCCCACAGCATTAGCACCGTAAGTCTCTGTGGGCTGCTGCTAACAGATGGGCTGGTTCTACCCAGCGGGGTCCAGGAGGCTAGAGGTGAACAGGGCTAGACGCTCACCTTTCCTACTGTTGTTCTTGCTGCGCTATCTTTTTAGCACTCAGCAGCAAGGTTTCCAGCTCAATTGGGTTAGAATCATGGTAGATGCACCATGAGAGCCGGTGGGACACAGAGGTTAGACCACAGCAAAGAAGTTTAACTTGGAAATGGGAGGGTTTGGCTCACAGGTAGTGGTGTATTGGCAAACTTAACTCCTGGTTCCTAGAAGGAAAGAAAGGAAGCACTGATTTGATTTATGCTGTTTACTGATGTCCATGCTGTAAATATTCCCACCATGGTTGATTTGAAACTACTGACTTGATGCCACTGGGGGCAGAGTTGGGAAGAGACGCCAACAATAGGCTTTTTTTTTTTTTTTTTTTTTTTTTTTGAGATGGAGTCTCTCTCTGTCACCCAGCCTGGAGTGCAATGGTGTGATGTTGGCTCACTGCAACCTCTGCCTCCTGGGTTTAAGCAATTCTCCTGCCTCAGCCTCCTGAGTAGCTGGGATTACAGGCGACCGACACCACACCTGGCTAATTTTTTATATTTTTAGTAGAGATGGGGTTTCACTATGTTGGCCAGGCTGGTCTTGAACTCCTGACCTCGTGACTTGCCCACCTTAGCCTCCCAAAGTGCTGAGATTATAGGCATGAGCCACCATGCCTGGCCAACAATAGGCTCTTACTAGCTGCTGCTATTGGTCCCAGGGCAACATGGAGCCTTTCTAGGCTCTGGGAAGGTGCTCAGTGGGTCAGGTAGTATCATGAAAAGCCTAGAACATCTGCAAAAAATGAAAATGAGAGACGTCTTGGTGGACAGAGAAGCCTTAGAATCATGGAGCATTCAAGCAAGAAGAAACTTGGAAATGATGCATTTTGACATCATCATTTTATAGGTGAAGCACGAGGCTCAGGGAGGTAAAGTGTCCAGAAGGTGACTGTTCAGCAGGTAGACGTAGATCCAGGACTTTGCTCAACAGCTTGTACTTTTCCACGTCCCCTTAGATTTCTTGCTACAACATTAGATCAAGTAAGTGCAAATTAGGTTATTCCTGTTGCCATTTGCGGGGCTCACATTTGGCTGGAAGGGATCCAACTGTGGTTCTGACACTGACATCACGCTAATGGTATAATCCTAATACTCCTCTATTTAATTTCCCTCATTGAAATGCTGAGAAAGATAATTATTATCATGTAATTATCACAGTAGTGGTTTTTCACAATCACTCTTGAAAACTTTGATTCCAATATAAATGTATGTCTTCTGTTAAATATTGATTCTTCAAGGTATTTTTTCACAAAACTGAATTAAGTGGGAGAAAAATACAAGCACCTTTCTCCTTTTTAAATTTGTTCTCCATCTTTCTCAGTGTTTGTATCTAGAAGCCTGAGCTAACTTTTATGCTTTGGAACATATGGCTAGATTTTATATATATACGTGTATGTATATACACGTATATATATATATGTATATATACACACGTATATATATATGTATATATGTGTATATATACATATACACGTATATGTACACATATATACATATATATATACGTGTGTGTATATACATATATATATATATTTTATTGAGGCAGGGTCTCACTCTGTCACCCAGGCTGGAGTGCAGTGGCATGATCATGGCTCAGTGCAGCCTTGGCTTCCCGGGCTCAAGTGATTCTCCCACCTCAGCCTCGTAAGTAGCTGGCACTATAGGTGCATGCCACCATGCCTGGCTAATTTTTGCAGTTTTGGCAGAGATGGGATTTTGCCATGTTGTCCAGGCTGGTCTCAAACTCCTAGGCTCAAGTGATTTGCTCACCTCGGCCTCCCAAAGTGCTGGGATTACAGGCATGAGCCACCATGCTCAACCTTAGGTTTTAACAGTTGTGCAACTTTTGGTTTAATCTGCAAATATTGTACATGAATGACTGTAGTAGAAACTTAGACCTCAGGGGCCCGTAGCTTCCCATAAAGCAGATGGGAAGATGTGACTGTGTACCTTTCCCTATGTGAGAAAGCTGAAGCTCTGAAGATCAGTGGCTCGCAGAAGTCAGGTAGTCAGTAAAGACCAGAGCTAACTCTTCATTATGATCTTCAGACTCTGAGGCTAAGAAGTAGATAAATTCACTACCCGGAGTGTGTTGATCAGGAAAGATATAATGTGGTTCAAAATAACACTATGTTAAAAGAAGGACTTAAATCCCTTTATCTGTATCAATTTTTTTTAGACTTTTCACTTCAAGAGGGGGAAAGAAAGGAATTAATATTTATCAAGTGTGTATTAGATGCAAATGATATGCTGGGTGCTTTACATAAATGATCTCATTTAGAAGTTCATGGTAGCTCTACCAGACAGCGTTATTATCCCCATTTTACAGATGAGGAAGTAGAGGCTAGAATGACTAATAGCACTAAGGCAACACAGCTACAAAATGGTGGAACCAGGATTTGATAGCAAGTCTATCAACCCCAAAGAAGATAACCCTCCACACCACGCCCCCTGAGGCTGGAAACCCTGCGGTTCCGTGTTCTCAGTCCTTCCGTCCCTCTCTTTTTTTTTTTTTTTTTTTGAGACAGAGTCTTGCTCTGTCGCCCAGGCTGGAGTGCAGTGGCGCCATCTCGGCTCACCGCTTCCTCCGCTTCCCGGGTTCAAGTGATTCTCCTGGGATTATAGGCGTGCGCCACCCTCCCCGGCTAATTTTTGTAGTTTTAGTGGAGACAGGATTTCGTCATGCTCACCAGGCTGATCTTGAACTCCTGACCTCAGGTGATCCCTCCTGCCTTGCCCTCTCAAAGTGCTAGGATTACAGGCGGGAGCCACCGCGCCTGGCCGGTCCCTCTTTCTACACTGCTGCAACAGTTCTCTGCTCTTTCATTTCATCTTATTCTGAAACATCTCACACAGTCTGTACGACTGATTTTGCCAAGTTAACAATAATAATAATGAATCTATATTAAGCAATTCCTGTGTCAGGAACTCTTCTAAGCACTTTATTTGGATGATCTCATTTCATTCTCACGATGATGAGGAGGTACTGCTATTTCCCCCTTTATTTTATAGACGGGGAAGTGGAAGCACAGTGTAATGTTGAACTTGGCCAAGGTCACACAGCCAGCGAGCATCGGAGTCTGTTACCTGGGAGCCAAACCCTAGAGCTCTGATTATGTCATGATCAGATTGACATGATACATACATAAGGCGAACAAATCAGTTAGTGGGGCTATGCGTGGAAGAAGAAAGAGCAGTGTAGTGTCAGCTTCTTACCTAGTAAAGGGTTTTGTTTATTTATCTTAAGGGGGATCTGGGGAGCTGGCATTCAAAGGCTGAAGAAATAGGAGTGAGAGGAGAAACTAGCTGTGGACAGGTAGGAGGGTTCGGAATCCAGGACACGGGTATGGTGGTCGGCAGGAGGAAGGAAGCCTCTTCTACTGACATGGGGGTGAGTGGCCCCGGGAAGGTGTAGATATTCATATCTTTAACGTGGTAGGAGGGAAGTTGGAAGAGTTTCTTGGCCTCTGTTTTGTCCTTGCAGGCAGACCCATACTAGGTTCATATTTTGTATTTTTTCCAAACGGCCAATTGCAATGACCTAAATCAGTAGTTTCCCTGAATATTTTGTGTCTGAATGAAGGATCAAAGTGACAAATGAAGTAATTCTCCATTTTTTTCTTTTGTTCAACATTTCTTTTCTTTTCTTTTTTTTTTTTTGACACGGTGTCTCGCTCTGTCGCCCAGGCTGGAGTGCAGTGGCACGATCTTGGCTCAGTGCAAGCTCCGCCTTGTGGGTTCAAGAGATTCTCCTGCCTTAGCCCGCCATAGCTGGGATTACAGACATGCACCACTACATCAGCTAATTTTTGTATTTTTGGTAGAGACGCAGTTCCGCCATGTTGGCCAGGCTGATCTCAAACTCCTGACCTCAGGTGATCTGCCTGCCTTGGCCTCTTGTTCAACATTTCTTAGCCTAAGACTCTGGCTAACACCCCCCATCGGCCCCCAGCACCTGGCATAGCTTCTTGAATGTACTAGGTGCAGGGTAAATATTTTTTTTTCACTTAATTTGGGGTCTTTGGGGAAAGCATAGGTACATTTATTTAACTGAGGCTGGTGAACATATTTCTTAGTTTGGGTTCCCCAAGAAGCTATCCACAGACAATTGCACTCTGGTTTGAGGGCAAGTTAGTTTATTTAGGAAGTGAGCCCAGGAAACACTGGCAGGGGAACGGGGAAGTGAGACAGAAAGGGAAGGTGTGTGGACACCCGGTGACCGCTGTGGGCAATGGAGCGTAGGAGCTCTGGGCGATGGTGTGGAATGGGTGCCTCGGACTCATGCCTTCCAAGGTGCAAGAGATTTAGAGCCTTCAGCAGTTCTCCTTGGCCTCTGATGAAGGCCTCCTCCTATAGGGCATTCGTTTTCTGACCCATCTAATTTGTGCCATGTTTGAGCCTAGCAGGCACTGATAGCCAGAAAAGGCCCCCAGGCCAAAAGACGTGGTGCTGGCATTTGGGAATGGGTCCTGCATGCACCTAAATAGTGAAGGCCAAGGAGAAATAGTATAAATCTGGAGGCATCTGCTACAGCTACTTGCTGCTTTTCCTCTTATCCGGCTTCTCTGTCTTCCAGAAGTTACTGTCTTTTTGTGTTCCAATGTCAGCATTTTATTTGCTGATAGTCAGGAAAATCTAAAAATCTATAAGAAAATGTAGCATATCATACTTATCACCCTGAACAATCACCTTTAATAACCTAATTTTCTTTGCTAGTAGGCTTGGGAATTTAATGACTTGCTCAATGTCGTGGACTAATTTTAAAAATGCTTAAAAGAAAATCCAGGCCAGGCGCGGTGGCTCACGCCTGTAATCCCAGCACTTTGGGAGGCCGAGGCAGGTGGATCACTTGAGATCAGGAGTTTGAGAACAGCCTGGGCAACATGGTGAAACCTCGTCTCTACTAAAAATACAAAAATTAGCCGGGTGTGGTGGCACATGCCTGTAGTCCCAGCTACTCAGGAGGCTGAGGCATGAGAATCGCTTGAACCTGGGAGGCAGAGGTTGCAATGTGCTGAGATCACACCACTGCACTCCAGCCTGGCGACAGAGTGACTCTGTCTCAAAAAACAAAACAAAAACAACAACAACAACAAAATCCACACCTATGTTACTGGATGTTTAGTCTTTAATCATTTTTAACCTGAGATATTGGGTTGAAACTTACTGCTTCTTTATTAAATGTATTTTGACCCTTGATATTTTTGCCCCTGGAGTTAACCACAGCAGAGAGTGTGCTCTGCGTGGCAGGAAACTTATCTCTTTCGTTTGTCTTTGTATTGTCATTAGCATAGCATCTGGCATGTGGTCATTTTTTGTCAAATATTTGTTGAAAAATCAATGTGAGATTAGTAAGATCAAGTTAGGATGGAAGGAGAATCACTGCAATTCTGGAAATAAATTTCTGATGTGTAAGGATTAAAAAAAGAAACTCACATATTAGATCCTACAAATGAGACTGCAGAGAAATGAAAACAGCAACCGACTGTGTTGATCCGTTCATCTTTGCCGTATTTCTGTTACAAAAACATAATTAGTATGGACAAAAATAGGATGTTTATAAATGTTAGTGTGGTTAATATTGGTAAAAATGCCACAAGCTGCTTTTTGGCCAATGTCTTGAATATGCCTTCAGAGGAAGAAGTATGACATTTTAAGTGAGACGTGTTGCAGAGATGATGATAAAAGCAAAATGACATGCTGATTACTGGGGGAGAAGAATAATGCACGATGAATGTATCACCATAGAGCAATAATTTTACATTTCCTTGTATTGTCTGGCAAAGGCAATATCAAACTTACACTGCTTCCCAATGGCAAAAGATAAATACAGGAAACAAGAATAGATAAGTGTGTATTGAAATAGAACCTTTTCATTTCCAAGTACTCTTTTTGTAAGTATACACATTTCTAAATTTCTCTTCAGTAAAAGTAAGCTTTCAGGGGGACAAACGAATATTCAATATACCCGTAATCATCCATCTATCATTAGATAAATAATTTATCTGGGTTACTAGTCAAGATGCTTCTGCTTTAATAAACATTCTTTCATTCATTCAACTAATTACTTGTTGAGAGATTATTTATGCTCCCCAAAGAGGGACTGCAGCACTAAATCAGAAAGATCAAGTACCTCATCTCATGAAATTTACATTCCAGTAGGGGACTACGGACAGAGCATTAGTAAACAAATTGAAGAAGAATATATTTTAAGATGGTTATGGATATTATATGGTAAATAAAAGAATAAAATGAGTTAGGATGATCAGCCTGCTAAGATGTTGACACTTGGCCGGGCGCAGTGGCTCTCACCTGTAATCCCAACACTTTGGGAGGCCGAGGTGGGTGGATCACTTGAGGTCAGAAGTTCGAGACCAGCCTGGCCAACATGGTGAAACTCCACCTCTACTAAAAATACAAAAATTAGGTGGGTGTGGTGACATGCACCTGTAATCCCAGCTACTCGGGGAGCTGAGGCAGGAGAATAGTTTGAAATCAGGAGGCCGAGGTTGCAGTGAGCCAAGATGGCACCACTGTACTCCAGCCTGGGTGAAATAGCAAGGGTCAGTCTCAAAGAAAGAAAGAAAAGGAAAGTTGGCACTTGAGCTATGACCTTAGTGAGCATCCCAAGAAGAGGGAACTCAAAACATGAAGTCACTAATGCGGAAGTGAGCCTGGAGGGTTTGAGGAGCTGAAAGGTGGTGTAGTTGGTGGTGAGGGCAGATAGGTCACTGTTCCCTTTCTAATAAACAATGATATAGGGGCTGGATGTATTTTTCCTGGGTACAGGGGTTCCCTTTTGCAAGGTTTAAGTTGTTGAGAACTTGTAGTTAGAAACCCAATCTCCTTCCCACCCAGAAAACCTCTCTATAAAGGTAGATGAGAAAGAAAAGAATTTTATTATTGAGTGAACATTCAACCAGAATATGGTGTACATCACAGGCAATCTGCAAAACAGATGGGAAAAACAGAAAGAAATCTCACTCTTGTAGGTAGCTCAGTGAAGACCACCTATTATATTAGGTAGGTTTTGCAATTTGGCATCAGGTGACAAGTCAGGCCCGGCTCCTCCCAGAAAACTGGGAGATCAGGTGTTATCTTTTTCGATGATTCCATTTTCAAGAGAGGAAGACTAGAGCCAGACCATGGTGGCTTGGCCTGGGATGGTGGAAATGGAGCAAAGAGAATGAATTAGGGTATGTGTATTAAGTCAGAGTTGTGTGTGTGTGTGTGTGTGTGTGTGTGTGTGTACACAGGGAAGAGGAGGGTGGAGAGAGGGAGAGAGAGAGAGTTATTTAAGGAATTGGCTCACACAATCGTGGAAGCTGGCAAGTCCAAAACCTGCAGGGGTAGAGGAGTATGTGGGAAACTCAGGAGAGAATTGATATTGCAGTTTGAGACTGAAGCAGTCTAGAACTGGGCGAGGTGGCCCATGCCTGTAATCTCAGCAGTTTGGGAGGTCGAGGCGGGAGGATCACTTGAGCCCAGGAGTTTGAGACCAACCTAGGCAACAAAGTGACACCCCTGTCTCTACTAAAAATAAAAAATATTAGCTGGTGTGGTGGCACCGGTCTGTAGTCCCAGCTACTCGGGAGGCTGAAGTCGGAGGATTGCTTGGGCCCAGGAATTCAAAGCTGCAGTGAGCTGTGATTGCACTACTGCACTTCAGCTTGGGCAACAGAGCAAGATCCTGTCTCGAAAACAGATGAACAAACAAAAACAGAAATAAAGCAGTCCAGAGGCAGAATTCATTCTTCAGGGAATTCCCCCTTTTTCTTCTTCTTCAGCTTGTTTCTCTTAAGATCTTCGCCTGATTGGATGAGGCCCACCCACATTGAGGAGGGTGAGCTGCTTTACTCAAAGTTGGCTGATTGAAATGATCATCTCATCTTTAAAAAAATTCCTTTATAACAACATCCAGTCTGGTGCTTGATCAAATATCTGGGTGCCAAGACCCAGCCATGTTGACACATAAAATTAACCACTGCAGTGTATTTTTGGGTAGAGCCGGTAGATTTCACTATTGTCTTAGAATGCAAAAACAAGCTGAAAATCCAGGAAGACTCCAAGGTTTTATCTTATGGATCTCACGGGATGGTGGTGCCAAGAATGAGAAAGAGAAGTTTGGATGTTACTCATTAAACGCTGTCTTAAAGTGAAATTAAGATGGACTCAGATAAAAATTAGACATATAAAAGTCAAACAAGTATAAAAACATCTGAAGGAGGAACATTATTCGTGCATAAAGATGCCTTCTCTTAAAAGACTGGTTACCAACCGGTTAATTGACTGAATTTGACCAGTTAATAAGACTGTTATTTGACAATACAATGAAAATGGCCAAAGTATAAGGTGGAAGATATATTTACTATTATTAACCATGAGGTATTACTAAGCAAAGCTATCTGAAAAGTGGAAGATAAGTCCAGGTTAAAAAAAAAAAAAAACAGTAGGTGGAATAAGACAAACAAGTTACATTACATTTAGAGGCTAGTATGGTGGAGTTTACATATATCTATGGCAAAAGTTTCAGAGTTCGTCACATTTTGAGATTAGAGAAGATAATTTACCTTTGCATAAAGTAAATGATCATAGTCACTGTTTTTTAAAAAATCATTTTTATTTTCCTATTTCCCATGTTTCATTGTGAGCAAAGCCCTATATTATCAAAATTCTCATTTTATTGCCAAGGTAGAAAATTACTCATTTTGTCCCACTAGGGCACGAGCAGTTACAAAATGAGATCGAGTGTGGAAGGAAGCTCAGCTAGACGGGAGGAGATTGGGACAGGTATTGTATGTTCGGTGGACAGATGTCAACTGCAGAGAAGCCAGCAGAGGCAGGTGTCCGGATCCAGGCTTTACTGAGTTCGGATTCCAAGAAATGAAAGTAGCATGAATGAGTAACCCAGCAGAGGAGCCCAGGCAGAGGTGTGAAGTTGCAGAGAACTAGGAATCCAGGTGGCATAGAGGCAGCGAGAGTAAGTCTTACTCACTCTAAGTAAGACAGCATTTAATGCGTAACATCCAAACTTCTCTTTCTCATTCTTGGCACCATCATCCCCTGAGACCCATAAGCTAAAAACCTAGGAATCTTCCTGGATTTTCAGGTTGTGTTTGCATTCTAAGGCAATAGTGAAATCTACTGGCTTTATCCAAAAATATACTGCAGTGGTTAATTTTATGTGTCAACATGGCTGGGTCTTGGCACCCAGATATTTGATCAAGCACCAGATTGGATGTTGCTATAAAGGTTTTTTTTTTTTTTTTTTTTTTTAAAGATGAGATGATCCTTTCAAGGTAGGAGAGAGGCAGGAGATCTGGAACTAGTGTGGACAAGAGCATATACAGGAGCATGTCAAGAGAAAACCTTTTGATGCAAACATTTATTATAAGCTTTAAGCTTATGGGTCTAGAACTGATCTCAGAGTGTAAGTGGTGCTAACCTCCTTGGGGCGTTCAGAACAGGAAATAGAATACGGCTTCAAAAAGGCTTTGGAAACACTGAAGGACTCTACTAGTGGTCTGATTCTAACTTTGTTTGATTTTGCTGGAATTATTTAATTAAAAATAATGAGCTCATTTAGTCAGAACCTCAAACATCTGCACTACTGCCAGCTCATTTTGAAAGAACAAGGTGAGTACATGGAATTTAGGAAAACTTCACAAAATGTGTTTATGTTTATGTCACAAAATTAAAGCACTCAGTTACTTTCATTTCTATATTCCTTAACAATAAAGAAAAGAGAGAAAGCCCTACATGAACTCAATTTTGATTTAATTCAAGGAAAAAAAATGCTTACCAGATCCTTTTTTCCTCTTTTGCAAGAGGAAGTTCCGTTTTGCCAGCTAGCAGCTATGTGCTGTTAAGTATAAGCCATCCTTACATATTTACTTAAATCACCAGTTCCAAATTACAAATATAAAAAATGTTATTTTTAAAGTTATTCTCATAAAATATTCTCTCCAATGATATAAAACTTACATTGATTTATCTTTTATTGCAAACTTCACTATTAACTTATTAACAAATAATACCACAATGTGTTGAGATGTGTCACACTTCAAAATCCTATTCTAGTCCAGGCGACATGGCTCCCACTTGTGATCCTAGCTCTTTGAGAGGCTGAAGTGGGAGGATTGCTTGAAGCCAGGAGTTCAAGACCAGCTTAGGCAACACAGTGACTCCATCTCTACAAAAAATAAAAAATTAGTTGGTTATGGTGATGCAAGCCTGTAGTCCCAGCTACTTGGGAGGCTGAGGCAGGAGGATCACTTGAGCCCAGAAGTTGGAAGCTACAGTGAGCCATGATTGCACCACTGCACTCCAGCCTAAGCAACAGAGTGAGACCTTGTCCTTTAAAAACAACAAACAAACACATACCTTTTCTAGGACATACATGCATTTAATTTTTCAGTTTATTCATATTACACAAATTTTCTTTTCTCAGTTGATATTATTCCTTTCTATTTTCTGCCTTGTATGTTCCACTCCTGGACAATTCTTGGGCATGTAAGGTGGGCCTTTGCATGAGACTCCTCACAGTGAACTAGGACATTTTGAGGACATCCAGCTGAGTGCTGGTACCTTGGCAGGCCCTCAGTCCAGGTTCTCCCTCCAGCTTCAGGGATTCTCAAAGAGAGCTGGCCCAGGAACAGTCATGAGTACCTCTTTTCCTGCAATGTTAAGTCTTTAGGGAAATAGAAGAGTTGGAAAATTTGACCTCAAAGATTGTCCTTGTTACATGAATCCACTTACCCATGCTTGCTTTCTTCTTCTTTTCCTGCTTCTGTCTTTTTAAACAGACACCAGGCAATTTTTAATCTATAATGAAGATCACAAGCGCTGTGTGGATGCAGTAAGTCCCAGTGCCGTCCAAACTGCAGCTTGCAACCAGGATGCTGAATCACAGAAATTCCGATGGGTGTCCGAATCTCAGATTATGAATGTTGCATTTAAATTATGCCTGGGAGTGCCATCAAAAACGGACTGGGTTGCTATCACTCTCTATGCCTGTGACTCAAAAAGTGAATTTCAGAAATGGGAGTGCAAAAATGACACACTTTTGGGGATCAAAGGAGAAGATTTATTTTTTAACTACGGCAATAGACAAGAAAGGAATATTATGCTCTACAAGGGATCGGGTTTATGGAGCAGGTGGAAGATCTACGGAACCACAGACAATCTATGCTCTAGAGGTTATGAAGGTGAGACGCCTGGAATTTTTACCTTTGTGTCGAAATTTTCTCGTCTTCTTAGTTAGAACCTAATTCAAGAAAATCATCATGTTCTTGTTTGGCGTGTACTAGAAATATCAGTTGATCAGCATCTTTGTGTTTTCAACTATTCTGTAGGACTACTCTGAGGACATGATGGTGCATAAATGTGGTTAAAAAGTCCTGAATGATACTTTAGCTATTTTTACTTAATGGGAAGACATTCTTTTAACTTTCTCTGAGGTTTTATTTTTTTAACTATGGGCTACATTTTTCAGAAAATCATTTTCATTGTAGTCTTTGACCCAAAGCCTCCTAGTTAACCTTATAAAGTTGTAGTGATAAATACGTTTAGCCAAATATTTCTTTTCCTTTAAGTTATCCCTGGAAAAATGATCCATAGAACTTTCTTTCCCAATTTAGATTGCCTAAGATGAAATCTTAGCAGATCCCTTGGCGACATGGGATTCTAAATGTTTCTGATTTATTTTGTCAGGTTATGGGTAGAGACTGTAATAATCAGAAGATTATAAAATGCGAAGGATTAGCTTGTAAATTAATATGCAGTCTACTTAGCCATCAGAGAAGGTGATACCTCCAATGCGGTGGGAAGAATCCTCTTATATATAGTTGGTTTCTTGACCTCTTGAAGGTTAAATAAAATCAGGGTATTTAGTTCTTTCTTATGTTGACCAAATTTCACTATGTGGTGGCTGCACAGAAAACAAAACAAAAATACAACACAACTTGAAGCCTTGTTACAAAGGCTGGTCTCTTCAGTGAGATGATGTTATAATCACATTTTAGGTTTGGATACTTGGTTATTGTGAAGTGTTATCTAGAACAACCTCAAGGTCACAGAAAGAGCCTACTTTTGGGGACAAGAGATAACCTGTTTCCAAAATTGCTGTGTTACTGGGCTACCAAGATTGGTTGAACCTAGCTTATCTCAGCTAAGACTGAGCATAGCAATTTAGTTCTTTATAAGGCAATAATTTGTGAGCTTTCTATTTTCCATCTAGATACAGAAGAGGAGAGAGTAGGAATTGAAGTACAGTGAGAGAAGGGCTCAGAAATAAGTTATTTTGAAGCATTTTTCAAACATAATATAGGTTTAGAAGTGATATGAGAGGTAAGCTAAGTGAACACAAAAAAACCTTTCAGGAGAAACTCAACAGAAAATTACAAGGAAGGAGAAGGGTGAATTAAACTTGACCGAGTCAAATTCCACAGATGGGACAATTGTGCTAATTGAGGAGTTTAACTTGAGGAAGATTGGTGCTAAGAAATCGGATTTTTATTTTATTTTAAAATATAATATTATACTTCCCTCACCCCCTACCCTTTCTGTTTCCCCACTGGTTTTGAGACAAATATGCATAGGGTTTGGGATAACAGTTCTCAAACTTTAATATGCTTAAGAATCACTTGGAGAGTTTGTTAAAAATACAGATCCTAAGCACCCCCTTCTACTAGATTCTTAATACACATATTGGGAAAAAGCCCAGGAATCTATTCAATGATTTCTATGAAGACCTGGGTGATTCTGCGGCATAGGGTCTATTGACTACATTTTGCATACTCTCCAAAGATCTCCCAGCACTTAAGATGATCCTGCTCCTCAGTTCTAGCTCCGCAGAGTGACCATGAGATTGGGAACACACATTAGAACTGAAGACAGTGTTGAGAGGATGTTTTGTAGGGTCTCTGTATCTCTGATGAGAACATGGGGGAGGGGGTGGAATGGTGGAACTTTTTGAAAATAGGAATTATTTTAGAAGAATGGAACCAGAATTGTAGACTTAAATGGATCTGATGGTTATTAGGAAGTTCAGACTCCAAGAAGAAGACAAATTGACTGCAGTTACATGATGTGTCAGTGAGGTAGTTGGGGTTCTTTTGGCCTCATCAGTGTTGGGTGTATAGAATGGCTCAGTAATTATTAAATAGAGTTAGTTAATAAAGCTGGCAGATGTGGTGGCTCATGCCTGTAATCCCAGCACCTTGGGAGGCTAAGGCGAGAGGATCACTTGATTTCAGGAGTTCAAGACCAGCTTGGGCAACCTAGTGAGACCTAAACAAAATGTAAAAATAAGCTTGGTACTGTGGTGTGCACCTGTAGTCCGAGGTATTCAGGAGGCTGAGGTGGGAGGATTGCTTGAGCCCAGGGAATTAAGGCTGCAGTGAGCAATAATTGCACCACCTACTGCAGCCTGTGTGACGGAGTGAGATCCTGTCTCAAAAATAAAATAAGTAAATAAAGCTATATCTCATTGGCATCTATAAATCCAGCCCTGAACATTTCTTGGCTAGTGATGAACAGTACAACTAACCCCAAGGTGGTCTTGACTGGTTTCCTTTGTACGAAGAAACGGTTATCCCAGTGACTAAGAATGGCGCAATTATTTCTGAATACAGCATGTTCCTAATACAATATATGATTTGGAGACCATTCCCATAACTTAGTGGAACTAAAGCTAGAATAGCATTTTAAAGTTATTAACAACGACCTTATTGACAAAAAAGGAATTTTGAGGTCATTAAAAATAAACATAATATTTAAAGAGGACTTGATAATTACAGTGAGTAAAGGAAAAAGAAAAGAGGTCAATAACTCACATTATTGTGCTCTTACTATGTGCTACATGTTTTATAAGCTTTATAATATCAGAATGACTAAATGTCTTTTAAGAAATTTTTCTTCCTTCTTTTTAAGATTTATTTTTTGAGACAGAGTCTCACTCTGTCGCCCAAACTGGAGTGCAGTGGTGTGATCTCGGCTCACGGCAACCTCCGCCTCCCGGGTTCAAGCGATTCTCCTGCCTCAGCCTCCTGAGTAGTTGGGATTACAGGTGCCTGCCACCATGCCCGGCTAATTTTTCTGTTTTTAGTGGAGACAGGGTTTCACCATTTTGGCTAGGCTGATCTCAATTCCTGACCTCTAGTGATCCGCCTGCCTTGGCCTCTCAAAGTGCTGGGATTACAAGCGTGAGGCACTGCGCCCAGCTAATAACTTTTTCAAATCATAAAATCTACAAAATGTAATGGATAATTCCTACCTAGGGTAAATTCTGAATATCAGTTGGTGGCAAGAGGTCAAATACTTTAGTGTAAAAAGTTGTTATCTCTACAAAGATGGAGACTTTAAATATACTGGACAATGTAGCTATGTGCACTGTTTGGTTCTTAGTGGAGAGATGAGCTTCCTTAACCTTTTTGGCTTAAGCCAAACCATAATCAACAATGATTCTGTGTTTGTTTCAATTAACATTTCTAGTTGAACCCAGAGCTTCCCACTCAATCTGTTGGCCTTCACTTGCTGAAAAGAAAAACCTTGATTGTAGATGGTACCTAACAGTTTTGAGTGGTTTCTTTTCATGATAAGGATTAGAGAACAATGCCAAAATGTCTATCTTTCCTTATGGTCATTGTTGAGGAACTCAGGTGAAGGCTGGCTTGACAAGAAGTGGTTGGAGGGGATTTAAGTATTGACTATGTGTTTGGGCTATAGAGGTTTAAGATTTTTTTTTTATCTAGAGATTCCAAAGCTCCATGATTCCAATCAAGAGAAAGAACTGTTTCAGAGGAAATTCAGAAGTTAAAGCTGGTGTCAATAGAGGAAGGAGGAAAAGACAGTGGAAAATGAAGTGGTACTATGAGTTATTATTACCACTTTAACTAGCACCACTTCATTTTCCACTGTTACTGGTACCGCTTTGAATTGTACCATTTGAACATTTTCAAATGGTACAACTTAACAAATTAGTCTCATTTGAAAATGTTCCAAAATACAGTGGAAATGAAGTGGTACTAAGAGTTATTTGCTAAGTACAGACTGCTCTGTGTACCCAGCAAAAGACTAGGGTAGAAGGAGAAGGAAAAAAAATAACAACAACAACAACAAAATCCCTGTGTGAGTGCACCAAGTGTGATCAGAAGAGTAAGACCCATTCCTTCAGCAGACTTCTTATTGGAAAGTCAATGTTCAGAAATATCACTCACATTCCAAGTTCAAGTCAATATGTTTTTCCAGCCATGTATACGCTACTAGGCAACGCCAATGGAGCAACCTGTGCATTCCCGTTCAAGTTTGAAAACAAGTGGTACGCAGATTGCACGAGTGCTGGGCGGTCAGATGGATGGCTCTGGTGCGGAACCACTACTGACTATGACACAGACAAGCTATTTGGATATTGTCCATTGAAATGTAAGTACTGTTTATCACCAAGAAAAGTTGGGCATATTTAGTCTGATAATGTAGTGAAAGACCTTGAATTTATCTAGAGCATTTTTCCCCAAAGTTATTTCACATTTATGACCTCATTGTACCTACTACAGCCCTTTACAGATGTCATTATTTCCATTTTTCAATGGAGAAAATGATCTCTGTTGGCTGAAGACTAGGACACAGATGATAGACTTTATACTGTAGGCTTTGTATGTGTATTTTGATTTTGCCAGTAAGACTAGACTCACCCCTACTATCTCAGCATTCCCTGAGATCATGCTAACAGGACTAGACTGCACCCCTATGGTCCCAACATTCCCTCCATCAAGTGACCTCTTTATTTATTTATTTTTTGAGACGGAGTCTCTCTCTGTCGCCCAGGCTGGAGTGCAGTGGCGCAATCTCCACTCACTGCAAGCTCCGCCTCCTGGGTTCACGCCATTCTCCTGCCTCAGCCTCTCGAGTAGCTGGGAGTCAGGCGCCCGCCACCATGCCCGGCTAATTTTTTGTATTTTTAGTAGAGACAGGGTTTCACCATTTTAGCAAGGATGGTCTCGATCTCCTGACCTGGTGATCCGCCCGCCTTGGCCTCCCAAAGTGTTGGGATTACAGGCATGAGCCACCGCACCCAGCCATGACCTCTTTATTTTTACCAACTATCAGTTACTCAGCGAAAATCATCCTGTACGCAATATAATATATACTTAACACTGGAGGTAGGTAGGCATGCTATTATTTTCTCATCTCTGAAATGCCTTACCTTTATGAAACCATAGATCAAAAACAGAATTCAAAGGAAGCCACAAGCATGTGGTTTGATGGAGAAATACGTGAAGGTCCTGAATTTTGTATCAATGTCATCAAAAGGGTTCTTCACAGTGAAAATGATAGTCATGAAACTCTTCTTACGTTTACATTAAGAAGAGTGCCATTTAGTTTCACACAGCTAGAAATCAATAGAACTGGGTAATTTATATGCTTGAAGGTTTCTTAAAAATGAAAATTCAAGTTTTATTGCAAGGATGCAGAATAAGCAGTATTGCATTATCTTAGTGGGAAAGCCCCAGAACAGATGAATTCTTGGTGTTCTTCCACGCTTAAAAATCTGTAAGCAAACAGTGAAGCATATTTTAGGTGGGGTGGAGGAGGGCATCATGTTGCAAGGCAGAGCTGGGGCTGAGGAAAGAGGAAAAGGAAATATTCCTCTTTGCTTCACGTTCCCCATCACCAGACACCCTCTTCCTGATGCTGGCTCCATCCGTCCCAGACTTCTTACCCCCCACCTCTCACCTGCTACTTTAGACCAGATCAGAGCAGCTCTTGTTTCCTGGTATCACCCAGAACTCTTTCTCCTGCTGCCCTGCAAAGGGACTGGGCAGAGCAAAGAGCATTCGATATGGTCTGGGATGATTGTGACACCACCTGAGTCATAATAGACTCACAACTATCACAACTCAACTTTCCAGACCACAAATCCACACGTAATCACACTATTTCAAGCATTATTGTAAAACAGTATAATTACAAAAATATCTGAGTTTGACGAACAAAAGCCGGAATTCTAAGAATTGTCCTTATTTATCTCTCTGGATTTATAATCCCTAATTATCCCACTAAAAGTCAATTTAATTTCTGAGCCCCATATACTATTGCAATTGTCTTCAGAGTGCAGTCTCTCCAATCCGAATGAATACTCACAAAAGCCCATAGGCTTTCTGTTCATAGTGACACTGCTCTCTTGGTCTTAACTGAGGTAGTTCTATTTGTCTCTCTTATGTCAATCTTTAGAAAGACATTTGATTTCCATTCAAGGTTTATAGATGTCGAATTTTTGTATTCGAAGTATTTTTGTCTGAAACACTTTGAGGAATTTTTTTCTAAGATAAAGCAATACTTGGTTTTCAAGTGATGGAAAGTGTCTTTCTCCTTTACTTAATGGGAATGATATTTTCTTAATCTGTTTCATGGGGTTTCTTAAGGGTATATATTTCATGGGTCCAACTATAGCATCTTCCACATAAGTGGAAATTGACAAAGGAGTTAGATGAATGCGTGATTTCATGAATGAAATGTTGAGGACAAATGGTAAGTTACTAATCACAAAGAAAACTCGCAACCTTGGAAATCCTTGGATGTGTGTTGGAGACGTACATTGAGTTTGTTCAGTGGAATAATTTTTTAGTCTTATTACTTGTGTTTATGCCTTCACTGTCAAATTACGTATTTTTTCCTGTTAAATGTAAAATAATCATAGAAAATAAATTGATTTGATTTCAATAAACATTAAAATTTTAAAGCACATTTTGTACATTTAAGATCTTTCTTAAAGGGCTTTATAGTTTTCCAGTCTGTTGCATTTTGTGTTCCTTTCAAAAGAGTTTTTATTTTATTTATTTATTTATTTATTTATTTTTGCGGCAGGGTCTCACTCTGTCATCCAGACTGGAGTGCATTAGTGTGATCTTGGCTCACCACAACCTCCGCCTCCCAGGCTCAAGTGATTCTCCTGCCTCAGCCTCCTGAGTAGCTGGGATTACAGGCACCCACCATCATGCCCGGCTAGTTTTTGTATTTTTAGTAGAGAAGGGGTTTCACCATGTTGCCCAGGCTGGTCTCGAACTCCTAACCTCAAATGATCCACCAACCTCAGCCTCCCAAAGTGTTGGGATTACAGGTGTGAGCCACTGTGCCCAGATGAGCATTTTATTTTATATCAGCCTTAAAACTGGCAGGTTTTATACAGGAGGATGAGGAACCAGTTATTAACCTAGTAACACTTAATAGATGCTCTCCATTGTCCGTTGCGTTGTTTATTGTAATGCTTTCCTTCCATGTAGACATTTATTTTCAAGTATCATGAGAACAGGAAAAGGAAAAGTCTTGGTTCTCTCAATTCTCTGTAGCAACTTTAGCTTCCAGCATTAGTTGTGTTGGTTTACTGTGGGAATTTGAACTCCTTGGGGAGACGGTATGCAATCAGCAAACCTAAAACATTCATTGAGAAATAGGTTTAAATCCCTTGGTTTAAAATATACTTTCTTTAAGTGAAAGGTCAATTGCATTTCCTTCTTACATCATTTATGTCACTTGCCTCCATTCTTAGGTTAAAAAAAAAACAACAACAAAACCCATTTTTATATCTCACATTTTCTACTATATATATATATATTTTTGGAGACAGAGTCTTGCTCTGTCACTGAGGCTGGAGTGCAGTGGCATGATCTCGGCTCACTGCAACCTCTGCCTCCTGGTTTCAAGCGATTCTCCTGCCTCAGCCTCCTGAGTAGCTGGGATTACAGGCGTGTGCCACCATACCTGGCTAATTTTTTTTTTTTTTTTGTATTTTTAGTAGAGATGGAGTTTCACCATGTTGGTCAGGCTGATCTCGAACTCCTAACCTCGTGATCCGCCCACCTCGGACTCCAAAGTGCTGGGATTGCAGTTGTGAGCCATGGCGCCTGGCATTTTCTACCATATTATAAACAAAACCTTCCTCCACTTGTCTAAAACGAGTTGTTTAAGATATCTCTATCTTCAAATATACCCCAAATTAGTCTTATTTGGGTGGTCTCACAGACATAGACATGAAACTAGCAAAACCTCAGATCATTATAATTTAAATTTAGCATTACTGATTCAAATTTATTTTTATATAAGCATATAATGATTTTGTAGTTAAAGCATCTTAAAAATTTCTATGCTGTTGCCTGAATCAAATTTTGATATGTTTTCTTCCTCTTCGATATGTCATGGGACCACAAGTTTCATATCATGGTGTGTGGTTTGCATATTACAAAAAGGTCGATGATCGCTTCCTCATCAGATATAAAGGGCAATTAGATACAGTTGAGAGTTACGAGAGTGTAGGCTGTTTTCTTATGGAAAATTGCCTAATTTCTTAGTAAATTGAGTATTTCTCAGAACATTTTCAGAGAAGTTATATAATACTTCCTTTTTTCCTTACAAATAAATGAAAAGATTATTACTTCACGTGGCTTTTAAGCAGAATTTTATATTATTAAAAAGAAAAAAGAAATATTCACTACATGAAGCATGCCAAAATATTTCATTTGTTTACTAGCTTCGCAAACATCACATATGTGAAAAACTATCAATAATATTTATCTGTATATCATTGGCCGCTTATAGAGTACAACCAGGTTTATGGAATTTATTAGGAATCATAAAATAGCAAAGGAAGAAATCAGCTTGTGATTTTTTACTCTGTGGAATGAAAAAGTTACAAGCAACATTTGCCATTGCTAAGAGCTCCACCTGTATTAAATATATTCTAGCAATGAGAAAACGAGACTCCAAAAGTTAATAATTTATCTGAAGTCAAGTCTCCAGTGAGCAATAGGACCTCAGGTGCAGGCTCAGGCCAGTCTGTCTGCAGGAGTCCGTGACCTTCCCTGCTGACAACCTTATGCTTCCAGAAAGACCAAACTAGAATGTGCAGACAAAGGCAAAATATCCACCTGCTGAGATGATGTACATTTATTTTCTTTGTTTCCCCTGCCTCACTTTACTAGATCAAGGAATTTGGGCTGGTATCTGTTCTTTTAAAACGTGTTTTATTCACTTTGGGAGGCTGAGGCGGGTGGATCACAAGGTCAGGAGATCGAGACCACCCTGGCTAACACGGTGAAACCCCGTCTCTACTAAAAATACAAAAATTACCCGGGCGTGGTGGCAGGCGCCTGTAGTCCCAGCTGCTGGGGAGGCTGAGGCAGGAGAATGGCGTGAACCCGGGAGACAGAGCTTGCAGTGAGCAGAGATCGCGCCACTGCACTCCAGCCTGGGTGACAGAGCGAGACTCTGTCTCAAACAAAACAAAACAAAACAAACCATGTTTTATTTTTATTTATTTATTTTTTGAGACGGAGTCTCCTTCTGTCGCCCAGGCTGGAGTGCAGTGGCGCGATCTCGGCTCACTGCAAGCTCCACCTCCCGGATTCACACCATTCTCCTGCCTCAGCCTCCGGAGTAGCTGGGACTACAGCCGCCGGCCACCATGCCCAGCTAATTTTTTTTTTGTATTTTTAGTAGAGACGGGGTTTCACTGTGTTAGGATGATCTCGATCTCCTGATCTCGTGATCCGCCTGCTTCGGCCTCCCAAAGTGCTGGGTACAGGCGTGGGCCACTGCACCTGGCTATTTTTATTTTTATATATTTAGGGGGTATATGTGCAGATGTCTTGCTTGCATATATTGCATCATGGCAAAGTCTGGGCACCCGAACTGTGAACATTGTACCCAATAGATAATTTTTGAATCCTCACCCTCCCACCCTCCCACCTTTTGTAGTATGCAAGGTCTATTGTCTTTATATTTGTCTCACTTCCCAACTCAATTGATCCGGAAAGGGAAATGGTGCCTGCCTTTCTTTCTTTAGGCGCGTGGAAGAGACTGGATGTAGTTGATCCTTTGAAACCTCATCCCCCACCTCCTACTCCATTTTAGGAGTAAAGAAAATCTCAAAGACACCTTAAAAACAAGTAAAACAGTCCGGGCATGGTAGCTCACCTTTGTAATCCCAGCACTTTGGGAAGCCGAGGCAGGAGAATAGCTTGAGAACAGGAGTTTTAGACTAGGCTGGGCCACATAGAGAGACCTCATTTCTGCAAAAATTTAAAAAATTAGCCAGGCATGGTGGTATATGCCTGCAGTCCCAGCTACTCGGTAAACTGAGGTGGGAGGATTGTTTAACCCCAGGAGCTGGAGGGTACAGTGAGCCAAAATCACAGCACTGCACTCCAGCCTCGACAACAGAGCAAGACTCTGTCTCAAAAAAAAAAAAAAAAAAAAAAAAAAAGAAGTAGAAGTGGGGGAGGGGGGGAAAGAAAGGAAACAAAGAAAGTGCTTCAGGCAAAAATGCTCCTAGGCTGGTTTAAATAATACTGTTCACTGGAAGTGTTTTCTATGCCTAATGAACCAAATTCCATCTGATTTCTTTCACAGTTGAGGGCAGTGAAAGCTTATGGAATAAAGACCCGCTGACCAGCATTTCCTACCAGATAAACTCCAAATCCGCTTTAACGTGGCACCAGGCAAGGAAAAGCTGCCAACAACAGAATGCTGAGCTCCTGAGCTTCACAGAGATACATGAGCAAACATACCTGACAGGTAATGACATGAAAAGAAAAGTTGCAAGTAAAATCATGACTGCTTTATTTTTATATAATTTAACTTAGAAGTCAACAGCACAAGTGTTTATAGATGTTATGACAGAAGCAGTTCTTAAGCAGTTTATGCAGATGTCATCACAAATCTGTACCCTGAAAATGACAACAGGGATGGCAAATAGCTCTCATCTCCTGAGCCAACTATTGGTTGTAAGAGTCTCTAGAGCCAGTGCTAAGAAGGATTCTGAGAGCTAATCTAGAATCAGAGTAAAAGATGCCACAATCGATTAATGATGTTGTTCTTGGATGCAAGGCAGTGGAACAATCCTGGTCAAGTATCCATCATCCAGGTCTAATCTGAAGCCATAGGTCTTTCATTAGCCTCATAGAGGTCAAAATGATAAATTAAAACACTGCTACCACCGGCAGGGGCAAGTCAGAGGCTGCTTTGAAACCCTGAAACCCCGAGTTCTTTTAGCCTCCTGTCCCTCGAACCCCTAGGCTCTACCGGTTTTCAGGTTTTATTGATACTCTTTCCACAATGTGTTCGCTTTTGTTGTTGTGTTGTTTTGTTTTGTTTTGTTTTGAGACGGAGTTTCCCTCTCGTAGCCCAGACTGGAGTGCAGTGATGCGATCTCGGCTCACTGTATCCTCCGCCTCCCCGGTTCACGTGATTCTCCTGCCTCAGCCTCCCAAGTAGCTGGGATTACAGGTGCTTGCCACTGTGCCCAGCTAATTTTTTGTATTTTTAGTAGAGTTGGGGTTTCACTAGGTTGGCCAGGCTGGTCATGAACTCCTGGCCTCAGGTGATCCACCCGCCTCGCCTCCCAAAATGCTGGGATTCCAAGCGTGAGCCACCGTGCCTGGCCAATGTGTTTGTTTTTAAAATATCTGTTCTTATTAGACTGTGAAGACTAAAAGGGCTAAAGTTTGCTTGAGGAGAGAGTATCTGTTTTAGCTTCTAAAATATACACTTGGGGAAACAGAGAGATTCGGACCAGAAATTAGTGTGGGAGCAAAAGCATTCCTGATTTCTGGCCCCCAAAATCTCCTCCCTCCAGTTTCTCTGGACACAGCTAGATTAATATTAATCTGTCTCTGCTCCTATGACTGCCATGTTCAAAAAACCCCTTGTGGCTTCTCATCTCCCATCAAATAATTAACAAAATACATTTTGCCTGACATTCAAGATTGCCTTCTGCCGTAACATCTGTACCGTTCCCGGTCTTGCATTTTGCAGTCCTGACAAAAGAAAAGTCAGTCTTGGATTCCTTGTTTTTCCTCATCCATTCTCACCCTCACATCTTTTCCCATGTCATTTCTTTTGCCTGGAATTCTCACAATTGTATACAGTTGAAATGCAGTTCCATTTCCATCTGCATTTCTCTTATTTGCTTATTACCACTTTTATTCATATAATAGCTACTTACACATATGTCCTGCTTCCTTGACAACACTATAAATTCATTAATTTGTTATTATTTATTTACTCATTCATTCATTCCCAAGATATCTGGTACCCATGTGCCAGGCTTTGTGCTAGGTCCTGGGGACATCAAAGCTGACCCTGTCTTGTCCACACGCATCTTAAAGTCCAATGGGAAGAAACAGATGTAAACAAGAAAACAAACAAATGAATAGGTACCAATTATAGTTAAGTCCTGCATGTAAAGCAAACTGAAGGCCGTGTGGAGATCGTGTCAGAGGGGGAAATAGCTGAAAACGGGGAATGTCTTGTGAATATCTATGCCCCCTCTTCCCCCAAGGAGGTTCACACAGAGCCTTCCAAGGAAGAGTCTCACCAAACGTTTGCTGACTGACACGTTAACATGCAGCAAAATAGAAATACTTAGAAATTCAGTCTCCTGTTTGGAAAACTAGACAGTTCATGGCAAGAAGACAGTAAATGCTGTGGTTCTTCTGGGTGAAGAGGCTTACTCATCACCTTGGAATTCTGTTAAAGTGATGATACCTGGGGCCGAGACCCCGAGGACTCTAGATAAGTAGGTGTGACACAGGGCACAAGAATCTGCCTTTTGTCAAACTCCCGGGTGATTCTGGGGCAGCTGGTTGAAAGACCGTATCTGGCAAAACACTGTGTTAGTTCCTGCTGTGTCCAGGTGCTAGCACCAGGCAGCAGAACAGAGGGGCTAAGAGCAAAGATTCTGGAGCCAGACTGCCTAGGTCCGAGCTCTGTGAAACTGGGGGAGCTTGTGGGGATTTCCTGAGGCACCTGTGCTTTGGTGACCTTGTCTGTTAAAAGAGCTAATGTGTGTGAACCAATACAAGGGCAAGAGCACACTCCCTACCTTGCCTCCTTTCTTAGCACCTACCTTTTTCCAGCTATTTTCAGATGACACCCATCACCAACCAGAACACATCTCTCCTGTAAGTTATTATTAAGGAGACTGAGGATAGAAAAGCAATATGATGTCACTGTGGATTCATAATCTTAGAGATAGGGTTCTTCCTCTGTCTGCTCAATTATTCTGTTTTGCGTTGGCCTTTGGGACCCTTCTAACAGTGGAACACAAAGAATCAGAGTGATTCATATTTACAACCATGCACAAACATAAGGAGGAAGAGGAGAAAGTGTAGAATAGACAAAAGTAAATTTATGTAGATGATTAAGGAATAGAAAAGATGATTCGAGGCAGTCCTGTGGTTATTTGGGCAGACTTGCAGGCATGAGAGAAAATGTATCAGAGGTGGTTTGGGCACAGTGGCTCACCCTCGTATTCCCAGCACTTTGGGAGGCCGAGGTGGGTGGATCACCTGAGGTCAGGAGTTTGAGACCCGCTTGGCCAATATGGTGAAATCCCATCTCTACTAAAAATACAAAAAATGAGCTGGGCATGGTGGCAGGCTCCTGTAATCCCAGCTACTCGGGAGGTTGAGGCAGGAGAATAGCTTGAACCTGGGAGGTGGAGGTTGCAGTGAGTCGAGATTGCACCATTGCACTCCAGCCTGGGCAACAAGAGCAAAACTTGTCTCAAAAAATAATAAATAAATAACAATTAAGAAAAAAAGGAAAGAAAATATGTCAGAGGTGCAGAGGTGAAATGGTTTCAGTTGGTGTGTTTTTGGTTTTTGTGTTTGAATTTGTTTATGGGGTATGTTATCTCTTGGAAGCCCAGGGACAGAGCACAGGTTACTTTGTGCGCTCTCCACCAGCTACAGAGAAGGAGCGAGTGATCTGAGCCGACAGCGGCTTTGCCCAAGCACAGATTCATTTCCTGATCCCCGGACTCTGCTATCAGACTCGGGCTGCAGGAAATGCTTCCCTAATCAGCCAGGGCTTTTCTTGTCTATCAGGACAGCAAACAAGCCCCAGGAGATCTAGAGGCTGGGTTCACCTCAGTTACTTACTTGAATCTTATCCAAGCCTCCGGAATTTCAGTCAGCAAATTTTCGCTGGCATCTGGATAAGAATGGCATCTCTAATGAGATTTGTAGTACTTCCTGCCTTTCTTTAAGTAAAAAATGTCAGGCATTAGGACAAGAAAAAGTCTGACAGTGAATTTAAAAAATAAGGGAAAGATATTCCCTCCCCACTGCTTATTTCAAAGAAAAGGATGACGCTCGGTGTTGATTGAGATATATTGGGGAATAATCTGGAAAACAGTGATGTGAGTGTGTGATGGCGATCCACTCTATTTTGGAAAATATGCCATTAAAATGAAAAAACAACCTACAAAATATCTGCACTTTTAAAATAAGTTTTCTTTTATGTGAGGGTTTTGAAAAGCCAGTATGTTTTTTTTTTTTTTTTTTTTTTGAGACAGAGTCTCACTCTGTCACCTAGGCTGGAGTGCAGTGGCACCAGGACTTAAGTGATTCTCGTGCCTCAGCCTCCTGAGTAGCTGGGGCTACAGGCATGTGCCACCAAGCCTGGCTATTTTTTTTGTATTTTAGTAGACATGGGGTTTCACCATGTTGCCCAGGATGGTTTTGAACTCCTGAGCTCAGCTATCTACCAGCCTCAGCCTACCAAAGTGCTGGGATTACAGGCGTGAGCCACCATGCTCGGCCAGAGTCAGTATCATTTTTTAAAAATGTAGAATCTGGTTTGATGACTCTAATTAACTTGTCTGCCAATTACTGAAGAGCTACCATGTACTAGATTCTGGGCTTTAGTTCTAAAGCCCGCAGCAACCTCATGAATGAATATTATTAGCCCCACTGTATAGATGAGATAACAGACTAGGAGGGAGAAGTTAGGAAACTTGCTTAATGCCTGTTTAGAAAACAGCTGAACTGGAATTCAGCCCTGTCTTCCATTTCACCCTGCCTGTGTCTCACGCACAGAACACCCGGGGATCCGCTGGTTCCCAAAGCACTGATGAGAACCCTTAATTTTGTCAACATTTCCTGGCTCCAGTAAATGTATTCCAGATTGGTGGTGATCTGATTTCATATTATCTGCCAGGTGAAATGTTTCTGCCCAGCAACACGTTTGCACACTACCCACAGCTGTTTTATTGTCTTCCCTTCTGTTTCTACCCAGAAAAATGCTCGGGCGCTCTATGGAGTCTCTGAGTCCTGAATCAGATTTATGGCTCCATATGTGCAGGATGAGGATTTACAGAACTGAAATAAGATATAGGAAGTGAAATTTGGCTTGTTTCCCCGATTGTTTTTACCCATTTCCTTTGGTACTGCCTGAAAAACACACTGGACCTCAATTAAAAAAAAAAAAAGAAAATAAAAAAAACCAGTGTAATATTGGACATTTGTGTATCTTCTATTACATCTAAGTTCAAAAGTTGGTGTATAACCATTTCAGACAATATATGCAGAAAAGTTACACCTTGAGCATGTGAGGCTGGGCGCAGTGGCTCACGCCTGTAATCCCAGTGCTTTGGGAGGCTGAGGAGGGAGGATTGTTTGAGTTCAGGAGTTTGAGACCAGCCTGGGCACTATAGTAAGATCCCAACTGTACAAAAAAATTTCTGGTTTGAGTTGGTGTCTGGAAACAAAACAACAAAAATTTAGCATGCGGAATTGTTGCTTTGTGTGGCAATACTAAAATATTTTGGTCTGCTCTTTTATAAAATTACAAAAGCATATTAGAGAAAATTATTTGTGGACAACACTCATCTGCTTTAAGAGATATATTTTAACCCAAGGTTTGAATTTTGCTTCTAAGTCACACCTTTTGCCAACCTTAATTCAATATGAAGCTATTGATAATAATAATGGTAATAATAACAGTAGTAACTTACATTTATTGGGCATATACCATATGTCAGGCCTTGTTTTAAAAAGTATTAACTAATTCAGTTCTTCAAGGCAAGTTTATAAGTACTTAGAGCTGGTAAAAAATGTCAAAAGATAATTCTCTTAAAGAGCTATTATCGTTTCTCATCATGCCAAACATAGTAATTTAGTCATGCAGTCTCAATATCTACTTCAATTCTTCTTTAATCAGAGAATTATTTATAATTTTTAAAACTTAAATACACTTATTTTCTTAATTAAGTTTTTTTAAAATCCCAGAGTCAATTGGTTTTGGGAATAGCTAGTATTAAAATGCTACTTTTAGGAGCATGTCCTGTAGAATACATCTGTGCAAGTAGACAGATAATTATATTCAAGTTAGTACAACTTTAAAGAATTTTTTTTAAAGGTTGTTGAGTATAGTGGTGTGCACTCTGTAGTCCCAGCTACTTAGGAAACTGAGGTAGGAGGAACGCTTAGACCCAGGAGTTTGAGAGCAACCTGAGCACCATAGTGAGACTCCATCTCTAAAAAATAAAAATAAATTTTAAAAATGTTTTTAAAAGCCAAAGGATAGTTTTTATTTTAATTAATTGCTTTTAATCAATTAAAATAACTCAGAACAGAGAATTCTCATTGACGGTTTTAAAAAAGATAGAGGTGGCCGGGTATGGTGGCTCATGCCTGTAATCCCAGCATATTGGGAGTCTGAGGTGGGCGGTTCACCTGAGGTCAGGAGTTTGAGACCAGCCTGGCCAACATAGTGAAATCTCATCGCTCCTAAAAATACAAAAAAAAAAAAAAAAAAAAAAAAAGCCAGGCGTGGTGGCAGTCACCTGTAATCCCAGCTACTCAGGAGGCTGAGGCAGGAGAATCGCTTGAACCTGAGAGAAGGAGGTTGCAGTGAGTGGAGATTGCGCCTCTGAACTCTAGCCTGGGCGACAGTGTGAGACTCCATCTCAAAAAAAAAAAAAAAAAAAAAAAAGATAGCAGTAATAATAGGTTAGAGTGTTTCCCGCTGAAGAGCTGAGGTCAGTGTTGTTTCTGGTTTTATGACATCCACATCAGTCCTAGTACAGAATTTGAAACATTGTAATTTTGACTTCTTAACTGCTTAAGCAAAGCATCCTTGGTGTTAGCATAAGCACTTAGTGATTAGTATTTAATCATCATTTTAACAAAGAAAAGAACTTGACTTTAAAAAGTCATAAAATAAAATTCTTAGAATAAGTTTTGAAATATGCAGTGGAGGTAACACCTAGTCATATTCACACAAGAAGACTTTACACTATCCTTGAGAAAGTAGATAATAGTCAAGATGATGGGGTTTGAAGCCTCATTAGATCTGGGTTGGAACCTTAAAAATCTTACCAGATTAGCTATGCTCCCTTAGCCTCAGTTTCCCCACCTGTTAGTGAAGGTAATAATTTTACTTGCCTTAGATTGTCAGGAGAATCAAAGGAGATGTGGTAGGCATGATTATTGTTACTTCCCTCAATTACATTTTGATTCAAGCACTTAATTCTGAATTTAATTTCAACTGTTTTCTGAATGCCAAGTTCTTGTTTGTTTTGCTTTCTTTAAAAATATAGGATTAACCAGTTCCTTGACCTCAGGACTCTGGATTGGACTTAACAGTCTGAGCTTCAACAGCGGTTGGCAGTGGAGTGACCGCAGTCCATTTCGATATTTGAACTGGTTACCAGGTAGGGTTAAGCCTGTCTGTGTCGAATTAATCCAAATTTAAGTCATCTAGATGCCATGAAGACGTTTATTATCTCACCTGTTGATCTCAAAGAGAAGAGTTGGGAGACTTCATCAAATACAGTTCATTTCACCTTGTTTTGAAATCTACGCTAGATTTCCATATACTGAACTGTAAGGTTATACCAGCTTCCTGGGATAGGGATTTGCCTGCCAGGATTCTCACACAAATCAGTAAAGGTCTCTGTTTAAAGTTTCATTTCTCAGAGTATCCCTGATGTGTTGGGTATTATATTCAAAAGCAGATGTTGTGACTACTCTTAAACATGATTTACTAAATATGCTAGCTGCATTGTTACTATATACTTGCTGCTGCATCCACTTTGTCAACATCCTTGAGAGGATTAGCCAACATCTCTTTGTAAAGTTGGACAAGTGGATTGAAATTATTTTGGGTTGGAGAGTTTTTTTATGACTGTATGTTGAGTCATGAGGTATTTGCAATATTGCCGTCCTTGTGACAATGATTTTAACATCTACATTAACACCCACTTTTCCTGTTTTTGATTTAATAGCATTGGCTTAAAAAGAGTAGCCCCAGTTAATGCCACATGGAACAGAAGAATCACCCAGCTGAGCCCTGCCTGAATTCCTAGCCCACAGAATTGTGAAACATAATAAAATGGTGGTTGTTTTCAGGGCTGCCACCCTTTCTCATGGAAAAAAAAAAAAAATACTGTCTCAGTTACAGCTTATGATATTCCATACAAGCATAAAAATTCATTAGAGGTTTCTTGACAGTAGTTTATAGATACTATAAACTAGTATCTAGACTAGTTTAGTATAGATGCTAAACTAGTATCTAGACGAGTTTAGTATACATACTAAACTAGTATCTAGGCGAGTTTAGTATACATACTAAACTAGTATCTAGTTGTAGATAAAACCTACAAAAGCTTTCTAATTTTTTTAGAGGATAGAAAATGCTGTGAACTAATTATTTCTACATTGTGATAACATAAAAGTAACAGAATATAAAATAAGTTTACATATTGAGCAATTATTTAGAGAAAACAAAAAAAGATATAAAGTTTTTATCTTATTCACCAGTACCAACTGGTGTTAGTAGCCACTTGAGGCCTTCTACTGGGTATAAATCCAATCCCCACCCCTCAATCCCACCCCGTGCCTTTTTTCTTTTCTTTTTTTTTTTTTTTTTTTTTTTTTTTTTAGGAAAGAGTGCAATTAATGATTAGTGATGTCTGCCATGGGTGTGGGAAAAGAGAGAAGTATCATATTGGTCACATCTTTACTTATCAATTCTCCCATGGGCCAGACTATTATAATATGGTGTTCTTCAGACAGTCAGACTTCTTTTTTAAAGCCATTGAGTGGTTTTTGCATTTGGCTTAGAAAACTAAATTCTCCGTTTTTTTTTTTGTTGTTGTTTGTTTGTTTGTTTTGAGACAGGGTCTCACTCTGTTGCCCAGGCTGGAGCACAGTGGCACAGTCTCAGCTCACTGCAACCTCAGCCTTCCTGGCTCAAGTGATTCTTGTGCCTCAGCTTCCCAGGTAGCTGGGATTACAAGCATGCACCACCATGTCTGGCTAATTTTTTTTTTTGTAGTGATGGGATTTCCCCACATTGGCCAGGCTAGTCTCGAACTTCTGAACTCAGGTGATGTGGCCTGCCTCAGCCTCCCAGAGTGCTGGGATTACAGGCGTGAGCCACTGCGCCTGGCCAAACTCTCCATTTTCTATATTGGTTTATTGTATTAAAAGAAGAAAAACTTCAATAAAATAACATTTCAAATAGATGCTAAAACATGAGAGAAAGTTTTTAGAGAATATATTTTGGTTTAAATAAATTAAATTTTACTATGAAATTCCAGTTTCAAAGCATTACTTCAACATATGATGGTTACAGTGCTGTCACTCAAGTCTTGAGCTAATAATCAGTTCTATTTTTTTTCTGGAACATGGGACGTAAAAATTTCTGGAATATGGGAAGAGTTACTGCAAGGGAATACATATAAAATATCCTTTTTTTGTGGGTGAAGATTTTAGGTGTCTTTCTACCCATTCAGCCAGATGCAATTAGAGAATACTAGTTTGGCCTCAATCAGATTATTAGACAATAACACTTATTAGGGGACTAGAATTTATTTTTCTGTGTTGCTAAATTTTTATGCACATTAGGTAGTCATTTAATTTATTCAATTGGGGGTGATGATTATGATATTTAACCACTTGCATCCTACAAGTTCAGGGAGAAAATTTCCAGGTTAACTTTGGGTGAAGTAAAGAATGAAAGTGGAATATGATTAAGAAAGGGAAGTAAATGCTTTTTAAAGTTAAACTTCAATTCCTAAGAAGTAGGTGCAAGATTAAACTGCCTTGTGAAATAGTATGAGAGTTTCTTCCAACGAAAATTAGAGATCTTGCGCAAATTAAAAATCAGTTTCATGTAAGTTGTTCAGTCAAGCATTCAACTGGATAATTACCAAGTAATAAATCTCTGTCTCAAAAAAAAAAAATATATATATCCACTTTTGAAGTGAGGATATTTTGCATAAATGATGTACAAGTGTAAATTCAAATATATAGTAACTATAAACCACTATAGTGGTTTATATATCTATATATAAAGTGTTTATATATCTATATATAAAGTGTTTATATATCTATATATAAAGTGTTTATATATAATATATATAAAGTGTTTATATATAATATACATAAAGTGTTTATATATAATATACATAAAGTGTTTATATATAATATATATAAAGTGTTTATATATAATATATATAAAGTGTTTATATATAATATATATAAAGTGTTTATATATAATATATATAACATTAAAACTACTAATTGATGTCTCAAAGTTGAAAGAGGTATTGTATTGATAAATAAATGTGTAATATGATTTACTAATTAACACATTAATAACTAATAGCTAGAAAATGTATTTTTTTAAAGTTTCTTTTTAGTGCTGATATCTTATCGGTTAGCTCAGTTATCCTGTTATTTTAGTTACAGTATCAACAAATGTTTAAGATATCTTTATGCTTATTACTAACTTTATGATAACTTTTTGCTTATTACTAACTTTAAGATAACTTTGGCCGGGTGCAGTGGCTCACGCCTGTAATCCCAGCACTTTGGGAGGCTGAGGCAGGTGGATCATGAGGTCAGGAGTTCAAGACCAGCCTGGTCAAGATGGTGAGACCCCCCGTCTCTACTAAAAATACAAAAATTAGCTGGGCATGGTGTGGACACCTGTAGTCCCAGCTACTCAGGAGGCTGAGGCAGAGAATTGCTTGAACCCGGGAGGCGGAGGTTGCAGTGAGCCGAGATCACGCCACTGGACTCCAGCCTGAGTGACAGAGCGAAAGTCCGTCTCCAAAAGAAAAAGAAAAAAAGATAACTTTATGCTTATTACTAACCATTATTTTCTTTGTGTGGTAGTTAAATAAACTTTAAAAAAATTATTTAATTACCACACAAAGAATACCACCGAAGCTTTAAAAAGGTTATTTAGGTTATTACCTGCTCCAGACTTTGTGGAGCAGATAACATGATTTCCCTCTTGCAGGAAAGGAAGTGATGTTCAGGCACAGGTTACGTACACATTGGAGGTCACAAAGCATAGTTATTAACAGAATGTGGCTCATTCACCCTGTCTTCAGGTGGAAGGTGAAGCTAGTTTGGGGAGTACTGGTTTTTAAATCATATATTAGAATAGTAAAATGCATGTGAAATATATCAATGCCTGTATTCATCCCATTAGCAACGTTGACTTTATCTGGTTCCTTCATCAGTTTCCACTAAGAAATGGATAAGGCATGGCTGCTGAAAGCATTCTTCAGTAGGCTGAGTTGAAGATATTGAGAGAGTTTTAGTTCTGGGAGCACAGCATGTTGCCCTTCTAGCTCTCCCATTAGCTTTTTCTCCTCCGTTTATTTCTATTTTTATTTTTGAGAGAGTCTCACTCTGTTACCCTGTAACAGGCTGGAGTGCAGTGGTATGATCTCCATTCACTGCAACCTCTGCCTCCTGGGTTCAAGCAATTCTCCTGCCTCAGCCTCCCAAGTAGCTAGGATTACAGGTGCCCGCCAGCTCCCCGGCCGATTTCTTTGTATTTTTAGTAGAAATGGGGTTTCACTATGTTGGCCAGGCTTATCTGGAATTCCTGACCTCAGTTGATCCACCCTCCTCAGTCTTCCAAAGTGCAGGGATTACAGGCGTGAGCCACCGTGCCCGGTCCTAATAATGTTTAACATGGCAGGTTTGGAACATCATGTATTGTTTCTTTTTAATAAATTCTACTTTTAGATTCAGGGATACATGTACACGGTTGTTACATACCTAGGTAAATTGCATGTTGCTGAGGTTTGGGATATAAATGGTCCATCGCATCACCCAGGTAATGAGCACAGAACCCAGTAGTTAGTTTTCCAAACTTTGTTGCCCTTCATTCCTCCCCCAACTTATAGTCCCCAGTTTCTGTTGTTGCCATCTTTGTGTCCATGAGTATTCAGTATTTAGCTCCCGCTTAGAAGTGAGAACATGGCTATTTGGCTTTCTGTTGTGTGTTAATTCGCTGAAGATAATGGCCTCTAGTTGCATCCATGTTGCTGCAAAGGACATGATGATTTCGTTTTTTGTTTTTTTTTTTATGGCGGCATAATCATGCATTTCTTTCATTAGGTACCTCTCTTTGATAATGTAATCCATTGTGACAACTGTTCAAGTTTTAAGGTGAAGCTTTATTAGGTGATAATGGGGAAAAAGGTTGTTTCAAAGAAGTATATTTGCTTTATCAACATTCTCAGCATTGAAATGATCCAACGATAAGAAAACAATAGACACCCATCGTGTCTTTTGCTCTGCAGTCAGTACATATTTTTTTGTGAATGTGTAGCAAAAGACAGAATGGTGGTCCATTGAATCCCCAGGATGAAGACATGAGGAGACGTGGGGGGGATGCTGTCTGCTGGGAATAGCTATAATAGTCCACTTTAACTTTTCCTTTTCCTCAAAGGAAGTCCATCAGCTGAACCTGGAAAAAGCTGTGTGTCCCTAAATCCTGGAAAATATGCTAAATGGGAAAATCTGGAATGTGTTCAGAAACTAGGCTATATTTGCAAAAAGGGCAACACCACTTTGAATTCTTTTGTTATTCCCTCAGGTAAGTGATCTATGGGATCTGAAGTGCCTCAACTATTAGAATTGAAAGATAAGTGACATTACAGCTTAGGCGTAACTGTTGGAATGCCGCCAGAGGTTTTGTGGATAGTTGATGGGGTAAACTTAATGATATTACTGCAATATTTCTGTGTGCTGGTTGCTAACATTTCCTGAGTGTGCGGCGGTGTCTGGGCGTTGTGGAGACCCTCTGACCTAAATGAAAATGGTATCTTCACAAGCAGTCCTCTGAGGTAGGTGTCATGATTCACATGCTGTAGTTGAGGAAAAAGATATTCAGAGGATCCAGAAACCTTGCGCACATGGCAAATCCGGAATCCAGGCTAGAAAGTCAGTATTTGGAAGGGATGTTTACATGAGGTCCTCAGGGCTCTATCTGGGCTTCCTTGCTATTCGGTGTAGCATCTTATACTGAAGTTTTCATAGACTAGAATAAAATATCTAAAAAGTTGTAACTGAATTTGATTTATTTATTGAGACAGTCTCATTCTGTCACCCAGGCTGGAGTACAATGGCGTGATCTCAGCTCACTGCAACCTTCGCCTCCTGGGTTCAAGTGATTCTCCTGCCTCAGCTTCCTGAGTAGTTGGGATTACAGATGTGTGCCATCACGCCCGGCTAATTTTTGTATTTTTAGCAGAGACGGTGTTTCACTGTATTGGCCAGGCTGATCTCGAACTCCTGACCTTTGGTGATCTACCCACCTTGGCCTCCCAAAGTGCTGGGATTACAGGCATGAGCCACCGTGCTCATCCTGTAACTGAATTTTAAATATCGGCTAGACTTCAAGAAAAAAAAATCAATTGTGCTGTCCCTTACAATTTTATAGGAGAATAAACTACTAAGGCAAGAATTCTTTCTTCAAATTGATGAAAGACAAACTACATATTTTTATTATTACCTGTTTTTGGAGGGACAACTAATGCTTTAATGGTTTAATTTATTTACATTTTTCTGCTGGAGGAACCTGATAATGTGGCATTCTTTTTTTTTTCTCATTGGCTTTGAAAGCAATTTCATGTATTTTAAAATATGCTTGACTTGGCTAGAGATTCAAAAGGTACAACATGATAAATGATAAGATTTTCCCTACCTCTTACCTGTAACACCCAGTTTACCTTCCTGGAGAATAATTGTTTCTGGGTGTGTATCCTTAGTTATTCTGTGACTATATAAACAAATATGTTTATAATTATTTTTGTTTCATACAAATGGCAGTATACTATAATGTGCTTTTATCCCAAGTTTTCCACTTAACAATTTGGGACATCATTCCACACAGAATATAAATAGCTTCTATGTTTAGTTTTATGGCTGTCTAAAAGCTATTGCAGAGACAGCACGTATATTTTTTGACCAGTCTCCTGTTAATGGATTTTTAATTTAATTTACTTCCAATCTTTTATTAACACAAATAGTCCTGAGGTAAATAACTATATACATTATATGCACATCATTTCATGCATGTGATCATTCTTGGAAGTAGACTTGTTGGATTAGGGAGGAGATGTGTTTGCAATTTTAATTGATAGAGATTTGGCCAAGATCTTAAATAGATATAGATGAGGGACATGGATGTTGGGTTTGATTATCCTTTACAGGCTCTCCATAGTGACGGTGGGTATCTTTGGAGAAAGCCCACCATTTTTGCATTTTACCTCTACTGTTCCTCTTCTAGGGGAAATAGTGTATTTTTTGCTTTTTGGAAGCCTTCATACAGTTCTCTTTCTAAGACTTGGAATTTCCATGTTGCCAAAGAGGAGGATAGTTACTTTACAGTTTCTCTGGTACAGCACTCAGAATTCTGTAACTTGGCCTTACTGCTTAACCTGCCAGTGCTGGAATCCTCATGTGTAAAATGGAAATACTCATGACTCTTCTTCCTGACATAAAATTTTGTTCATTTCATCAAACACTCAGTACATTCTTATTTCTCTGTGATGCCTCCTTCACTTGCTAACCGCTTGATATCAGTTTCTGAACATCTCTATACTCCCTGGATTAATGATTCTGTTTTATCTATAAACTCAAATAAACCAGAGCTTGGAAAAGCATATCAGAGTTCAAATCATGCAGCATACAGGATTGGCAACATCCTTAGGCAAGAATTCAACCTCAAACCCTGTGAATTCTTGTAACACTAGCCCGTTTGTCCATAATCCTCAGGTCCCTAGGGCTGTATGTACTCTCTGGCTTAGCAGCCACTAACCACATGTGGCCACTGAGCGCATGAGCTGTGGCTAGAGGAACAAATCATCTTCTGTGGCTGCCCCAGGGAACTCCCCTTCATTTCACTCAAGTTGGTTGTTTTCATGCTTTCAAATATTTTTAAAGTTCATCAGTTCAGTTTTTGAAGGACTCAGCATTGGCTGATACTATTTTCAATTTCCTAGATAGCAAAATTAAAATAACCCACCAGAGGGCTCCAAAGCTGTACTAACCTTTCTTTCTTTTTCTTTTTCTTCTTCTTTTTTTTTTTTTTTTTTTTGTAACCACTGGAAGTGCACAGAATCTAAATTGTATTGAGGGAATAGAATTTTTTTTAAATATGCATTTTTTATTACAATTGTACAGCATTTGAGCCTCATGACTGACTAGTTACTTTTATGACTGCAGGGCACAAAATCCTGGGCTTAAACAATGTTTGAGATACTGTCCACCTTTAAGGGAAGATACGACCAATTCATTAAAGGAATAGTGAAGAAAGGTACCCTATAACGAACATATACTAAGGCAGCCATTTGAAAACATTTAATATGAGCTTAAATAATATATAAGTTCACTTTCATTTGGTAATGTAGTCCCCCTCTAAGCAAAACATGTTGCCAAATTACTGTTTGAAATAGTATCTCTAGAATAGTAATAACAAGCAGCCATGTATCAACTATAACTTCAATTCTTTTTCTCTTCCAATATTCAATATGCTTATATGTACCAGGCCCTGTGCCAGGCTCAAGGCAATAGGGATGAATAAAGTGAGTTTCTGCCTTCAAATGTCTTTATTGTCACTTTCCCGCAGCTCATTACTATTAAAGTAAATTTTTGCAGTGTATAATCAAGATTATGCAATTTGATCCTATTAGTAGCTATCCTGAGGATGTTGACAGCTGGTTTAATTAGGTAATGATTGTGTGGTGCTTGTGATTTACAAGCACTCTCTCTATTCTTTTCTAGTTCAGAAGAACACGGGGTAGGTGGTTTGATATTAGCGTCAGTACTAATCTCATTTAAAAATTTTCACCTGTATGGATACTTCTGTTCATGTGATGTGAGTTGCCTAAGATCACACAACTTACCGCAAATTCAGGTTTTACGAGTTCTGATTCCAAATCCCTCTCCTAGTCACAAGAGCACGTGTCAGTTTTGGGGAGCAAGTAAATGGTAGTGGGTCTGTTCTGAGGCAGCAGGTGGCTGACTCATGTGGCTATGGTGGCGGAGGCTCCTTGGGGACCCTTTGTCCCCCAGCCATTCCAGCTCTCTACTTCAACACTAATCTGCCTCTCAACAGTGACTGGCCTCCTAATGTCTATAGAATAAAGGAAATTCAAATCTTTAGGGGATTTGTTTAGTCCCCCAATGCTTTCAGGCCTCCAGCATTTAAACAGTGCATAACAGATGCTTAGTTCGGGTTTGCTGACAAGATTTAGATAATCTAATATATATTAGTATAGTCTTGTTGTAGGTACAACTTTTTGAAAAGAGATTTCCCATAGCCAAGTACGGTGGCTTATGCCCTGTAGTCGCAGCTACTCAGGAGGCTGAGGCAGGAGGATTGCTTGAGCCCAGGAGGTTGAGGCTGCAATGAGACATGATCACACCACTGCACTCTGGACTGGGGTACAGAGGGAGACCTTGTCTCTTAAAAAAAAAAAAAGAAGAAGAAAGAAAATTGATAAGGTGATTTCCCATTTGACTAAAAAGTAGGTTATTTTGTTTTGTCTAAAAACCAACAAAATACTATATGCCTTGTCTATCTTTTGTGAATATGTATGCTGCAAAAATAAAAACTAAATATTACCTTTATTTGCCTAGTAACTATAAGCTGTTTCATGTATTACATAAAATGATTAAAATATTGTTATAGTTTTAATCACATCTTTTAAAATTTTTTTCCAACCCCCCCTTTTTGTTTCTAGAAAGTGATGTGCCTACTCACTGTCCTAGTCAGTGGTGGCCATATGCTGGTCACTGTTACAAGATTCACAGAGATGAGAAAAAAATCCAGAGAGATGCTCTGACCGCATGCAGGAAGGAAGGCGGTGACCTCGCAAGTATCCACACCATCGAGGAATTTGACTTTATTATCTCCCAGCTAGGATATGGTGAGAAACCTGACAGTGATAATATGCTTGGCTTTAATCCTGGGAGCACCCCTCTCTACCCAACTCTGGAAAATTCTATTATAAACATCAAATTTAATCAATGTAAATTAATAATTCAGTGAACAACGTAAGAATTTAATCACAAACGCTGAAAAGGCCACAATGTGAAAATTGTATAATAATTGAAAGAATTCTTATCACTGAAAGGTAATTCAATTTCTTTTTCTTTTCATGTGTAATCCATTTATGCATGGTTTTAAAATATTATTTTTTTCATATAGTATCTGGATTCAGAGCAGTCTACCTTACACTTGTCAACAATGCTTAATTCCTTGGAATTATCTGTGTGTTTGTGTGTGTATTCTTTTTTTAGGTCCATATTTTATCTCCTGAAAAAGATTTCTAAATGGACTGTTTCAGACTTTGGATTTCTTTTTTCTTTGTGAATTTAGCTGATGCTGGGAGGGTGTTGAACAGTGAAAAATATAGTTGTTTTTTTTTTTTGAAATGGTTAGATGTCAGCCTAAACCTTTTAAAGAAATATACTTCTTGGCCAAGCTATGGTGACTCATGCCTATAATCCCACTACTTTGGGAGGCCAAGGTGGAGAGGATAGCTTCAGTCCAGGAGTTTGAGGCCAGCCCAGTGAACATAGCAAGACCTCGTCTCTACTAAAAAAAATTTTTTTAAAGAAATGTATGTCTCAATTTTAGGTGCATAATTAAAAATACATAGAAAATGTACTAACCAGAAAAAAAACAGATGAATAAAATGAGTTGGGAATGCTTGTCCCGAAGACGAGCGGCTTGAGAAACAGCATAATGATAATGGGCACTCAGCAGTGCTTGTTGATTAAATGATGATCATTTTCATCTTCCACTGATGAGACTGCTGAATAGCTGCAGCTGCTCTTCATTTCCCCCCAGCAAAACAAGAGGAAATGGATGGTGGAGATGGTGGAGACAGCTTCCTGACACATAGTGCCTGGAAACTGATGGGGGCTGGGGGAGGGGAGGAAAAGGCAACTAACAAATGGATGAGAAAAAAATAGAGTAGTAGCAGAGAAAGACTTAAAAGTCCCCGAAACACTCCTACTTCTAGCACCTGCCAAATGGTATCCATCTTCCTGTGTTGACCCCATTGAGTGTCTTAGGCCCTGAGAATAGCCCAGCTGCAGCCTATGAACAATTTCTTGGTTATTCTGTGTCTACCTATCCTGGAAAATTCACAGTAGAAGATAATAATGGAATCAGAACTGATATGTCTGAATAACAATTACTTAAATTTAGTGTGGCACTTATAGCCAGTAAAGTTTGCAAATGATTTAGCAGAAAACAGGTTAGTTAGGATGCTATAGAACTAGCGTGCACATTTAACTCTACTTTGTATAACATAATATAGTAAAAGAAAAAAACCTGATATTTTTATTGCTATAATTATTTTAGGAAGTTGGATGGCCAAAGTTGCTTTGAAATTCAGCTTGAGAATTAGTAAATAAATTAGAAAACCTTCCATTAAAAATTATTGATAAGATTTTATTTTAAACAATAAAATAATATTAATAAAAGTAAAGTTGTAAAGTTAAAATTATTGTTTCTAAACAAAAGCCTAGAAACTTTTTTTTTAGATAGTTGAGATGATACCTTTTGTATTAATCATGGAAGTATATTTCAAGTGGATACATTAAGACCTATACACGTAAGTTATGATTATACCAATGAATACAACTTCCCCAACTGATTGATAAAAATCAGCATAACAACTTTACACTCACATCTTATATATTTTTCTAGGATCAAGATTGTGCTTAGGAATTGAAGAAGCTATGGGGGAGAGCAATTTAGTGAGAAATACGTATATAGAAAACTCTTAATACTATACTCTAATTGTGGGACTTGGGAGGTTAGTTTTTCTTTGATCTTCAATTGAAATCTTTGAGGGGTACATGAGGTCACTTTGAAGCCTGCATTTGTTGCTGAAAAGATCACGATCTGCAAATCAAGTGAAAGGAGAAGAGGATCATCCTGGCAGTGTCATTCATTCTCCACGGCACTGGAAACATCTGCCAGTGCTGGCGCTAGGCCAGCTAGAGACTTCTCCAAAAGCAAAGTTGAATGACAACTTTCAGGAGGAAGAGACTAAACCGCTTAGGGAGATTCTTACATATTGTGATATTTTCCTCATTTTCTACCACAACATCATCTTTACAATACTTTGGCAACTAATTTTATTGTATCACTAAATGATCATTCATCAAGCATTCATGATGGGACTCCAAGTTGTGTGCATTAGATAGATATTGATTTGTGTATTCTTTAACTTTTTTAAATTTAGACAAGTTTATTTTTTAGCCATGACATCTTAAACCTTCATTGACTTTAACTTTATCCCATTTTTGTTGTGATATGTAGGAATTTTTAGCATGGCACCTACTTATAAAATCAGTAATGCTCTCCATAGAATTTCAGAACAAAATGATCACGTTTTAAATCTATATTGGTTGTTTTGGTTTTAACCTCATTTGTTATTGAAGTTTTGCTGGAATTTCATGGCATTTCATGATGAAAATGATTACAGATTCATTTGTATATGCAGCCTAATAGATAGGTCCCAAATGTCAGACGCAAGTCTCGCCTCTTGGTTTATAATTCTTTCACTATATAGATAATTTTCACTCCCAGTGCAGTGATTGATCTTTAACAGAAGTACCTAGAATGTTCTTGATAATAAGAGTCAGTAAAATAGAAGTAGTTTAACATTTTTGTTATTTGAAAACATCAATTTAATCATAGTCAAATAGATGTATATAAATAGGCTACCATCAATAATATGAGTGCAGTTGGCATGGTAAATTATTTGTAACAATAAAAGCAGCTTCGTAAGATAGAGCATGGTAATAGACCTACCTCAATTTTGTTTTTGTAACTGCCAAGAGATACAATCTATAATATTTCCACTAAAGAATACAGTCATATTCACAATGTAAAGGGTACACTACACAGCCTAAAACTAACAAGGTAAAATGTAGTTGGCATCTAAGTCGACAGCATGTAGGTCAGATGAGCACTCATAACGACTATCTTTCATGATGGTGATCTTATCAAGGGAAGTAGAGCCCTGTTGATAAAGCAGAGTGCCTTCCGTTCCTTTTACCCCCCGACCTTTGGAAAGCAACCCTTGTATATACTACTGTGTGTTTCTTCCTGTTTAGAGCCAAATGACGAATTGTGGATTGGCTTAAATGACATTAAGATTCAGATGTACTTTGAGTGGAGTGATGGGACCCCTGTAACATTTACCAAATGGCTTCGTGGAGAACCAAGCCATGAAAACAACAGACAGGAGGATTGTGTGGTGATGAAAGGCAAGGTAGGGCCACTTGAATGACTGATACTTATAATGAAAGTCATGGGGGATTTTTCCTTCTGTCCCAGTCAGTTACATATGTTTGTTTAGATTGTTTTTATTCTACATAAATTGGCATGGATCAAAGGTGAACCAAAATTCAGATTTGATTTCTTGAATCCCTCTCGATTGTCTAGCAAAGTCCAATTTTCAACAGGATCACTGAAGCAATGGACAGAAACTTTTGGTTCAAGGATGAAATTGGCCTATAATGAATACTCATATTGTTCCTATGGCACTATATATATATATATATATATATATATGGCCCTATATATATATATATATAGGGCCATATATATATATAGTGCCATATTATAATGGTGTGTATATATCCACCGAAGCTCTCATTTGACCAATTAAGCCACATATATGATTATGTATGTATATGTAAAAAGTTATTATAAGCCATATATATGATTACAGGAGATGTAAAAAGAGATATATATGTGTGTGTGTGTGTATATATATATATATATATATGTAAAAAGAGATTGTAGTCCCGTACATACGTGAGAGATATATATACACCAAGTAGATGCAGATCTACTTAGAACTATGGTGGATTAGGTCTGGAACCTGTACTTGGGAAGCTACATTCATTTTTTTCAGTTTACATGGAGATATCATATGAAATGATTGCTTCTATGATTGAAATATGACCTTAGTGATTGAAAAATGTTATCAAATTTATCTTTTATTAATAGATGATAAACACAGTGATTAAGAGGCTGAGTTTTGCTGCGTGACTTACTCCTTTATTTGCAAAATGAGAATAAGAGCTGTACTCAGCTCACCTGTGGATATGAGGTGTTTTTTTGTTGTTGTTGTTTGTTTGTTTGTTTTTTAAGACAGAGTCTTGCTCTGTCACCCAGGCTGCAGTGCAGTGGTGCAATCTCAGCTTATTGCAGTCTTGACCTCCTGGGTTCAGGCCTCCCAAATAGCTGTGACTAAAGGTGCATGCCACCATGCCTGGCTAATTTTTCGGATTTTTGGTAGAGATGGGGTTTTGTCATGTTGCCCAAGCTAGTCTTGAACTCCTAAGCTCAAGCGATCTGCCGGCCTCAGCCTCCCAAAGTGTTGAGATTATAGGCGTGAGCCACTTTGCCAGGCCCAGGATATGAGTATTAAATAATGCATGTATGGTACACAGTTCCCAGCCTATATTTATTGTTCAATAATTTTTGTCATTATGGTTGTTTATTTTTGTCATTGTGGTTGTTTTTATTGTGATGGATTGAAAGTTTAAGAACATATTAGGTGTTAACTATCCAAAGAGTAGGCAGAAGAAACCAGAAAGCAGCATGCTTGGAGGAGGTGAAAGGTCAGTGTGGTTGAAATCATGAAGTTAGAGCCGGAAGGGTGGGTAGGAACTGAGGTTCAAGAAACATGAATTGTCTCAGAGGGGTAAAACCAAAGTGGCCATTTATAAATATTACTCTGGCTAAAGGCTTATGTATCGGATTGCATTGGGCTGAGACCAACTAAGAGATGAGGAGTTAAAGACAGACAATACAGCAAACATTTTATTTATTTATTTATTTATTTATTGAGATGGAGTTTCGCTCTTGCTGCCCAGGCTGGAGTGCCATGGCACAATCTTGGCTCAATGCAACCTCCGCCTTGAGAGTTCAAGCGATTCTCCTGCCTCAGCCTCCTGAGTAGCTGAGATTACAGGCGTGTACCACCACACCTAGCTAATTTTTTTGTATTATTAGTAGAGACAGGGTTTCACCATGTTGGCGCGGCTAGTCTTGAACTCCTGACCTCAGGTGATCCACCCACCTTGGCCTCCCAAAGTGCTGGGATTATAGGCGTGAGCCACCGCGCTTGACCCATAAAACATTTTTTTCAAGATGTTTAGCAGCGAAGGGAAGGAAAGGAGAGGTCCTGTTAACATGAAATCTCAAAGGAAAAGAGAGGGGATAGAATCTGAAATAAAGTGGAAGGTTGGGCCTCAGATCCAGGAGAACACTCATCAGTAGAAATAGGAAGAAGGGAGAAAAGATGACTGTGGTTTCATGATGTTTTCAAGTTGGTGTGTTGGGTGCAGGAGATTTTTCTGGATGGCTTATATGAACTTGATTAATTTGAAGACAGAGCTGACTGCAGGGGTTGATGAAGAGGCTGCATGCAGCCGGGCCCGGTGGCTCACGCCTGTAATCCCAGCACTTTGGGAGGCCGAGGTGGGTGGATCACGAGGTCAGGAGATCTAGACCATCCAGGCTAACACGGTGAAACCCCGTCTCTACTAAAAATACAAAAAATTAGCCGGGCATGGTGGCAGGCGCCTGTAATCCCAGCTACTCAGGAGGCTGAGGCAGGAGAATGGCATGAACCTGGGAGGCGGAGCTTGCAGTGAGCCGAGATCTGCGCCACTGCACTCCAGCCTGGGCGAGAGAGCAAGACTCCGTCTCAAAAAAAAAGAGGCTGCATGCAAACCTCTTGCGAGCACCATCATCTAAGGACTTACAGACATTTTTAATTTCTCCCTGGATTCCTCTAAACAATGGCTTGGAGCTTGGACATCTCAGATATAAAATCATATTGGGGCTCCAATCTCTTTTTACATGTTTGTAGCCAGAGCCAAAATTACTGTTTACATGTGAACATGTCAATTACCTTTCCTTTTAGTAGATGCCGTTTTCTCTCAACAATCTTGGATCTTAATTTTCCTCCTCTGAGGCACAGTTACAAGAAAATAACATCAAAGTCCAAAATTGGCTGGGCACAGTGACTCGTGCCTGTAATCCCAGCACTTTGGGAGGCCAAGGCGGGTGGATCGCCTGAGGTCAGGAGTTCAAGACCAGCCTGGCCAACATAGTGAAACCCCATCTCTACTAAAAATACAAAAAATTAGCAGAGCGTGGTGGTGGGTGCCTGTAATGCTAGCTACTGGGGGGCTGAGGCAGGAGAATCACTTGAACCTGGGAGGCATAGTTTGCCATGAGCCAAGATCGCGCCACTGCACTCCAGCCTGGGGGACAGAGTGAGACTCCAGCCTGGGGGACAGAGTGAGACTCCATCTCGAAAAAAAAAAAAAAAGAAAGCCCCCAAACTGATAATCCTTTATTTTTTTTTCTCTCTGCTCCCTGTAGGATGGGTACTGGGCAGATCGGGGCTGTGAGTGGCCTCTTGGCTACATCTGCAAGATGAAATCACGAAGCCAAGGTCCAGAAATAGTGGAAGTCGAAAAAGGCTGCAGGAAAGTGAGTGCACCATGCCCACAGTGACTTAAGCTGAGCACACATGAGTTGATACCGTTGGCTTTATTTTTATGTGTGAAAGTGCCCTGTTATTGCAGTAGCCAAGGGTTTCTGCTGTCTCAATCTTCAATGGTTTATTGTTAGTGTTTGATCTTACTGTTCTTAAAGTTTTCTTTGGGAATTCTCTATAGTTAATACGGAGGTACACAAGGCCGGTAGCTCCTTTCAGAATGTCTTGGGAATTGGAAGAGAGAGAACAGGAACTAAAATGGCACATCAGAGGGAGTCTGGGTAAGTTGAGGACAGGCCATGGGCGAAGGTGTCATCCATAGTCTACTATAGTCTGTCATCCTATGGGTTGTTAAGAACATTTCCAGTAGATACCCCCAAGTTGCTGATAGCAAATGATCCTTAGTCATTTTTTTCCCATTTATAATATTTCTCATGAGGCATCTCCTGGAGAGGATTCTTCTCAGTAGGTCACCGCAGTGGGGAGGTAGGAAACCCAGCCTCCAAATGGTACCTGCAGTAACTCAGTGGTCCCTGTGAAATAGTTTTTTAAAGCACACAGAAGCTATGAAATCACAGGGTTTATGGATATCATTTTCCTGTTTGATTGCTACTTCTTTTCTCCTTTCTCATTTTCCTTGAATAAAAATGAAGTAGAAGCTATTTTTCCCCAAGAGTATTATGTTGTGGTCACATAATCTTAGAACATGTACCAGAAAGCTGATAATTTGGTACTATAAAAATAAACCGTAAAGAAATAGAGCAGATAATGGAAAATCATAGCATGGAAGAGGCACAAAGGACCTGGGTGATTTCACAGTTCCTCTTCTAAGTTTTGAATTCTGGAAACTTCAGCTCAGAGAAGCAATGTAGCTTTGTGATAGAAACAGAGGCGAGGCTAGAACTCAGGTCTCCTGTCCCTAGACCACTATCCTTTGTTTCGGTTCCAGCATACGTTCATATTCTTTGCCTGATCATATGCTTACACAAGCTTATATATTACTGTCATTTTCTAAAATAACAAACCTTACATTTTTATTACTTTTAATCAATCTGTTTTATTTTTTTCTATTTTCCTACGCATCTAAAATCTTGATAATAATCCTGTTTAATCATTAGGATGATAATAAAAATAAAATAATAGCAGTCCCTTCTCAACTACAATTATTGCATTCTAATAGGTTTACAGAGTGAATATTATAGTCCTGATTAAAAAGAAGAGGAAACTGAAACACAAAGAGTTTAAACAACTTGACCACTTTAAAATCACCTGTTTGAGGCAGTGTTTTCCTTACCAGGCTGGGAAGACTAGGGAAGAAAAAATCCACTCATCAACAAAGGAAGATAATAATGCAATTTTTTTGTCTGGGCTTTGGCATGCAGTGGTGTTGAGCAGTCTTTCTAAGAATTCAAAGATCACAGGCTTGTTGTTGTCGCACAGACCTGGGATTTAATTTTCAATTCAGTGCTGTCAGTGTGGGAAACCCTAAACCAAGAAATCTACCTAAAGTGGCCACGAGTTTCTAATATTCCAGGATTCCTGATATATATAAATGTAAATCCTCATTATAAAGAAGTCTCATTATTCAAGCTGTGGGAACCCCATAGGTGAGACTGAAACCCCAAATTATAATATATACTACCAGGATCTTCATATGGAGAAAATTTATAGATATGACATTAAAATAAAATGTGTTTTAAAATGTTTACAGAAAAAGACAGAAATGAAACCATTGATCAGCCACCAAATTGTCTGAGAATGTCTTAAATTCATCCTCACCCTGAATAATAGTTTAGCTAGGTCAGTTTAGAATTCTGGATTGATGGTTGTTTTCTGACAATAATTTACATATTATTTTATTATACTTTCTCCTGGCCTTATTTTTGCTACTGGAATTCCTGCTGTCACACTAATTCTTCTTTTGTTTTGAAGTGGATATGCTGGTGGTTCTCTCTGATTGATCTTAAAATCTTCTCCTTGTCTTTGGCATTCTGCAGTGCCTGGGTGAATGCCGAGTACCTAGTGGAATGCTGCAGTGTAGCATTCTACTACATGTGCCTAGATCTGGAATTATTTTATTTGTTGCCTTTGCTCCCCAGTGTGATTCTTTTTTTTTGAAATGGAGTCTTGCTCTGTCACCCAGGCTGGAGTGCAGTGGCACAATATCAGCTCACTGCAACCTCCGCCTCCCAGGCTCAAGTAATTCTTCTGCTTCAGCCTCCTGAGTAGCTGGGAGTATAGGCACAAGCCACCATGCCTGGCTAATTTTTGTATTTTTGGTAGAGATGGGGTTTTACCATATTGGCCAGGCTGGTCTTGAACTCCTGACCTCGTGATCCATCCGCCTTGGCCTTCCAAAGTGCTGGGATTACAGCATGAGCCATCGTGCCAGGCCCAGCGTGATTCTTTGAGGTTTCACAGCCATCTTTCAGTTCTTGAAAGTGATCCATCATTAGTTTTATTTGCTGCTTCTGAAACTTCTGAAACTTATCATAGGCAGTTGTTCAGCCTTCTCATTCTATTGTCTATGCTTTCTATCAACATGTTATTTAACCCCTTTTCATATCTTCATCTCTTCCTATGCTATCTTTTCTATCTTGCTATCTTTTCATCTTTTCATCCAATTTACTAATTTTCTATGAAACCCTGATTACTACATTTAATCTGACCATTGAGTTTTTAACTTCATTGCTATGTTTTTCTTTTGTAGACATTCCATACTTTGGGGTTCACATCCTCCTGTTCTTTGTGCTTACTATTTTAATCTTTTGTTATTGGATTTATTCTTTTGTTACAAAGTCATCTCAAACATGCTGGTTTTTTTTTTTTTTTTAATAAGAGCTTTCCGTTTTACTATGCTCTGTTGTTGACTCTTCCTTAAAATGGGACATTTTCTCGTATGGCTTGTTGTTGTTGTTGTTTTTGAGAAGGAGTCTTGCTTTGTTGCCCAGGCTGGGGTGCAGTGGCACGATCTCGGCTCACCGCAACCTCTACCACATGGGTTCACACAATTCTCCTGCTTCAGCCTCCCAAGTAGCTGGGACTACAGGCGCGTGCCATCACGCCCAGCTAATTTTTGCATTTTCAGTAGAGACAGAGTTTCACCATGTTGGTCAAGTTGGTCTTGAACTCCTGACCTCAAGTGATCCACGTGCTTCGTCCTTCCAAAGTGCTGGGATTACAGGTGGGAGCCACTGCGCCTGGCTGGTTTGTTGTTTTTGGTTGTGATTTAGTGACCTCTCCATCCCCACCCATCTCCCTAAATGTCACAGTCTCTCTTGTCCTGGTTGGTGGGCGTATTTCTGATGTGTGGTTTTGCATTCTACTTCTTGGAGTGCTTTAGAGATTCTTCTTTTACAGATTAAGTATGACTTTAAGTTTTTGGCTGTGGGTTCCCATACAATGTGGATAGCATAAACGTGGAACTGTCACTCATCTGCGGTACAAACTTGGTATTTATTTTCAAACTCAGGAACTGTTTTTTTCCGGTACTCAGAACCCCAGGTAGATGACAAGACACTATCATTTCCTGGTTCTGTGGGAAGAATGTTCTAGTTCTCCTTTAACCGAGGGGTTACGGGGGTTACTGGTATCATTATTCTACAAGGACCTCGTTTCCAACTCTCTGCCTCAAGTGAGACAAAGGCCAAATATCATATTCTGTATGGACACTAACACCACAGCACCTAGGACCTTAATCTAGGATCTCATATGTCCTTGGCCAACAACAATTTAGTTTTTGCATTTTCCATTCAGCTTTTAGTATTCTACTAAATTTGGGTACCTGGAGATTTCCCCCTTCTTCCTCTCAAACTCTAGTATGGATTTTTCATTTATTGTTATGTTTTTATTTAGCATTTCTGTTTTTTTTTTTTTTTTCTGAGACAGGGTCTCACTTTGTCACCCAGGCTCGAGTGTAGTGGTGTGATTGATCGTGGCTCACTGTAGCCTCCACCTCCTTGGTTCAGTCAATCCACCTGCCTCAGCCTCCCAAGTAGCTGGGACTACAGGCACATGCCATCATGCCTAGCTAATTTTATAAAATTTTCTGTAAAGATAGGGACTCACTATGTTGCCCAGGCTGGTCTTGAACTCCTGGGCTCAAGTCGTCCTCCCGCCTTCGACTCCCAAAGTGCTGGAATTACAGGCATGTGCCACTGTGCCTGGCCATTTCTGTGTATTTAGAGTATGGCAGAAGGAGGAACAATGCTGAATCATACTGCCTGAAGTTTGAAAAGTGCTCTCCTATGACCAAATGATGTAGCTTTATACCCACCTTCTAGTATTGTCTTCCATAGGCAACTAGGCTTGCTCTTCCCCAAATTCTTTCCTGTGGTTACCTATTCTAAAGCTGGTATCTTAGCCGTTCTGTTCAGTTTCCTCAGTAAACATTTCACAAACTGTTTTGTTGCAAGATATGTTATTTGTTTATGTGTATAATTTTCATTGCATTTCAGATTCTTCAGAGTTGTGTTCTTTCGACATTCCTATTGTTTATCCAATAGTCTCATGATAGAAAAAGTATTAAAATAATATTTTCTAAGGTTGGGCACAGTGGCTCACGCCTATAATCCCAGCACTTTGGGAGGCCAAGGCGGGTGGATCACTTGAGGTCAGGAGTTTGAGACCAGCCTGGCCAGCATGGTGAAACCCCATCTCTACTAAAAAGACAAAAAAAAATTGGCCGGATGTGGTGGCACGTGCCTGTAATTCCAGCTACTCTGGAGACTGAGGCAGGAGAATTGCTTGAACCTGGCAGGCGGAGGTTGCAGTGAGCCAAGATTGTGCCATTGCACTCCAGCCTGGGTGACAAGAGCAAAACTCCATCTCAAATAATAATAATATTTTATAATACATATGCATGAACTCTGCTCATTTATTCACTGCTTGATAACATTAATAGGGCTGGAAAAAACATCACTTTTACTGCTATATGATTGGACATACGCTTTCAACATTTGCAGAAGCAAACCAAACCTGTAATAATGAGAATGCTTATTTAACAACTATTGAAGACAGGTATGTAACTATTTTAATTTCATTTTAAAATATGTCAAATAGAAAAAAGTTTCAGAAAAGCCCAAGTATCAACATGCTCTAAATTTCTGAGTCTATTATGTGTGATCTTGAGGTAAGATTTGTAGAGGTAGGAGCATTAAAAATAATATTCTTATTTGGATTCTTCACTGCAAACATTATAAACCGTTTTTTTGCTAAATTTAGTAATATAAAGCAACATTCAGAACAGTTTACAAATAATAATCTAGTAAATGTAGTTTATAGAACTAACTTTTTAGTGATCCATTCTATGTTGAATTTTTTAAAGCAGGAAAGTAACTAAAAGTTGCCAGCTCAAAATCACATTATATCTTTACCACTCTCTCCACCAAAAAAGAAGGCAAAGAAGTTTACTGAATAATTCATTCATTCTTTCCATTCTTCCATTCTTTGCTTTGCTTTGCTAGGTTAACAGACACCTAGGTCAGGAAAATCACATGGACATAGGGAAGTTTATGTAATTTTTTATCTCTAGGGTCACATCTATTTTTAAGATTTATTTATTTACTTTTCACCTACTCTATGCAAAGCTGTGGATTAGCCACAGAAGCAAGTTTACAAAAATGGAAAAGAATCTATTTCACTTGCAGTAAAGAAGTAACAAAATTAGGGAGTTTTAGTACAATAAGTTATATTTACTGGACTTTCAAGTCAGACCGAATAAAATGTAGGAGATACTCTTGATATTAAAAATCTTTGGATAAAAATGAGAGATGTCATAACATTTCATAGTCTTCATAAAAGAACTGTATTTCTACACACATGCTGCTTTTGTGTATATTTAAATGTCTAATATATGGTAGTAGCACCCTAATACAATGCTAACATCTGAAACTCAGAATGTAGGTACTTTATATCTTTGGTGAGGGAGGTGAACTGCTCACCTTTAAGTACCATGAGATCATATTCTGGTTTGCACTATAATTGGTCTTTTGGTCTTTTGGTGATTATGTACATGATTTCATTGTATTTTATATTTATTTTTCCTTACGTATCTTCTATAATATACTCAGGAGTTCACTAACTGTCTTGCTGAATATGGTTTAGAGACATTTAAGGCAACTAAATCGAGTTTGGAACTTTTAATTTTTTTGTTTTGTTTTGTTTAGGGAATGAAATTATTTAGACTATGGTCAAATAAAATGTTGTATTGCTGTTAGGTTTCTCTATATTCTCTTCCTGCTCTCTCTGAAGTCATCTACAACTCTCTCCATTCCTGGAAACTTTGGACAGCATTTTTCTTTTTCTCGAAAGACAGATTTTTGCCCATGTTGCTGCCTCCATTGTTTTGTTTGTCATTTTAGACACGTTTTCGGTGCCTTGTCAACCGAATTTTATTCTTCCCAGATTAATGCCAAATAGACAAGAATCTTAAGGGAGAGAAAGTGTTGGAATTCATGAATCTGCTTCTCATTCATTCTGGAGATTGAGTCTCTGCTTCTCTATATTTCTTGATAATTTTCTCTTTTGTTTCAAAGCTGAAATATGAGAGAATAAAATTGAGGAGGGAAATTCATGCAGATTATTCCATGAGTATTATCCTTGATAATGTTATTAACCTTGAACTTGCTTAATCAAGAATTGAGCAGAACTATTTGAAGAGTGGACTGATTTTTTAAAACATTGTATTTTAAAATGCATTAGTTTTCTTCTTTGTATTGTCAAAATTCTCTGACATTTTGAGAATAGGCAGAGGGGCTGGTGAGGGCTAGAGGGAGATGGTTTGAGTATCTCCAAATGATTTTATATACTCAGCTATATGGTATTTTTCCGTCATAAGCTCACATTTCCTTGGTGACAATGTGTGTGATGTAGATGACATACAAATATAACACAATATATTTGAATTACCAATTCAATTATAGCTCAAACATAGAACTGAGATAGTTCTCATGTTGATAATTTTGAAAATTGGCATAAATGTTTTGAAAACTTAATTGAATGTTAATTCTTCTTTTTAAAGATATGAACAAGCGTTCCTGACTAGTTTCGTTGGCTTAAGGCCTGAAAAATATTTCTGGACAGGACTTTCAGATATACAAACCAAAGGAACTTTTCAGTGGACCATCGAGGAAGAGGTTCGGTTCACCCACTGGAATTCAGATATGCCAGGTATGGGCAGTGCTTAGGCTGAGGGTCGCGTTCACCCTACGAATCCGTTAGATAAAATCTGTTATTCCTCGGGGTACCTCTGCAAAAGACTAGGTAAATTAATCATGCTTTTAGTAACAATTTATATTTCATTCTCTTTTTGTTTTTTCTTTTCTTCCTTTTTTTCTTTTCTAAAAATTTCCTGATAGGTTTAGTGTTCTAAAGAAAAAAGGAAGAAAAAAATTGCTAGGTTATCTTGCTGGGTTATCTGGTACTGGTCTATTTAAAACCTATTCATGAAGTTCTCAGTGGTCACAAAGGTTTCAAATGGTTGACTCTTTCTTTTTTTTTTTTTGAGACAGAGCCTCACTCGGTTGCCCAGGCTGGAGTGCAGTGGCGCCATCTTGGCTCACTGCAACCTCAACCTTCCAGGTTCAAACAATTCTCGTGCCTCAGCCTCCTGAGTAGCTGGGACCACAGACATGTACCACCACGCCTGGTTAAGTTTTGTGTTTTTAGTAGAGGTTGGGTTTCACCATGTTGGCCAGGCTGGTCTCAAACTCCTGGCCTCAAGTGATCTGCCTGCCTTGGCCTCCCAAAGTGCTGGGGTTACATGCGTGAGCCACTGCGCCTGTCCTGGTTGACTTATTTCTGAAAACCTAAAACTATATTAAATGGACATAAAGCTTTTCAGTGCAATTAGGTGTTGGAATATGAGAGTGGTTTGGTGGTGCAGCAAAGGACATTGTTCATGCGGAACTCATTATTTCAGTATCTCCCATGTGCTACCGTGTTTAGTCTTTTATTTGCCTTGGATTTTATTTTGTCGTCATAAAAACCCTGCCAGGTAAGCTTCAGTATCTTCATTTAAAAGAAGTGGAGGTCGGGCGTGGTGGCTCATGCCTGTAATCCCAACACTTTGGGAGGCAGAGGCGGGCAGATCACCTGAGATCAGGAGTTCTAGACTAGCCTGGCCAACATAGTGAAATCCCATCTCTACTAAAAATACAAAAATTGACTGAGTGCAGTGGTGCGTGCCTGTCATCCCAGCTACTTGGGAGGCTGAGGCAGGAGAATCGCTTGAATCTGGGAGGCAGAGGTTGCAGTGAGCCGAGATTGTGCCACTGTACTCCAGCCTGGGCGAAAAGAGTGAAACTCCGTCAAAAAAAAAAAAAAAAAAAAAGAAGTGGAAACTGAGACTCAGGAAGTTTATGTGGCTAGAAAGCTTCCAAGCATGGATTTAGACTAATCTGTTCATCCCCAAATCTGTGCTACTTACACTCGCACCACCCTGCCTGCCTCTCTATATGTTTTGATTTACCTTCCCTAGTAAGATGTCGTAAGTTGTTTCTGAAATAGTCTGTGAAAGATTCTTTGACTTTTTATACAGTGGTATCACTAGCACATGACATTGTTTAGGATGACAACACACAGAGAAATTTCAACATCCCTTATAGCAAATATTTCATTGTGCTTGAGTGAAAAGCTAAAAAATAATAGCTCAAGTCTATCAATTTACTACCTGACCTAATATGTCCTAATCTTCAGTGTTCTATAATTTGCATTCTCACCTTTCAATAAGGGAAATAGATCAGTAACCTAAATAGTGTGATTTTTGTTTATGGAATTATTGAACTTTCTGAAACATAGCAAGATTTCAGTTGATTTAAAAAGTAACTGGATGGTGTATTAAGAGCTGAGTATGTACTTTAAAAACACATCTGGGCAGTAGTGATAAGTCTTACTCTGTAAGTGAAACTGCTTAACTTTGCCTGTGGTGTCATCCAGCAGCAGGACTCTGAGGAGTTAGCCCTGGAATGTCCTTAGGGACTAACAATGGATGGAACTGGAACAGAACTCAGTTGCAACCCATTGTCATGGTATATCCTTGATGGAAGGACGGTGGCTGCCATCTTCGGCTGACTTTACAGCTTCAGGAGCAGTGGGCAAGGAGCCTGGGGCTCGGGCCTGAGCATCAGGTCAACTGAACTGATTCTGACGGTTAAGAGCATGCCACAGCCTCTATAGTCATCTATTCCACAGTTACCAGGTTTTAACTCAGTGCTGCAAAGAGAAGGAGACAATCTTAAGAATCAGGGAAAACCTTGAGGTGTCAGGGAATCAGAGATTTCAGAGAAAATGTTCTAAAAAAGGCGTACCTCCCCAGAGCTTCATGAATGACTTCTAAGCACTTCATGTTCTTTAGAAGTCTAATAATAAAAAAATTACTTCATCGTAGCAGCAAGGAATCCTGATACTTTCAAAGCTCTGTCTTAGTTAATTGCTATTTGGAAATAACCTTGACTGTAAGACAGAATTATAAATTATTAAGCTCTGTGCATCCTCATTTTGTTTTATGTACTTCTTTGTTTGTTGAAGCTGGCATTGCTTACAGCTCTATGAGGCAGGTCTTGGTATTTGCATTTGAAGAAGAGAAAGCAAATTCAGAGTGTTTGAGTAACTTACCTAAAATCTCTAGTTGAAGTGTGTCTCATTTTGAGATCTGTGAAAAACTTTGGTCCTGGAAAACCTACATGGACCTTAGTGGGAGGAAAAGAATCTTAAAAAATTAAGAAAGAAAGAAGAGAGAAAACCAGAAAGGGGAGGAAGGGAAGAAGGAAGGAAAGAGGGAAGGAAGGAGGGGAGGAAGGGAGGGAAGGAAGTAGGGGAGGAAAGGAGAAAAGGAGGGAGGAAGGAATGAAAGGAGGAAAGAAGGGAAGAAGGAAGGGAGGAAGGAAGGAAAGAGGGAAGGAAGGGGAGGAAGGGAGAAAAGGAGCGAGGAAGGAACGAAAGGAGGAAAGAAGGGAAGAAGGAAGGGAGGAAGGAAGGAGAGAGGGAGAGAGAAGCAGTAAACTACTATTTTTGCCATTATGGTGAACTTGATAATATAAAATATTTTATCATTAAATGCCTGTGTGTGGGGCACTTTGCCAAATGTTAGAAATACAAAGTGTTACAAACCCCCCCTACATTTGAGACCATAATTGGGTTGGGGTTATAGACCACACAAATACAAATCAAACTGATTCAAAACAGCACAGACCAGTTGCTGAATGCCCCTGGCATGGCTGGCTGCATCTCCTCATCACATGCAGGCTTCACCACATCCCTGCCGCTCCGATCTGAGTGCCTTCTGTGAGCACGGCAGGCCTTCGGCAGGCACCTGTCAAGTGAATTCTACTTTATATATTTAATACAGGGCGAAAGCCAGGGTGTGTTGCCATGAGAACCGGGATTGCAGGGGGCTTATGGGATGTTTTGAAATGTGATGAAAAGGCAAAATTTGTGTGCAAGCACTGGGCAGAAGGAGTAACCCACCCACCGAAGCCCACAACAACTCCTGAACCCAAATGTCCAGAGAATTGGGGTGCCAGCAGTAGAACGAGCTTGTGTTTCAAGGTGAGTATCAGTTATAAAGCTGATAAGAGAATCTGCAGTGTGCTTCAGCCTAAAGAATCACCTAAGGACATAAAAAACAAACACCAAAACACTGTGCCCAGACTCTACCATAGGTATTTAGAAATTCTGATTTGATTAATCTGGGCATCAGTTGTTTAAGAGCTCCTTGGGTGGATGCATTTAGACCCACAAACACAACCAACAACATAAAAACAACTTACAGAAGGTTTTTCTCACCTGCTCTGCCACTATCACCTCCTCTCTGCTTCTCTCCTTTCTCCCAGGCCTTCTAGATCTACCTCCCTCCTTTCCCCCCTTCCCCCCTTCCTCCTTCCCTTCCTTACCCCCTTACCCTCCCTTTCTCCCTTCCTCCTTTCCTCCCTCCCTTCCTCTGTTCCTTCCTTCCTCCCTTCTTTTCTCCCTTCCTCCCTTCCTCCCTTTTTCCCTCCCTTCTCCTTCCTCCTTCCTCCTCTCTCCCCCTTCCCCCCTTCCTCCTCTCCTCTCCCTCCCTCCTCCCTCCTCCCTCCTCCCTCCTCCTTCCTCCTTTCTCTCTTCTTCTTCTTCTTCTTCTTCTTCTTCTTCTTCTTCTTCTTCTTCTTCTTCTTCTCCTTCTCCTTCTCCTTCTCCTTCTCCTTCTTCTTCTTCTTTCTTCTTTCTTCTTCTTTCTCTCTCTCTCTCTCTCCTTCTCTTTCTTTCTCCAGTGGGGTCTTGCTCTGTCATCTAGGCTGGAATACAATAGTACAATCATGGCTCACTGCAGCCTCAAACATCTGGGCTCAAGTTCGCCTCCCACCTAAGCCTCCCAAGTAGCTACAAGTAAGCACCACCATGCCTAGCTAATTTTTAAAATCTTATTTTATGTAAAGATGGGGTCTCGCTACATTGCCCAGGCTAGTCTCAAACTCCTGGCGTCAATTGATCCTCCCACATAGACCTCCAAAAGCTCTGGAATTATAGGCATGAGCCAGTGCACCCAGCCTCTTTTTGTCTTGATAGAAATTTCTGTTTCCTTTCACGCTGTTGTATTGCAATTCATTTTTTTCCCATGCTCTTAGAGCCCAAGTTTTAGCTAACAAAATTGATATGCTACAATAATGCCACATAGGTATTCTAAAGAGAGTCCTGCCTTTTTCTGATTTAACCCCGATGATTATAACAATGGGTGAGGAAAGGAAATGATAGGTTGGGGCACATGGCTTTTTGGTGCCCATTAAATGACAATTCAATATTCTACCACTATTTAATACATTCATAGTTTAGGCCATTCATTTTCTCCTTATACAATCAAATTCACTAAAGCAAACAAACAGACAAAAAAACTGAGAAAATAACAAACAAAAACCCCAATGAATTAAGGATTGGGGTCTTTTACTCTCTCTCTTTTATGAGTCACATCCTTTCTAGAGAAAATTAGACTTAGCCAAATACAGAAATGTACCTACTGTATTAGTCTGTTCTCACACTGCTATAAAGATACTACCTGAGACTGGGTAATTTAAAAAGGAAAGAGGTTGAAATGACTCCCAGTTCCACACGACTGGGGAGGCCTCAGGAAACTTACAATCATGGTGGAAGGAGAAGCAGGCACCTTATTCACAGGACAGAGAAGAGCATTTGAGAGTGTAGGAGAAGCTACCACTTATAAAACCATCAGATCTTCTGAGAACTCATTCACAAGAACAGCATGGGGGAAACTGCCTTCATACTCCAATCGCTTCCCTCCCTCAACGTGGGGATTACAGTTCCCTCCTTCGACATGTGGGGATTACAATTTGAGATGAGATTTGAGTGGGGACACAGAGTCAAACCATATTACCTACTTACTGCTTAATGATACTGTTTTCTAATAGTCCTGCTCTCTGTGCTTCTTTTACTCAATCCCTTTGAATGGTATATGGCCATGACATGCCCTGTAAGACGGTTTGGCAAGACTGATGAAGAATTTGCATCAGGATGAGGCTGTGTAGTCTTTTCTAACTCAGGAGGAGCATGGTTAATTGAGCTGGTCACTCCCACTAATAGAAATAGGAATCCAGGAAATCTTAATCCAGATTGGCCATCAGATCTAACAACATAATTTACATAGAAGGCGATGTATTGGGCTAAGACAGAAGAGATTTGTAAATGGATTATTTGAGGACTAACACAAAGAAAATCAAGTATTTTATTGTTACCTCTGGAAACTTTTGGGTTACTACACAAAGGCCGGATTCATCTTATTCCTAGCCTTCGCCTGAGGATGTTAGGCTATGGAGATTTATTGCAGTTTTTTGAGAGAATCAGCAGTTTTACCCTGAGCTGAGAAGTCAATCAGGGGCTTCAGTAGAGAGAATTTTCAGGTGGATGTTCAACAAATCAAAATACGTGCTTGACTAGAAATTAGGTGGTTTTAGAGGTACTTGGGGGTAGGGTTTGTTTGGAAATATATAGACCACCTTTATAAAGATTAAGGTGTGAGAATTATTGATGAAATTCAGCTGACAGTAAGTTTAGTTAAGAAAATAAAATCTTATAGTCTAGCAAGCTGAGGCATCATAGGAGTCTGGGATATACTGATGTGGATACTTACTTAAACACCTTTGTCCAGATAGCTTGAGTCAAGTTAGGGTCAAGGTGAAGGTTGTCTTTGGCTGCTTAATGACAACTTGGGCAACCATAGTGCCTTGGAAGCAAATTTTTTTTCCCACAAGCCTGTTATGTGGGGGCCATGACTCATGAGGAGCAATGCATGAGAATTAGAAAAGTCAGTGGCCACAATTACCTTCTTTCTTTCAGCATACTGGTGGGTGTGTCCCAGACCGTCACTGTTGACTGCATTTCACTATTCTCTCTGCAGTCCTCTGAATATTATGACACAATTCCTAAATCATATAACTTTTAAATTTAATTTTGCTCATAACTCCCTGCCAGATGGGTGTCTGTGGTTGCATGTGCTTCAATAGTTGTTGAAATGTACAACCATAATGAAAAATACAAGGCAGTATTGAAGGACATTACCAACAAAATGTTGAAACATTGCCAGGTTATTCATTGTTTTAGCTGAACACAATAACAAACTGTGCACAATTTTAAGAAAGTTATTGTCCTTAAAATTATTCTTCTTTATGTTTACTTTCTCTGTATCAAAAGCTTCTTTCATTTTTTTCCATCTCAATGCCACTTTTTACACTTAACCAAATTAATTTTGTCTTCCACAGAGAGGTGTATACATAACCCATATGCCTAAAGCTCCTAAGATTTTCATCTAATTTCTCCTGTGCTATAAAATTATTTTATTTTCTAAGGTTTTCTCAACAAAATAATCCAAGTTTTGTTACCCAACTTTTCACTCATAAATTGATTTTAAAGCAAAAGAATTACATTGTTTTGAGTCATTACAATGTTTTGTTTTTCTGTAAATGAACGCTCATCAAAAGTAAATAATTGTTTCTCTTAATGTGATAAACTACACAACATAAAATAATTTTTGTAACCCTATCATCTTTAGCTGTATGCAAAAGGAAAACATGAGAAGAAAACGTGGTTTGAATCTCGAGATTTTTGTCGAGCTCTGGGTGGAGACTTAGCTAGCATCAATAACAAAGAGGAACAGCAAACAATATGGCGATTAATAACGTAAGTGGTATTTTTATGGATTCCTCCTTTTTGTTATCTAGTTGGTGCTTATGAAGTTGAGAAAATTTGTCTGTTTCTGAAATTGTTGTCTCAGGATGCTAGTTTGAGCACCTGTATCATCTCCCAAATCTGTGGGCCCTGTTTGATCTAGCTTCACTTTCAAATTCTTTAATTTTATAAGTGTAAATTCTGCTGTGACTTGCTCTATAAAAGTTCAAGATGCTTAATACATATTTGTCTTTCAATACTATACAATTATTTACTCTCAGGCAGTGGCCTATTTTTAAGATATTTATGGGATATACCAAAATGCACATCTATTGCGTAAGTCTTCTATTTAGCTGTTAAATCTCTTTACTTTTGTACTATTAATTTATGTTTTGGAGGTAACTTTCAAATGTGGTTAGTCCTCATAAGTTACTGAACTTGCTTCATGCAATAGCATATGCTTTCTTTATGTTTTGGATTTCATAGGGCTAGTGGAAGCTACCACGAACTGTTTTGGTTGGGATTGACGTATGGAAGCCCTTCAGAAGGCTTTACTTGGAGTGATGGTTCTCCTGTGAGTAATTTGACTTACTATATAACTTCCTTACTTTATCGTGTATTTATTTTTATGTTATCTTTTTATTTAATCCAAACTTTCAGCAAGACAGGTCATTATGATAGCCACTGTCCTGCCATGCAAAATTGATGTGTAGGTAAACTTCCTAAAACTTGAGTGTTTTATGCCCTCTTTTAGATCAATAGAAATGGAAACATTTTTGATATTCCCACTAACAATGATTAGGCTTCGTCAGACTTCTCCATTTCCAGGAATGAAGAAGTGAGAGATTCTGGCACGTGCTGGCAATATTTAGAAGCCCTAGTCGTCACAAGAAGTGATTTTGTATAATTTCAGTTCTACCTCTTAATTTCAGTTCTGCCTCCACCAGCAACTTTTCAAGGAACTTGAGTGAGGTGGTTTATTTGATGGCTTCATTGACATTTGGGTTTTGTATTTACATCTCTGGAAAACACATCACCGTGCTTAGTCCAAAACCCTGTGGGTTATGATTCCACACTGAAAACTCCATAGAGGACCTAGACCCAGGGCCTCTATTTGTTTCTTCTGTTCATTTTGGCAAAGTTTAGTAGCTGTTAGCAGTATTTTCTGGGTCTTTTTCTTTTGCAAGAAGAATTAATTATATTTCTTTATCCTACACATTTAATAAAGAGAAAACTTCCAATAACACAATGAAATATTATCCTTTCCAATGGGTTGTAAATTTAGGAACTCCCAACACTGAGAAGTGGAACTTTGTTGCCAAGTTTTTCCCATATATAAACCCCCATTTGTGGCCCTTGGATCCATTCTATTTAATAAGAGTAAAGAAAATGTTGTAATAATCAGTTTGTACATTGTTCAACATCACAAGGTTCCATGTAATGAAAGCTGTTTCTTTTTCGCTATGTTTGTGAACTGTGCTTTCAAAGCAAAGCTATTGTGAAAAAAAAGTAAATTGATAAAACAATGCAAACATATCTTTGATTTTCTGTTTGGATGAATGATTGGCATTGGCTTGATACAAATGGTTAATGGTTGCAGTTTAATGTTTCTAATGTAGGTTTCATATGAAAACTGGGCTTATGGAGAACCTAATAATTATCAAAATGTTGAATACTGTGGTGAGCTGAAAGGTGACCCTACTATGTCTTGGAATGATATTAATTGTGAACACCTTAACAACTGGATTTGCCAGATACAAAAAGGTATGATCACCTCTTCTCTCCTTTATCTCAGCTTGGTAGACTAACCTCCTGACACCCCAGTATCTTTCCTTTATTAGCAGAAGCAAACAAACAAAATAACAAAATCAGAGAACTGTCAGTGGCCATCATTGCATAGGATAAGCATGAAGTTGATAAGCACAGATAAATGTGCTAAAGGAACAGAGAAGATCAAAAGGCTACCTGGGAGTTCTGGGCAAGAGTCATGTCCTCCCAGATAGTTCCCACGAGCATCTCTGATCCTGGCCCAGGTTCCATAGCAGTAGAAGTTTGTGGGTGTCCTACGCTGTCAACAGAATAACGCAAATGCAACTTCCATTTTGGAATTTTCGCCTTCTGACCTACGTTAATTATCAAACAGGCGAACATTTCCCCAAGTCTGAATATTCTAAGTATTGATTTCTCAGATGAATGTTCCTCACAGTGAACAAATCACCCTGGAGTGGCCTCTGATGCTATTAGCCCCACCACGTTATTGGTGGTCAAACAGTATGCATGCTGACAGTCATTATCTGGGACTCAGAAAGTTCTGCATGTCCAAGTCAGGCCAGAGGATCCGAGTTCTAATGTTAAGAGAAACCAACACACCAACAAGGAAATAAACGAACCTACCCTGGAACCAAAATACACATCAATATCTCCGTTGTAAATGGATAAATGGAACTACATTGCCCTCTGCTGTTGGGGAATCTTGGCAACCATTTCAACTCTATGGCTGGAGATGACTTACTGTTCTGTTTATTTTCCATCCTCCTGCTTAGATTATTGCTTTCAAAGTTTCCAGAATAGAAGAAGTCAGTGGTGGCCGGTTGTCCTTTAATGGTCTCTTAGCTACCAATGGCTAGTATCCTTTTTGCATTATTGTAGCTCTACTCTTGCAGATGTTAAATTCATTAACCCAAAAGCTAGGTAACCTGAGTCCCTTTATCAGCTTTCAATAAAATCTAGATATATCACTAACTAATTGGAAAGAAAAATATTTCATTTAACTTTTAGTAAACCATACATTTAAGAAAAATAGATTTTCTTAAGAAAATACATTTTCTATTTTATAAATAAATAGTTCACATTTAATCATTTCAAATCATGAAATCATAAATAATTTCACAGATTATAAGATGTCTGGAAAATGAACACCTGTTAAACACCTATTACATACCAATAACTCACATATTTTCACAAACTAATCTATTTGGTTTAGTTGACAAAATTAAGGCTAAATGATTTAAACCCAGGCTTGGGATTTGAAGCTAGGCTTTCTGATTCTAAAACTCATGATCTTTTTTTTTTCTTTATATAATGCTACTTGTGCCTGAAAACTGTGGTGGCTGTAATTTCTGGTGGCTATTTTGTTTAATTCCTCTTAACACCTAATTTCTTCTTCTTAACACCTAATTTGTTTAATTCTTCACTTCTTATTCTCTTTTCCTTCATTCTGCCCTCCACAACATGATGTGCAAATTGGAGAAAGAAAGGGAAGGGGAAAAAAGAGAACAACTAAGTTTTTAGCAATATTGACTCATGAAAATAGAAGGAAATGTAATTAGCAGAAGTTTAAGTACACTTTATTTCTACTTTTCTCCTGTTTTACAGGACAAACGCCAAAACCTGAGCCAACACCAGCTCCTCAAGACAGTAGGTGTTTTCTTATTTTCTGATCTCTGTACTGATAACCCTTTCTCCGCCTCTTTCCTTTCTCAGTGAAAAAATTACTTGCCCTGGGAAGCTAGAGAGCAGAACTCCTTAATACCTTTGAGTGAGAATGTCATGGAAGTTTGGGTCTTCCTCTCCAGAGAGAAGCTCATATGCACAAACATAAGGCATGTTAATACAGTTTCTCAAGGGTTCATGAATCAGTTCCAAGGTCCCAGGTTCCTTCTTCTTTAGCACATATATTAGTGTCCACAGGCTGCTGTAACCAGTTACCTGGTTGGTGGCTTAAAATAACACGCAGTTATTCCCTTACAGTTCTGAAAGTCAGAAATCTGGAATCAATTTCACTGGGCCAAAATCCAGATGTTGGCAGGACCACGCTCCCTTTAGGGGCTCTAAGGGAGAATCTCTTTCCTTGCCTTTTCCAGCATCTAGAGCTGCATTCTGTGAACTCATCAGTTCATGGCCCCTTCCTTCTTCAAAACCAGCAATGTAGCATCTTCTTCCAGTGATCACATTCCCTCCTTCTCTTGTAGTCAAATCTCCCTTCGCCCCTCTACATAAGGATATTTGTTTCTACATTTAGGGTTCACCTAGACGATCCAAGATAACCCTCCCATCTCAAGATCCTAAATTAATCATGTCTATGAAGTCCTATTTTCCATATAAGCTAATATTCATAGGTTCCAGGGGTTAGGAACTAGATATCTTTGGGAGCTTTTATTCAGCCTACTGTAGCACAGAAATATGGAATCCCATGGGTTGGAGAAAGCCTGAGGGGCCCACTTGATATGTGAATTCCTTGCTTCTACCCTGAAGCACCCAAGTCCATCTATTAAAAGTTTTGCTGGGAGGCCGAGGCGGGCGGATCACGAGGTCAGGAGATCGAGACCACGGTGAAACCCCGTCTCTACTAAAAATACAAAAAATTAGCCGGGCGTGGTGGCGGGCGCCTGTAGTCCCAGCTACTCGGAGAGGCTGAGGCAGGAGAATGGCGTGAACCCGGGAGGCGGAGAGCTTGCAGTGAGCCGAGATCGCGCCACTGCACTCCAGCCTGGGTGAAAGAGCGAGACTCCGTCTCAAAAAAAAAAAAAAAAAAAAAAAAAAAGTTTTGCTTTTTTTTTTCTTCTTATACTGGGGTGAAAGTTGCTTTCTCATAGTTCCCACTCCTTTGATGTAGAAGATTGTCGGTGCATTATATATAAATCTTTGCAGCTATGCTATCGTATTGATGAAAGTGACACCTGGAGTTCTTTTACCCAGTAATGACATATGGAACTTAGCTGGGAATACAAAATGGGTCCTTTTTACTCGATTGGTAGAAAGTGGATATTTGGGCTGGGGTTCGAATGTCTATTTGACGTGGAGATTCTGCTGTTCTGGTCTCTCAGAGTTGCAGATGCCTCTTGATATAGCAGCTCTATCCCTTTCACCTTTGTGTGCTGTACACACCAGATTCTTGAATTTTCTACATAAAACTCATTGCCTTTTCTCATTAACTTTTCAGATCCACCGGTCACTGAAGATGGGTGGGTTATTTACAAAGACTACCAGTATTATTTCAGCAAAGAGAAGGAAACCATGGACAATGCGCGAGCGTTTTGCAAGAGGAATTTTGGTGATCTCGTTTCTATTCAAAGTGAAAGTGAAAAGAAGTTTCTATGGAAATATGTAAGAACATCAATCATTTTTAAAAATTTTAATAGTTTTTGGGGAACAGGTGGTGTTTGATTGTATGGAAAAGATCTTTAGCGGTGATTTCTGAGATTTTGGTACACCCATCACCTGAGCAGTGTACACTGTACTGAATGTGTAGTCTTTTATCCCTCACCAGCCTCTTACCTGTCCCTGCGTCCCCAAAGTCCATTGTATCATTCTTATGCCTTTGCATCCTCATAGCTTTGCTTCCGTTTATGAGTGAGAACATACGATGTGTGGTTTCCCATTCCTGAGTTACTTCACTTAGAATAATGATCTCCAATTCCATCCAGGTTGCTGCAAATATCATTATTTCATTCCTTTTTATGGCTGAGTAGTATTCCATAGTATGTATATACCACATTTTCTTTATCCACTCATTGGCTGATGGGCGTTTAGGCTGGTTCCACATTTTTGCAATTGCAAATTGTGCCAATATTATAAACGTGTGTGCAAGTGTCTTTTTCATATAATGACTTCTTTTCCTCTGGGTAGATACCCAGTAGCGGGATTGCTGGATCACATTGTGTTTCTACTTTTAGTTCTTTGAGGAATCTCCATACTGTTTTGCATAGTGGTTGTACTAGTTTACATTTCCACCAGCAATGTAAAAGTGTTTCCTTTTCACCACATCCATGCCAACATCTATTATATTTTGATTTTTTAATTATAGCCATTCTTGCAGGAGTAAGGTGGTGTCACATTGTGATTTTGATTTACATTTCTCTGATAATTCATGATGTTGAGCATTTTTTCATAGAACATCATTGATTTAAGGATGGGACAGTGACATGTGATAAACAAGGTGTCTACAATTGGTACCCCCTAGTACAATTTCTAATTATGTGCTGAATTTGCACCTCCAAAGGTCAAGGTAAAGATGGGAATGCAGGAGGAGGAGGAGGTCATAACACAAGTTATGCCCTATTGTTTAAATATTTAGTGCAGAATTGCAGAACTCAGAATCATTTTCTTTTTTTTTGAGACAGTGTCCCGCTCTGTCGCCCAGGCTGGAGTGCAGTGGCGTGATCTCAGCTCACTGCAACCTCCGCCTACTGGGTTCAAGCAGTTCTCCTGCCTCAGCCTTCTGAGTAGCTGGGACTACAGGCGCACACCACCATGCCTGGCTAATTTTTGTGTTTTTAGTAGAGACAGGGTGTCACCATGTTGGCCAAGCTGATCTTGAGCTCCTGACCTTAAGTGATCTGCCTGCCTTGGCCTCCCAAATTGCTAGGACTGCAGACATGAGCCACTATGCCCAGTCTCAGAACCATTTTTTAGCTTGGGTTTTGTGAAGATCTATACTTGATGGCTTTGAGTTCACTAATTTGAGTTCACTAATTTGATTTGCAAAGATTATAATTCTTAACTAGTTGTTATATGTCAGTCCTGGACCCTTTGTGTATCATATAGCTTAATTTTTAATTTAAAAATCTGGCTTAGTTGGCCCAAATTGTTGGCCAACATATAACACAGTTTGACTATTTATTATAATCATCTTTCTTGGTTGTAACAAAATTGTGATATCATTGATATACCTATCACTGAAGGTATAATTTATTTTTATGATTTATTTTTTCCAAGAGTGCTTTGCTCAGTATCTTTCTGATTAAAATTCTTCATGGCCTCGTTGCCAGAGAGGAGGTAACAGAGTTAGCAGGAAAAAATAAGTTGAACAGTACTGAAAGAATAAAAATTCATTTGACTTATAAAGGTACTAGAATATACTCTGACTATAACATCATCTTGTGGATATACCTTGCTTTGAAATTCTCAAGATGTTTTCTAATATTACACAAATATATATATATATATGAAAATCAAATATATCTATATATAGTGAAATGGTACATTATAATGAAATTAATACATTTTGGGGTTCCTTTCCTTGTTCATGAATACACATGTTCTCCCAAGTTTGAAGAACAGATATATCCTCCTGGCTCATACACAGATATAAATTGTAATATATATGTAATATATACATAAAATATGTATACAAAATAAATACTTAACATATGAAATAAATATATAAGTAAAATATATATGTAAAAAATATATAGAAAATATATGTAATATATGTATAATATATTTTATATTATACATATCAATCCTCTCACCTCAGCCTCCCAAGTAGCTGGGACTACAGGTGTGCACCATCTCCCACAGGGTGACTATTTTTCATTTATATTTTGTATATATATTTGACATATAGATTTATTTTACATATATCATATGTAAACTATGAAGGAGAATATTTATTTTACATGTATCATATGTTTATAATGGTATATGTAAAATAAATCATATATATGATTAATTTTTATATAAAAAAGAAAAATTTGTACACAATTTAATAACTTGAATTTGTAAAGCAAATACCTTAAATCATTCTCTATAATATTAAATGCCTACAATAGTTACATTGCTGAAGACATTATTTAAAACAAAGTAGCCAGTCAGGATTATAGGATTATGCATCAAAGAAAAGATTCCTGCTTTACAAATTCAAATTCTTAAATTGCGTGCATATATTTTTTTTTATTTCTAGGAAGAACGTAATATAGAATGTACTACATTTCTGCAGAAATTCCTCTCTAGAAAAGGTTTCCATTAGGCTGCCTCATTAACATGTGTTTTGTCTAAGAACTTGCCGATTGTGTGATTCTAAATTAAACTATATGTAAACTTCCATGTTTCAGGTAAACAGAAATGATGCACAGTCCGCATATTTTATTGGTTTATTGATCAGCTTGGATAAAAAGTTTGCGTAAGTAAATCAAGCTAAAAACAACTTTGCTTGGGTTAGTGTTCTGACCAATACCTATGAGTTATTTTGAGATTTTTCTTTGTGGAATGCATTTTTAAAAATCCTACAGCATTCTCAATTGAAAAAGCAACTTTAAAAAAAGAATTTAAAATAATTCTATTAAATATTTTCAGCACTATAAATTCCAAATAAACAACTCAAAATTGGATTCAGTTTTGCAAAACTACACTTTTCTTTGTTTTCAGATGTCATCATCTGTCAGTAAATCATCTACTAAAAAGTTGTTGTTTTAGACATACACAAATACTGAATTTATTTAAAAAATTATAATCCCATCTGGGATGATAACCTTGCTAACCTTGCTGCTGGGAAGCACAGTATCCTTTCCTATTGCCCTGTTCCCTGTGTTAGCAGCACTATTTTGAAGCACACTTTCAATTTGCAGGAAATACTTTCCCTTTAAAAGGGTGATTGTGCCATTTTCTATTAGATATAGGAGCCAGAAAAAGCTGTAGGGACTTGAGGAAATTAATACATTTTATGTTCTTTTTTCTTGTGCCTTAATACATATGTCCTCTAGAGTTTGAAGGGCAGATATGTCCTCCTGGCTCATGTACAGATTTTTTTAGCCTCATGTATTCCAGGGGACTGCTGTTGTCATCTTTGAGCAATAGAGACCTAAATTCAAGGTTATTATTATTATTATTATTATTATTTGTGACAGATCTCGCTCTGTTGCCCAGGCTGGAGTGCAGTGGGGCGATCACAGCTCACTGCAGCCTCAAAATCTTGGGTTCAAGCAATCCTTCCACTTCAGCCTCCCAAGTAGCTGGGATGACAGACATATACCACTATACCCCACAGGGTCATTATTTTTAAAGAGTAAAAATGTGGGATCTTCCTTTGGACAAGGAACGTCATTTTATCATTTCTAAAGTGAAAAGGTCAAATTTCATGATCTCATGGCTGGTCCCCTTCTGGCTCTCACAGTCTCTGAATTTCTGTAATTTATAGACGTAAGTTTAGCCCACCTACATTACAAGAAACTAGAGTAAACACAAGAATCAGAGAATGAGCCTAATGAGAAATTCTATATGCTGTGCCTCTCCATGGGTGGTTTGGTTTTGTGGGAATCATGCCCGGGGAGTACGATGGTAGGATTTTTGTCTCTGGCTCGCTTCCAGAGTAATCAGAGTCTCCACTTTGCAACTAAAGGTGGTTTCTTCCTGGGAGGGAAAAGAAGGTAGCCTGGACATGGCATCAGGGTTGCTACTGCAGAGCACGATGCATGGGATACACCAAATACTCAGGCATTGGGGGATTTCCTGCCACTCTCTGGAGGTCTTCCCTCTTCTGAGTTGACTTGTCCTGTCTCACCAGTAGGCTGTAGCTAACTATTCTTTTTTTTTTTTTTTTGAGATGGAGTTTTGCTCTTGTTGCTCAGGCTGGAGTGCAATGGTGCGATCTCGGCTCACTGCAGCCTCCGCCTCCCAGTTCAAGCGATTCTCCTGCCTCAGCCTCCTGAGTGGCTGGGATTACAGGAGCCCACAACCATGCCTGGCTAATTTTTTTTTTAATTTTAATTTTTAGTAGAGACGGAGTTTCCCCATGTTGGTCAGGCTAGTCTCGAACTCCTGGCCTCAGGTGATCCACTCGCCTTGGCCTCCCATAGTGCTGGGATTACGGGCATGAGCCACTGCTCCTGGCCTGTATCCAATTAGTCTAATGATTGGATCGTTTCAAAATGCCTGGATTTTCTTTTCCAGTTGGATGGATGGAAGCAAAGTGGATTACGTGTCTTGGGCCACAGGTGAACCCAATTTTGCAAATGAGGATGAAAACTGTGTGACCATGTATTCAAATTCGGGTAGGCAAGTCATGCATGTTGAATTTGCTTTGTGGCGTGGCGTGTCATTCGCCACATCCCTAGACTAAAAGTAGCAAGTTGTGCGCTTACATCAGGCAAGATAAGAAGAGAGAATAAAGGAGAATTCTAATTTTAGCAGCATGACAGTTCAACTTGTAACGAGAATGGATGCTTAAGATTTACACTAGTAAATGACATAGTTAATCTTCTCACTTTTTCCCAAATTAGGAACCATTTTTTTTCATGTTCTGATTTGAAAAAACTTATCCAGAATTTGTTTATCTCCTTTATTTCTCTCTATCTCCTTATTATTCTGCAAAATGGGAATAATGGCAGAATCTATCAATTGTTGAGAAGATAAAATGAAATCATACATCTAAAATACTATGTAGATGCTCGGTGTATACAAAGTTTGCTATTGTTAGATTATTATTATTAGCTATTACCATTTAGGTAATATATCTGCAACATCAAGTACATGTTTGGTTCATAGGATGCTCTCTATAAAGTGGAACTATTATTAGTTTAAGTAAAACAGCAAAAGGGTATTGCATGGATACCTCTAGTCACATATAAAAATAAAATTTGATTATAGTCTAAGTAAGTTTTGAGAATTCTTATAAAATAGAAATATATTTTTTAAAATAATGTTTTAAAACATAAACATATTAATCGAATTTAACTATTTTTCTCTTTGCCAGGGTTTTGGAATGACATTAACTGTGGCTATCCAAATGCCTTCATTTGCCAGCGACATAACAGTAGTATCAATGCTACCACAGTTATGCCTACCACACCCTCGGTCCCATCAGGGTGCAAGGAAGGTTGGAATTTCTACAACAACAAGGTACTAGGAAAATTAGTTGCAGTCTTGGCACTGATCATTATGGAGAGTGATGCAAATCTTTCAGCTCAAAGTTAACTTTTGCTAGCCTCATCACTTTAGAAAATTTTTGGCAAGACTAGGTGAAGATTCGAGTGACAAACTCTTTATGGAAATTGAGAGCATACTTGAGATATTATCCACATTGATGTACCCTTTCTCCCAAGGGAGAATAAAACTTTGCCAGGAAAAGTGAGTGGGTCATAAAACTAACAATTTTTTAAATCTCCAGTTGGTGGTGAGAAAATTCTGATTTAGCTATAATCTTCATGAATAATTTTGCTTTTTGTAGAGCCAAGTTGATCATCTTTAGTTAACCCCTATGGTTTTTCTTTTTTTTTCCGCCCCTCTTCCATCCCAGTGTTTCAAAATCTTTGGATTTTTTGAAGAAGAAAGAAAAAATTGGCAAGAGGCACGAAAAGCTTGTATAGGCTTTGGAGGGAATCTGGTCTCCATACAAAATGAAAAAGAGCAAGGTAGGCAGGCCGTTTTGCAATTAGTTGTGCATTTAAATATGGAATTTTGACAGCAAAATGGTAAAATATTGCTGACAGTAACTGACTTTTTGGTTTTCCAGTGTAAAAGCTAAAAAAGTGGAAAAAATCAAATGCTAATTGAAAACTATTTTATTCAATTATAGCACATATTAAGCTGTTTATTTTATATAAAGTCATCACAACTCTAAGAAGCAGGTATTATGACCCCATTTTGTGAGTGGGGAAATGGTGCATAGACAGCTTTGAGTGAAGGAGCTTACCTGTTAATCAGCAGAGCTGGGACTGAAACCTAGGTTTGTCCAGCTTCCTACCAAATCAGTTTGCTCCCAAAGGGTCAAAGAAGAGTACTTCTAAGAATAAGATGAAAAGTTGCAGCTTTCCCATTTATTGCTCTTCTAGTCACTTGATCATATAACTTGTAATGCAACAAAATTGATATTTTAAATGTGAACTTTGAACAAATTTCGATTTTTTTTTTGAAACAAGGTCTTACTCTGTTGCCCAGGATTATAACTCACTGCAGCCTCGAACTCCTAAGCTCAAACAATCCTCTTGCCTCACCCTCCTGAGTAGCTAGGGCAGGCCTGGGCCACAGTGCTCGGCTAATTTTTTTTAAAGTTTTTTTTTTTTTTTGTAGAGCTAGAGTCTCACTATGTTGCCCAGGCTGGTCTTAAACTCCAACCTCAATCTCCCAAAGTGTTAGGATTACAGGTATGAGCCACCATACCTGGCTTTGAAATACTTCTTGATAAAACATGAAAATAAGCCAGAACTATGAAGGAGAATATTCACCATATCCATAGAGCAGATGGTAAAATTCATGATATTGTCGTCAAAAGAAAGGTACCCACCATTTCTGCATGATCTTTCTGTGGAGCCATCCACTGAAATAGGTATCAGGTTAAATTGTGACTTGCCCTTTGAGGAGGGTGTTGACCAACTGCAGGAGATTAAGACTAAACTGATGAAGGGTTTCGAAATCACTGCAAGTGAGTCAGGTTTGAAAGACCCTCAAGTTATACAGCTTGGAAAAGAGAGGATGTGGACTTTGAAGGATCACCCTGTGTCACCTCAGATAGAAGACCTGGAACCAATGAGTGACAGTCACAGGGAAATAGATTTAGGCTCAAAATTAGGGGGCCATTTTTACAGAACTGATTGGATAGACTGCTTCATGAGGAAGTTGAAATTTCTAAAGGGCTGTGAAAATGCTTACACTGGAAGATACTCAAATGGATGCTAGAGCATCCTGTGTGTTGGCTGGTATGTGGTATAGAAGATGCTCAACAGTTGTTTGTTGTATATATAACTTTATAAGGACACGGTAGGAGACATATGGACTGAATATTCTATAAACTCTCTTTTGGTTCTGAGATTCTTTGATTTCTAGAATCATTTGTTTCAAAAATGATATGAGAAAGAAAATAGAAGAAAAACATAGGAAATAAGAAAGGCACTAGAAACATGTAGGGTGCTCTCTTAAAGGTTTATTTGGCTTTGTGAATGCCGCCATGTGCCCTCTGAGAACACACTGTACAATAAATCCCAACCAAGCTTTTACTGAGAACGTTTGACAAGTTGAGCAATTTGTCAGGCACTGAAAGAAAAGGGTCAGACCAAAGCACACAGTACAAGAACATAACATTCACATTTCTCCAACTGGCCTACCCCATTTTGGGCTTAGCTACCCAGCAGAGAAACACAATAATTGATTTCCCCTCTTAACCACAAAGTGCTGATTCCTGGCACAATGAAATTGAAACTGGATAATAGAGATGTGCAGAAGGAAACAATTTGAAGATAAAATAACATTATTTCTGGCAAAACAGGCACACATCGTTGAATTCTTATTGTGGTTGTTGGCAGAAAAAAAGTGCCGAATCTTGGCAGGTAGAGCTTTTCCATGTTTCATTTCAAGCTGGGGATGAGGCAAAAGTTATGATCTTATTTGGAAAATAAAATAAAACCAAAATAAATATCTACCCATGCTCTTTTCTTTTTAGAGATAGGGTCTCACTTGATCACCCAGGCTGGAGAGCATTGATGTGATTATAGCTCACTGCAGCCTCCAACTCCTGGGCTCAAGTAATCCTCATGTCTCAGCCTCCCAAGTAGCTGGGACTACAGGTGTGCACCATCATACCTGGCTAATTTTTAAATTTTTTTGTAGAGAGAGGGTCTTGCTTTGTTGCCCATGTTGGCTTTAAACTTCTGACCTCAAGTGATCCTCCCATGTTGGCCTCCCAAATTGTTGAGATTACAAGTGTGAGCCACCATATCTAGCTGTACTCATGCTCTTTTTCTTTTCTGAAAAACGTTGGAAGAGTTTTTTTTTTTTTTTTTTTTTTAAATCCTTAGTTAATTGAGGAAAACAGAAGTCTCTGAGATGGTAGCTGCCTCTTCTACTCTGCAGAAAGAGTAAGCATATAGCAATGGAATTGCTTGAAATTCTATGAAATTGTTTGTTCATGAATACACAGATAATTACATCTCTGCAGATTTCTATTTTGCATTTTCTATAAGTAACCCTGAATGCTTAGTCATTCTATTTCCTATTTATGTTCAGCAGATATGTTTAAGTGTAAATGTTTGCAAATTGTTTTTCAGTAGAGTGGATACTTGTTGGTCTAGGAGTTAATGGCTCAGGTAGTGGTGTTGGCCCCAGATGGCAGCTGCCATGGGAGGCCTGGAGGTGGGCTGAGGGAAGGGGAGGGGCACAGGTACAATTCAACCTTTTATGTCTCTTGGATGTTTACCACCATCCTCTTGGCCACAGAATTGATAAGCAAGAAGCCATATTCTATAGTCTCATCCAGTGATGTGAGCACTTTATTATTGATTGATTTGTGTAGAGATGGGGTCTCCCTCTGTTGCATAGGCTCAAGTGCAGTGGCACAACCATGGCTGTCTGCAGCCTCGACCTCCTGGGCTGAAGCAATCAGCCTTTTGAGAAGCTGGGACTACAGCTGCATGCCACCAGTGCTTTGTTAATTTTTGTATTTCTTTGTAGAGACAGGGTGTCGCCATGTTGCCCAGGCTGATCTTGAACTCCTGGCCTCAAGCAATCTTGCTGTCTCTGCCTCCCAAAGCACTAGGATTACAAGCACCAGCCACCATCCCCAGCCCCTGATGTGAGCATTTTAGCATCAGGATGGTCCCCTAGATCCAAGCACACTGAGTAGATGGGCAACTGATCTCAGGGATTTCTCCCCCACCTCCCCAGGAGGAATCTCAACTGGGAAACTTTTGGTTTGGCAATCTGAGATACTGATAATTCGACAGCTGTATTAGTCTGTTCCAACGCTACTATAAAGAGCTGCCCCAGACTCGGTAATTTATAAAGGAAAGAGGTTTAATTGACTCACACTTCCACATGGCTGAGGCGGCCTCTGGAAGTTTACAACCGTGGTAGAAGGGGAAGCAAACATGTCCTTCTTCACATGGTGCCAGGAGAGAGAAGTGCAAAGCAAAGCATTAAAAGATAAAACCATCAGCTCCTGTAAGAACTCATCTCATTCACTATCACCAGAACAGAATGGGAGAAACCTCCCCCATGATTCAGTTACCTTCACCTACTCCCACCCTTAATACATGGGAATTATTACAATTCCAGGTGAGATTTGGGTGGGAATACAGAGCCAAACCGTATCAACAGCCTAATGATTCTTGTTTTGGCAGTTTTCATTTTTTCAGAACTGTCTGGGTTAGGAGTCCTTTGTTCCATAGTCATTATATAAATCAGATTATCTTATTTACAGAATCAGGATAGCCGCTAATCCATACGGTGACTTTTTATGAATTAGAAAAAGTTGTGGTTGTAGGCAGCCACAACCCAGATAGGGGCGCACAGAATGGAGCCCTCGGGCAGGGCGCAACTTGCACAAGTGTCTTCAATGGCCTAGATAAAACCTAGACTTTTATTGTATGAAACTTTTCAAAGTCCAAAGCTCAAGTGACAACACAATGCTGATATTAGAATGTTTGTGTGTTCATGGTGTTTTTAAGTAACAATGACACAAGTCACATGCTCAATATTTTGAAATTCATATGTTTTGAATATTTTCCATATTTTGAGTATTAACCCTCAAAGTTTAAAATTATTTCATGAAATTTTCTTTCAGCATTTCTTACCTATCACATGAAGGACTCCACTTTCAGTGCCTGGACTGGGCTGAATGATGTCAATTCAGAACACACGTTCCTTTGGACGGATGGACGAGGAGTTCATTACACAAACTGGGGGAAAGGTTACCCTGGTGGAAGAAGAAGTAGTCTTTCTTATGAAGATGTAAATATCAGATTCAGGTCACCTCTCTACACACCATCAGCTTGCACAGGGTTATCATCTTATTGATTACTCTTCCATGAAAGGATCTACCAGAATACTCCTTGATCTGGTTTATGCTTGCAGATTTTACCTATTTCAGACTGAGCTGACTTGGGGGGAGGGAGTATAAATTCAGTTAAAAAATCTTTGGCTTGGGGAAGTGGCAAGAGTGAGAGGTCAGGAAACCCGGTTCCATCCTGAGCCTAACTTGCAGTCAAAAGAAACACTTCAACCTAGAGTTATCAACTTTCTTTGTATCACCTTCCCCTTATCCCTTGTAGCTGTTTTAGTGTTTGGGGTGTAGGCCTGGAAGCTACTACTGCTTCTAAAGATCACATCATCATCATCCATCATCATCATCATCATGATCATGAGCTAATATTTGTAGACTGCTTGTTATGTGCCAGATGCTTTTGTACATTAACCTGGGAGACAGATTGCTACTTTATTTTACTACTTTTATTCTTATATAATTGAACAGCCAGCTTATCAACATCAACACCATGTTAGGGATTATAAAAAGTGTAAAGAGATAGAAGATTTTGTTTTTACCTTAAAAGTGTGTACACTTAAACTAGACCACAAGTCTTCTATAAGAAGGAAGATAGGAAAGAAATGAACATGTCTAGTGACAGGATCAGCTATAAACACTGTAGTAGCTAAGAAGAAAGAAACTCACTGTGGGATGGGGTGATTTAATCAGTCAACATACATCTATGGTGTCCTATGTGCTAGACACTGTCTGCATGACATGGTGGAGGGAAGAAATATAAAAAAGAATCAACTTTGGGTGTTTCCTTCCTTCCTTCCTTCCTTCCTTCCTTCCTTCCTTCCTTCCTTCCCTCTTCCCTCCCTCCCTCCGTCTCCCTCTCCGTCTCCCTCTCCCTCTCCCTCTTTCACTGTCCTTCTTTCACTGTCCCTTTCCCTCTCCCTCTTTCACTCTCTGAATCTCTCACCCTGTTGCCCAGGCTGGAGTGCAGCCGCATGTTCTTGGCTCACTGCAATCTCCACCTCCCAGGTTCAAAGATTCTCCTGCCTCAGCCTCCCAAGTAGCTGGGATTGCAGGTGCCCACCACCATGCCTGACTAATTTTTGCATTTTTAGTACAGATGGGCTTTTACCATATTGGCCAGGGTGGTCTCCAACTCCTGACTGCAAGTGATCCACTTGCCTTGGCCTCCCAAAGTGCTGGGATTACAGGCATGAGCCACCACGCCCATCCAGGTTTCTGTTTCAAGAAATTTAAAACCCAATAATTAGGGGAACTTAGCAAAAGGATGAGAAAGGCCATGTTAGATGGTCAAGGTGGGCAGTCTTCAAGCAAGAGATACATGATGTGTTTGCGCAAATGGAGTAAATGGCTTTGAATACAGCAGGAGTTTTATCCAGAAAAAGAAGTAGGAGTAAGCTTCAAAAGGTGGGAAATAGAATTTAGAGAAATGTAGATGCCCTGTGATGGAGTCTGAACTTTGTCTAATAAGCAACAGCAACAAAAAAAAAACAGTGGAAAAATGACCTGCTCAAAATGGCATTTTTATGACTTAATAATTTGGTAGCTATTTGCCAGGTGAATACATTCTTGTGATGGAGCCAGACAGCAGCCCATAGGGTTGCTCTGTCTGTGAAGTAGCCATTCTTTTGTTTCTTTACTTCTCTAATAACCTTGCTTTTACTCTAGATAAAAAATAACTGGTGGTCAGGAGATCGAGACCATTCTGGCTAACATGGAGAAACCCCGTCTCTACTAAAAATACAAAAAAAAATTAGCCGGGCGTGGCGGCGGGCGCCAGTAGTCCCAGTTGCTGGGGAGGCTGAGGCAGGAGAATGGTGTGAACCCAGGAGGCGGAGCTTGCAGTGAGCCGAGATCGCGCCACTGCACTCCAGCCTGGGCTACAGAGCGAGACTCCGCCTCAAAAAAAAAAAACAAAAACTGGTGATGGGTAAATAATTTTCTGTGGAGAAATTCTTTCGTTTTCATGACACCAGTGAGGGCTGAAGACTTACTGAAGAAGTGAAAGTAGAATGGAGCGAGACAGCAGCATTCGCTTAGACAGATTTAATGGATGAGAGGAGAATTTCTTGTAAATCAAAAACATTCATTATTGCACACGTTTTTGTTGTTTTTAGAACATAAAGAAAGGTAGAAACAATAAAAACAAACCAACAAACAAAATCTGTAATCTCACCAATTCAGAAAAACAACACTGCTCATTTTTTGTTGAATTATTCTCCCAGACTTTTTCATAGTGCATATAAACAGGTAAAGTTTATATTTCACAAAAATGGAGTCAAAATACACATAATGCTTTTTATTTTGTTTTATTTTTTTGAGATGGAGTCTCACACTGTCGCCTGGCTGGAGTGCAATGGCACGATCTCGGCTCACTGCAACCTCCACCTCCCAGGTTCATGTGATTCTCCTGCCCCAGCCTCATAAATAGCTAGGATTACAGGTGCACACCACCACACCTGGCTAATTTTTTTTTTTTTTTTGAGACGGAGTCTTGCTCTGTCGCCCAGGCTGGAGTGCAGTGGCGCAATCTCCGCTCACTGCAAGCTCCGCCTCCCGGGTTCACGCCATTCTCCTGCCTCAGCCTCTCCGAGTAGCTGGGACTACAGGCGCCCGCCACCATGCCCGGCTAATTTTTTGTATTTTTAGTAGAGACGGGGTTTCACCGTGGTCTCGATCTCCTGACCTCGTGATCCGCCCGCCTCGGCCTCCCAAAGTGCTGGGATTACAAGCGTGAGCCACCGTGCCCGGCCGAGGCTAATTTTTTTGTACTGTTAGTAGAGATGGGGTTTCACTATGTTGGCCAGACTGGTCTCGAACTCCTGACCTCGTGATCCACCTGCCTTGGCCTCCCAAAGTGCTGGGATTACAGGCGTGAGCCACCGCTCCCGGCAATAGTTTTTTTAAAAACAATTTCAGGACTTTAAAATGGAGAGGATTAAATATAGTTAGAAAAAGAGAATGGGAGAGAACTTTTAATATGTGTTTTGTGATGGAGATATGCTTGGATCGTAACAGGTTTTCTGGATCAGGGACTCTGAGCCAGGATAATGGGGGGTAAAAATAGTTAAGACAGGAAATGGGGTGAATGGAGAACTTTTGAAATGTAAGTTTCAGGTTACCTGATAGTTGTAGCACATGGGATGAAGACACTGCAGGTTGACAAGATGTCTGTGACAGGAGTGTACGCTGTGATTCACTGCAGCTTAAGGGATAGGTTAAAGATGTGCTGACTTCACAGTGACATGTCTTTTAAGTACTTTCATTCAGAAAAACTGCCGTCACCTTTTTTTGGTTGTCTTTGTGTATCGCTATTAGTGTATTATTATTGACTTAACATTTTCTTTAATTTCTAGGTATTTTGGAATTTTCCAACTGTTACTGATTTGTGGTTTAATTTCATTGTGGTCTTAGAGAATAGTTTATGTGTTTTCTATTCTTTTAAATTTGTTAAGGCATGTTTTATGGCTCAGAATGTGGTCTATCTTGGTGAATGTGTCATGTGATCTTGAGAATAATATATATTCTACTGTTATTGGATGAAGTAGTTTACAGATGTCAGTGAGATCTGGTTGATTGATGGTGCTGTCCAGTTTAACTATGTTCTTACTGATTTTTTGCCTGCTGGATCTGTCTATTTTTGATAGAAGAGTATTGAAGTCTCCAATTCTAATCATGGATTTATCTATTTATCTTTGCAGTTCTATCAGTTCTCACTTTACATATTTTGATGCTCTATTGTTAGCCACATACACAGTAGAAATTGTTATGTCTTTGTGGAGAATTGTCCGCTAGATCATTATGTAATGTTCCTCTTCACCTCTGGTAACTTTCCTTACCCTATAGTCTGTTCTGTCTGAAATTAATATAGCTGGTCCAGCTTTCTTTTGATTAGTGTTAGCATAGCGTATCTTTCTCTACTTTTCTTCACTTTTAACTTATGTGTATCTTTATATTTAAAGCGAATTTCTTGTACAAATATATGAGTCTCTGTCTGTTAATTTGTGTAGTTAGACCATTAACATTTAAAATGATTGTTGATATAGCTGGAGTAACATCTATCATATTTGTTATTGTTTTCTGTTTTTATTCTGTATTTCATTTTTTTTGTCTTCCACTCTTTCTTGCCTTGTCTGGTTTTACTTCAATATTTTGTATGATTTTATTTGTTCTCCAATCGTGGCATACCAATTATACTTTAAGAAAACTTTTTTCTTTTCTTTTTTATTTTTATTATAAATAAAGATGGAGTCTTTCTATGTTACTCAGGCTGGTCTTGAACTCTTGGGCTCAGGCAATCCTCCTACCTTGGCCTCTCAAAGTACTGGGATTACAGGCATGAGCCACCACTCTTGGCCTAAAACAAAAACAAAAACAAACTTTCTTTAGTGGTTGCTCTGGAGTTTGCAGTATACATTTACAACTAATCCAAGTCCTTTTTCAAATAGCACATAAGAAAGCATCTCCTATTTCTTCCTCCTCTCCCATGTAACATTGCTATAATTCATTTCACTTATCCATAAGCTATTATCACCAAATATATTATCACCAAATACATTGTCATACACTTTTTACATTAGAGTCCTTAGTATATTATTCATAGTTGTTTAACAACAACTACAGTTGTTTGAACAAACTGGTATGTGTTAGATGAATTTAGAATAAGGAAAATGAAAAATTCTATTTTTCTTTCATTTATTCCTTCTCTAGTGCTTTTCATTTATCTATATAGACCTGAGTTTCTGACATATATAATTTTCCTTCTTTTTTCCTTTTAACATTTCTTTCAAGCTAAGTTTACAGGCAACAAATTTTCTTAATGTTTGTTTGTCTGAGAAAGTCTTTGTTTTCTTTTCACTTCTTAAGGATAATTTCACTGGAGACAGAATTCTAGGTTGGTGGGTTCTTTCTTTCAGCACTTTAAATATTGCATTCCACTCTCTTCTTGCTTGCATGGTTTCTGAAAAGAAATCCAATGTAATTAATATTCTTGCTTCTTTATAGATAAGATTTTTTTTTTCGTCTGGCATCTTTCAAGATTTTCTCTTCATCTTTGATTTTCTGCAGTTTGAGTATGATGTGTTTAGATGTTGTATCTTAGTATTTATCCTGTCTGATGTTCTCTGAGCTTCCTGGATCCGTGATTTGCTGTCAGTTGTTAATTTTGGGAAATTCTAAGTCATTATTGCTTCAAATTATACTTCTTCTGTTCCTTTCTCTCGTTTCCTTGGCCACGCCCAGTGAGCCTATCAGAGATAGTCTTCATTTCTGTTAAGGTGTTTTTGATTTCTAGAATTTCCTTTTGATCCTTTCTTTGCATTTTCATCTCTCTGCTTACGTTACCTACCCAGTCTTGCTTGTTGTCCACTTTTTACATTAGAGCCCTTAGCATATTATTCATAGTTGTTTAAATTTTTGATAATTCCACTATCTTTGTCACATCTGAGTCTGCTTGCTCTTCGCTTCAAACTGTGTGTGTGTTTTTAAAAAATCTTTTAGTGTGTCATATTTTTATGTTGAAGCTGGGTATGTATTATAGTGCAGGAGTCTGCAGCCCACGGGCCGTAGATGGGTACCAATCCATGGCCTGTTAGGAACTGAGCCTCATAGTAGGAGGGGAGCGGCAGGCGAGTGAGCGAAGCTTCATCTGTATTTACAGCCACTCCCCCTCATTCGCATCACTGTCTGAGCTCCGCCTCCTGTCAAATCAGCAGCGGCATTAGATTCTCATAGAAACGTTAACCCTATTGTGAACTGTGCATGCTTGGGATCTAGGTTACGCGCTCCTTATGAGAATCTAACGTCTGATGATCTGTCACCGTCTCCCATTACCCCCAGATGGGACTATCTAGGTGCAGGAAAACAAGCTCAGGGCTCCTACTGATTCTACGTGATGGTGAGTTGTATCACTATCTTTATTTATTTATTTATTTATTTTTGAGACGGCGTCTCGCTCTGTTGCCCAGGCTGGAGTGCAGTGGCGCGATCTCGGGTCACTGCAAGCCCCGCCTCCCGGGTTCCCGCCATTCTCCTGCCTCGGCCTCCCAAGTAGCTGGGACTACAGGTGCCCGCCACCATGCCCGGCTAATTTTTTGTATTTTTACTAGAGACGGGGTTTCACTGTGTTAGGCAGGATAGTCTCGATCTCCTGACCTCGTGATCTGCCCGCCTCGGCCTCCCGAAGTGCTGGGATTACAGGCGTGAGCCACTGTGCCCGGCCCTCATTATTTTATTACATATTACAACGTAATGATAACAGAAATAAAGTGTACAATAAGCGTAATACGCTTAAATCGTCTTGAAACCACCCTCCACCCCAGTCTGTGGAAAGTTTGTCTTCCATGAAACTGGACCCTGGTGCCAAAAAGGTTGGGAACTGCTGATGTAGTGGATAAAGGGAACAGAGGTAAATAGACATTTAGTGTGAGGTTTTATGTTTATTTAGCTACGAGTTAGGCTGTGCTTGCTGTTTGCTGTCACTTTAGGTGTCAGAGGTTAAACTCTCTGGTGTCCTTGTTTCTGTCTCTCCTGTTGCCTTTGGGTTCTCCTAAAGACTTCTTAAATAATGTCAGAGTGGCACAGTTCTTTGGCTGTATCTGCCTGTTATCATACGGGAGCCCCAAGGATATGGTGGTAAGATACCGGGGAGGGGAAGTATTTCGCAGTCTTATGATGGGGACTCTGACTTTTAGGGAATCTGTGCTGTGACCTTCGAAAGTGCTTCTCAGTTTTGTTTTGTTGCTTTTTCCTTTTGGGTGAGACAAGAAAGCTAGAGAGGCTGGAGTTGAGTATTTCTTTTCTCCTAGGTTAGTTAACATGTGGTGAAACCACAGTCAGTTAGGCACTGGTAAACTTGTTGCTGGTCTTCTTAAGAACAGAGTGAAAGCTCTGTCGTGTTTAAAAGCGGCTCTTTTCCCACCTCTCCTGTTGGAAGCAAGAGGAGATTTTTCTCCACTCTGCACTGTAAGAATCTGGTAGGACTCATGGAAGGAAAACTCACAAAACTCTGGAATCTCCCTAGGACTGCCTCCCCATGCACTCCTCTGCCAACATTTTTAAATCTTCAAACTTGTCCACACTGAACCTCCAGCAATGTGTCAATGACATTTAGTATCTCCTATCTCAATACTGGTTCCCATTTTCTGCTCCTGGGCTTCTGCTCTGGTCAGTTCTGATTCCCTATATCCATCAGTCCGTTTCTCCAGTCTGGGGGGCAGCTGTTTGTCTTGTGACCTCCATTTTCCAATGCATTTGAAAGAAGTTGTTGATGTTCAGCTTTTCTAGCCATTTTCTTGCATTGTGGTTGGGGGTGACAACTTCCAAGCTCTTTACATATCAAACTAGACACTTAAAGTCCTCAACATTTTCTTTAAGTGTACTCCTTTTTTTTTTTTTGCTTAAATTTATTTTAAAAGAAAACTTCTTTTTAGGTGAAAGTAGAAAATTGATATAGTTACCATAAATAGAATATAACTGGCCAGGCATGGTGGCTCATGCCTGTAATCCCAGCACTTTGGGAGGCTGAGGTGGGCACTTGACGAGGTGAAGAGATAGAGACCGTCCTGGCCAACATGGTGAAACCCCATCTCTACTAAAAGTACAAAAATTAGCTGGGTGTGGTGGCACACGCTTGTAGTCCCAGCTACTTGGGAGGCTGAGGCAGAAGAACTGCTTGAACCCAGGAGACAGAGGTTGCAGTGAGCCAGGGTCGCACCACTGCACAACAGGCGACAGAGCAAGACTCCATCTCAAAAAAAAAAAGAAGATAATTGTGAAAATAAACATAGTGAAATTTGGGGGCTCCAGGAAAAAAAGCAAGATGATTTTACCAGGTCTCTGGTCTTTATTTCTGGCTTCCCTCAGCCCTTCCCTCCCTCTCTCCTTCCCTTCCTTTCTTCCCTCCTTCCTTCCCAAGGTCTTGTTCTCTCAGCAAGGCTGGAGTGCAGGGGTATGGTCATAGCTCACTGCAGCCTCAACCTCCCAGGCTCAAGCGATCCTCCCACCGCAGTCTCCTGAGTAGTTGAGACCACAGGCATGCGCCACCATGCCCAGCTAATTTTGTTTATTTTTTGTAGAGTCGGGGTCTCCCTATGTTGCCCAGGCTGGTCTTGAACTCCCAGGCTCAAGCGATCTTCTCGCCTTGGCCTCTCAAAGTGCTGGGATTACAGGTGTGAGCCACTCTGCCTGGCCTTCTCTTACTTTAAATGAGCAAAATACCATATTTCAAATTAAAGTGTAGATTGTACATTGAAATGGGGCAGGCAGCATGTGTTTCTCTCACCTCTACTCCAACAGGACCAGATATGAGGATTAGAATGGAAATAATGGCATTTCAGAAAAAAAAACCTGAGATATATTTAGTACATAAAGAAAAGAAGGATTTGGAATAGCAAACACATTCACAACCAAACAAATATAATATTGTTCCAGTCCTGGCATACGCCCCTGTAAGATTATAAATAAGATGTGAAACTTTCTGGCTATACCAGCCACATACTATGAATCTATAATAATACTTTTATAAATTTGGCAATGAAATATATAGATTGTGCTCATTTCCCTTTAAAAATGTGGTATCTACTTTTGGGTTTGAATACTGGTAATTTGTATGGAGAGGATACTGTGTTCTCCTAGTTTCTTTGGTTTCTAAGTTTTTATAGTGATTGATAACAGGTCTGATAGCAAAATTTCTCAGTCCTGTCTCCAAAATTTATCCAAATTGGTTGGGTTTTCGTTTCATATAGTGAAAGTTCAAATGTGGAGGATATGCATAGTAGGTACAGTTGGGTAGAAAGTAATGATGGATTGAGCATATCTTAAGTTAGGACAATCTTAAAATTTGGAAACCACGGATAATGAAAGATTTTTTTGCTCATTAATGTTGTTGATTCACGATTGTTTTCTTTTTCTTTCCCCATAAATATACAGGCTGACTGTGTTGTTATTATTGGAGGTGCATCAAATGAAGCAGGAAAATGGATGGATGATACCTGTGACAGTAAACGAGGTTACATATGCCAGACACGATCTGGTAAGTTCTACCAAACCTCACCTTCCTCAAAGAGCTGGGTTGTTTTTTTTTCAATTTTTTCTTTCTTTCTTTCTTTTTTCTTTCTTTTTTTTTTTTTTTTGTGGCAGAGTCTTGCTCTGTCGCCCAGGCTGAATTGCAGTGGTGTGATCTCAGATCACTGCAACTTCTGCCTCCCAGGTTCGAGCAATTCTCCTGCTTTAGCCTCCTGAGTAGCTGGGATTACAGGCACGCACCACCACGCCTGGCTACTTTTTGTATTTTTTGTAGAGATGGGGTTTTCCATGTTGCCCAGGCTGGTCTTGAACTCCTGATCTCACATGATCTACCTTCCTCGGCCTCCCAAAGTGCTGGGGTTACAGGAGTAAGCCACTGTGCCTGACCTCACTTTTATTTTATTTTACTTTAAGTTCCAGGATACATGTACAGAACATGCGGGTTTGTTATATAGGTATACGTGTGCCATGGTGGTTTGCTGCACCTATCAACCTATCATCTAGCCCCACATGCATTAGCTCTTTGTCCTGATGAAGAGCTGTCTTTTTAAATGTACTTCAAAATATATAATCATGGCTGGGCACTGTGGCTCATGCCTGTAATCCCAGCACTTTTGAAGACTGAGGTGGGTGGATTGCTTGAGCCCCCGCGTTTGAGACCAGCCTTGTTAACACAGTGAAATCCCATTTCTACAAAAAATACAAAAATTATTTTGTACTTTTACAAAACTGTTTTATTTTTGTAGCTGGGACTACAGGTGTGGTGACTGATGCCTGTAGTCCCAGCTACTTGGGAGACTGAGGTGAGATGATCGCTTGAGCCAGAGAGGCTGAGGCTACAGTGAGCCAGGATTGTGCTATTCACTGCAGCCTGGGTGACAGAGTGAGACCCTGTCTCACAAAAATAAAAATAAAAACAAAACAAAACAAAACAGAACAAATAAAATAAAAAAGTAAGGTAAAATAAAATAAAATATATGATCACTCCCTTGCATAGCAACAGGTTTGATTGTTGCTTTAATCCATGGAAGCCTGTGACAGACAAAAAGGGTAATATTTTCTATACTTAATTCATGAATCTGCTTTTTTTTTTTTTTTTAAAGCAGACAGCTTTGGGTGGACTAAACCTGTCACTAAAACTTTCTATTAGAAATTTGGGATATTTGCTTACCTGTACCTTTTTTAAATGTCAGAATAGGAATATGTCCATTTAATTCATGTAGTTTGAGAACTTTTGGCATAAAGCATCATATATACCTCATTATTTGTCCTGTATCTTGTGTGCCTTAAACATGTGGAGATATGATCTGAGTTTCTTTTTTCGTCTTAGGAAGCCAGAATATGGTTAAATGAAAATAACACAGTATGCAGATATTTGCTGTCAATTAAGATAGTGTTTATATACATTTTAGTTTCTAGAGAAACTAGAATAAAAATGCCTAGTTGACAGGGCAGGTGAGCCCCGAAGTTGGGGCTTAGCCTGGGAGGGTTCTTGGCTTCACCCAGGAAGGAATTTAAGGGCAAGCTGGTGGTGTTAACAACTTTTATTAAAGCGACAGTGCACAGCAGCAGCAGACATACTGCTTCTTGTGGAGAGGAGCTTATGCCATAGGCAGTGAGTTCTGCACTCATATTTATACCCACTTTTAATTACATGCAAATGAAGGGGTGGGTTATTCAGAAATTTTTGGAGAAGGAATGGTAACTTCTGGGGGCTGCCACAGCAGTGGTGGGTGTGCCTTATGGAGAGGTTTCAGCCAGTCTTCAATCTGGTCTGGAGTGAGTCCTGCCTCCTACCTCATAGCTACACAAAAGGGTCAGAAATTTAAAAACAGATTAGACAAGAGGGTTGAAGGTGGGGAGGGTTGCTGTCATCCTGAGTTCTTAAATGATGGGTTCAAGCTGGAAGGTACTTATTCTCCCAGACTTAAGGAATTTTTCTATACTATTTGGGAAATCAGGAAACTAATGTCAACTCATGAAAATGATTGAAAGCCATCTAAGATATTTTCAGATGGTTGCGAATTACTCTAGAAATCCTAACCTTCTCTTAATCCAAAAGCTGTCCCAGTGCATGTCATTTTTTCTCTCTGTACTACACTCTATAGCGCCAGAATCTTAGGTCACCAGTAATACCAAAGCATGCCATCTTTGCCTCTATTCTTTGGGCCAAGAGGGGACACTCCTTCCAGGAGTGAATGGTGATTCACACACTTATTTAAAAACTTCCCTTTCTTTTCCTTATACACATACATGATAGAATATGTTGCCACAAATAAAAATCGTTTGCAAATTTTTAATGACATAAGGAAAGATTCACAGTCTTAAAGTGAAAAAAGGTAGCATATAAACTTTTATAAACTATAAATTATCACCAGGTGTGGTGTCTCATGCCTGTAATTCTAGCACTTTGAGAGGCTGAGGCAGGAGGGTTGCTTGAGGCCAGGAGTTCAAGATCAGCCTGGGCAACAGAACAAGACCCTGACTCTAAAATAAAATAAAATGAAATGAAATGAAAGAAAAAATTTAGCACTTCTGTAGTGCAGGACAAGGCCGATGGCGGGTCATGTAGGCATAGAGTGGAACACGTTGGAGATCGGCCAGGATACACACTGGTAAGCAAGGATGTCTGGATCCCTAGACCAGAGTAAAGAACCAGATTGCAAATATTTTAGGTTTTGCAGGGCATACAGTCTCTACTGCAAATACTCAACTCTGCTATGGTCACAGGCAATACATAAGCAAATGAATGTGGCTGTGTTCCAGTAAGACTTTATTTATGGACACACATTTGAATTTCATGTAACATTTACGTCATGAAATATTATTCTTTGATTCTCCTCTATCCCCAACCATTTAAAAACTTTTGTAGCTTATAGGATACAAAGACAGACAACAGGTTAGATTTCGTCCTCTGGCTGTTATTTGCTGACTTCTAGGGCATCAGCTAAGACAGACAGAAACAAGCTCTTTTGGGGGTCTTGACATGAAGTGGCTCAGAGTACTGGAGGCACAATGCAGTGATTAGAAACACATGCTAGGAGCTTGAGGATGGAAGATCAGAAAGCTGAAGTGATTTGGCTTGTAGGGGCTCCAACCCCTAGGTCAGTTTGGATAAGATTATGGGAGGCTTTACCTGTAGGTGAAGGGCATAGAAAATCATCAAGAGTAAAGCTTGATCTTGAGATCAAGGTTAAACGAACCAGGAACTTGTGTATGGCTGCATTCCAGAACTTAAACCCGTCACCTGAATGTGCATTACTCACAAGTGAAGTCAAACAGATACAAACTCATGGATCAAGTAGAACAAATGAAGGAGGAAGAGAAAGACTTTTCTTGACCTTGACTTTTAACCTACATGGAAAAATAAAGATTAGCAATGACACAATCATCTATGTCCTTTAATTTGTGGGATTAAACTATGGCATTTCTTTCATCAAGATACTAGATTGGATTGAATTTGTCATACATTTTGTTTGTTAGTTTAGAAACTTGATCATGTATTTGCCTTAATATTGTAAATATAGTTTGGAATTAATTTAATTTGATCAGGGATACTGATGAAAAAATGTTTGTTTTCTAGTGTGATATGGCTTGTAAAATATTTCTAACAGCTGAATGGTTGGAGTTACACTATTTTGCTTATTTTTATTTTATGATAGATGAGATACACTTGTCATTACT